>NC_064626.1:910508292-911219792 GCF_023864275.1 Schistocerca cancellata | reverse complement strand
TAGACTGCACTTTATCTAAACAGGTTCATTAAGTTTCAGCTCTGGTGCTGACTATTTAAACACTCAGTTTCATCTGAGAGATAATGCCATCACCATTAATAGAATTTTGAATAATGGAAATTTGATTGCAACTTTTGTAAGATATAAAGGAACTTAAAGCAAATTTATTGCACATGAATATTGGAAGCTTACTATTATTATCTTTCAACACTTACACAACTTGTTTGAGGATATTCTTCAAGTGCGAGGGATCCTTACCGTATAGCACTAACAGTGGATATTTTATGTTAATGGAGAAGGACAGCATGAATACACACATGTTTGTGCATCACAGAAATTTTGAAAAAACTGACCTGGCAGAAGCCTGTACATTGCTCCAAAAGCCTATTTACTAAGTTTCAAAAAACTGAATTAAGTGAGGAGAGTAGGATTATAATTTTGGCCCTTAATCATCACTCACAATGGAAATGTGAAGGCAAAATTAGTCTTACTGCATCAGACTCAGAAGCATTAAACCAGTCATTTCTCACATCCTCAGTAAACAAATGTAAAGGAAAAGAAGCATAATATGAGGTACAGTGAAATGTGTTCTATCATGCACTTCATAGTGGTTTACAGAGTATTAATGCAGGTGCCTATGTATATGTAGGTGTAGAGTAGAATTCACAATGAGTCAAATAAAGTGTAATTGATTGCTAAATGACAATCATGATATGAAAGCTCTGATGGGTTAGGATCAACATGTGAACTGGTTGTGCTTATCTAATGACTTCTGTGATTGCCACACATCTCCTGTGCCTGCATATTGCTACACAAAATTCTGATGAACAAACAACATGAAGCTTAGAAAGCCAACTGCTTCTTCCAATTTCTATTTAGGCAAACAATATCCCAAAAGTCTATGATATCAAGCTCGTTAGTACAGCTGAAATGGAGTTAAATAATATCTATCATATGGTCTACAGAAGGCATATCATAAATTCAGCAAAAAATTGTAGACCAATAGAATTTAAATCAGGTCATGTATTCTGTAAAGAGAAATAGTGCAGAGAGAAAATTAAGAGATAAGCTGACTTTAAACAATAAAATCCAATCTGTAATGAGTCTTTCACATTGCAGCTGTGTTCATTAAAAAAATTTAACATTTAGGCTTTACTGTAAGCAACAAAGTTCCATATAAAATGAATATTTCACTGTGCAGCAGTGTGTGCACTGTTTTGAAACTTCCTTGCAGAACAAAGCTTTCTATCTGGCTGAGACTTAAACCCAGGGCTTTGCCTTTCACAGCTAATATTCCTGTCAACTAAACTGTGCAGGCATAACTCACAATCTGTCCTCAAAGTTTCAATTTGGAAAGGAACTCTCTAACTTTTCAAGCTTCACAGAGGCTCTCCAACATATTTGACTTAGCCATAATGGAGGTAGCAGATGCACACAAAAAGTTACAAAAAGCTGATGTAAGACATCAAATCCTACTACAAAATGGATGGTTTGTAAGCAAAACTAGAACAAATACTAAACAATAATTCCTCCATGGGAAATACTGGCTATGACACTAGAAATGATGGGGATCACACATTAGCAGAATTTAATAAGTAGATCAATATCTTTATTTTTAAAACATTCTTTCAGAAGGAAATAAGTGGAAAGCGGACTTCTGAAGTTCCACATGAAATAAATTTGATACTGACTATATCTTATCAAAAAATAAGGGAATTATACATCATGTGATATTTTAAACCACTTTATAATTTCAAGTGTTCTTAGATGTTTGAGATCCAGAGTAATCGTTAGACATGAAGATAAATAATATGAAACTCATGTGACAAGAAATCAGAAATGTGGATCACAAAAATTTATTTAACTATTAGGAGGTATACCAAAGCAAATCAATTACATACTGTGGTGCCACAGTGATGACATTGAGTAATCACACGGCACAGGAACACACACTGAATTCAAAAGTCATAAGACATACTAACTGGTAGAGAGTTTTGTGTGAGGTCTCTGTTAACTGTTAGCATGATGTTTGTTGAAGCAGCATTGTGACTGTAAGGATAATGTCAGCAGAAAGGTGGAAAGTGAGAGTGGTGGTATCAATGTCGTGCGGTAATTTGATGGTCTTGCAGAAATGTCGTGGAATGGAGCCATTGGTTGTTGTCTGTGATCTTGTTGTTGAGTTCCTTAGGCAGTAGATTGTGGATATCCAATTGCAAATAGAAGGCTGATGATATGGTGCCACTAATGGGAAACCTTGGCAAGTGTTGATGTCCAGTGAGGTATTTCGTAGTGGCCATGCAGGTTTGATTGAGTTAACAGATACTGTAGTAAGTTTCCCATTTAATAACATGTGGAATGTATGACTGTCTCTTTAAAACACTTTGTGCAGGCATGAGAGTGGTGGATATAGGACAGATCATACCATGTTATCTCATAATATTACAAATTCACAATCTTTAAGTGTTTAATTTAGAAAGACTTTAGGTACTGAGTTCAAAGGGGGCAAAAGTATGCAGAGTTGAGCAGTATGTTGTTTGACATGAGAGACCAGGTCAGGTAGGTCTGGGAGCATAATTGATGGTTCCTGAAGTGCAAAGTCTGCCAGTAGGCATAGCAGTTCACGACATAGTATTTCAGCCAGTGAGGCTCCAAGGTAATGTTTTTGTGCTGTGTGACTCCCAGAAGTACCCATAGTAATGCCTCACTCCACAGGCCACTGTGGTACATAAAGACCATTTGTAATGTGCAGTGTCACCACTTGACATAACTGCTGCTTTGTGGATGCAATTCTGTGGTTTTGAATCACCTAGTGCCTCTCATATTGCACAGTTCTAAGAAGAGGGTGGATATGAACTGCCAGTCCTGGTCGGTTGTGGTGGACAAGCGACAGCCAAAGCCTGAGATCCACATTTTGATAAATGCTTTGGTATTAGATTCAGCTGTTATCTCTTTTAGTGGTATTGCTTCAACCCATCGCATGGCATGATTGATCATCAAGAGAATGTAGTGTTAGCCACAGGAGGCAGATAATGGGCCAACAAGATCAAAATGCACATCTTGGAAGTACCCTTTTTTGGATCTCAAAGCGACCTAGGGACAATCGTGTGTGATATGAAACCTTGCTCTTTTGACACAGTCTTTCTTCAATTGGGCCATATGAGCTGATTCATCACCAGGCAAAAGGTTAGGCAATTGCTGGGATGTGCCAGATTGTGTACTAGTTAGAAGATGACTCAGCAGAATTGTTGAAGTACAAGAGAATGTCTCCAATTTTTTGAAACATAACAGAGTATAAGGCAGGATCCACTGGGGTAGGTTAAAGTTCTATCCATAGGTTTGTGGATGGGTAATGAATGATGGCTTGTAACTTTATCTTGCTCTTGTGCCTCAGCAAGCTGTTTGTAGTCAAAGTGTGCTGACAAGGCACTGACGTGCAAGAAATAGCTTGCCAAAATATTTTCTGCACCTTTCAGGTGATGGTCATCTATGGTAAAATGGGCAAGTTTCAAAATTGTTGGGGGCAAGTGTCCTTGGGTGGATTTCAAATAGAGTAAGCCAGTGGATGATGACCAGTATAAATAATTAGGGGGTGTCCTACATCTTGCCTGAAGTAGCACTATGCTTCATAGAGTGTTAGTAGTTCAATGTTGTATGTGGACCAGTCACTTTATGATGATGTGAGCTTTCATGAGAAAAAAACAGAGTGACTTCTGAGCACCCACCACCTTGTTGCAGCACAGAACCAATAGCTGAGTCACTTGCATCTGCTGTTATGATTAGCTGTGCATCAGGGAGGGGGTGTGCCAAAGTGATGGCATGGAGCAGGCAGTCTACAGTGTGGTCAAAAGCAGATTTCACCTTGATATGTGAGTAGGTTTTTGCCAGTGGTGTTCTTGCTGGAGAGAGCTTACAATGCCAATGCTTGCAGGGAGGCTGCCTATGGAAGGTGTCTGCTTTAGAAACTAATCATGTCTAAGAACCAACATAGTTCTTGATAGTCTTGGGTTGGTGGCAGTTGCTGATTAGTCTCTGTATGCTGTGATGTGGGACAGATGCCCAAAGCATTTACAATATGTCCAAAGAAGGTCACTGCATTGAGTTCAAGTTGGCAGTTGTCTTCATTGCTCATGATACCATTGTGAGAGTGGATGTTGAGGATTTGTTCAAAAAGCATGTTGTGGGAAGCACCATCTGATTAGAAAATTAAGATATCATCAAGATAAGCATAACAGAATGGGCACTTGAATAGCAAACCATCCATGAAGCATTGCCATGTTTTTGCCATGTTCTTAAGTCCACATGGCATAAACATAAAGCCAAACAAATCAAAAAGCATGATATTGCCATTTTGTGAATGTCTCCTGATCACATAGATATTTGTAGGTATGTGATCTTCCAATCAATGACACTAAAAGTAGAAGTTCTTGCATCACCTGCAAAGCTTACTCTCTCTCTTTGTGGAGTGGTACATCTCATCCATACCTTCAAGATACGCATGCGACAATATTCTGCACATAGCTTAAAAACCAGATTTAATAACTCTTGAAACAGTTCATTTCAACAACAAGAATTATCCCTGTGCCAAAAGAATGAAAGTGTGCCAGGGATGAGGTGGAAGACTGTGGGTATTTCCAGCACGACAGGATGTGCTTAGCACAGTTACCCTGGGGTAGCCGGTGGCCAGTGGCCTGTTTAGAGCAGCCTGGCACATGGAACATGCAGGAGAAAGTTTTTCAGTTATGTTTAGCATGATCTGTGACAGTGTAACGAGGGTACTGATGACCTCAGATGTTACGTCCCATAGTGTTCAGAGCCATTTGAACAGTGTAACTACATGGTTCCTTTCACTTTCGGAATTAAAAAAAAAGTATGGCAATTGTTTGTTTGACATCATCTAAAGTGTTCAAAACACCGGTGTCAATTTCTAGGTGTATTGCAATTTCAGGAATAAATAAACAATAATCTTAAAAACATTCGTTAAACAATGTCTTGTGCACACTATATTAGCCTAAAATTGTGAGGTCCTCCTAGTCCAGAAGCTAGCCACAGACTGAGTGAATTTCCCGCTATTTCCTCCGAGCCGTCATTTTGGATTATGGCACAGGAGGAGGAGGGGGGAGGGTCCACAGGGCCCCCTGGTGATGGTATTGTGAACTAGGTCAGTTGGCCTTCAGACCTAAAGGTGAACACACTGGATGGAGCTACTGTCTAGTGCTAAATCAACAGCAATTCAAATTGTTTAAATAAACAATATACCACACAGGGGGAGGGGGAGGGGTACAGTTAGATTATTGGAGGTGGCCCAAAGTTTGAACTTCCCGCCATGATGTCAGCACCACATTGCCATATCTATGGCCGCCATCTTGAATCCATAATCTTGAATAAATTTGGCAACAATGCAGAGTGGAGTGACACTCTCTTTGCTCTAGTAAGGCAATGACAATGTCGCCCCACTCTTGAACTGTTAGAAGATTTATTCAAGATGATGGATCCAAGATGGCAGCCATAGATGTGGCAATGTCATGATAACATCATGGTGGGAAGTTCAAACTTTGGGCCACCTCAAATAATCTAACTCTACCCCTCCCTCCTTCCCTCCCCCATCTGGAGATTGTCAGGAAAAGGACTCAGCCTGTGCTTTGCTGGCAGCCAGGATAGACATAAGTCTTTATTTTGTATGCAGTATGGTATGTTGTTTATTTAAACAATTTGAATTGCCATTGATCGAGCAGTAGACACGAGCTTCATCCCGTGTGTTCACCTTGAGGTTGGGAGGCCAGCTGACTTAGTTCACAACACCACCACCAGAGGGTGCTGTTGGTCTTCCCTCTCCCCTCCCCTTCCCCTTGCCTCCCACTCCCCTCCCATGACATGATCCAAGATGGTGGCCTGGGGAACATATGGCAAGAAATTTGCTCAGTCTGTGCTGAGCTTCCTGAGAGGACAAATGTGATTGTTTACTGTGTACTACATGTTCAATGGATGAGATGTTTGTGCTGGAGAAGGACTAGTTTAACAGGTATATTAGCTGTAACCATACAACTGAGGACTATGTCCATAGCCACTTGGATGATACTCGGAAATCGATGATATTTGATGAATGTATGAAGAAGACAAATGCACTGCATGAAATAATTAAGATGCAGCAGCATGTGGCTAAGTTACACTTCACAACTCATGCTGATAAATGTGTGTGCTGTAACTGTAGATCATCCAATAAAAGTCCAGTCAGTCTTCCAAAGTGCAAGAGGCAAGATATTACCCACTGCGGCACAAGCACTCATGGCACCAGCACATGCGAAGCACTTCCTGTCATGCTGGAAATACCTGCAGCCTTCTTCCCAAGCCCTCGCACACAGAAGTCCAGGATGTTTGGTACTGAGTAGCAGTCCATGATGGTATGAACTTGAAGGATTGTGTAATTGTTATGCAACCTGAGAGATCCATTTTTGGGGGGACAAACTTTATGGGTGAAGCCCAGAAACTATCAAAGGGGCAAACTATGACAACATGTAATGTCTCATCCACTGCCACATTTGCAGACCTAAGTAGGTCCAGCAGTAGCCAACATGGTATGTGACACACCTGTGGACTGTTCCATTCTTAATGGCACACTGTGTGAATCATTCTTGTGGGCAAATGTTTGGAGACACTGTAGAGATTAGGCAAGCAAGTGGCACAGTACTGATCTTTTTAGAGGTGAATGGAGGCAGTGCTGTGAACCTGTATGTAGATGGCAGTAGAGGTGCAGTATTAGCATGGTGTAGAGATGATGGCAAGAACTCACCATTGGATAGGTCCAGAACCAGGTGAAAGTGAAGGAAAAAATCCATGCCAATAACTGGTGTTGCTAAATCTGTGATTATAAATATCCAAGTGAAAACATTGTTCAAGTTGAGGTCTAGTGTGTGGATCCATGATCCATAGACTTGGATTGTCATCTCATTTGCTGCACAGACTTGGACAGGTGTGTAGGCTGGCATTCAACGTGTTGAAGGGGGCAGAAAAGTACTGACATCTGAGTCTGTGTTAATGAGATGTAATTGGCCACTGATGTGGTCACATACAAACAATCTGTTTTTGTGAAAAAAGTGGGGTGGATGCAGTCCAGCCTCATCATTATGGGTGTCTAGGCAGTCCGATGAACAGTGCGTGAAGTTTTGGAAATTGCATGGTGGATCACAGTTGCGAGCGGAATGAGTATATTGTTCGTGGTACCAGGAAAAGTAATTCTTTGTGGGTGTGGCGTGGTCAGCAGCATTCTGCACAGGTGTGGGCACAACACTGTTGTTGGTGCTCTGCACAGGTGCAGGTGTGACATGGCTGGCAGTGCTGCACACAGGTGTGGATGGCAGGTGAGTGGGGGATTTTTGTTGTTGCTGTGCAAAGGTCATAGCTCCAGCTGAACACAGGGACATCATAATCAGCAAAAGTCAGGTGAAGTCAACTCAGCTCATTGTAGCTGCGATGTCAGTTGTGCAGCCATCGTAGTTGCAAGTCATGCTCACCATCAATGTTGTTGACATTAGTTATATGTTGTCTATGCTGTATGGTAGAATGTATTCGATCAGCGAGTTCAAGGCATGCCTCCAAAGGTCCTGGTCATGGGCAACCATAGGCAGTTGGACTTGTGAGAGGAAGCTTCACAAACCACAAGGTGGATAAGGTGTGTTCAGGCATGAGGTGGAGATCAGTCTGTGTGCCATAATTGTGATGGAGTCTTGCTCCTTAAAACTTGGTTATAAATAATGTGAGGAATTGTTCCAGGGATCAGGTGAAGAGGTGGTGGAGTAGAGCAGTTTTCATAGTCTCATATTTGTTGTCTCTCGAGTGGGAAGGTGATATCACTTGTCATCTTCATGTTCCCACATCTAGCTAAGCAGAGTGATGAATTTTGTACCATCACTGATGACATCACTTGAATCAAAATGTTGTCTACAATGTCAAATTTGGTTGTTGTATTCAAAAAGGAGGTAGCTTGAGATGTGTTCTGTTTCTGACTGTTTGCCAAGGCAATGTTTGTAGTGGAAGAACAGCGGAACAAGTGCCATGACCGAGATGATGTGCAATAGGCAATTCATCTGGCTGCATGAAGTCTGGAGTGATCAGATTCAGCATCGCATGATTGATAGCTCTTTGAAAGTAAGTAGTCATGAATCCAACCAGTTGGATTCCTATGGCTTGGGAGTAGCCCAGTTTCTGCGTGAACAGGTTCCGCTGTGAGATCACATAGTACATTGTCTGCTACATACAACTGCTTGCCATTTTTGAACTCTGTAATAGCACTGTTCAGAGGAGTGTCACTTTCACTTTTTATCACACAATATGCATTCAGGGTGTTATCCATAGCATCTGATGCTATGGCACAAGAATTGTTGTCCAATGGCATAATTGTGTGGTACAGTAAGAGCATGATGACAGCATTGTGGTTGCACAGTAGATGGAAATGTTCAAATTATAAATGAACGTGGTCATTGGAAGTGTAATTCAGTGGTGTATAGCACAATATAGCACAATTTTATGAACAAAAGTAGCGTACACTTCAGAGGCATCCAAACTCAACAGTCATAAGGCAAACACCAGTCAGAGAATTTAGTGTGAGGTAACAGTTGACCATGAGTGACGATGTTTGTAGACACTGTGTTCCTACAATACCAATGTACTTTTTCTTTCTTTCAGATGGTTTCATGGATTTGACTGGGAAGCACTAAGGAAAGGGACAATGAGAGCTCCAATCATACCAGTGGTAAATATAAGCACAACTTTTCTGGCAGGTTTAAATTACTTCTGCATCAGTTTAAATATTTGTAGGGTTCCAACAGTTTTAAAATACCATCACACAACAACCCGTGTTTGAACATAGTGATAAGACTAATAGTCATGCTTTTATTTTGTCTTTTCTCCTGGTTTCAGTTTTAAAGCTGTGAATGAATAGCAATGTTCCATTACCTAATAGTGACTTCTACTCTTTATATTATAACACCGTCATGATTATATGTATGAATAAAGATGGTTTTTCCTTATTTTTGGTGATATTTTACTAAAAGTGTTCTAATCATTTGACTTTTGTATTACTGTAGAACTTTAGTTCAGATAGTATACCAAGAGAATATAAAATTACTTTCTTTACAAAATTATTACTACAGGATTGCTGCAAGGTTTTGTCCAGCATCCTTTTCTTTTTCTTACATTAATGAATAATTACCTAGTTCTTTGCCCTACAAGACAGTAACGTATTCCGACAATATGACTCTCATAAAGAATGATCCTATCACAGACAAAGTGAGAAGAAAAACACATTGTCTACAAAAAAAATGAACTAATACAAAATAAAAACCAAAACTGAAATAATATTTTTCTTCCCCCAAGCTAAGTGAAAGGTGTATGAATGTGTCAGATTACTAGAAACCATTTGGACCCATTGAAGTGGGATGGAAGCAAAGACCAATTGTCCAGTAAACTATCATGTGTGATTTACTACATGAATTAAAATTTTGTGGCAGCAAGTAACACTTCAGTCTTCATATTTTTTTCTTTTCCATTCTCACTTAACTTGTGGACGTAGTCATGCTGGCCATATTTAAAATAACTAAAAATATTAACTCTGTACTTTCCTCTACGCTTAAAGCCTGTCTCCTCTCAATAAAAAAGAGCCGATACTTTAATATACAGTGGTTATATTTATAAATATGGAACAATGAACAGAAATAACATAAGCTTAGAATATACTGGATTAAATAAGTCTGAAAATAGCCTCAAATATACTGGCAAAAAACTGTATAATAAACTACGTCTGGGAGTGAGAGATATACCATAAACTCCTTGGAGAAATATCTACTGAATCTATGAATCAACAGCTATGTTTACAAAGCAGAAGAATTCTTTAACAGTGCACTATTGTAAACCATACATTTAACTGTCAACATAAAATATAAATATAATGTACAATTTTTAATGGAAAGTTGTATTATTGTATACATATCAAAACACACAGTATGTCCATGATCAGTCATGGATGAACAACTGAAAGAAAATGAATGAAAATAAAGTACTGGGCAATACAATGAGTTATGTACTTCTTGAAACTAGAGATCACCTTTTTGAGAACAAAGTGGTTAAAGAGAAAGGCAATAAAATGTATGTTCAGGTACAGGATGAGTCACTAACTGTGGCAAAGCATACTTTCATTATATAATATTCTTTCTCCTAAGTAACTTAATTTTTGTCACATATGCTCCAACATCCATTTTCTTGATTATTGTTCCTTTTTACCATAACTCACAAACAAGTAATCTCAAGTTCTATGTACTCAGAATAATATAACTTCCTTTAAGATAAATCCACTCTGGTATAAAATGTATAGATAAGTATCTGCCCACCTTTGACATAATTTCATTTGGTTTTCAGTATGGGCTTGGTGTGAGAAATACATTTTTGAATATTAATGTTTCAGATTAAAGGACCCACTGATACATCCAATTTTGATAAGTACCCTAAGACAAAAGACAACGCTCCTGATGAATTTTCTGGTTGGGACAAAGATTTCTAGGAAAATAACACATGACTATGTGCAGTTCAAGAAGTGAGTATTTATGATATACAATATATTTCCATTATATCTGTCTATTTTAACATAAATTAAATGTTGAACTTTTTCATGGTTTTGTTTAATATCATTAAAATTACTAAGAAACAGAAAGGCTCACTAGCATTTATCTTCAGTAAGTTCAGCTTCTGATATTGTCAATAAGACACTTCAAGTAGAAAATAATTCTCCTAGCTTTCACAACTATTTATTTTTTCATCAGAGAATAAAGAGAGATTATTGTAGAAGATACTCTGACCCTAGGTTAAGAGAGATCTGCTTGTTGTGAGGAGGATGGAAGCCCAACATGAAGTCAAAGATATTAGAGAGGCTTGGAGGATGAAATTATTACATTATTAAGAGCACTGTGGTAGCTTCAGTTCAGAGATGACAAAAAAAAATGAAGTGAGAAGAAGGCTGGCTTCAAACAAGCAGAGAAAATAAAAAGTGGAAAATAATATTAAATAGGAAACACTTTATAAAGTTCTGTAAAATTATATTTATTTGGTCATGAACCAACTTTCAGATACTTAGACCGTTTTCAGGTAACAACTGAATGTCACAAACATAGATAAAATTGTGTTTAACTTACACAGATAGTAAACAATGGAAACTCCAGGTTGGAATGTGAACAATGTAGGAAAAGACAGATTGCTATTTACCATAAAAATGACATGTTAAGTTGCAGAAATGAACAATTAAAAGACCTAAGCTTTTGGCCACAGCCTTAATCATAAATACAAAGAGAAATGCACACCATTCACTCACACAACCAGGCACACCTCATGCACACATGACCACCAACTTGGACCAGAATGACATTGTGGTCCAAGCTGCTGGAGTTGGCAGTCGTGTACATGAAGGGCGCTTGCTTGTGTGAATGAATTGTGTGTGTTTCTCTTTCTTTTTCTGATGAAGACAGTGGCTGAAAGTTTATGAGTAAGTGTCTTTTAATTGTGCCTGTCTTCAACTTGACATGTCATCTTTATGGTAAGTAGCAATCTATCTTTTCCCACATTGTTTACACAGATATTACATACACAGAAGATGCAAAAATAACATCTAGAGTGTCTACAGAGGAAAACATATTTTTGTTATGCAGAAATAGTTACATTAGCTGAACTAGGAAACAAAGCTTTGTATGTGAAGGTATATTTGCAGCTAATGAAAATTAAAGTGAATTTGTGACTAAAATTTAATTTAACAGAGGAGAAAAAGGAAATTGGCATTGGTCATTTAATACTAAGCTGGCATTCTGTGTTTGTTGATTTCCAGTAGAGCCATCTTTCTGCCGTTATTAACAGAATGTAAAACTTTACATTCTACATCATATGAGCAGTTTACTGTTAAAAGATGAGCAGCAGAGGTTAAATCTTTCTTTCTTATTTCCAGCTTCTCTCATGTTCAGGTAACCTAATTATCATAGCTCTGCCTCACAACTTGAGACCTATGTTTTGTAATATTGATAGCGTATGAAAATTTTTATTCAGTAATAAGGACAAACTACAACCCTTGGCACAGAGTGATGTGTATACAATCACATGCATTCATCGTGGAAAAATACACATTGGTCTTTCAACTGAAAATGGCTCATATGACGTAGACTGTAAATTTTTACATCCTGATAAGAAAAGCAGAAAGATAACCATACTGGAAATCAACAACATATGACACAGAATGCCAGTTTAGTGTTAAATGCCAAACTCAGTTTCCTTTTTCTCCTTGTTAAATTAAGTTTTAATTACAAGTACTAGATTGAAATTGTAAATTCAAATTTATTTTTCATCAGTTATAAATTTATCTCCACATTTAAAGAGTTGTAATTGTTTCTGCATGACAAAAATGTAATTATTTCCTAAGTAAATACTCTACATGTACATACTTTTGTCTGCATTAGTAGCATTCGGTTTCCACCTGAAAGTGGCTTAAGAAGCCAAAAATTAGTTTGTGATGAAATAAACCTCATTTCAGAACATTAGGAAGTGATGATGATGATGATGTTTGGTTTGTGGGGCGCTCAACTGCGTGGTTATCAGCGCCCGTACAATTTCCCAACCTTTGCTCAGTCCAATTTCGCCACTTTCCTGGATGATGATGAAATGATGAGGACAACACAAACACCCAGTCATCTCGAGGCAGGTGAAAATCCCTGACCCCGCCGGGAATCGAACCCGGGACCCCGTGCTCGGGAAGCAAGAACGCTACCGCGAGACCACGAGCGGCGGACTATCACATTAGGAAGTGTTCTGCAATTAGTATTATTATTGTGTGGTGCCTACTGTTGAGCACAAGTGGAAAATTCATGTAATGTAAAAAGTGGAAAAGACAAATACAATTAAGAAAAAGGAAAAAAAATCAAGAAAATAGGGAGAGAGGATTGAGAAGAGAGGGGGGGAGGAGGGCAAGAATTAAAAATAAATAATTAAATAATGGAATTCTGCCATATAGGGAAATGCAAATATATATTTATTTCCAAAGACTATGAGTATTATATTTTGAGTTGCTTGTGTTTACTTGCAGTACCAGGAAATTAAGGGCCTATCAGTCTGTATTTCATATATTTTCTATTTCAGTCATCCACAGTTGTTTAGGTACACAAAAAGGCAGATTTCATCTGCTAATTATAGTGTCTCTCTTCTGAATACAATTTATACATCGTTTTATGTTTCAGTTTTACTTCATTGCATAACTCTATTTTACGTTTATTGATAGCAATTTTGTAACCTCATTTAAAGACACAATCCATTATGTTCAACTGATCTTCCAATATCTTTGCCATATCTGACAGAATTATAATATCATTGGCAAACCACAAAAATTAATTTCTTCTCTCTGAATTTTAATTCACTTTCTAAATCTCTCCTTGGTTTTCTTTTACTACTTGCTCCACATAGAGACTTAATGACATCAGAGGTGGGATACAATGCCATCTCACTCCCTTCTCAACAACTGCTTTTCTGTCATGAGCATGAATTCACAACTGCAGGCTGCTTGTTGTACCAGCTATAAATAAAGTTTCACTCTATATACTTCACCCCCACTGTCTTTAGAATTTCAAAGAATGATTTTTAATCTTCTGAAAATAATTCGTGTCTGTGTTTTGTAACCATGAGTTATTAAACTGACAGTTCTGTAATATTCACATCTGCCAACACCTCCATTCTTTGGAATTAGAATTATTATACACCTATTGAACTCTTAGTATGTTTTGCATGTCTCATATATCTTGCATAATGGATGGAATAGTTTTGTCATGGTATAATACAATGTACAGTTTGCTGCTTTACCTCAGAGGATGTATCCCGTAATCATAGACAAAATGTCAGGGGAGAGTCTTATACATCGACAATAGCCTATCAGACTGGAAGTTTTAAGTTTGTCATGGTATGTTCTCCCAAGATTCTTAATAATTCTGAGACAATGTCATCTACTCCAGATGATTTGTTTTTGCATAGGTCTTTCAGTGCTCTGTCAATTTCCTTTGACTGTATCATACCCCCATCTCATTTTCATTTAATTCCTGTTCTGTTTACGTAATATTGTCTTCAACTTTGCTCCCTTTGTGTAGACCTTCTACATAAGCACTCCACTTTTCAGTCTTCCCTTCTTTGATTAGTACTGGTTTGCCATCTGATCTCTTGATATTCATATGACCATTTCTCTTATCTATGAAGGTTTCCTTAACTCCCCCTTAGGTAGCATCCCTCTTTCTCATACTCACACATGTTTCAACACCTTTGTATTGCTCCTCTAGGCATACCGATTTGTGATTTTGCTCTTTATCTCAATTTCATTTTTTAGAAGTCTGTATTCCCTTTTATCTTCATTGTTTGCTGCATTTTTATGTTTTCTCCTATCATCAATTCAATTTGTATCGCATGTGTTATCCAAGGATTTCTTCTGAGTCTTGCCTTTTTGCATATTCAGTCCTCTGCTGCCCTCACTATTTCATCTCTTAAAACTATCTTTTCATTTTCTGTTGTGTTCCTTACTACAGTTTCAGTTAATTGTTGTATAACATTCCCTTTGGAACTCTTAACAGTATCTACTAGTTCCATTTTCCGCAGGTCCAGTATCCTGATATTCCTATGTGTACGATACTAATTCAATTTTAATAAGCAATTCACAGCTGATAAATTATTGTCAAAGTTCACATCAACCCCTAGAAACGTTTTTCAGTTTGTAGTCTGATTTTGAAATTTATATCTTACCATTACATAATGAATGTGAAACCTTCTGGTGTCTCCATGTTAAGTCGTAACCAAAGTATTTGCAATGATTAAATTATGTCCTTTGAAAAATTCCTCCACATGGTTTGCCCTTCCATTGCTTTCAACAGTCCATTTCCCCTACTATTATTATTTTTCTTTTTCTCTGTACCACCAAATTCCACTCCATCACAAACAAATTTTTGAATACCTTAAGACTCCAAATAATTTCTTTTGTCTCTTCATACATTCTTTCAGTCTTTTCATCATCTGCAGATCTAGGAAACAATTTGTCTGTATAAATAACAAAAAAGGCGTATTCTTTACTGTTGCAAAATTTGTGTGTGTGTGTGTGTGTGTGTGTGTGAGACAGAGAGAGACAGGGGGGGGGGGGGGGGGTCGGCATGCTCTGCCCTTCATGTTGCCCTGTGAGACAGTATTGGAGGCAGATGAGACTACACTGATTACTAAGAATATCAACCTGTATGAATAACAATGACAGATGTGAAAATTATCGAGCAATCAGTTTAATAAGCCACAGCTGCAAAATACTAACACGAATTCTTTACAGACGAATGGAAAAACTAGTAGAAGCCGACCTCGGGAAAGATCAGTTTGGATTCCGTAGAAATACTGGAACACGTGAGGCAATACTGACCTTACGACTTATCTTAGAAGAAAGATCAAGGAAAGGCAAACCTACGTTTCTAGCATTTGTAGACTTAGAGAAAGCTTTTGACAATGTTGACTGGGATACTCTCTTTCAAATTCTAAAGGTGGCAGGGGTAAAATACAGGGAGCGAAAGGCTATTTACAATTTGTACAGAAACCAGATGGCAGTTATAAGAGTCGAGGGACATGAAAGGAAAGCAGTGGTTGCGAAGGGAGTAAGACAGGGTTGTAGCCTCTCCCCGATGTTATTCAATCTGTATATTGAGCAAGCAGTAAAGGAAACAAAAGAAAAATTCGGTGTAGGTATTAAAATCCATGGAGAAGAAATAAAAACTTTGAGGTTCGCCAATGACATTGTAATTCTGTCAGAGACAGCAAAGGACTTGGAAGAGCAGTTGAATGGAATGGATGGTGTCTTGAAGGGAGGATATAAGATGAACATCAACAAAAGTAAAATGAGGATAATGGAATGTAGTCGAATTAAGTCGGGTGATGTTGAGGGTATTAGATTAGGAAATGAGACACTTAAAGTAGTAAAGGAGTTTTGCTATTTGGGGAGCAAAATAACTGATGATGGTAGAAGTAGAGAGGATATAAAATGTAGACTGGCAATGGCAAGGAAAGCGTTTCTGAAGAAGAGAAATTTGTTAACATCGAGTATAGATTTAAGTGTCAGGAAGTCATTTCTGAAAGTATTTGTATGGAGTGTAGCCATGTATGGAAGTGAAACATGGATGGTAAATAGTTTGGACAAGAAGAGAATAGAAGCTTTCGAAATGTGGTGCTACAGAAGAATGCTGAAGATTAGATGGGTAGATCACATAACTAATGAGGAAGTATTGAATAGGATTGGGGAGAAGAGAAGTTTGTGGCACAACTTGACCAGAAGAAGGGATCGGTTGGTAGGACATGTTCTGAGGCATCAAGGGATCACCAATTTAGTATTGGAGGGCAGCGTGGAGGGTAAAAATCGTAGGGGGAGACCAAGAGATGAATATACTATCAGAAGGATGTAGGTTGCAGTAGGAACTGGGAGATGAAAAAGCTTGCACAGGATAGAGTAGCATGGAGAGCTGCATCAAACCAGTCTCGGGACTGAAGACCACAACAACAACAACATGAATAAGAAAAGAATACAGCAGTAGCATTAGATAGATGTACCAGCTAGTTTCAGGCTAATGCATTATGCAAAAATAATAGCAAAACAGGAAACACTGTTTTAACTTAAATGACCCAAAAGGAAAATAAACCAGTGAAACTTCTTGGCTTTTGGCTCCCATATTGACAAAA
Organism: Schistocerca cancellata; assembly: GCF_023864275.1. Taxonomy (NCBI): domain Eukaryota; kingdom Metazoa; phylum Arthropoda; class Insecta; order Orthoptera; family Acrididae; genus Schistocerca; species Schistocerca cancellata. The sequence goes on along the minus strand of NC_064626.1, from coordinate 911,203,037 downwards.
ATCTTTCATTAAGTTACATGTGGATAAATTTTGCACCAGACTCTCATGTGTGATTTATCTGCTGCACAAGCTGAGAAGCTGTGTTAGTGAAATCTCTCATTGTATTCATAATTTTCTTTCTTCAGTTTCCATCTGATGTATGGAATTCTACCATGGAGAAAATCAACTGGATCAAAGACTGTATTTAAATGGCAAAAAAGACAGATAGGTTGTGGAAACTATAGTGCGTTTAAAATTAGTTGCAACTTTTGACGTTCGATTCAGCGACACTGTTGCCTAGGTAACACTAATGGTGAGCTGGCTTTCCCTACCATGCTGCCAGCAGTTTGGTTGGTAAAGAGCCCCTGTGTTGTCATGCTATGGGTAAACAGTACAATGTGGTGTCATGCATCAGAGGCACCTACGTTCATTAGCTCTTGTTGTAAAGTGATATTTTTTGGCATTGAAGTTTTCTACAGTCATCAAGTATTGTGAGCATGTGTTTCATGTTGGCACTGCATTAATAACAATAGTACAGTATGTCTGAAAACACAAGATTCACAGTAAAAGTGGAGGTTAGCATACCACTCTGTTGTGATGGCTAAAACTACAACAACACAGTGGATGGAATCAGAGATTTGGTTCTGGGTACAAAGAAATATTCCACTGGATGAAGTTGAATGTAGCATATATATAAGGCAAATTCCATGGCACTTGAAGTGCTGTACAAGCCAAAAACCCGACAGTACAAGGTTGACAAACTGGCTGATCCTAAAGGACATAGTTTCATCAGCCTTCATCCATATCACATTATTCTAAATCCAACCGAGAATATGCTCTGTGAAAGAAGAAGCCATTGGATATGTTACACCTCAGTACAGGTCCCGAGTTGCCAGCCATACCAAGAAAGTAGTTGAGGAGAGATGGATTCACAAAGAACTAGGATGACTTCTCTTGTTGCCATGTTAAAATCTGCTTCTTCTGTCAAAACACAGAATAATTTACAAATATTCATCTCACTAACAGTCTAATGCAGTTGAAACTGTGACAGAATCATGAAATAGCGTGTTATTAAACTAGTAACTGAGGGCAAGTCAGGTCAACAGTTTATGAAACAGCCTATTCTCAGAATAAAATAAATGTGTAACTTTTCAGTTATATTGTCAAATACCCACAGAAAATCTCGTTTCACCAGCTATCAATGGTCCATAAAAATTACATTATTGCGTTGAAAAAAAATCTGTAGTTGCTTGATTATCACGGCAGTTATGAAAGTTTCACATATTAATCATATGACAAAATACTTTGCTCTTTGTGAGTTATTAATTACCAAAATCTTGTTTTGATACCTTAAACATTTTATGAGATACTTGGGATTTATGACTATTTCTTACTGGCTTTTTCGCTGGCATGTGGTTTCATGATGGACTGGCTTACATACATTCCATTTTCTCGAGGCTGCAGAAAGACCTCTTCATGGTTAAAGAATAATTCAGCTTGTTTTCTACATTTCATACAAAGCAATATATGATGAAATGCAAATTCACAGCGGTCCTCATTTTTCACTGCAAACTTAAAGAATTTCTAGCAGTAGTTTACCTAATATCGAAATATCACAATAACTATGAGCATTTATGAAATGCTACGCAGTTCATCCTGAAGCAGATGAATTAGCCTATAAGAGTGTGAGCATCAGATGTTTTTAGCTGATAGTTTCTTTACAATTGTTTGAGAAAGACTGCAGATTGGCCAGCTTGTGTGGTTTGCTGTTCATGCAGTCACCTGCTGATGCATCCATCTCACACTGGTAACTACACTTCCCTCCTCTCATTCCGCACTGAACTGTCAAAAGTCACAACTAATTTTAAACACACTATAAAATCATAGGGGTCACATAGACACTACTTCACGGAAATGGAAATTGTGGCAGTCCCTAGTTTATATTTTTGTAATTGCTCAGCATACACTTAACAAACAGGAATAATTTTGACCTTAAGATGTCAATATACTACCATAACAAAAGAAATGGGCATGCAATTGACAAGCCATATGCCAACATAGCAATGATTCACGACAGTTGTCAATATCTTCATCTCACATATTGTAACAAGCTACCTAAAATGCCCACTCAGTATCTTTTAATAAATTTTAAGACATAATAACAAAATGAATAAAAGGTGAAGCATTTTATGCGTTCAAAGAATTTGAAGATGTATAATAGATGATTTGTGATTTTGTTTCTGGAGTACCTATATAAAATTATAAAATGCAATATTTTACAAAATTCTTTATTAATTTTATATGAGTATAATAGAGGGAAACATTTCATGTCAGAAATATATATATATAAACAGAGATGCTGTAACTTACTAAATGAAAATGTCGGTATGTTGATAGAGACAATAAAAAACACACAAACACACACAAAAATTTCAAGCTTTCGCAACCCAAGGTTGCTTCATTAGGAAAGAGGGAAGGGGAGGGAAAGACGGAAGGATGTGGGTTTTAAGGGAGAGGGTAAGGAGTCATTCCAATTATATGTTGCCTCATTCTGGCATGCTGTAATAGTTTTGCAAACAAACTTCAACTTGTACTGGGTGGGGCAAAGAAAAGTGGATGTGATTGGGCATGAATGTAAGCAAGTAAGTGCACCCCCATGATCCTCACACCATGTGTACACCCACCACATGATCCACACTGGTTCAGAGTATAATGCAAGCTGTGTCAGTGAGAGTGGAGCAGTGCAAAGGGGACAATGGTACCCACAGTGGAGCAGCAGGTGTTCATTGTGGAAATAATGTGACAACAAAGTTGTGGAAACCATGTGGTCAGTTTTCAGAGTGCTAGCAAGGGGTGCCATGCAGAGGTTAGTCAAAAAATAGTGTCAGACAGAATCTGTTTTGAACAAGTCAAAAAAACATTCTGAAACATGCTTTCACACAAGAAAATGTGGCTGGAGTTCACCAGAAAGTGCTTCAGAGCTCTACCAAATTTACTTAATGCCTGTTGCAAGAGACAATCATATCACATTGCTCATGCAGATGAATACTCCATCTCAACCTGCACATGCATCCCTACTGAATGCGTGTTGTTGATGCATTAAAACCAGCAGATCCTCCTCAGTGCCTCCAATTCTGTGAGTGGCTGTTCACTGAGATAGCAATGAAGGGGTTGGACATGGATTTGTTCTTTATGTCTGATGAAGCCTGGTTCCACCTGAATGGTTATGTCAACTCACAGACTCACAGGTTCTGGGCAGCTGAGAACCTGTGTAACTTCCATGAAATACCTTTCCACGATCAGAAGGTTGGCATTTGATGTACATAATCTGCATGCTGCATTATTGGTCCCATCTTCTTTCATCAGATGCCAACTTTAGCATGTTACATTGCCAACATTTTGAAACCATTCATGGCAGCATTAATGGGGGAGGGAAAGACCTACAGCTATGTCCAACAGGATGGGGCAACTGCCCAGACAGCTGGCTGCCCGACAGAGTTGTTAGTAGAGGTCAGTCTGGTCACAGCCCTAGATGGGCACCCAGGTCACCTGATCTGTCAGTGTGTGATTACTTTGTGTGGGGAGCCCTCAGGTCTAATGTGTATTACAACAACCCTCATAGTCTTCAAGAACTGTAGCACAGCATTTCAGATGAGACTGGAGCAATTCCAGCAGTCCAGCTTCGATCCACATTCGTCAACTTGTTGACAAAGGCCCAAAAGTGACAAGAGATGAATGTTGGTGACATTAAATCTGCTAGTCAGGTTAGTACTGTATTCCCTGTCCTCTGCTGTTTTTCTTTGTAACCTGGAACCCTGTTCTCCAAGCCACTTTTATTTGCCCTACCCTGCATAACAATATACATTACTAAAGTATTAACTTAGATCCTTGGAACATAATTATAACCTAATTAGACAAGAAGCCATGTAAGAAAGCTGTAGTGTATGTACATAAAACTAATATGACAACACTAATTCTATATAAACTTGTTTAAATATGAATAAATATTCTATTTAGTTCTATTTCAGTAGCCACAGAGTGCCACACTCCACACAAAACAGTTCTTCAGGCCTAGTTTGCCACATAATAATCTCCCCTTTCTAATGGATGCCTCTTTCACTACACCAGTGCTAGTTTTCACCTCCTGATTCCTGATGGCATCTCAAGTTTTCAATGCTCATACTTTCAAGATATTTAAATGCTCTTACTTTGATAATAATAACTTACGCTATCTTAATATTTACCAGTCTCCTTCTTTTGCTGATCAATATTTGTTTTTCTTCTATTTTCTTTTATTTCAGTCTTGTCTAATGCTCCTTCCAATGCTGCTTCCTTTGGTCATCTCTCCTTTCAATGTGCTCCTCTGTTCTTCAAAATATCCATCAACTTCTTCTGTTTTACTGTGTCAAAAGTTTTTCCCAAGTCAATAGAAACAGCATAAATTTCTCCTTCTTTCTCAATATATGAGGGGTGTTGAATAAGTAATGCAACCCTTTTTTTTGTTCTTAAAGTTCGTTAGTTTGATTCATAATTGCAATACATCATATCATTCCTCACTCTTTTGACAACAAAAACCTAAATATCAACATAATATTCATTCAATACAGTGGTCTCATGCCACCTTACTGGGAGGGACTGCATGCCTGCACAGCACCTCTTGTCCTGATGTCAGAGCTAAATGTCTTGCTGTGTGTGGCCAGCAAACAGGAAATCGACAGGTTTTGTGCAGCCTTGTTGTGATAATAACAAACACCTTGCCCAATAACACACTATGTCTTTGTTCACTACTGGGTCTCCATAAACATTCTGCAGGTGCCTATGAGTATCTGCAATGCTCTTGTTTTCTGCCAAAAGAAATTCATTGACAGCTCTCTCCTTGGAACACATCTCCATTACAGATGCTATTTTGAAGGCTACATATAGTGCTGCCACCTGTTGGAACTTCATGATGTCCTGCAATAAATTCCACATTTTTTTAACTGAAATTGGCAGAGAAAAAAAAGTGTTACATTACTTATTAAAGGCCCTTCATACGTTTCTTTTATGATTCTTAACAGGCCAATAGCATTTCTTGTTCCTTTTCCTCTTCTAAAACAAAGCTGTTCTTCTCCCACCCATCTGTCCAAATTGCCATATACTTTAGCCGCATGAGAAATTAAGCTAATAGTCTTACGATCTTCACTTTTCATCAACTAGCATTATAACTGTTGTGAGAAAGTCATCAGGCCATTCCCATTTGTTATATATCTCGTTACAGAGGTAGACAGTTTCCTTTCTTACCCTGTTTTCCAAATTATTCATCGCTGTTGTAGGCAAGTTATTTATCAATTGCATGTGCATTCTAATTCTTGGTCTCCTTCAGTGCCTTTTCTAGTTCTGCTTCCAAGATGCTGTACTCATTTCCATCTCCCATGTTCCTCCTCTTCAATTTTGATTTTACTTGTTATTTGATCCATTTTTCATAGACATTCTACGTAATCTTGCTATCGGTTCAAAACTTCCTGTGATTCTTCAGCTATTGTACTATCTGCTCTTTCTATTTCCATGTTAGTCTTCTTTCTTTTACTTTCACAAACTAGGCAATCTGTACATCATTTCATGCTTTCCCTCCCTCTCCATTTTCTCTATTTCCTTGCATCTCTCTTTCACTCGTATTTCTCTTGTCTCTTCAATTTCTCTTCTTAATTCATTATTCAGTTTCTTGTACTGCTTTTTGCCTCCTTCATTTTCCACATTTTTCCCAGTTTCTCTGTTCATCCATCTTTTCCAACATTAGTCTGATTCCTAGCATTCTCTGACAGAGTCCATGAATCCTTCCCTGATTTTTATCCATTTTCCATTTACACATTCATCAACTCTACCTCTTTCTCATTTTTCATAAATGTGTCTTCCAACTCTGAAGCATTACCTACCTCCTTGAGTATTTCAAAATTTAATCTTTCTTTTCCTTTACTTCTCCACACTGTCTTCAGCTTCTCTTGTACTTCTCCCACTACAATGTTGTGATCTGAATTTATGCCTGCTCCTGAGTAAGCTTTAACATTCTTCACACAGTTCCTAAATGTTTTCTGTATCAACATGTAATCCAGTTGATACCTTGGTCTATTCAGATTTTAGATCCATGTATAACATCTCCTTTTGTGACTTTCAAATAACGTGTTACCCACTACTAGTGATTTTTCTCTGTAGAAGCTAGTTAGCCATTCATGTCTCTCATTTCATATCCCTAGTCCAAATTTTCCTCCTGTATCTTTGTCTCTTTCTTCACCTACCACTGCATTCTAATCCCCCTTAATGATAACAAAGGCACTTCTAGTTCCTTGCTTGATAAGCTCTTGACTCTTCTCATAATATTTTTCCACCTCTTTATCTCTATGCTGACTGGTTGGCATGTATACTTGTATCTTTTGTATCTTCATATATATATTGCACCTTCATTATCTGTTGATTTCCCTTGAGCAGAAAAGCTTATAGTCTTCACTTTCTACCTCCCCGTTCGCTCCCCACCTCATTTCACGCAAGCCAAGCACATCTGATCATTCCTTTTCATCCGTAGGATGGTTAACATATTGCAGTAGATTTCTTGCTCTCCATATACAACAAGACAATTATGATCTTTTCTGTGCTAAGTATGTAAATTATTTACTCCCTTCCCTGGCAAATTTTGTAATTTGTTAGTTGGGCACATAATTTTTTTCTTTAATTAAATGAGTGATTTGTGAACAGCATGTATTCTGTTAGCTTCTCATTATCACAAAGTATTGTGTCTTTTATTTTTTCCAACGTTGCATGGTTTGCCGGACCACAAGTAGCTCACACATCAATACCTCCAAAAGATAACTTTTGTGATGGTGCATGTACTTCTTGATAACTAACAGTTTAACTGTGGGTAACACTGCAGGTGCTGTTAATTGGATATAAATTAATCCTTTAAACATATGCACCAAGTGAGCTGGTACAGTGTTAGCACACTGGACTCACATTCATGAGGACAATTGTTCAAATCCTTGACTAGCCATTCAGAATTATGTTTTCCATGATTTCCCTAAATTTCTCCAGGCAACTGCTGCGATGGTTCCTTTGAAAGTTTATCACCAATTTTTGTTTGCCCATCCTTGAAACAATCTGAGCTTGTGCACTACCTCTAATGGCTTTGATGTCAGTAGGATGTTAAATCCCAATGATCCTTCTTTTTTTTAATGACTGTGTGAACTGGTCTTGCAACATCACCCAAACTGGCCTTGCTGTGCTGATACTGCAAATGGCTGAAAGCAAGAGGAAACTACTGTCATTATCTTTTCTGTGACATACAGTTCTATTGCTTAGTTAAATAATATGGCATCTTCGTGAGTAAAATACTCCAGAGGTAAAATATTCCCCATTTGGATCTCTGTGCATGGACTATTCAGGAGTATGTCTTCTTCAGGAGGAACAAAACTGGCATCCTAGAGATTGGAGCCTAGAATGTTAGGTCCCTTAATCAGGTAGGTAGATTAGAAAATTTAAAAAGGGATAGGGATAGGTAGAAGTTAGATATAGGGGGGATTATTGAAGTTCAGTTGCTTCTGGTCAGGAGAGTACATGGCCATAAATACAGAATTAGATAGGAGTAATTCAGGAGTAGGTTTAATAATGAATAAGAAAATAAGTATGAGGGTAAGATAATAGGAGCAGCATAATTAACACATAGTCATAGCCAAGATGGTCACAAAACTACAGCAGTACAAGTTTATATGCCAACTAATTCCAGAGATGATGAAGAGATTGAAAGAACAAATGATGCCATGCACCTCACAGTGGTTTGCAGAGTCTAGATGTAGAAGTAGATACATGGAAGAGCCACTGGGAGGTTTTCGATTGATTCTATAACAGTAAGACAAAGAATTTTGGAACCAGACTTTAAACTGTAAGACATTTCAAGGGGCAATTGTTGACTCTTGCAGAAATAAGAGACTGCTATATGCCTACAGTAAAACTGTACACAGTGAGGTATCCTGTAACTATTTCAACCTTGCAGAAATAAGAGACTGCTATATGCCTACAGTAAAACTATAGACAGTGGGGTATTCCACAACTATTTCAAGCAGTATAAAAGAATTCTAAACAAGGTAATTCATGAAGCAAAGAAAATGTATAAAGCTGTGTGGAGACTGATAAATGAAACAGTTGGCAAAAAAGACAAGACACACTCAATAACCTGCATTAAAGATCAGGATGGTGTTATCACTGACCCTAAGCAGTTATGTGAAATATTTAATGACCATTTCACAAATATTGGTGACAAGTTTTCTTCTTTAATCAAGACTCCTGCACTCTCATCACTCAGATTCAGCAATATTCCCACAATCAATTTTTCTTGACCCAGTCACGCCAAATGAAATCTGCAATATTATAAGACAGAGACCAAACAAACATTCCTGTGGTCTTGATGGTATATCTGATTGCGTTTTAAAACGAGTCTGCCATCATGTGTGTGAACCACTGTCAGATATAATAAACTGCTCTTCATCATCAGGTCAATTTCCTAGAATTTTTAAAGCAGCAAAAGTTATTCCTCTGTTTAAAAAAGGGGAAATGAGTGACGTAAACAACTACAGACCCATCTCAGTATTATCAAGCTCATCAAAAGTCCTCAAAAAATCAGTATATAACTGCGTTATAAATTTCTTGGAAAGTAACTGCATACTAAGTCCTCACCAGCTTGGGTTTAGGAAACAGAGATCAATAAATGGAGCATTATACTCATTTTTAAATGAAATCTATAGGGCACTCAATGATAGAAAACACACAACAGATGGGTTTCTTGATCTCACTAAAGCTTTTGATCTTGTCAAACATGAATTACTTTTGGAACTTTTGGAGAAACTACTACGTTATGGGATTGGGGCAAATTGCAGTGACTGGTTTAGGTCATATCTCTCAGACAGAGTACAGAAAGTAGTGATTACATCAAAAATTGGTGAAAATGCTCAATCAGAGGAGCAAGTTGTAAGACAAGGTATTCCCCAAGGCTCTACACTTGGTCCCCTTTTATTTCTAATATTCATCAATGATCTGCCCCAAAGCATTCAGGAAGGTCTACCGATAATGTTTTTTGATGACACCAATATACTGTTTTCAAATCACTGTCCTCTTCAACTCAACTCCACAACTGCTGATACAAATTGTAGTCTGGTAAACTGGTTGAACAAAAACAAACTTCTCCTAAATAAAGATAAAACAGTGTATATAAACTTCCACTTGACACAAAAGGTATCGTCTGCGATAGATGATATCAGGATGGAGAATGTGCCCATACAGCAATAAAGAGCCACAAAATTCCTTGGAGGGTGGATAGATGACACACTACAGTGGGACATACATAAAGATAAATTATTGAGTAAAATGAACAGTTTGTGCTATGCTTTTAGCATTTTAAGTAAAATCTGTGATATCGAAACACTAAAATGTGCATTAGTACACTCAATAAGTACATACTGCATTCATTTTTGGGGCTTCCCTCATAAGAATGTATTTATTATGCAGAAGCGAATAATTAAGACAATGAAACAAGTACCCCTGTCTTCCATCACTAAACATTTCTTTAAGGAGCTCAGTATTATGCCAGTGCCTTGTATCTATATTCATGAAACAGTGTGTTTTATTCATGAAAATCTCCATATATTTACAAAAAATAGAGATGTTCACTATCATAGTACCCGTCATTCCAATGACATATTTACAGCTGATCAACGGCTACATAAAGGGCACAGTAATGTAAGGCACAGGGGAGTACTTCTGTACAAGAAGCTACTGAAAATGTCAGGTCTTGCCAGAAAGAATTCAAATCCAAAATAAAGTCAATCCTACAGAAGCACTGCTTCTAATCAGTGGAAGAATTTATGAATAGTGATCTAAAACAATTTTTGTAATTTATTTTACTGCATGTGTTAAAATATTACTTTCAACTGACTTATTTGACTCTATTCACAGATATAACTGTTCCTTGTTATGGCTCACCTGCACTTATGACAACACACTGTAAATAGTGTTACTCTGTAATCATTATCTGATGACTGTATGTAACATACCAAAAAAGTTATGATTCGCTATGTACAGCATATAATTTATATAAATGTATATCTTAAGAATGTCTATACTTATGCATGTAACTGAATACCTACAAAATAATTGTATTTATGTATCAAAGTATGTTAAATGTAACTTATCCTACATCTATGTGTAATAACACAACAAGATTTCTGTATGAATAAATGAAATGAAATGAAATGACTCTAATCAGAATTTATTGGTTAAGAACTATAGATTAGGAAATGGGACATGGATAAGTTGAAAGAATCAGAGGTTGCTGAAGTGGAGTACTAGAGAACAGTTGACTAAAACAGGGGAAAGGAATACAGTAGAATACAGTAGAATGGGTACCTCTGAGAGGTGAAATGGTGAAGCCAGAGAGAATCAAATAGGTAAAAATACAATGCCTTGCATAGATCCTTAAATATCACAGGAAAAATTGAATGTGACTGATGAAAGGAGAACATATAAAAATTGAGCAAATGAGGCAGGCAAAAGGGAATACAAATGCCTAAAAAATGAAACTGACAGAAAGTGCAAAATGTTTAAACAGGGATGGCTAGAAGACAAAAGTAAGTCTGTAGAAGCATGTATAACTAGGGGAGAGACAGATGTCACCTACAGGAAAATTAAAGAGGTCTTTGGAGAAAAGAGAAGCAACTGAAAGAATATCAAGAGGTTAGATAAAAGACCAATACTAAACAAAGAAGTGAAAGATGGAAGGAATATATTGCAGGACCATACAAGGGAAATGAACTTGAAGGCAATATTATGGAATGGGAAGAGGAAGCAGATGAAGATGATATGAAAGATATGATACTGCAAGAAGAATTTGATAGACCTAAGCTGAAACAAGGCCCTTGGAGTAGACAACATTCCTTCAGAACTGCTGCTATCTTTAGAACAGCCAGTTATGATAAAACTATTCCAGTTAGTGTGGAAGATATAGGAGACAAGGGGAAATATTCTCAGAATTCAGGAAGAATTTAAAATTACACTTACAAAGAAAGTGGATAGTGACAGACATGAATATTACTGAATTATCAGTTTAGTACTTCATGACTGCAAAATAATAATACAAATTTGTTAGAGAAGAATGGAAAAAACTGGTAAAAGCAAACCTTGAGGAAGTCTTGGAACACACAAGGCAATGCTGACCCTATGATTTATCTTAGAAGAAAGGCAAACTTATGTATATATCTTGCTTATGCTTAGCGAATCTTTTGACAGTGTTGAGTGGAATATGCTCTTTTAAATTCTAAGATATAAGGGGTAAAATACAGAGAGCAAAATAAATTGCACAGAAACAAGTCAAAGGACATTAAAGGGGAGGGGTCATTGAACAAGCAGTAAAGAAAGCCAAAGAAGAAATTGGAGAAGGATTTAAAGTTCAGGGTGGAGAAAGAAAAAACACTGAGGTTTGCTGATGGCATTGTAATTCTATCAGAAGCAGCTAAGGACTTAGAAGTGCAGGTGAATGGAATGGACAGTATCTTGAAAGGAGTATATATGAGAACATTAACTTAAATGCTGAGGAATTTAGGTTATGAAATAAGACAATAAAGTTTTTCTATTTGCTAGTTGGGCAGTAAATAATTGATGGTAGCCAGAGCAGACAGGATATAAAATTTAGATTGGCAGTGGCATGAAAAGTGTTTCTGAAGGACAGATAAATTTACTAACATGAAACAGAAATTTAAGTGTCAGGAAGTTGTATTTGGAGGCATTTGTCTAAATGCCTGGAGTGTAACCTCGGTGTTTTTCTTTCTTTTCTTTTTTTTTTTTTTTTTAAAAAAAAGTCAACAGTTGTCTAACAGGTTTGATTCAGCCCGCCATGAATTCCTCTTTTGTACCAACCTTTTCATCTCAGAATTGCAGTTGCAAGCTACATCATCAAATATTTGCTGGGTGTATTCCACTCTCTGTCTTCTCCTACAGCTTTCACTCTTTGCAGCTCCCCCTTGTAGCATGGAGGTTATTTCCTGATAGTCCCTGATGTCTTAACAGATGTCCTATCATTCTATCCCTTCTTCTTGTCAGTGTTATCCATATACTCCTTTTCCTCACGAATTCTGTGGAGAACCACCTCATTCCTTACCTTATCAGTCCACTTAATTTTCTTAACATTTGTACACAGTTTCAATTCTGTTCTGTTCCAGTTTCCCCGCTGTCCATGTTTCACTACCATACAATTCTGTGCTCCAAACATATATTATTAGAGATTTCTTCCTTAAATTAAGGCCTATGTTTGACACTAGTAGACTTCTCTCTTCCAGGACCATACAAGGGTCTACTCTGCTTTTTATGTCCTCCTTGCTGCATCCATCGTGGGTTATTTTCTTGCTTAGGTAGCAGAATCCTGTAACTTCAACTACTTCATGAGCCCCATTTCTGATGTTAAGTTTCTTGCTGTTCTTATTTCTCTTACATCTCACTACTTTCATCTTTTGGTTTACTCTCTGACCATTTTCTGTAATCAATAGAACTTTTCATTTGATTCAGCACCTCCTGTAATTCTTCTTCACTTTCACTGACAGTAGCAATATCATCAGTGAATCTTATCATTGTCATCCTGTCACCTTGAATTTTAATCCCACTCTTGAATCTTTCTTTTATTTCCATCTTTGTTTCTTCAATGTACAGATTGAATGGTAGGGATGAAAGATTACATCCTCGTTTTTAATTTGAGCACTTCATTCTTGGTCTTCCAGACTTGTTGTTCCCTCTTTGTTCCCGGACGTATTGTATACTGCCCCTCTTTCCCTATGCTTATCCCTATTTTTCTCAGAATTCTGAACACCCTTTGACACTTTCAAATTCTTTTTCCAGGTTGACAAATTCATGGGGAATGTCTTGACTTTTCTTCAGTCATGTTTCCATCATCAGCTGCAGTGTCAGAACTGCTTCTCTGGCGCCTTTACCTTTCTCAAAGCCAAACTTGAGAGATGAAATAGTGAAGGCATCAGAGGATCAAGTAGGTAAAAAGATGAATGCTAATAGAAATCCTTGGGTAACAGAAGAGATATTTAATTTAATTGATGAAAGGAGAAAATACAAAAATGCAGTAAATGAAGCAGACAAAAAGGAATACAAACATCTCAAAAATGAGACTGACAGGAAGTGCAAAATGGTTAAGCAGGGATGGATAGAGGACAAATGTAAGGATGTGGAGGCATATATCACTAGGGGTAAGATAGATACTGTCTACAGGAAAATTAAAGAGACCTTTGGAGAAAAGAGAACCACTTGCATGAATATCAAGAGCTCAGGCGGAAACCCTGTTTTAAGCAAAGGTGGGAAAGCAGAAAGGTGGAAGGAGTATATAGAGGGTCTATACAAGGGCGATGTTCTTGAGGACAATATTATGTAAATGGAAGAGGGTGTAGATGAAGATGAAATGGGAGATATGATACTGCATGAAGAGTCTGACAGAGCACTGAAAGAGCTAAGTTGAAACAAGGCCCCAGGAGTAGACAACATTCCATTAGAACTACTGATAGCCTTGGGAGAGCCAGCCCTGACAAAACTCTACCATCTGGTGAGCAAGATGTATGAAACAGGCAAAATACCCTCAGACTTAAAGAAGAATATAATCATTCCAATCCCAAAGAAAGCAGGTGCTGACAGATGTGAAAATTACCAAACTATCAGTTTAATAAGCCATGGCTGCAAAATACTAACACGAATTCTTTACACACGAATGGAAAAACTGGTAGAAGCTGACCTCGGGGAAGATCAGTTTGGATTCCATAGAAATGTTGGAACACATGACACAATACTGACCCTACGACTTATCTTAGAAGATAGATTAAGGAAAGGCAAACCTATGTTTCTATCATTTGTACACTTAGAAAAAGCTTTTGACAGTGTTGACTGGAATACTCTCTTTCAAATTCTGAAGGTGGCAGGGGTAAAATAGAGGGAGCAAAAGGCTATTTACAATTTGTACAGAAACCAGATGGCAATTATAAGAATCGAGGGGCATGAAAGGAAAGCAGTGGTTGGGAAGGGAGTGAGACAAGGTTGTGGCCTATCCCTGATGTTATTCAATCTGTGTATTGAGTAAGCAGTAAAGGAAACAAAAGAAAAACTTGGAGTAGGAATTAAAATCCGTGGAGAAGAAATAAAAACTTGAGGTTCACCGATGACATTGTAATTCTGTCAGAGACAGCAAAGGACCCAGAAGAGCATCTGAATGGAATGGACAGTGTCCTGGAAGGAGAATATAAGATGAACATCACCAAAGGAGAACAAGGATAATGGAATGTAGTCGAATTAAATCAGATGATTTTGAGCGAATAAGATTAGGAAATGAAACACTTAATGTAGTAAATGAATTTTGCTATTTGGGGAGAAAAATAACTGATGATGGTCAAAGCAGAGAGGATATAAAATGTAGACTGGCAATGGCAAGGAAAGCATTTCTGAAGAAGAGAAATTTGTTAACATCGAGTATAGATTTAAATGTCAGGAAGTTGTTTCTTAAAGTATTTGTATGGAGTGTAGCCATGTATGGAAGTGAAATGTGGATGATAAATAGTTTAGAAAAGAAGAGAATAGAAGCTTTTGAAATATGGTGCTACAGAAGAATGCTGAAGATTAGATTGGTAGATCACATAACTAATGAGGAGGTATTGAATAGAATTGGAGAGAAGAAAAATTTGTGCCACAACTTGACTAGAAGAAGAGATCAGTTGGTAGGGCATATTCTGAGGCATCAAGGGATCACCAATTTAGTATTGGAGGGTGGCATGGAGGGTAAAAATCGTAGAGGGAAACCAAGAGTTGAATACACTAAACAGATTCAGAAGGATGTAGGTTGCAGTAGGTACTGGGAGATGAAGAAGCTTGCACAGGATAGAGTGGCATGGAGAGCTGCATCAAACCAGTCTCTGGACTGAGGACCACAACAACAACAACAAAAAGCCAAACTGATCATCATCTAACAGATCCTCAATTTTCTTTTCCATTCTTCTCTGTATTATTCTTGTCAGTAGCTTCGTTGTATGTATGTCATCAAACCAGTCTCTGGACTGAAGACCACAACAACAACAACAAAAAAGCCAAACTGATCATCATCTAACAGATCCTCAATTTTCTTTTCCATTCTTCTCTGTATTATTCTTGTCAGTAGCTTCGTTGTATGTTATGCTAATTGTGCAATAATTCTCACTCTTGTTGTCTCTTGCTATCTTTGGAATTATGTGGATGATGTTTTTTTTGAAAGTTTGATGATATATCACCAGTCTCATAGGTTCTACACATCAACATGAATAGTCATTTTGTTGCAACTTCCACCAATAATTTCAGAGATTCTGAGGGAAAGTGATCTCTCCCTTCTGCCTTATTTTATCATAATTCATCCAAAACTCTTTTACATTCTGCTTCTAGTACTGGATCCCCTATCTCATCCCTGTGAACTCCTCCTCCTCCTCCTCCTCCTCCTTCTTCTTCTTCTTCTTCTTCTTCTTCTTTTTTCATCATGTCATCAGACAAGTCCTCCCCCTTACAGAGGACTTCAGTGTACTCTTTCCACCTATCACTTCTTTCCTCTGCATTTAACAGTGAAATTACAGTTTCACTCTTTCTGTTACCACCCTTGCCATTAATTTCATGAAAGGTTGGTTTGATGTGTCTGTATGTTGAGTCAGCCCTCCCAACAATCATTTATTTTTCAGTTTCTTCACATTTTTCATGCAGCCATTCCACTTTAGCTTTCCAGCACTTTCCATTTATTTCATTCCTAAGTGACTTGTATTTCTGTATACCTGAATTTCCCTGAACATTTTTGTACTTCCTTCTTTTGTGCATCAACTGAAGGATTTCATCTGTATCAAAGTGAAATGTGGGTAATAAGCAGTTCAGATGAGAAGAGACTAGCCTTTGAAATGTGGTACTGTGGAAGTGTGGTGAAGATTAGATGGGTAGATTGTGTAACTAATGAAGAGGCACTGAACAGAATTGGGGAGAAAAGAAATTTGTGGTACAACTTGACTAAAAGAAGGGGTCAGTTGGTAGAGCACATTCTCAGAAATCAAGGAATCATCAATTTAGTATCAAAAAATGGATCAAATGGCTCTAAGCACTATGGTGACTCTTCATGTTCAGGAACACCTTCTGGGTTTGGTAAAGACCATTTAAAATCATTAATCCACAATGATCCACATCAATGTACTCAGGAACTGCCAAATGTGATGTACTGTGGTCATTCCACCAATGTGCACCATTTGCATGCAATGGGGAAGGTTCAAAAATTGGGTGAACTGGTACCACATGCTCTAAGCAGAAATTGCAAAAATCAGCATGTGGCCATATATACATATCTGCTTCCTCACCATCAATTGGCTCATGAACAGCACCAACAATTCCTATCCTGTATCATTACCTGTGATGAGAAATGGTGACTTTATGCTAACATAAGGAAAAGAAAAGAATGGTAGAGCCCAAACAAAGCAGCAACTCCCTGCACAAAGATGTGTGTGCTTCACAAAAGATGGCGTTATGCATCTGGTGGAACAGTGACAGTATATTGTACTATGAAGTGCTTTCCCAAGGTAGGTGTAACCATCACTGCTGACATTTATTATCAACAGCTGAGATGTCTTACAGATGCAATCCAAGAACAGCAACCAGGAAGACTGTGTGAAGTGAATCTACTCCACAGTAACACCCACCCATGTTCTGCTAGACTGATAAAAAAAAACACTATACAGGAGTTGGGTTGGAAAGCCATACCACACCCACCTTATTCACCTGATCTGACACCCTCAGATTTTCACCTTTCCTGCTCTCCATCAAACAACCTTGCAGAAACATCCTTTCTGCATGAAGATGTGCTCCAAACATGGCTCGATGAGTTCTTCACCTCAAAACAACATGATTTCTACAGCTGCGGAATTGAAAAGTTACCACTCTTGATAGGCTGTAGTAAATACTGAAGGAGGATACATTATTGATAACTTAAGTCACTGTTAGGATATCTGTTGTGTTTATTAAAACTCTATGAATTTATACACTGAAGAAACTGGTACACCTGCCTAATATCTTGTAGGGCCCCTGCGAGCACGCAGAAGTGCCACAACATGACCTGTCATTGTACTTGACTAATGTCTGAAGTCATGCTGAAGTCATGCTGTAGAGAATTGACACCATGAATACTGCAGAGCTGTCCAAAAATCCATAAGAGTACGAGGGGGTGGAGATCTCTTATGAACAGCATGTCGGAAGGCATCCCAGATATCTGCAATAATGTTCATGTCTGGGGTGTTTGGTGGCCATCAGACATGTTTAAACTCAAAAGAGTGTTCCTGGAGCCACATTGTAGCAATTCTGGACATGTGAGTTGTCGCATTATCTGGCTGGAATTGCCCGTCTGTCGGAATGCACAATGGACATGGATGGATTCAGGTGATCCGACAGGATGCTTACATATATGTTACGTGTCATAGTTGTTTCTAGGTGTATCAGAGGTCCCATATGACTTGAACTGCACATGCCCCACACCATTACAGAGCCTTGAACAGTCCCCTGCTGACATGCAGGGTCCATGAATTCATGAGATTGTCTCCATACCCATACACACCCATCCGATACAATTTGAAACTAGTCTCATCCGACTAGGCAACATGTTTGTCATCAAGGGTACATGAGTGGGCCTTCAGGTCCAAAAGCCCATATCAATGATGTTTCATTGAATGGTTTGCACTCTGACACCTGTTGATGACCCAGCATTGAAATCCACACCAATTTGCGGAAGGGTTACACTTCTGTCGTGCCGAATGATTGTCTTCAGTCATTGGTCCCATTCTTGCAGGATCTTTTCCCAGCTGCAGCAATGTCAGAGATTTCATGTTTCACTGGATCCTGATATTCACGGCACACTCGTGAGATGGTTGTATGGGAAAATCTCCACTTCATTGCTACCTCAGAGATGCTATGTCCTGTTGCTCATGTGCCAGCTATAACACCATCTTAAAACTCACTTTAATCTTGATAATGTGCCACTGTAGCAGCAATAACAGATCTAACAACTGTGCCTGACAGTTGTTGTCATATATAGGCATTGCCAACCACAGCACTGTATTCTGCCTCTTTACGTATCCCTATATTACTAGGCATTCTATGACCTTGTTTCATCTTGTTTGTACTTTTTTTGTCTATGTACTTGTACACTCCATTTCCTTGAAATGGTTTGCCATAAATTTACTTGTACATGTGTACAAAATCAATACAATGTTTATTTTCTATTGATGGATAAACAAAATAAACATATAAACGTCCTCCCCATTACTACTTACTTTCCTGTAATTATTTGAACATTGGTGATGAAGTGACCACCTTTGAGCAATTTTCTCCTAATTTCTCCTCTTTCGGCAGGCTGGAAAACTAATAAACATGTTTAAAGTAATTGGATAGATAAAAAATCTTCTCACCAAGTGGTGCAGGAGAACACACATCTTTCCTTCTCATCCTATCCATTAAGTTTTCCCTGAGATGGGGTTCTGGGTGACTTTTCCGAACTCTATCCCTTTTCCTAAACCACTCCAGTTCTTTTCCTTCACCTCTCTTCCTTCCCCTTCATCCCTTCTGCCAGAAAAAGGAGCCTCTGGCTCACAAAGCTTGCATATGTAAAACCTTTTTTTTTTATATGTGTTTTCTCCTGCCACTGCTTGGTGAGTAGATTTCTTATCGATCCTACTACATTAGACTGTCAAAATTAGATTATTTTTGTTGTTATAATGATCATGTTTGGTTGTGTTGGAGCTAGTCATCAAAACATTTAATTCTGAATATGAAAAATGCAGGAATAAGGCAAACCGTGTTTTAACATCCATAACTACATTCAACAATACATTCTAGTGCATTGTTAGGGTAATGCCATAGAGAATACAAAGCACAATCACAGAAGTCTATTACACTCTGAGCTTTGTGCACACACCTTCACGTATGAAATATATGTCAATATATTACTTATAGACACAAAGAAAAAAATGGGGTGGTGTCATTCCTCATGCTCTAAATGACTTTGATAACATCTGCCAAATATAATGTATTAGATCACATGAGAGGATTTGATTGCTTAATGACAGTAAAAACATAGCGTAACTTCTGCAATTATATGTTATAGTTGTAATTTCTTCATCAGTCCTGTATAAATGTGTATGTGATTGTGTACCGTATCTTTTGAAATTTTCTGATGTGGTGCAAATATTCAAACTGTTTCAGGTTGAAGTCTTCTTGAATTTATCCAGTATCATTCATCAGCTGACATCACTGATGTTCTACAAAGTTCCTACTTTTTTTAGTCAAACAGCAGGCAATGTATAATACTTTAACTCGACAATGATATGGCAATAATTAATAATACATCACTAAAGATAAATCCTGTTAAATGATAAAGGTTAAGTTATGTTTCATATTGTTTCACTATTTGTATAACTCTCTCTCTCTCTCTCTCTCTCTCTCTCTCTCTCTCTCTCTCTCTCCCCCCCCCCTCCTCTCTCCCCTCTCCCTCCCTCCCTCTCTCTCTCTCTCTCTCTCCCCCCCCTCCTCTCTCCCCTCTCCCTCCCTCCCTCTCTCTCTCTCTCTCTCTCTCTCTCTCTCTCTCTCTCTCCCCCTCTCCCTCCCTCTCCCCTCCACCCTCTCTCCATTTGTGTACCAACTAAGAGAACAAAGTATGAAATGAATTAATTCAGATGAACTTTTCATACACTCTGAGCAATTTGTATTCTTATGTATCATCAGTTATTTGTATCCAATTGTTGTTAAAATCTTTCATTTTACTGAGTATATGTCTTGAAATATTTAATAAAATATAAATTTTATATATTCTGGATAACAAAAGTCAAACCTTTTTTTTATTTACACTGCCCAAACACTGTCATTTGTAACCAACTTTGTCAAAATTTAATAAAGTCCATAACCACATTTTAATGGCAATATTAGCTAATCTTATTTCAAATGAAATGAAACTGGTTTGAATTTTCTTTCGAATTACCCTTTACTTACTTAGTTTTGGAGGAAAACTTATCCTGAAATACATGATATTACGAGTGAGTGAGTGAGTGTGTGTGTGTGTGTGTGTGTGTGTGTGTGTGTTGTCTATTGTTGAGGAAGGCCTTAATGGCTGAAAGCTTTAATTGCGAGAGTTTTTTTGTTGTGCCTATTTGCGACTCAGCATCTCTGCTGTATGGAGAGTAGCAACTTTCCTTTTCATAATATTGTTGCATTCCAGTCTGTATTTTCCATTGTTTGATTTTAATCTTAAGTAATGGTTATTTCCAAAATTCAGTACCACAGTTTTGTAGCCTTGATATTTCTGAATTCAAAAATGTTCACTTTCACTAGGGGAACATGCCAGTTTGCAAATTATTTGATCTATAAATTTCACATTTAGCCATTTTTGGCAAGGTTTGTGAACCCCGAGAAGCAGAAATTATTACCACAAAGTAATTTCTATAATTTTGTAAATTTTCTCATTACCCAGCTCATACTTAAATAAATTTCTTGTTTTGCTTATTATGCATTTATAACTTGTGATTTCTCTATCTGTCTTGATGTATAATAACAAATTTTAATTATGGAAAATACAGGATAGAATATAAAGATATTATGAAAAGGACTGGAGCTGCTGCTCAGAGTGTGGCTACAGTTGCCTGAGACTACAGTCGTGTGTGAGTTGCATTTGTATGATTGTGTGTGTGTGTGTGTGTGTGTGTGTGTGTGTGTGTGTGTGTGTGTGTGTGTGTGGGCGTGTGTGTGTGTGTGTGTGTGGGTGTGGGTGTGTGTGTCCGTTGTCTATTTTTGATGAAGGCCTTACAGGCTGAAAGCTTTATTTGTGACAGTCTTCCAGTCTTCTTGTTGTATCTATCTGCGACTCACTATCTCCACTGTACGGTGAGTTGCAACTTCCTTTTCATAATATTGTTACAAATTTTAATTATTATTCTTATGTTTTCCAATAAGTAGTTGTGTAGGGCAATGCTTCATGTAGTCAGTGCATAAGAGCTTAATTGTCAACATCTCTATGCCACTAGTTGGTATAAGCCGGACAGTAGGAGTCATCCATAATGTTTACATCTTCATGTCAGTGTTATTCAGTCAGCATATGATAATCAAATTGTACTGTTCTAAGTGAATCATTTGCACCAACATGTAGTTAACTTCTGTGAGATGGACATTACATGAACATTATGTAATTATGAACTAGTGCATATGTGTTTGTTTTGGGGTGGGGGTTTTGGAGGGGGTGTCTCTGTTGACTTAAAGTGTGAGTGTGGGTCTGGATCATACTGATTTATTTCCCCAAACAACATTCCACTTCTTTACGAGGTGGCTTACTTGGAATTTTGCAGCCCCTCTTCTTTATGGGATAGTCGGCTGCTGGAAAGTCTCTTGACTTCTTCTCCATCAAATATTGGTAGCTACAGGAACTTTTAAGCCTCTTACTAGTAATAAAATGAGTAGACTTACAAACTTTCCTATTTGCCAGTTAATGATGTATCTGACTTTCATGCACAATATAATTCACACTTTCAACATACACATGTAACTTTCTGTAAGTACCTCACACAGTCAAACATTAGAAACAAAATGAGTTACAGTTAAAAGAAAGTTGGCTTGACTACCATGACTTTCTTCAAATGAATCTGAAAATATGTCTTGCCTCTACTAAGCCTGAGTCAAGAGTCTATAAGAGTACTTTTTCAACTGTTCTTGTTTAACATAACAATAGTCAGTGACACAATAAGCATAGAGCGGCATAAAAACTCCATGGTTCTTCCTTACACATACATTAACACATCTATGGATTCCCCGACAGGTACTTCTTGGTGCTGTTGGACTGCTGTGTCTGCCTGCTTCCTGCAACTGATTTTAAACCTGCACACACAGACATGTGACGCACAGTAGGTACGATTTTACCATCGCACCAGACATGTGATGCGCAGTAGGTGGGATTTTACCATCCCACACTCATATCTAGAATATTGTGTGTTTGAGACGGTAGAAGGCTGAGTGGCTCTAGAATTTACACAGAAATTCTCGAATCACTACATATCCCCCCCCCCCCCCCTCAGATTGAACTCTGATATTTTATACATAATCATTATGCAAGTAATATTACTCATAATAGCATTTCATATCTTAACAGCATACATGTCTTACACAAGTTTATATATGTATCTCTTCTTTCAGTAACAATTCTTTGTTCTTTCTTGAACAATTTTTCGTTTATGGTTTCTTCATTCTTTCCTTATTTTACTTTGTTATTAAGACATGAGCATACACTCAAGGTTTTAGTCAGCTTTACTAATATTTAGGACTTGTGAGGACTTTTTTTCTTTTCTTTATTTTCTTTTTCAATTGAAAACTTCAGGTGTTTATGACACAAGAGTAATCTATTTTCTAGTCTCATCTTTTTGTACTACCTTTTTCCTAGTACATACTGTTTTCATTAGTTGTAGCTTGGAGAAACCCTGGGTGAAGTGAAAGAGTTCTTTGGACATTCATTTATTTCCACGAAACATAATAATGCTAGTTGTTCATAGACTTTACACTTTCCAGAATAATTCCTATAAAATTTTTGACTTTTGCCACGATACTGCCTCCTTCTCCTAGGATCAGCACCTATTCCTTGCTTGTCGGTTGACAGTTGACCTTATGAGAGCACTTCCTCTTTCCATTCAGGTACGTACGCCTTTACAAAACATCCTTATTTTTTAGGCTACAGATCGTCCTATCTCCATGTAGGTATGTCTGCCCTTTATACTTAGTGATTGCCAGGTACACCCCCCTTAACACCCCCCTTATCCTTTCTGAGTAGGCCTAACAGTTCATTACCCTAATATACATCTCTATGTATACTATAATTAAGTATCTTCTGGTAAAGATAGATTTATATCTTAAATTTTGCATTCATTCTTTAATATATCATTCACTCCCTAGAGTCCTCCTCTACTTATCAACTTATATACTTTCAATAGATATTATGTCTACATATACTACTTACATCCCACTATCCTTCAATTCCTCAGAGTTTTTATTGCACTGATGTTGGTCATGCCTTTTTCTTATTTATCCAATACTCATTACTATTTTATAGATGTTTGTTATGCATGGACAGCTCTCCTTATGTATATTTGATGTAGAACCGTCATAACTCCCCATATATGTGAGCATAATTCCCTATGTACATACCTTTTCCCTTACAACACCTGGCAGTTCTCACAGCATGACAGGCTTTGTCTTATATAGTTTAATGTTTGAGTAGAAGTGTATATTTGTATATATGTGGATGTGTGTTTGTGTAGTCTGATTCTTTGACCTTCTTATCTAAAGATAAGATGTAGGTTATTAGTAACCACGGAAATAAGGGAAGACTTCAGCGATAGAAGTTTATGAATACAGAAAGAGGGAAAAGATAGACAGGTCTTCAAGATGAGAAGTAAGAAAGGAAAAAATAGATGTGGTTGCTAGGATCAAAGAAGAGAAAGAAGATGGCCCCAAAGACAGGAAACCCTTCCCAACCCCGTTCCCCAGGATCCCTACCTCTCAGGTACTTGAGACTCCAGAGGAGGTTTGGTGTTAAGTTGTCTCCTACTGAACGGACTCGTCTGACCGTCACCTTTTGAGGTCCCCGAAAGAAATCCTAGAAACTCTATGGAAATGGCAAATGAAGGAGAATTAGGCACACTTGTTTGTGATGGTTGTTTGAAAGGTGTAATGTGTTTTTTGTGTTAGTCATGATTTATCTGTTCTTGAAAATCAATCTTTTAGGTACAATACCCACCCCTTTAAAAATGTATACAAACACTCCCATCTATATCACATCTCATAAAAAGTATAAAATACTCTATACAAAATAGAAAATCTATACACTATGGTATAACAATTGTTTGGCTAGTCACATCTTATTATATTTTCCACAAATATTCTACTTAGTTTATTTTGTTTAGATATCACCTTTTTTCTGTGGTTCTCTTAAGATGTTCTCTATTTTATGGTCATATCCTGTTTTTTAAGCAATAAGATTATAGGATAGTTTTAGATTTTAAAGGAATTTGGTGCAAGAAAACTATTTTGGAAGAAACACCGAAAACAACTCGGGATCCGATGGTCGTTACTCTGCCCGTTAACTCAGAATGTTAACGCCCAAGGGAAACATACAGTTTTACATCCTTTACATTGTATTTCCCCTTCTATAATCCAGTTGTGGGATCTACTAAATATAATATCTTAGAATGAACCATCGTTTGCACTCAGTACGGTCCCTCATATTCTTGGAAAAACTTATGAGTCTCTCTCTTCAAAGTCGAGCTGGGAAAATGTTGTTTTATAAAAACCAGATCATCAACTTGGTACTGAGTTTCCACAGCATTTTTGTTATGCTTACTTACTCTTTGTTGCGCCTTTTCAATCAAATTTTTAGAAATATTTCCTGATTTACTTCGTAATTGACACTAGGATGTTCAGGCCAATTAAAATACTTAATTAAAGTTTCTCCTACAAAAAGTTTGCCTATAACATCTAAAGGTGTCAACCCAGTTGATAAATGGGGTAATTCATTTAGGATAAGTTCAAAGTCCTTAATTTTCATTGCCCACCAAGTATGTTTTTCATGGCAGTATGCACGACATAATTTCCCAGTTTCCTTCATTACCCATTCACATGGAGTTGATGAAAGTTTATAATTGGATATTAACACTTGTCGAATACTTTCCCATGCTAGGAATTCTCTAAATTCGTTGCTCACAAATTGTGGTCCATTATCTGTAAGAAACTGTTTTGGTTTACCTACTTCTAGAAAGTATTGTTGTAAACAGTGTATAACCATCTGCCTATTTGCTCTTTTAATGGGATATAATTTAACATATTTTGACCAGCATTCTATGATAACCAACATATATGATACTCCTGCCTTTTCTTGTGGGAATGGTCCAAAGACATCTGCTGCTGTAAGATTGTATAATGACTTAGGGATAATAGGATACATTCTGTATTTAAAACTTATTCATATGGGATATACATTTTTTTTATTATGAAGTGTCCATATCCCATATGAACATATCATACAAGTTCATCTTCCAATACCTTTGTAACACATAAATGCCAATGCTGTGATATGCTGTCTCTCCAAAACAAGTTATGATCTATAATTTTCCATTTTCCTATCTGATTAGGAAGTAACAAGTTCTGGATACACATAGAAAATATTTCTGTGAAATTATGATCATGATGGATATTTCCTGTTATTCTTTGAGCCATTTCCTTTATCTTGATCTTTGGATATTCTGCTGACATTTTACGTATCGTATCTTAATAGTGTATTCCTGTAGGAAAAGCATCCAGCACATCAACCTACTGTGTAGTAATTGACTATTCATCAGAAAGGATAAAGCTTGATGATCTGTATAGATATGGATTTCTGATTCCATATTAGTGACTGAAACTTTTGAATACTCCCCACAATTGCCAATAGTTCCTTTCCAGTAGCTGTATAATTTAGTTCGTGTTTATTTAGGCTATCCTTAGCAAAAGCTATGGTTCTATGTTCTACATTACTTGGATCCCATTCTCCATGGAAAATTTCGGCAGCAATACCGTAATCAGATGCATCTGTCGAAATTTTAAACGATTCGGCCATAACTGGATGGGTGCCTCAACAAGCACTCTTTTAACATTTTCAAATGCATCATTTTCACCTTGATCCCAAGTCCACAGTACTCCATTTTTTAATAAATGTAAAATTCTCGGGTCATTTAACTCCTGCCCTCATACGTACCATTGATAGTATTCAACCATACCTATAAATCCTTTTAATTGTCTTACATTTCTGAGGTGCGGACATTCTTTGATAGCTTTTACGCATTCAGGGTCTGGTCTAATTCCCTCTACTCCTACAATATCCCCTAACAATTTAAGTTCTTGGTGCACAAAAAACGATTTTGTCAGCTTTATCATAATACCTTTCTCTTTAAAGTTTTTCAGAGTCTTGCCCAGAGTTAGACAATGTCCTTTCCAAGTAGCTGGTATTATTAGGA
Source organism: Schistocerca cancellata (assembly GCF_023864275.1). Lineage (NCBI taxonomy): Eukaryota > Metazoa > Arthropoda > Insecta > Orthoptera > Acrididae > Schistocerca > Schistocerca cancellata. The sequence continues at coordinate 911,176,947 of NC_064626.1, read as the reverse complement.
TATCATCTACATATATTATCAAATCCTTCAATAAATCTCTCCTTAGTGCTTCATCTAACACACATATAAATACAGGCACAGAGATATTAAGTCCGAATAGCAATACATTGAAATGATAAGATTTTCCATCAAACAAAAAGGCTGTATATTTCTTGGTATCTGGATGTAATTTTACCTGCCAATATCCCAAGGTCAAATCCATTGTGCTAAAGAATCTTGCTTTTTCAAATCTGGACAGCAATTTGTCAATATTAATGGTCAGTCTCTCTCTGTCTTTATATGTCGATTCAGTGCACGAGCATCCAAGACTAATCATACATGACCTGTAGCTTTCTTCACCACAATCAGAGGATTATTCATTACACTGGAACTTTGTTCTATAATATTATTATCAATCATTTTGTTAATCTCATCTTGAACTGCTTCCTTACAGTTTGCAAAAGATTGGAGTGTCATGTTTGATTTTGAACTTACAGATATAGTCGCTGATGTTACCTGGACAGTCAGAAAACACTACTTCATACTTCATTAAAATTTTATATAAATCTTGCCTTTGATGATCGGTTAATATTAAGGATTCATTAACTTTGTCTTGTATATCAGCTCAATGTGTCCCTCGGTCAACATTCTCGATTTTTGGTGATAACCGAGCTGTAGCTGTGAATCACTGACACTGAAATTCAGTTGTTCATTCTTCAGTGTGACCATTTGTCTCAAATGGTATCCAGCATCTACTGTCATCTCTACCAAAACAAAGAAGATGTTCATCAAAGTTTAAGATGATTTTAAACTCCAACAACCAGTCCAAACCAAACACTACATCTCTATTAATATTTTCTACTATCAACAGCGTTTGACAAAATAACATGTTTCCAATACTGCAGTTCACCTGAGTTTCGTATTTTACTAGTTTAGTTTTTGTTCCTGTTATCCCAATTATATATACTCCAGACACTGGCAATAACAGTAAGAGCTGTTTACTCTGTATTGAGTTATAAAATACGTTTGAGATGAGTGATACCTCACTTACCGAATTTATAAATATGTTAACCTCAGAATTTTCCACTGTCCTTGCTATTATAGGTTGTGGGTTATTAGTGGCTAAGCTACGTTCTTCAAGCAGCAACCATTCCTTAGTGGGTATTTACTTATATGGAATAAGGCCTCTTAATGTATCTCCACAACCTGGGCCCTGGCCATGGATCCAGGTCGAAATACGTTTTCCTCATTATTACTAATTATGAGTTGATTACCGAAATGAGATATTACATTCCCATTCTGTGTATTATGGTTAGTCGGTACAAATTCTTGAGAGGCTACCAGATCTAAATTTGAATGTGGAAGCTTATTTCGATAATTGTCATCACAGCTTTTCTTATTGTACTTTTGCTAAGTTTGTCTCATGCTTTTTAAAGTTATTCCCACTATTTCTTTCATAGTTTGAAATTTCACCTTGGTGTAAAGTTTTGTTGCCGTTCTTATTTATTGCATCAAGTGTGTCAATAAAAGACAACAACTCATCTATCGTTTTCCAACCACTACATAAGATGTCTTCTCACACATATATGGGCAATCATTTAATTAAAATATGTACCAATCCCTCTTCTTCCATTGGCTTATCTAAGTACTCTGCTCATGTTAAATGCCAATCAAAATATTTCCTCATAGTACCCCCAAGTATTAATGTAATATTTTGGGTCCCATAGATCTGATATCAACTTTTCTTGAGCAATGGCAGACCAGTATTTCTCCTTAAATTTCTTCTGAAAGTCCTCCCAAGAGGAAAAATTCTCAGTATTTTCTGTACTCTATTCTGAGACTTCCCTAGAAGGTACCCCACAGCAAATTCAATCTTCTTAGAATCTTCCCAGTTTTTTGGTAATGCTTGGTTAAACCTTTTTAAGAAATGGGTTAGATGTACATCTCCAGCCAGCTTAAATTTAGGGAATAGTCTAGATAACCCTGCATTAGCTCCCCATTGTAAATCAGTCCAGCTTCACTAGTTAATACCACATTAGGTAAAGTTACCCTTTTTTCTACTTTGTCTTGAATAAGCTTAAATTCTCTCCACGGGTCTTCTATACTCTTCCTGGTATCATTAAGTTCGGAAGAAGGAACAGGTGATATGTTCCTGGATGTTATTCTCTTGGTAACCTTTCAATCTATAATTACTCCAAATTATTCCCTCAAACTAATTACATTTATAATATCAGAGTTGGCTATTTTCTCTTTGAAATTCTGTTCTACATTATCTACTCATGTACTTGCACTGGCATTAATTCATTATGCTTATCTACACTCTCTTTCAAAGTATACATTCCCTGTATTACATCATTATATTTAATATTGTACACATTTTCAAAAGATTCTAACTTTTCAGTAAGTTCTGATTCTACATTATTACATTAGTTCTCAATGTAAAGTTCTAACCTTTTCAACAAATATTGAAAGGTATTGTCCTGTTTCTGGTTAAGGTCAGTAAACATATGATTTATATGAGTGGTCAAAGAATTTGTCAACTTGTTCTTTAAATCTACTTTTAAATTCTCTACTTAATTACTTATGGCTTTGAATTCGGTCTTCAAAGCTCGCATTCCTTTGCATAGATTACTAAATTCCTTGCTTTAAGAGTCAACTTTGGCATTTAACAAACCTAAATTAGTCGTTTGAATATTCAGTGTTTCACTCTGAGCATTTAATTGAGAATTTACTGAGCCTAGTTGTGCATCTACTGAGTTTAACTTAAGAATCTGAGCTTCGATTAAATTTATCAACTCAGTCCAGTCATGCACTTCTTTGCTAACTTTAATGGCCATAGCTGGTTCTTGAGTGTCCCCAATTTGTTGTATATTCTCCATACTTTTAAATGCTTTAGCCCTAGTAAGCATGTAAACTAACTTTAAATATGATAATGACACAATAAAAGTTCACTTGACAGTATCTTGTACCACTTCATACTAAAGTAATGAAGTTTTGTTTCACAGTCACCTGCCGTAGAATTCTCGTAGCATAGGTGAGCAGATGTGGAGGCAGGTCAGCACCAGTGAACAGCAACTGGTGTTGGTGGTGTCGGAAGTATGGCGGTTTCTGTGTCTGCATCCCCGCAATGTGTGTGAGAGCTGAATATTCCCTGCACTGGATCTTCTTAGCTGAATTGTTCTATGCATACTTCCTCTTAGACAAGTATGTAGAAATCTTCTTGGCTGTTTTCATCATTGTGAATTTTTCATGTCTTCACCATTTTTCATTCAAATTTTGCTCCATTGGATACTTGAACATAATCAGATGTCTCAGAGTAAATCCTTTGTCTCATTATGTTTGTCCGCAGCTCGTGTTCTTGCGGTAGCGTTCTTGCTTCCCACACACGGGGTCCAAGGTTCGATTCCCGTCGGGGTCAGGGATTTTTCCTGCCTTGAGATGACTGGGTGTTGTTGTTTCGTCTTCATCATCATCATTCATCCCCATTACGGTCAGAGGAAGGCAATGGCAAACCACCTCCACTAGGACCTTGCCTAGTACAGCGGTGCAGGTCTCCCACATCGTCCCCTATGCTCCTCGTAGTATGGGAACTCATCATCATCATTATGTTTGGTTGCTATGGCAACACATAACAGCTTCTTTTCTCGTTTTTGACTGAAAATTCCTCATTCCGATGACTTAAAGTGTGAAAGTAGACATACAAATTTTCCTTTTCGTCAGTTAATGATGTAGATGACTTTCATGGACAATATAATTCACACTTTCAACATACATATGTAGCTTTCTGTAAGTACCTCATACCGTCAAACATTAGAAACAAAATGAGTTTCAGTTAAAAGAAAGTTGGCTTGACTACCATGACTTTCTTAAAATGAATCAGGAAATATGTTTTGCCTCTACCAAGGCTGAGTCAAGAGTCTGTAAGAGTACTTTTTCAGCTGTTCTTGTTTCATATAACAATAGTCAGTAACACAATAAGCACAGAGTGGCACAAAAACTCCATGGTTCTTCCTTACACATGCACTAACACATCTATGGATTTCCCGACAGGTACTTGTTGGTGCTGTTTGACTGCCGCGTCTACCTTTTTCCGGTTACTGATTTTAAACCTGCACATACAGACATGTGACGCACAGTAGGTAGGATTTTACTATCCAACCAGACATGTGACACACAGTAGGTAGGATTTTACCATCCCACACTCGTATCTAGAATATCGTGTGTTTGAGATGGTAGAAGGCTGAGAACACTAGAATTCACACAGAAATTCTCAAATCACTACAGTGGTGTGGAGGCGGGGGAGGGGGGGGTGGCAGTATCTACATACATCATATCTGAGTGTCTGTGATCTAATCTGCCTCCACTCACTGTGTTAATGAGATTACCTTACCACTCTGATTTAAATACTAAGACTTGTAATTCTTACAAAGCTGGTCATCATAGAAATAAAACTGTGTTTAAATAAATGTGAAGGAATTAAATACTATGTCCTGCAGTGTTGTGCATGTTCTCTAATGAATATCAGTCCAACTCATTAACCACAAGGGCAATTGATTATGTGACTACCAAATTGAAAATAATCAGATTAGATAAGTCACACAATGGAGTAAAATTTTTCCAATCAAAACCACAGTAATTGCTACTCTTAAAGGTTTTATAGACTGACATCACACGTTCTTCTACTTTAGCACAAAAAGCTATACCAAAACTGATATGTTTTGGAGAGATATTTAATGTGCTGTATCATTGAAACAACATATTTTTGTTATATTCAAGTATACACACAAAAACCACCAACACTGAAATCAGCACGACAGCTGCTCAATTTTGTTCTGTCAGCTAATCACAGCACAGGACATGTGGTCTTATGAACCAATCACAGTATCACTTTTTTGTCATATGAACACAAAAGATCATGAAAAACCTTAGGTATGCAGGATGAATAAAATAGGAATGTCTCAAATTAATATACAAATAGTACGGTAACAAGCAAAGCCATGCATTCACGAGATATAATCTTGGTTGTTACAAATAATTTGCTTTTTTTCTGAATTTGCCATGATTTCCATTCCTACTTTATTTGTGCTGCATGCTTAATGTTTTTTGCAGCATTGTGTGTTCAGGTGACACAAAATGATGACGTGATTGCCTGACTACATCACTTGTCCTTTGCTGTCATTCTGTGCCTTGATTTGTTTATGAAGCAATACGTCGTGTGGTGTGATTGGCTGGCAGGAGCAGATTGATCATCCACTATATTAATTTCATTGTTTCTGAAGATAACATGGTATATTTGGAGTTTTTGTATTTATACTTGTGTATTACAAAAATATACAGTTACAGTGATCTTCGAGTTAAAGATCTCTCCAAAATGTACCATCTTCATTATCATTTGTTCTGCTATAGTAGTGAGAAGTGCAGTGTCAGTACCATTTTTTTAACTAACTGTTTTGTAACATGTTTTAAAATATGGCTAACAATATGATGTTAACACTGAAGAGTCAAAGAAACTGGTACACCTCCCCAATCACTTGTAGGGCCTCTGTGAGCATTCAGAAGTGTTGCAACAAGATGTGGCATGGACTTGACTAATGTCTGAAGTAGTGCTGGAGGGAATTGACACCATGAATCCTGTAGGGCTGTCCATAAATCCACAAGAGTGTGATGGGGTGGAGATGTCTTCAGAACAGCATGTTGCAAGGCATCAGAGATATCCTCCATAATGTTTATGTCTGGGGAGTTTGATGGCCAGTGGAAGTGTTTAAACTCAGAAGAGTGTTCCTGGAGCCAATCTGCAGCAGTTCTGGATGTGTAGGGTGTCACATTGTCTGGCTGGAATTGCCCAAGTCCTTTCGAATGTACAATGGACATAAATGGATGCAGGTGAAGAGACAGGATGCTTATGTACATGTCATCTGCCCTCTTGCAGGTCCGGGGGTTAGAATAGTCCCAAGGTATTCCTGCCTGTCATAAGAGGTGACTAAAAGGAGTCTTACATGTTTCAGCCTTTATGTGATGGTCCCCTGTCAGATTTGACCTCCATCTTTCTAAATTTTCCCAAACAGCGAGCCAATTGGCGAAGGGTGCCTTACTTGGTGCATCGTGTCTATCGTGCATTGAGATATTTAGCCCATCGCTCTGATGGTGCCTGTGCTGTTAACTCCGCACGTATGCCGTAGAGATGGCCATCCTGCCAGGTGGGCCTTTCTGAGACTGGGTGGCACTATTGGGGAGGTTCCCTGGTCGGAGTGGGTGGCATCAGGGCGGATGACATGCCATCAAGTGTAGTACGTCATTTCTTCTGGTGGTCCGCCATCAGTAGTTTCTAAGCGGGCAAAGTCTAACTTCAATGCTAAGAAATATGACCCCAAATTGTCCCCCTCCCTGGCCACACCATGTGAGGAACGCCAAGCTAAGGATGGCAGTGAAGCTTATTCGCCCCGGTATCTCATACGTACAAGAGTTAATGGGGAATCTTTCATGTCCATGAAGCCTCAGTTTTTTGTGGAGCATTTGGAGGAAAAGTTTGGGGAGGTGGAGGGCTTGTCCAAAATGTGCTATGGACCATTCTTGATAAAAACAGTATCCTCTGCCCAGTCATGGGCATTACTCACTTGTGACAAGTTGGAGGATGTTTCTGTTACCATCACGCCCCATAAGAGCTGAAATACAGTCCAGGGTATTATATTCCACAGGGACCTTCTTTTGCAGTCTGATAATGAACTGCACGCCAATTTAGAACAGTGAGGTGTTCATTTCATCCGGCATATCCGTCAGGGTCAGAGGGATAATCAGGTTGCCACCAGTGCCTTCATCTTGGCCTTCGAGGGTGACACAATGCCCAAGAAGCTCAAGCCATATATCCCTCCCTCGATGTGGTGCTTTTAAGTGCTGGAAGTTCAGCCATATGTCTTCCTGCTATACCTCCAGCATCACATGTCAAGATTGTGGATGTCCATCACATCCCGATACTCAATGTGCCCTGCTTCCCATCTTTGTCAACTGCTGAGAGCATCATTCACCTTGTTCGTCAGATTGCAGTATTTTACAGAAAGAGAGGAAAATCATGGAATATAAGACCCTGGACCGACTGACCTCCACTGAAGCTAAGAGGAAATTTGAGTGTCTACATCCTGTGGCTATGACCTCCTCTTATGCCGCTGCTACAAGAACATTTGTCGCCCATCAATTTCTCGCATTCCTGTTGACTCTTAGAACCAGAAGACTACACCTGCCCCCTTGACGGTGGGGCCACTTCCCTCCCTGTTGCTCCCACACCACCTACTTCAGGAGCAACACCCACCCAACCGTTGGGAATGTCAGTCCCCACTTCTGAGCTGGAGAACTGTAAGTCTTCTTTGGCTCCTCTCGCTAGGAAGGGGTCCTTGGGCCACTCCCTTCCCAGGTTTCTGCTAGTGGAAAAGATGACATCCGCCAGTGGCTGAAGAGCCCAACAGCAGCTGCTGCAGGGCTTCACACTCATCCTCAGTTCTAGAGACTGAATCAGTGAAGTTCTCCCAGCCAGGGAAACCCAAGGAGCAGTGAGAGAAATTCAAAAAAAGGTTCCCAAGACCAGGGCAATTGCGGTGGCACCCACACCACCACTACCTACGAGCTCTGCATCTGCGGATGAGGTGGAGATTCTGGAATCTGCTGAGGACCTAGATCTCACTGGCAGCAGGTGACCCTGAGGTGTAAACTGCCTCATTGAATGTCCTATGCCTTTTCAGTCTCATGATGATGTCATCCTCCAGCGGAATTGTGGCGGTTTTTTCCACTGCCTGGCTGGGCTATGGCAACTGTTAAACTTTATACCTGCTATCTGCATTTCCCTCCAGAAAACCTGGTTCCCGGCAATGCGGACTCCTGCCCTCCGCTGCTATAAGAGATACTACAGGAACCATAGTGGCTATAATCAAGTGTCAAGTAGAGTTTGCGTTTATGACCTAAACTCAGTCGGTAGTGAATCTGTTCCCCTTCAAACTCTTCTTGAAGCTGTGACTGTCAGGATAAGGACGACGCAGGAAATAACTGCCTGCAATGTATATCTTCCTCCAGATGGTGCAGTATCCCTGAATGTATTAACTACACTGATTGAGCAACTCCCTACACCTTTCCTACTTCTGGGAGATTTTAACGCCCATAACCCCATGTGGGGTGGCACCTTACTTACTGGCCAAAGCACAGAAGTCGAAACTTTACTGTCTCAGTTCAACCTCTGCCTCTTAAATACACATTTCAGTGTGGTTCATGGTAGTTACTCAGCCACTGATTTATTAATTTACAGTCCAGAGCTTCTACCATCTAACCACTGGAGAGCACATAATGACCTGTGTGTTAGTGACTGCTTCCCAATCTGAAGTCCTTGCCTTTACCACCTATACTTGAGATCCATTCACACACACCTCCATGGTGTACACCTAGGCCACGGCTTCACCTGGACCCTTCATATGGCCCTAAGGACTCAATTAACCCTATGGCTCTCCACTGCCACTTCCTCTCGATTCTTGACATGTACCAACGCCATGCAGTTTACACTGATGACTTGATGGCTGATGCTCATGTCAGCTTCACGTATGTCCATGGAGAACATATTGAACAGCATTCCTTGCCTGATGGATGCAGTGTTTTCACTGCTGAGCTGGTGGCTATCTCTCGTGCTCTTGAGCATATCCGTTCAACCCTGGGGAGTTGTTTCGTTTGTGTACTGACTCCTTGAGCAACCTACAAGCTATCTACTAGTGCTACCCTCATCATCCTTTGGTGGCAACCATCCAGGAGTCCATCTATGCCCTTGAACAGTCCCGTCATTCAGTGGCGTTTGTCTGGACTCCAGGTCACATCGGAATCACAGGCAATGAGCTTGCTGACAGACTGGCCAGACTGGCTACAGGGACACCGCTTATGGAGATAGGCTTCTCTGCAACTGACCTGCATGCAGTAATATGCCGCAAGGTTTTGCGGCTTTGGGAGATACTATGGCATAACCTCAGCATGCACAACAAACTGCGTGCCATTAAGGAGACTATGAATGTGTGGCAGTCCTCCAAGCGGGCCGCTCGCAAGGACTCAATGGTTCTCTGCTGGTTCCACATTGGTCATACTTGGGTATCACATGGCTACCTCCTGCGCCGTGATGACCCATGATGACTCAGTGTCAGTGCAGCGCCTGGCCGACAGTGGCCCATATCTTGGTGAGCTGTCCTTCCTCGGCTGCCCTGCGATGGACTCTTCAGTTACCGGCCTCATTGCCATTAATTTTAGCTGACAACGCCTCATCAGCTAATTTAGTTTTACATTTTATATGTGACAGTGTGTTTTATCATTCTATGTAAGTTTTAGCACATGTCCTTTGTCCCTTTGTGTTCTGCACTCTCATCTCATGGTTGGTCAGCCACAGTCATCTGCTCTCCTGTTTTTACCCCTTCTACCTGTTTCTTGCTTCTCTCTGTGGTTTTCTTTTCCTGTTGGTTGTCCTTCTGTCATTCTTATGGTTCTTCTTTTCTCCTGTTATTGTGCTGTACGTCTCCATTCTTTTCTTCTTTCCTTTGTGTAATTTTTTTACTGGGAACAAGGGACCGATGACCTTGCAGTTTGCCCCTTTCCTCCCCCCCCCCCCCCCCCTCCACAGTTTAAACCAACCAACAAACAAACGTGTCGCCTGTCAGAGTCGTATCTGGACATATAAAGGCTCCCATCACTCCAACTGCACATGATCAACAGCAATACAGAGCTTCCACCATCTTGAACAGCCCCTGGCTGACATGCAGGGCCCATGGATTCATGAGGTTGTCTTCATACCAACCTGTACATATCCATCTGCTTAATACAATTTGAAATGAGACTCATCTTAACAGGCAACATGTTTCCAGTCATCAACAGTCCAATGTCAGTGTTGAAGGGCCCAGGTGAGACATAAAGCTTTGTGTCATGCAGTCATCAAGCGTACACTAATGGACCTTGTAACGGAACATATTAAAGGCTTTACTTTACCGAAGTATGCGATACTCTCCAAATTCAACCAGTTTAATGAGTATTTATGATTATAGAAAAGTTATTGTGTATGTTAACAATGATTGCATAACATGTCTGCATAAACAGTCAACCCATTAAATTATACTGAGTAACTGACCCACACAAAAGTTTATATCACTTGATCACTGATACAGCAAATGTCATCATGTAAAAACACTAAGTTCATCTTAAATAATTAATATGAAGTACGAAAAAGAGTGGCCAACTTAGGTATTTTGGATCTCCTTAAATAAAAATCACCCAGTGAAACCTATTTGTTCACTAGGAGCATTTTCACTCAGTATTCACGAAATCAATCCTATTTTAGACGAAAACCAATGTAATTCTTAATAATTCATGTTATTTACTTATTTATGCAAATTAGAGAAGTCAATTGACAAACTTCTAAAAAACGGCCTTTTTGTAACAAAGAATTATTCTGTCAAGTCAACAAATCTGTCTGTCATTTCAATAACATGTTAAATTATGTCACTCGATGCAAATTAATAACTTTTCTGCACAAATTATGATAACAGATGTACATGTGACTTGTAAACTATATCTCTTTTTAGTAGTTCTTTGACAATGTTATAAATACAAGCAGCAAGAACGGTCGGGAGGCAGTCGGAATGTCACTTTGGTAAAGTGTGTTTGTGTAAAATTGTTTGAGGTGGATAAACAATGCAAAGAACATGTAAAGAAAGTACTACTTTGTGTTGTGTCATGGTCTTTGGTGGACAGTGGAATTAAGATGGCCACCAGAGTAATAAATATTTGGAGTTTACATATTTGTTGGTTTCGCTCATTCTTTATCATCAAAAGCACATAAAAAACACGGGACCTCATGTTTTTAACCCTAGACAACCAGATGTAGAGCCAGCATCAGCATCGAGAGACAGCAGCGATCCAGCAAGTAGCAGCGATTACTACAACACAATGCATTTTAATGGCGCCAACCTAACATCAAGTGCTAACAAGCTCCGTAAATGGGAGTGAAATAGTGCGATTATAACAATTAACAATATCTACGACCAGGCGACCATTACAAAAGTGGGGGCTCGTCCGGGATCTTTAAGTGCATCTATGATAATAGTGCAGCGATATATTTTGTATGTGCTTAGCACTCCAAAAAAGTTTATTTGTGCAGTGTGGCAACAGTGAAAATATGACGTCTGGATTATGTCAATGGAATTCATCAATCAAGACTTCAGCTTCGATAAAACCAATAGAAGTGAAGAAAGCCAACAGGAACACTGATCACGACATCATAGCATAGCTACATATAGCAAGGTATTTTGTTGTTGTTGTCATTTAAAATAATTAATAGTTAACATGTCTCTACCTGAGAGTGATGAGATCGTAGGAAAGGTAAAAATTGAACCAGGGGATGGTGAACAATTAAACTTAACAGAGTGGCTAGCAGGGTTTGCAACTCAAATAAGCTCGCAACTTAAACAATCAAGTGAACAAGTACGTTTGGATTTTAAACAATCAAGTGAACAAGTAAGTTTGAAACTTAAAGAAAACACAGATAGACTGGATAAGTTAAGTTTGGATTTTGATCTATTAAGTACTCATCTCAATGAGAAGTGTGAGGAAATTAAAACTACCCTCAGTAAGAACACTAGAGAACAGTTGATACACTTCAGAAAAGAATTTCAAGTTGAAGTTGAAAGTTTAAATGAAAACATACAAGCTAACACAGACAGCATTGCTGTCATCTACAACAGAGTAGATACTGAAGTTGAAAGATTAGATCAGAAAATAGACAAAACCTCAGAAAACCTTAAACAAGAATACAACCTGTATACCACTAATGTAGATACAAAAGTAGAAAATATACACACTAAATATACACAATTGGAGGACGCATTGATGTCCAAACAAACGATTTACAATCAAAATACAATGTATGGGCATATCCAAGTGAAATGATTTCCTGGTGAAAATCTGCACCCTATTGACTTTATTCACCAATGTAAGGATATGTTTGTTGTAGGAATGTCAGATAACATAAAAATTAAGTTAGTACAATGGTTTCTAGAAGGGGAGGCCCTATCCTGGGCAAATGAGAATAATAATTCTTGGAATACTTTTGAAGAGTTTGAAGCTAAGTTTATTTGCAAATTTTGGTCACAATCCATACAAGCCAGATTAAAGTCAGAATTTCTAAATGGACCAGTGTATAGAGGGAAAGTAGGGGGAATGCAAAAATTTTGCAGAGATCAATTGAAAAAACTTGCTCACTTGAATAACTCTTTTGATATTATGACACAAATTGATGTTTTAAAAAGAAGGTTACCAGAGAGACTGCAGTGGGAATTGGTCCATGGACCAGACGATTCAATGGAAGAGTTCCTGAAATTTGTAGATAGATTAGATAGGGCCTTGGAAAGAGAAAATAACCAAAGTTTTGGCTCTGGCAACAACCAGTATGGGGGGTGGAACAGGAATGTAAATAGAGATTATTATGGGAGGAGAGACTTTGAAAATTCTGGAAATAATGCTCCAAATAGGGGAGATAGGAGATATGAAAATGATTTCAGAAACAATACGCAGGAGGGAGGAGGGAGGAGAGATAACAGGAATGATAGAAATAGGTATTGGGGAAGAGAACAAGATAGAAGTGGGTTTGCTGAAACTAGTGAACAAAACGACAACTACAAACGGACCCAAACAGGGGAGATAGGAGATATGAAAATGATTTCAGAAACAATACACAGGAGGGAGGATGGAGGAGAGATAACAGGAATGATAGAAATAGGTATTGGGGAAGAGAACAAGATAGAAGTGGGTTTGCTGAAACTAGTGAACAAAACGACAACTACAAACGGACAGACCGAGGGAACCAGCCGGGAAACGGTGGACAGTCCCACTAGATGTCCGTAGTTTTGGGGCTAGACAATATTATGACAGGACAACACATAACCGAAACTGGAGAAGGAGAAGATACAATGTAAAGAGTAAGTACCATGAAAATACTGATGTTGTTAGAATGAATAAATTAGAATTTAATAAAAGGTTTTGGGATACTATGAGTAAAAGTGATACAGTTAATGAAAACAGTGTTCAAGCACAGGTGGTTAGTGAAAGTGCAGAAGTTGAAGGTATTGCAGAGTTCCATAGTTGGGCTGAAAAAGATACTGGTGTTAATAACAAGTCAGACACACCACAAATAGAATCTATTTTGGGGGGTTTATTTGATAAGAAGGGGGATGACAAAGTGTTTAATGGAGCCAAAGACTCAATTGCTGAGATTCAGATACATAGGGGGGAAACTGAAGATGGGGTTGTTGTGGAGGAGGAGGAAGAAGTAATAGAGGGACATTTAAATAATGATCCTAAATCAAGTGATGTTATTGATGATAGTGTGGAGGAAGAAATAAAAGTATTTGTAGAATTGAAAAGTGATTATGTGGTAAAGGTAAGTGATGTGACAAACATGGGTAATAATGAGGCTAATTTAAGTGAAATGCAGACTAGGGAATGTGTATCTGAGGACAAGCTATTGCCTATTGGGAACTATGAAACACTAATCTATGAGAATGGTAATAATAATAATATTAAAGAAAATATAAAGGTATGGAAGGTAAATGTGTGTTTTCAAGAGAAAGGGGGAAAAGTTTTTAGAAGTTTTGTGGAGCAACTATGGAAACTGTATAAACAAATATGCCTTTTGGAAAGAATTAGCAAAGGTAAGTGCAACCTTGTATCCTACATGGTGGACAAGAATCCGTAGTGGACTTTATAAGAAAGGGGGTGAAAACAGTAGTTTGTTAAGTGACAACACAGTGTTAAAAGGAACAGATGAAAACAAAGGTTTATGTTTAAATGTCAATGCTTTGCAAACTGAGAGGGATGTGTCTAAGTGTAGGAAAGAGACATTAGACTTAGGAACTAAAGAAATTGAAAATGATCTATTGTTTGAAAATACTGAAATAGACAAAGATGTTGAGCTAGGTTGTCCATATGTTAAAGTAAACATTGACATTTGTCCATTGGAAATAAAAGATAGCCCACATCCTAATGCGTATAGACTTATCTTTCCCAGATCAAGAAGGTTATTTGGATTAAGAAACATCACTGAATTGAAACTATATAAACATGATTAAGCACATTTCCCTGTTTGAATACAGTTAATTACCCATTTTTCATAAAGCATGTTATCAGCAAAGAATTTTACTGGGTGTGTCAGATAGCAACTACCACTCATCCTACAGACCCTGGAAAAGTTCCAGATCTCTGAGAGAATGTTTTTATATTTTTATTGTTACTATTGAATATTAAATTTTGAGACATCTTCTTTACTTGCAACGGGCAAGAAGGTGACAAACATTTATTACTTTCCTTTTGTATTGCTGAATATGGGACATACTTGCACCAAATAAAAGACAATGTAAAAATTGTTGTGCAAGACCCATCATTTTGTGACTATTGTGTTCTTAGGCATAAGATTTGTGTACAATTTTCTACAGCTAATCAGATGTTCACCAAGTTTGATGTTTGTGTTATGTTGTGACCAATTTAAGTGTCCAATTTTAGTATTAATATGTTCTTGTACTACCTTGACTGTGTCTCAATGGGAGACAATATTTAAAAAACTCTTTTTTTTTGCAAATGCATATTATACTCATACATGTGACTTCTCTAGTGTTTGTGTTTATATATCATGTCCATACTTATAATTCTGTTCTTTGTTTTCATTTCTTTTATGTGGCTCAAAAAGAGCAGACAGTTGCAATATTTTCCTATGGACATATGACCTGTCCATCTATGTAATATATTTATGTTCCTTCTATTATCTTGATTAATCTGTGACTCAATGAGAACTGACTTTGAAATAATTTACATATATTTTTTATATATCTTAAAATCGCATGTGATATATTTGTGTCTGTTTTTGAAAATTTTCCATGTGGCTCACTGGGAGCAAAGATCAACAGTTTTTTTACTTTCATATATTACTAAATATTTTTATTATGCTGTCATACTGAGAGGCATAACACAAAGTGCATTTGAAACAACACAACTAAAATATTTGCAGGAAAAAGTCATTTTGAAACGGTGTAACGGTCATTGTGTACATACACGTTATGCATAGTAAAACAAAAAAATTATTAAAGTAGTACTTTCCCAAATTTTAACCATTTGACACATTTTTCCTAGTCGGCTATTATCATTAACATTCTGTAAATGATATTACCTGAAGGGGGTATTGTAACGGAACATATTAAAGGCTTTACTTTACCGAAGTATGCGATACCCTCCAAATTCAACCAGTTTAACGAGTATTTATGATTATAGAAAAGTTATTGTGTATGTTAACAATGATTGCATAACATGTCTGCATAAACAGTCAACCCATTAAATTATACTGAGTAACTGACCCACACAAAAGTTTATATCACTTGACCACTGATACAGCAAATGTCATCATGTAAAAACACTAAGTTCATCTTAAATAATTAATATGAAGTATGAAAAAGAGTGGCCAACTTAGGTATTTTGGATCTCCTTAAATAAAAATCACCCAGTGAAACCTATTTGTTCACTAGGAGCATTTTCACTCAGTATTCACGAAATCGATCCTATTTTAGATGAAAACCAATGTAATTCTTAATAATTCATGTTATTTATTTATTTATGCAAATTAGAGAAGTCAATTGACAAACTTCTAAAAAACGGCCTTTTTGTAACAAAGAATTATTCTGTCAAGTCAACAAATCTGTCTGTCATTTTAATAACATGTTAAATTATGTCACTCGATGCAAATTAATAACTTTTCTGCACAAATTATGATAACAGATGTACATGTGACTTGTAAACTATATCTCTTTTTAGTAGTTCTTTGACAATGTTATAAATACAAGCAGCAAGAATGGTCAGGAGGCAGTCGGAATGTCACTTTGGTAAAGTGTGTTTGTGTGTTATTGTTTGAGGTGGATAAACAATGCAAAGAACATGTAAAGAAAGTTCTACTTTGTGTTGTGTCATGGTCTTTGGTGGACAGTGGAATTAAGATGGCCACCAGAGTAATAAATATTTGGAGTTTACATATTTGTTGGTTTCGCTCATTCTTTATCATCAAAAGCACATAAAAAACACGGGACCTCATGTTTTTAACCCTAGACAACCAGATGTAGAGCCAGCATCAGCATCGAGAGACAGCAGCGATCCAGCAAGTAGCAGCGATTACTACAACACAATGCATTTTAATGGCGCCAACCTAACATCAAGTGCTAACAAGCTCCGTAAATGGGAGTGAAATAGTGCGATTATAACAATTAGCAATATCTACGACCGGGCGACCATTACAACCTTCAGCTACAAAAGCCCATATTGATTATGTTTTTTTGAATGGTTCACACACTGACATTTGTTGATGGCCCAGCATTGTAATCTGCAGCAGTTTGCAGAAGGGTTGCACTTTTGTCACATTGAATGATTCTCTTCAGTCATCATTGGTCTCATACTTGCAGGATTTTTTTCCGGCTGCAGTGATGTCGGAGATTTGATGTTTTACTGGATTTCTGATATTCACAGTACTCTTGTGAAATGGTCATATGGGAAAATCCCCCCTTCATCACCACCTCAGAAATGCTGTGTCCCATCACTCATGCGCCAACTATAACACCACATTCAAACTTACTTAAACCTTGATAACCCACCATTGTTGCAGCAGTCACTGATCTATCAACTCTACCAGACACTTGTTGTCTTATAATAGGTGTTGCCAACTGTAGTGCTGTATTCTGCCTGTTTACATATCTCTGTATTTGAAAAGGCCCCTATGCATGCCTATACCACTTTCTTTGGCACTTCAGTGTAGTTGCCATGTTGTATACATTGTATGATGCCAGTTTACTACATCATTGGTCAAAACTAATGGCTGGTATTGCAATTCTCTTTTTATGTAGACAACAAAATAAAGTACACTTTCTTTTATTTTCTCATGAACAGAGATACTTATGAAAATGATAGTAGTTTAGTGTTTAGCAAACAATCAAACAGCAGCTGTCAATTGAAGCACACAACTATCTGTAAATGCTCACTTTCAATTTTTCTTCCCACTAGCGTTCCTATTACATCTTCATCATCAAGCAGTTTACATTTTAAATTAATGTAAAATTGATGGTTTTGCATTTATGATTTGTCTGGTTGATGTGTGACCCTGTCACAGAACTGAAGATGGAATATAAATTGTTTTAGTACATGAAAACTGAACTTAGAAGGTATGTGGGTATTTATCACTTATGCAAGTGGCAGTATACATACATTGGTCACCATTGCTCTTTAAAACCATTACACACATCTCTTTTATTAAATGAGAAAAGCAGATACTGCTCATCAAAGTGATGAGTGCGCAATCATCAGCTGAGCTGTTGACATTTCCATAGCCTAGGCACATTACTGAATGTTTTTCAAGAGACATTGGATTACAGCACTCGTGCTCTGACAACTGAGAAGAAGAAGCATATTTGTAAATACGAGCATTGCTGCAGCTATTATTGGGTGTTTTTATGTGTCTGTGTGGTGTGTGTGGAAGTGTATATTTACACCAGAAAAAAAGAATGCCACCTAAAACCCTAGTTATATCTATGAACTGTTAAATGTGTCTATGTACAACATAACATTGGGTTACAGGTGAGTAATTGCCTTTCTACACTTATGTTTGTTATTTTAAGTATGTAGGTAATGAAGACAGACTTTGAGAGTTATGTTTCAAAATATTCTTCATGATAATAAAGGAGAAAAGAGAGAGATAACGTTTCCTTTTACCCTGAGAAGAATGAAATCTATGGACTTAAAGTGCTGAAATAAATAGATGTACTCTTATCAATAATGTATATAAGATAGATCACTATAATTACAGAAAGTGAATATTAATATGAATAAAAAATTGTTGTAAAACTTTCCTGGATATTTTTCCTCTCTTTTCGTTCTATGAACAAGATACTAAAATTTTATTACAAGAGCCAGTCACTATGAAGATATGTGCACCAGAGTTTGGTCAAATTAATTATTACTGACAGTTTTAACCCAACTGAAAGGCTCATTAGCATTCCACTGACTTAAGACAGACCCTCAGTATGAGGAGAATTCTTCATACTCCACATATACAGGGTTATTACAAATGATTGAAGCAATTTCACAGCTCTACAATAACTTTATTATTTGAGATATTTTCACAATGCTTTTCACACACATACAAAAACTCAAAAAGTTTTTTTAGGCATTCACAAATGTTCAATATGTGCTGCTTTAGTGATTTGGCAGACATCAAGCCGATAATCATGTTCCTCCCACACTCGGCACAGCATGTCCCCATCAATGAGTTCGAAAGCATCGTTGAAGTGGAAGTGGCCTGGGCACAAGAGATGAACAAACTGGGCACTATGGCAGTGCCCAAAAAACGAAGAAGACCAGGGAAAATCTGTCACATCATTTCAAAAATGTCTACTGAACCAAAAACAGCACACTATAAATTTCAACACTATAAGCAGACATCACCATCAGGAGGAGATATGCTAAATAAGAAACTGGATTATCAAAGTTTGGATTGTAGTATTTGTGATGTGATCACATTTTCTCTCAGTCTGAATCATGAATCTATAATGTTGGCAAAAATGTGGCAGGCCCTATCCGTTTTAGTCTTGTAATGACCCTTATTTTAAATATCCCAATTTCCACTGCAAGCATACTCGAGTATATAGTATTACAGAAGATGAATGGTTCTGGAATCGTTGTTCATGGAACCTTATTACCAGAAAGTCTAACTATGGTAGATTCTGATTAATATGCTACATGAATAGAAATGGTCAACATTACTTATCCAGTTTGGCCAATATGACAAACAACCAAATCCCAACTGTGATACTGGAACAATGATGTGAATAACATTTCCTGAGAATGGAACCACCACAGCATGCAATCAACCCCACCTGCAAGGAATAACACAGATATACCTAGGGAGCACCATGACCCAATTTTATTAACTGAATGCAGGAGGACAAACGAACTTGAAATTAGATAAATCCACAACAACACAGTAGCTACACACCTGTTTTCAGAACTTCTATCAGTTACTGCAGTTTCCTCTATCCCTGATTGTTTGAAACACATATTTGCCAGAGAAACAGGGTATGTCAAAATGATAACTTATCATCATAGTTTGGAGCATATTTCCAATTACACTCTGGTTCAGTATCAGAATGATGGCTTTTTCACTCCTGTTTTAGTACTAACACAACAGGCTTCACAAGGTCAACTAGATACAAATGACACAGCAATCATTCAAGATTAGAATCCACATCATGTGTGATATAATTCTATTGAATTCCTCACTCATTTTTTTAATCAAATATTGTTTACAAGCACTTTAACTACATGAAATCAGTTGTTTCAGATTGTAAATTCTTTGTTCATCATAACCTAAATATTTGCATAGTAAAAATTGGTTCAGATGTATCATAACAGGCACTTTTGGCTACAATGTAAAATTGCTTAAAATTACCTGTCTCTATTTGTACAAATATTTTTATTTATATTTGCTTTATCAGCTTCAAGTTCTTACATTTGTTTTCCCCATCAGAAATTATCCCCAGCATTACTAATATTTATTGGAGGTCAAAATCACTTTTTATTCACAGTGATACTACAGAGAATGTGGGAGATAGCTTACTTGTATTAACCTCACACAGACCATTATGAGAAAACTGCCTAACTTACTTTTAGACAATTTCTTTAAAAACCTTTCTGAAGCAATGATGTGTCATCGTCAGTGTATGATGAGTTCAAAATATCTTTGTACAGGTAAATTGTTCCATCGAAAAGATGAAATGTTGATTAAAATTTATTAATTAAAAAAGTGATAAATATGCAACAAATATGAAATATATTCTTTGTCTTGGTAAAATCCAGTTTTAGATTTGTAATATACTAGTCAAATCCAGTCATCATCTCAGCCACATTTGGTTTAATTTTTATTTTTACATGTTTATAGTGATGCCCAATGCCACTTCAGAAAACTCTCCACCCTGCTCATTTCCTACTGCATTTACCCCACCCTCCAAAACTCCCTCCCACCACCACACAGAAACCAGAGCCTAAACAGACCCAAAACACTGTCAATAACCTTTCCTCCAGAAGGCTTAGCCCCACAGAAATATCAGCCCTTTCCAAAGGCCTCACCTTTTGCCCCTTTCCAAACTCAATCATGCAGGACTTGTTAAAGACCTTCTCTCCTTTTCCCAGTACCTACAGTAGAGACACAATTTCACCATCAAACCTGCCAATCAGGCTCAACCAAAGACCAATGTTGAACCCTGCCTGACTCAGTTCACTCCTCCATCCAACCGTGATCCACCCCCACTGCCCCAAAATCACCCCCTGTTATCTTCTTAACCTCAAAACTTGCCCCACCATCATTCCCCAAATCCCTCAACATGCAAACTAACCTTACATCAGCAGAAAAAACCTCAGTCCACCATCTAAAAACTGATCCCAACCATATCATCCTACCTGTGGACAATGGCTCCGTCACTGCTGTTTTGAACTGCAAGGATTACCTGCCAGGATTCTGCCAGCTGTCAGATACATCCACCTACAAACCTTGCCACACTAACCCCATTCCAGAAATCCAGCAGGATCTCCAGTCTCTCCTCAAATCCTTAGGCCCATCCCAGAACCTCTCCCCGGATCCATCTCTCTGCTAACCCCTGCCACCCCCTGCACTCCTACCTACTAAATGCTTCCAAAAGTCCATAAATCCAACCACCCAGGAGGCACCATTGTGTCCAATTATTGTGCCCTCACTGAGAGTATCTCACCAACCATAATTATCCTCCCAACTTTGTACAAAAAGAAATCTCCCATGCCTTATCTTTCCAGTCTCCCACAAACTCCCAATGTTTCACTGTCTGGCCACAGAGGAGCATTCCCCTCATAACTCAGCACCACCGAGGACTGGAGGAACTTAACTATATTCTCTGCCAGGGTTTTGACTACCCCTCCTCATGGCCTTAAATGAGAAATGTCCTGCCTGCTATCCACCCACCCTTCCACAGTGGTATTCTGCCATCTACTGAACCTACACAATATACTCATCCATCTCTACACAACTCCTGCTCCCAACCCCATACCTCATGGCTAATATCTCTGTAATAGATTTAAATGCAAGACCTGTCCCATACATCCTCCCACCATCACCTACTCCAGTCTGGTCACAAACATCCCCTATTCCATTAAAGACAGGGCTACCTGTGAAACCAGTCATGTAATCTACAAGCTTAGCTGCAACCACTTTGCTGCATTCTTTGTGAGCATGACAACCTGTCCGCATCAATGGCCACCAACAAACTTTGGCCAAGAAACAAGTGGACTACCCTGTTGCTGAGCTTGCTGCCCAATATGACATCCTTCATTTCAATGACTGCTTCACAGCCTGTGCCAAATGGATCCTTCCCACCAACACCAGATTTTCTTATTTGTGCTGGTGGGCACTCTCCCTGCAAGATATCCTATGTTCCTGTAACCCTTCTGGCCTCAACCTTCATTAGTAATTTTTCTCACCCATACAACCCATTCCTTGTTCCCATTCCAGCACTCAGTCTTTTTACTTCTCTCGTTTGCCACTACCCCCTCCTCTCCAACTCTTCCCTCCCGACTGCACTTAGCTGCCCTACCCTCTCTCCACCTTGTCCTTCCATGCTCCCCAGCAGCATTTCACTGTCCCCCACCCCGACCCTGCTATACCTCCCCCTCCCCACCCCAGCCTACCCCTTACCACCACCCAGACCCAGTTGCCACTCCCTTCATACATTGCTGCAATTTCTTGCAGTGTGGATTCAGCTGCCAGAGGCTGCAGTTTTGTGTGTGTGTGTGTGTGTGTGTGTGTGTGTGTGTGTGTCGTCTTTTTTCAACAAAGGCCTTTTTGGATGAAAGCTTGTATTTTAAGTCTTTTTGTGGTACCTATCTGCAACTCAGCATCTGTGTTATATGGTGAGTGGCAACATAGGTTTTCATGATATCGTTAATCACCTTTCTCACAGTAGTTTACATAAATGTTGAAGGGTCTTTCAATTCAGTTTCTTCAGTATCTCTGTGACACTCTCCCATGAATCAAAACAAACCTGTGACTGTTCATGCTGCCCTTCTCTGTATACATTCAATATCTGCTGTTAGTCCTCTCTCTTGTAGGTCCCACACACTTGAGCAATATTCTAGTACTGGTCACACAAGTGATTTGTAAGCAATCTCCTTTGTACGCTGATTGCACTTCCAAATATTCTGCCAGTAATCCAAAGTCCACCTCCTGCCTTACTCACTACTAAGCCTATGTGATCTTTCCATTTCATATCCCTGCAAAGTATTACACACTGGTATTTGTGCTGTATCCTGCTACTAGCACATGTGAGTGCACTGAGTGTATTGTAGTGTGTGTGTACTGAAATCAGCCACCAAGTGTACAGTGCAGGTTGGCTACTAGAGGTCACCTGTAGGAAACGTGCATATAACACGGCCTCTGGCACGCCATCTACCAGCTCGTACCTATATATTTACAGAGCAGCACTGACTCACCCTCACTACACTCTTGTACTTTGTACCTTTCACATCAGTCGTTCCATGTTTTGCTTATGTTGCACCTTCTGTAAGATCCTTTTGTCTTGTTATGTGTGGAGTAATGACAAGTTTATTTCTTTTATTATTTAGAGTTTTGTGAATAGAGCCATATGCAAGTTACTTGGATCAGTTTCATGTGTTACTTGGTTACAACAATTTATATGAGTTGGCCAATTCCAACAGTGATTCATTGATGTCATGTGCACTTTTTTTTTTTTTTTTTTAAGTGAACAATTTTACATATCTGAACATTTAAAGCAAGTTGCCAGTCTTTGCACCACTTTGAAATCTTATCAAAATCTGACTGAACATTTATGCTGCTTCTTTCAGACAGTACTTCACAATACATAACTGCATCATATCTGCATCATCACATCTATTGTTACTATTAATATAGTCTGCAAGATGACTGATATACACCATGAACAGCAAGGGTCCCAACACACTTCTCTGGGGCATACCTGAAGTTACTTCTACATCTGATGATGACTCTCCATCCAATATAACATGTTGTAACATGTTGTGTACTCCCTAGCAACACTCGTGTAGTCAACACAACAGTGTGAAAACTTCTGCCGGTGCCTGTTACTTCCAAAGTGTAACTGGTAAGTTGCAATATTATTGTTAGCATATGAACGTCTTAAGTGATGCAGTTTTGCTTTTTTGTTCATTGCTAATAGTGCTTAGTTACTATGCAGGCCTAATTACAAAATTGCATTTTTGAGGGTGAGTCCAATCATGTGAGTATATCAAAAGGTTCTGGAACCAACATGGAAATCTAACCACAAACCAGAATTTCTTCTAAATGCAGTGAACGCTGTCAAATCAGGAAAATTAAGCATTCAGAAAGCTTCAGATCAATACACAGCTTCATATACCAACACATAAACATACACAAACTCAAGGAAAGCTACAAATACAAAATAGGCATCCAACCAGCTTTAACCAATAGTGAGGAAAAAATCCCTGGTTGAAGGATTATTGTTTTGTGCAAAATGGGGGTTTCCTTTGAGCAATAATGATGTTAGGGACATTGTTCAGGCATATCTCAATGGAGCAAGGAGGACTGAGAAAAGATTTCATGACAATCGACCTGGGCACTCACTAACGGTTAGAGTAAGTGAAAATGTGAAGGGGGCAAAGGCAGCAGTTACCTGAGAAATAGTGATTGATTATTTTAAAAATCTTGAAGTGACCTTGAGTCATGTCCCTCCCTCCAACATTATAAACTATGACAAGACAAACTTTAGTGACAATCCTGGACGAGTGAAAGTAACAGTGAAGTGAGGCACAAGACATCCTGAAAGGATAGTGGATTGTTCTAAGACAAGTATCAGTGTATGATAGCAGCAGCTGTCGATGGCTCAGTCCTCTCACCATACACAGTTTATAGGCTAAAACACCTCTACAATACTTGGACTGAAGGACTCATAACTGGTGCAGGTTATAATAGGAATCAAAGTTGGTTTGACCTAACAGTGTTTGAATCACAGTTTGTTGAAATTGTCTTGCCTTATGCCTGGCAATTAGAGGGACCTGAAGTGATCATAGGTGACAATCAAAAAATGGCTCGAACAGCTCTGAACACTATGCGACTTAACATCTGAGGTCATCAGTCCCCTAGACTTAGAACTAATTAAACTGAACTAACCTAAGGACATCACACACATCCATGCCCGAGAAAGGATTCGAACCTGCGACCATAGCAGCAGCACGGTTCTGGACCGAAGCGCATAGAACCACTTGGCTACAGCAGCTGGCAGGTGACAATCTCTCGAGTCGTCTGTCATATAACATGATTAAACTGTACCAGGAACAACACATTAAATTTGTTGACTGGAATACTCTCTTTCAAATTCTGAAGGTGGCAGGGGTAAAATACAGGGAGCAAAAGGGTATTTACAATTTGTACAGAACCCAGATGGCAGTTATAAGAGTTGAGGGGCATGAAAGGGAGGCAATGGTTGGGAAGGGAGTGAGACAGGGTTGTAGCCTATCCCCGATGTTATTCAATCTGTATTAAAATCCATGGAGAAGAAATAAAAACTTTGAGGTTCGCCGATGACATTGTAATTCTGTCAGAGACAGCAAACGACTTCGAAGAGCAGTTGAATGGAATGGACAGTGTCATGAAAGGAGGGTATAAGATAACATTAACAAAAGCAAAACAAGGATAATGGAATGTAGTCGAATTAAGTCGGGTGAGGCTGAGGGAATTAGATTAGGAAATGAGACATTTAAAGTAATAAAGCAGTTTTGCTATTTGGAGAGCAAAATAACTGATGATGGTCGAAGTAGAGAGGATATAAAATGTAGACTGGTAATGGCAAGGAAAGTGTTTCTGGAAAAGAGAAACTTGTTAACATCGAGTATTGATTTAAGTGTCAGGAAGTCGTTTCTGAAAGTATTTGTACGGAGCGTAGCCATGTATGGAAGTGAAACATGGACGATAACTAGTTTGGACAAGAAGAGAATAGAAGCTTTCGAAATGTGGTGCTACAGAATAATGCTGAAGATTAGATGGGTAGATCATATAACTAATGAGGAGGTATTGAATAGGATTGGGGACAAGAGAAGTTTGTGGCACAACTTGACTAGAAGAAGGAATCAGTTGGTAGGACATGTTCTGAGGCATCAAGGGATCACCAATTTAGTATTGGAGGGCAGCATGGAGGGTAAAAATCATAGAGGGAGGCCAAGAGATGAATACACTAAACATATTCAGAAGGATGCAGGTTGCAGTAGGTACTGGGAGATGAAGAAGCTTGCACAGGATAGAGTAGCATGGAGAGCTGCATCAGACCAGTCTCAGGACTGAAGACCACAACAACGACAACACCTTATCCCACTCATTTGTGTCAGCCACTTGATGTGGTCATTTTTAGAACTTTAAAACTTGCTTGGAGAAATGTGTTAGATGATTTGAAAAGGAAGAATAGAGGAGTGGTGCCAACATCTGAATTTCCTAGGTTATTGAAAAAAAACCTTTGAAAATATAACTATTGCATCCACATCAAATGTAATACCTGGGTCAGGAAAAGCAGGAATTTTTCCTTTCTGCCCCAGCAATGTCATTTCACAGATTCCAGAGTCAACCAATAACAATGCACATGGCACCAGCTCATCACAAGTTTCTTGGGCAGTAGCCTTCAAAATGCAATTGAAACAGGTTCACTCTAATGAAACAAAAGGAAAGCCACACCAAGCAAAGCATTTAGCATTAACTCCAGGAAAAGGAACTGTTATTAGTGACTTCAGTGAAAATGGAACTGCACAAGTCAAATGAAAATGAACAAATGGACAAGGAGAATGATAAAGATTGGCATGATTTTAAAGAAATTGATTTCACCATAGTAAATTTTCCTACGAAAAAAAGATTCAAGTTTTTTATTGGTAAAATTGAAAGCATCTCTAATTCCACCTATGAAATGACATTTCTGAGAAAGAAAGTTCTTGATGGTAATGTTTATTTTGTCGTTCCAGAAACTGATGATGCAAGTGAGGTAGAAAGAGCCCAAATTATTACAAAAGTTGTTCCAGAATGTAGAAGGTGAGGTAAATTTATTTTTGAAGGGATAGATGATTATGACAGTGAGTAAATATTTTCCACATTGTTTGTGACACACAATAACTAAAAATTAAAATTTGTTTGTCAAATTTCGTGAATGCAAGAGTTTTTATAGCAAAAATCTCATTTAATGTGCTTGTAAAAATTTGTTTAGTCTACAAATTGTAAAATGGTGTTGCAAATACAGCAATATACTTTTTTTAAAATCAAAATAGTTATTGGATTCATTCCAGTGGAAGTCTGATTCATTCCTGCATACAAAATACAATGGTGATCGGGTTCCCACCAAGTGAGGAGGTGAAACCCATTGACAATTAACTTAAATAATAACTGCAATTATAAACTAAAAATAACATAATACCTGAATATATCATTATCGAGGTCATGAAATTAACATACTAAATTTTTATTCCAATATCACAACAGTAAATGGATGAAATTTTTAAAAAATGGCTGATTTTGATCAGATTCACCTCATTTTATGGTACTGAGTGAAATGCTTTTTGGAAATCAAGAAATACTGCGTCTGCCTGACTAATTGATCCAAAGCTTTCAGTATGTCACATGAGAAAAGTACAAGTCGGATCTCATACAATCAGTGTTTTTGGAATCCTTGGTTGGCAATGAGAAGGTCATTGTGTTCAAGATCCTCATTATATTTGAGTTCAGAAAATGTTCTAAGATCCTACAACATATCAATGTCAGGAATATTGGACAGTAGTTTTGTGGATCACTTCTACTACCCTTCTCATAGACAGGTGTGATCTGTGTTTTTCTCCAAGAACTGTGCATGGTTTTTTGTTCAAGGGATGATCTATGATAGGTTATAATCACAAGAGGGGTTAACTCAGCCACAAATTCAGCATAAAATCTGATAAGGATCCTGTGAGGCCCTGAAGTGTTATTCAATATTAACAATTTCAGCTGTATCTCAATACCACTGTCACTAATATTTATTTCATTCTTCATTTCAGTAGTATGAAGATTAAATTGGGGCAATCCTTGGGGGTTTTACTTTGTACAGGAACATTTGAAAATGGGGTTAAGCATTACAGCTTTTAATTTGCTATCCTCAATTCCGGTTCTTGTCTCATTCACCAGGGATTGCACAATAACTTTGGTGGCACCAACAGTTTTTACATATGACCAGAATTTCTTTGGGTTTTGTGAAACATCATTTGACAGTATTCTGCTATGATAGTCACTGAAGGCATCACACAGTGCTCTTTTGACTGCTAAGTGCATTTCATTCAGCATCTCTTTACCTATAGCCCTACTCTTAATTTTACACCAATGTTGCAGTAATCTCTGTTTCTTTAGAAGTTTTATATATATATATATATATAGGGACTCTATACCATGAAGCATACCTCCCATTATTAACTGTGCTTCTGAGTATATATCTATCCAGATATGGTCAACTATACTTTTAACCTTGAGTCATAGTTCCTCTACATGCTTCTGGCCTGTACTGAAAGTTTCAAGACCCCAAGGCCCGCAGTGAGGTACGACACTACTGGTCCTTTATCTACACACATCAAAAGAAGTTTTGTATCACCACAGTTCCCAGAACTCCTGAAGATAGATGTTGACTGTGGATATTGTATCACAGACACACCCAAAGATGTAAACATCCATCCATGAGCAGCACCTATAAGATGGGTATGGGGGTCCGACAGCCGATCAGTTCCAGTCATTCCAACAAGAAGGAGGGACATGGCTCATGTTGTCCATAGTTCAACGATGCCTAGACAGTTAATACCACAGTTCGATCGCATCCACATTGTTGCTTTGTGCCACGAAGGGCTCTCAACAAGGAAAGTGTCCAGGTGTCTTGGAGTGAACCAAAGTGATGTTGCGTGAACATGGAGGAGATACAGAGAGACAGGAACTGTCGATGATGTGCCTCACTCAGGCCACCCAAGGTCTACTACTGCAATGGATGACTACTACGGATTATGGCTCAGAGGGACACTGACAGCAATGCCACCATGTTGAATAATGCTCTTTGTGCAGCCACAGGGGGTCATGTTATGACTCAAACTGTGCGCAACATGCTGCACAATGCGCAACTTCACTCTGACATCCATGGTGAGGTCCCTCTTTGCAACCATGACACCATACAGTGTGGTACAGATGGGCCCAGCAACATGCCAAATGGACTGCTCAGGATTGGCATCATGTTCTCTTCACCAATGAGTGTCCCATATGGCTTCAACCAGACAATCATTGGAGACCTGTTTAGAGGTAACCCGGTCAGGCTGAACACCTTAGACACACTGTCCGGGGAGTGTAGCAAGGTTGAGTTCCCTGCTGTTTTGGGGTAGCATTATGTGGGGCCAACGTATGCTGCTGGTGGTCATGGAAGGTGCCGTAAGGGCTGTACGATACATGAATGCCATCCTCCGACCAATAGTGCAACCATATCAGCAGCATACTGGCGTTGCATTCATCTTCATGGATGGAATTTCACGCCTCTGCCATGCGCATCTTGTGAATGACTTCCTTCAGGATAATGACATCACTTGACTAAAGTGTCCAGCATGTTCTCCAGACATGAACCTTATCGAACACGCCTGTGATAGATTGAAAAGGCTGTTTACGGGTGATGTGACCCACTAAACACTCTGAGGTATCTATGCTGAATCACCATTGAGGAGTGGGACAATCTGGGTCAACAGTGCCTTGGGTATGCTACTGGGTATAAGAGGTACCGGTGTGTACAGCAATCTTGACCACCACCTCTGAAGGTCTCGCTGTATGGTGGTACAACATGCAATGTGTGGGTTTCATGAGCAATAAAATGGGTAGAAATGATGTTTATGTTGATCTCTATTCCAATTTCCTGTGCAGGTTTTGGAACTCTCAGAACTGAGGTGATGTAAAATATTTTTTTATGTATGTAGTTTACTGAAAAAACACACACACAAGGTGTAGAATAATTGTGTCACGAAATTTTAATCCTAGATAGCTGATGCCAGTAGGAGCCAAAATTACTAATGTCGTGTAGGTCAACAATGCACTTTTTCAAACTACAGAAACTTGGTGCCACACACTCTGATTGTCCGTGGGATTGTCCTGTGGCTGTCCGTCGATTGATGGGTAGCGCTATGGTTGTCGGTTCACACAAAGAAACGTCCCTCACCCCGTCACTGCCCCAACATGATATGCACATGTATCGAATAGGTCTTGTTGTTGGTCTCCACCTCATGTCAGAAGCATTGACATGTAAGCTTCGCTTCGGAGCACACTCATGTCACCTGCAATGTAGTCATACAGTAAGCATGTTGGCACAGTATTTGTTTGAAGAACAATGAGATATGGTTTTTGTTTATGGACTATCTGACAGTAATGCACATGAAGCTTGAGGGTTGTATGAGGAACAGTACCCAGCAAGACACCACCCACACCTGCAAATGTTTACAGCAATTCACCGGTGACTTGGTGGCACAGGCTCATTAGCGGGATATCATGGTAATGCTGGAACACCTCGAACATGGTGGGATGCTGCATTTGAAGAGACTGTTCTCGAGTGCTTTGAGGAAGCACCTACGACAAGGACTTGAGCAGTTGGACACAAAATGGGGGTCACACAACAGTTAGTCTGGGAGATTTTGAGGGATGACGGCCAACATCAACTTAGTTTCCACCCTGTCCAAGACTTCAATCCTGTGGTGGAACATGAACACAGGCTAGGATTTTGCCAGTGGCCAGTGGTTTCTGTGAAGTGCTGCATGAGGTACGAACTTCCTCACCATTGTGTTGTTTACCGCTGAGTGCACCTTCCATCGGGATGGTTTTTACAACACTAGAAATGTTCATTACTGGACAGGGAGAAATCCTCACATAACATTTTTCCATGGAAACCAGGAATGATTTTCGCTCAACATTTGGGCAGGCATTGTGCGTGACCATCAGATTAGGCCAGTCCATGTACCTCCTTCACTTACTGGGTCAAATTATCTTCACTTTTTGCAAGAAACTCTACCTGGCCTGCTGGAAGATGTTCCCCTGGACTTACAGCTATATAAGTGATTGCAGTATGATGGGGTGTCCACACATAACAGTCATGCTGTGTGCAGATACGTAAATTAACTCTTCCATGTCTAGATAATTGACAGAGGTGCTTGTAGGACATGGTCCGCATGATCACCAGACCTCACACCAGCAGAATTTTTCCTGTGGGGATTCTTCAAGATTCTTGTTCACCCATCCAGACATGAATCACCTAGAAATGAAGAGAAATTAATGGATTGTATTCAACATGCCCCCAATCACATCAGGGCAATGCCAGGAATCTTTGAAAGCGTTCATCAAAACACCGTTCGACTACTAAGCTTGTGTTGCATTAGAGGATCAACAGTTCGAGGACCTGCTTTAAATAAACAATGTCCTGGCTACAAAAAAGGCCCTTTTCAAGGCTGACACTATTTGTAAAAGGCTTCCTGTACGTGAACTAACAGCTTTTGATGGGTTTGTTCCCAATACGTCTTATCACGAAACTACAATGAATGTGATGGGACCCCAGCGGATTCACCGTTGGCCCCCAGAGTGCAATGCAGGCTGTTTTGGGTACATCGCAATCTCTGGCAGGCAAAGCAGTCATGGTGATGCGTTGCCCAGAGCATCCAGCATCAACGCAATCCCATGGCCAATCAGAGTGCGTGGCGCCAAGTTTCTGTAGTTTAAAAATAGTGCGTTGTCAATCTACACATCATTAGTAATTTTGTGTGCCTCACATGCAGCTTCAGTTTCTATCTTGGTGGATTTGAGTTTCTTCTCTACTATGACCAACACACCATCTCCATTTCCCATTTACCTATCCTTCTGATATACACTCAAATTTTTCCCAAAAATCTTATCAATTTCATGTTTCAACCATCTTTCTGCACCTAGTATTATGTGAGCTTCTCTGCTTTTCAGGAGTGCTTCAGACTCTGGCACTTTGTTGCAAATGCTTCAGCAGTTAACCATTACAATTTTAATACTCTCACCTGTGGGAGGCATTTCTTTCAATCTTACACTGACACTACAGGGTTGCCTACAGCTATCCTTATCTGGATTGGATGGAGTATCACCTAATCTAAAAAGCTCCTCTGTGTGCCACAAACACAGTCAGCTACTTGAGTAACAGCCTCTGTCAAGTGGTGGACACCTGACCCATTTAGGGGAACCCTACAGTTCTCAATCCTATGTTGCAAGTCCAGCAAGTCACAGCCTAGCTTGTCACACAACCTTCGAAGTCTCAGGTTCAGTCCTTCTATTTGACTCAGAACCAAAGGTCCATGATCAGTTCTGGGGATTGTGAGTTTCATTAAAACTCCATGCACAAGGCTGGTCTTCTCAGCCTTCTATGGCAATCATTGGAATGACCCAAGTAAGACCTCGGAGCCCAGACGAGGCACCATTTGTTTCAACATGCTTGACAATCTGCAGTTGATTGCACCCTATTCCATCAATGGCTGCTGGAACAGGCTCTTTAGCATATTGAATTAGGTCCACAGGCATACACATTGAGTGCTCCTCATGTCTTTTCCTGACTCTTGCTGCCATTTTCCTTAAGGGGTACTATCACTCACCGTATGTTTGAACTGCCAACAATTAATAGACCCCCTATCCTTTTGCATTTGCCTCCTCTTGACACTGGACTGAACAGGTTTCCCCAAAACAGATGATGTGAGTTTCACTGGCTCAGTTTCAGTGAAAGACAGAACCTCAAACTTGTTGACTATGGGGATCAATACAACACTCTGAGTCTTCCATGGTCACCATCCACACTGTACAGGATGCCTAAACCTACCACTGAAATGCCACTCACAGTCAAGTGAATGAGTAATGACAGATCCTGTAGTTTCTGCAGAGCAGACAGGATCCACAGGGGAGATAGTACTTGAGTGCCTCTGATACCAATACTAGAAGTACACGACTCTCGGGAGCTTTCCCACCGCATCAATCTGCAGCAGTTGCCAATCAATTGACAGTAGTCAGGATGATTTCCAGCTGCTTATAAAAGTCAACCAACTCATTTTGTGTTTGAGAACGGCATTCTCAGTGGGGCTGCATTTTGGCTGGTGCTGTGTATTACAGGGCAATGAACAAATAACTTTAAATTAAGTCCACTGAGTATCTTTTAATCTGCTGAGCGTAAAATTCGCTAATTCCCTATAAGAATTGAAGAAAATACACAACATGAGGATTTCTATTAAGGCAACACAAAAACTTGTGGTAAAAATGACTAGTTTTCGAAAACATTTTGTAAATAAATCACAAATGCCCTTTTCACTACAAATTACTTGTAGATTATGCAAAGGAGATTGACAGCTTCCAAAAATTCTCAAAATACACATTTATTTGCATTGATATACAATGAAATTCAGGTGTGATGTATTCTTTGGCAGTAACAGTGAGCCACATATGCTTATTTGCTATGAAATAGGTTACATGCCCAAAACACCTGTACTGGTAAGTTTTGTAAGCATCTGAAAATTCTCAAATTTTAACTTCCTGTACTTTATATTGTTGTGTCTGTACCCAGTTCCAGTAGTAAACTGCGTTTTAAAAATTAATACAAATGAGTTTATTATCTCAGCTAAATTTCACATTAATATACTACCTGATTTATATTAGCAACTGAGGAGAGTAAGCCATTTCCTAATAATCCAACTTTGAAATTTCATGAAATGAACTGGGCAGTCATGTTGTACCACATATTCTTGAAAATTTATCTCTCCCATATTTTTGAAAGGCTGCAATGTTTATTCATTATGATCATTTAAAATGATAACTCTACTTACGAGCAAACTGAAATACTGTTAATAATATTTCATTACAAGTACTTTGTTTATAATTAAATAAAATGTAATTTACACTGTTGTTCTCTAAATTCATTGAAATTGTATATGAAATTAAATAAACTTTTCCAAACTGAATATAGCATGTAGACAATATGTGACCCATTTTTTGATGTAAGTAACAAGTCATCTTGTGACTTTTAATTGTTATTGTGTAAATCTTACATTCAGCAGTGTATTCGATTGTATTGTTTTATATAAAAGGAAGTGACATGTGAGATACGAAGTCAGTCTGCATTTTTGTCTTTCAGAGGCTGTTGAATAGCCAATGTATATTCCACTTTTGTACTTGATAATCAGTCACACTAAATGACAAGAAAAGTGCTATACTCTGTTCAAATGGTTCAAATGGCTCTGAGCACTATGAGATTTAACTTCTGAGGTCATCAGTCCCCTAGAACGTAGAACTACTTAAACCTAACTAACCTAAGGACATCACACACATCGATGCCTGAGGCAGGATTCGAACCCGCGACCGTAGCTGTCATGTGGTTCCAGACTGTAGTGCCTAGGGCTTTCTGAATCAACAACCCTCAAGGATATCAAAGTTGAATATCTCATCATATGGAGCAGCTAAACTATTATGTGAACTTTCATTAACTGTGGTTGAAATTTCCTACTTTCACTCATCTTCATACTTGTGATTGGTGGAGACCCAAACTATTAAGTCACTCCAATGGTATGATTGAGAATTTACTATTACCACTGCCAAGCTATATTCAGAACTAGACAGAGATGCTGTATATTTTTCTTACTCAGCATCAATTGTAACTAAAATGCTCTCACAATTAAGGGTCGCATTTTAACAGTAAGACAAGACAAAATGCGCAGTCAGATCTAGCAAAGAACAACCCTGCTCCACACAATACATATTGATTTTATCTTCATCTTGACAAATAGGACTCAAAAAAACTGGAATTTTGAGAAGAAATCAAAGAAGACAGTATGATGTGTTTCCATAGCAACCACATATAACAAGACAAGAGAACTGTTTCATGTAATTGGATTAAGTCCAAAAATCAAATGGAAAAATTTGCAGATGCGACAAAAGGGAAGATGTCAGGAAGTAAAAACATTAAAAGAATGAAAAGAAGACCTCTACATATTAGACTAAGAAGAGATAGGATGAGAATAATTCAACTAAGAAGGTCCAGTGGGGGGAGTATACAGCTCTCACACACATCGCAGCGACACCGACGCAGAAACAACATTCGACGTCACCAGCACCAGTTGCAGTTCACCATTGCTGACCTGCTTCCACTGCTGCCTACTGACACTGACGTCGACACAAATGTCTGACACCACTGACTTGCTGTTCACCAGTGCTGACTTGCTGTCACATCCGCTTACCTACATTGCGAGAATTCTATGCCGGATGATTGAAAAATAGAACTTCAGTACCTTAGCAAGAAGTGGTACAGACAGTAGAGTGACTTTTATTGGTGTAGTTATTATACTTATAGTTAATTTGTTAAATGATTACTATATCTAAAATTAATAGGAATATGGATAATACACAGAGAAATACTGTAAATGAGTAAGTGCTAGACTGGTCTGAATTAGTAAATTTAATCAAAGACCAAAGTGAAGATTCAGTGGCTTTAAGAAAGGAACTAACTGCTCAAAGTACTTATTTAAGAAAGAGACTAAACGTGACTTTAAATGCCAAACTAGAAGACCAGAAAATCAAAGACACTCAGGCACTGCAGGTCAGATACACTACATATAGCAAATGGCATCCCTCAGGGCTCTGTTCTTGGCCCTGTTCTTTTCATATCTTTCATAAATGATCTCCCAGAACACATACCAAATGCCAGCTCCTTTCCATATGCCAACAGCACAAATATCCTGATAACCAGTAGAGGTGACACATTGCAAGATGCAGTCAATGAAACTACTTCTCAATTACAATCTTGGTTTGAAGCAAATAGGTTAGTCATAAATTCTCAAAACACTGTAAGTATGAACTTCCACATTAGACAAAATCTTACCCCCTTCAATACAGTTATAGTTATTAGCAAAGATGACATTACAAGCATGCAGGACACCAAATTTCGTGGAGTTACCATCAGTAACCACATATTGAGGCACTGTCACAAAACCTTAATAAAACCTGTTATCTATTAAGATCATTAAAAGACACTGCCAGTGTAGATACATTGAAGCCATGCCCTGCTCGAGTCTGTCTTGAGGTATGGTCTAATCTTCTGGGGAAATAGCTCTGATTCTCTCATAATTTTCAAGTTACAAAAACAAGTGGTAAGAATAACGAAATGTAAAAAAAATAACTGAACACTGTAAACCACTGTTTCAACAGTTAAAACCCTGTCACTGTCATGCCTCTGTGTAATGGAACTAGCTTGTTTTACAGTACAGCACTTGAAATCCCTCCACAGAAATGCAGACTGCCACACACATGACACCAGAAACAAAACCCAGTTACAAATTATAGCTCACAACACAAAATTATATGTGAATGTGGTTAAGTGTATGGGCATTAAAATATACAACCACCTCCCAACAGACATAAAAACAAGCAAAAACCCAAAAATAATGAGAATTAAATTAAAGGAATTACTACTAAATCATTGTTTCTATTCTGTACATGAATTTCTTGAAACAAAATTTTAATTACTTGGAATAAGCTGTTGATTCCCTTGTAGTTATCTCTACTTAGTAAGATAATTTAATCATTGTATCTTATTTACAATTTGTCTGTATCTCATATATGTATTCTGCTATGTGAAGTATGTACCATAAAATTTTAATTACTTGTAATAAGCTGTTTATTTACTTGTAGGTATTTCTACTTAGTAAGATAATTTAATTTGTTGTATGTTATTCATATTCTGACTGTATCTCTTATATGTACTCTGCTATGTGTGGTATGTACCACCACTGTCATCTCTCATCACACACCACCTTTTTATATTTTGTCTAAATATCCTACATATTCTGCTATGTGAGTTATGGACCGTTACTGTCATCTCTCATCATACACCATCTCAACGTAATTTTCAAATTGACTTGTCCTATATAATTGATGTGCTTTGCTGTACAAATTGTATGATCTACAGGGCCAATAATAATAAATAAATAACATAAATACATTGCAAACGAACAACTAAGTGTCAATGTTTACGATTAAGTCCTACAGTGTGATTGTCGCCAGAGATCAATAATGTAGAGCACATACCACATCGACTTGACATACAAAACAAAGTATTTGATTCCCTACTATTATCTAGTTAACAAAAGCAAGATTTATATAAAATTCTATAGGAATATGAAGTAGTATTTTCCAATCATCCAGGTAATATCAGCAATTACAGATGTAAGTTTCAAAGCAAAGATGACACTCCATTTTTCTGTAAGCCATATCCAATATTGGTAATTTTGAAAGAAGCAGTTAAGGAGGAAATTGACAAAATGATTGACAACAATATAATAGAACATAGTTCTAGTGACATGAATAACCATTTAGTAGTGGTAAAAAAGGTTACAGGATGGGTGTGACTAGTTCTAGATGTACGTGCATTGAATAAACATATAGAGACAGAACGAGACAGACCAATTAACATTGATGAATTATTATCCGAATTTGAAAAAGCGAGGTTTTTTAACATGATGGACCTAACAGACGGGATATTGGCAAATTAGGCTACATCCTGAATCAAAGAAGTATACAGCATTTCTGTTTGATG
Source organism: Schistocerca cancellata (assembly GCF_023864275.1). Taxonomy (NCBI): domain Eukaryota; kingdom Metazoa; phylum Arthropoda; class Insecta; order Orthoptera; family Acrididae; genus Schistocerca; species Schistocerca cancellata. Next base: position 911,140,210 of record NC_064626.1, on the reverse strand, counting down.
GTTATCCGTATCACTTCAATGTATTACAGCTCTGACTAAATATCTCAGTATCCGTATTTAAAAGTGCTCTGGATGAGGCATTAGGAAGAGATTTATTGAAGGATTTAATAATATATGTAGTTGATATCCTCATAATCTCAGCTACCTGGGAAGAACATTGTCTAACCTTCAGTAAGACTCCGAAAAATTTTAAGGAAGAAGGTATTACAGTAAAATTGTCTAAATCGCACTTTGTGCGACAAGAGCTTAAGTTTCTATGGCATATTGTAGGATTGCAAGGGATTAGACTGGATCTTGAGTGCATAAAAGCTATTAAAGAATGTCCACCCCCTAGAAATATTTTTCCCACGTGGAATGTTTAACAAAGATGATGTGACTTACCAAATGAAAGTGCTGGCAGGTTGACAGACACACAAACGAACACAAACATACACACAAAATTCAAGCTTTCGCAACAAACTGTTGCCTCATCAGGAAAGAGGGAAGGAGAGGGAAAGACGAAAGGATGTGGGTTTTAAGGGATAGGGTAAGGAGTCATTCCAGTCCCGGGAGCGGAAAGACTTACCTTAGGGGGAAAAAAGGACGGGTATACACTCGCACACACACACACGAACATATCCATCTGCACATATACAGTCTGCATAAAATAAAAAGATATTTATAGCAACAGGCAAATCTTCATTAGTTATTTAGTACAACAAGAACACATAAGATTAAATTGAAATTTCAGCTGCAATAATGTAGCCCTAGATAAGACTTTGAACCATTGACAACAACAACAAGATAATAAAGATAAGTAAAAAGGTTCTTCTTCTGTAACCCTACTCCTCTCAAAGTTTTCAAAATTTGTGCAAAGAATGAGAACTTTAATGGAGATGTGTGGGAGGGAGATGTGTCGTGACGTCGTCCAGGATCTGTTGACTGATTTTTGTCTGTTGCAGAAGAAGAAAGGACAATTACATATAATTTACAGTTTTTAGATACATTCAGAAGCTCCAATTATGTGACAAAAGAAGACCAGAGAGCTGCCCAACAAAGTAGTATCAACAGTGACAAGAATTTCATATGATATCAACAATCATGGACTGGATGAAATGAAAGAGGACTTGACAACTAAGACGAAGGACACCAGAAAAGATAAGTACTTAAAACATTTCTGAAATTAATATTTTTTGTGGACTCGTGTGACTGCTAGGAAAATGAATAGAGAGGAGGGTAGTGGTGATGAAATGAAAGCTGTAGGACCCAGCCTAGACATGTTTGAACCAAGTGAAAATGTAGTTAGCAAAGAAACAGTGAAAATCGATATTCTGCAGCTGATTTTAGTAAAATTAGAGAAAAAGAAGACAGATAACAATAGCAAATTTAGTGCAGTTAATGATCAGTTAATAGAAATAAAAACGGACAACAATAGCAAATTTAGTGCAGTTAATGATCAGTTAGCCAAAAAGTTTACTTCATTACAAGGACAATTAAATGAACTGAAAACTGAAAACAATGACAAACTGGACAGGGTACAGTAGCAAATAGACCAACTTAGTAATCAGGTTTCAGAACTAAAAAATACATTGTCAGATGGATTAAAAAGGGTGAATGAAAACGTTGAAGTATTAGAAAATAAATTTATTGTTTGGGAAAATGAGTTAGTTGCACAATTTTTGCAACAGGAGAGGAATGTTAATGATGTCAGAGTTCATCAGAAGGTCATAGAGGAAAAAATTTTAAATGTTGAAAAAAATAATGTAAATGTTCTAGATCAAAAAATTTCAGTAGTTCAGGAAAATTTCATTCACAATAATCTGTATTCAAAAAATAGTATTGCATGGTCCAACATTCCAATCAAAAGTTTTTTATCAGACAATTTACATCCAGTGGATTTTCTACACCACTGTAGAGATAGTTTTGTGTCAGGCATGAGTAACAACCAAAAGATTAAATTTGTTAAAAGATGTTTTGAAGGTGAAGCTCTGTTGTGGGTAAATATAAATTTAAGTCAGTGGGAGACATTCCGCAGTTTTGTAAAAAGTTTTTTAAATAAATTTTGGTCAGAAGATGAACAAGGGAGAATTAAAAGAGAATTTCTGAATGGTCCAAATTATAGGAATAGGGATGGTACACTGAAATAGTTCTGTAAGAACCAACCTAAGAAATTAGAACACCTTGACAGGTCATTTGACAAAATGACATTAACTGATGATCTAAAAAGGAGATTACCGGAAAGGTTGCAGTGGGATTTAGTACATGGACCTGACAATTGTCTAGAACAATTTTACATATGTAGACAGGCTGGATAGGGCAGCAGAAAGAAACAAGTACTATTATAACTGCAATTATAGAGATCACAATGGTAACAACTACAGAAACAGGGTTAATGGTAATTTCAGACAGGGTCAAAATAGTAATAGAGACAGAAATTTTGAACCTCAGCAGAATAGAAATAACAGGGATAATGATAGGCAAGGAGAAACAATCATAGAGGCAACTATTGGGGAAACAGTGGTCCACCTCGATGAAGGTCCACAGTTTTGGGGTGAGGAGACATAACAAGTACAGAACCCCCCAATTTACACTTACAATTAGACAATAAATTACAGTATTAATAATGTGGCACAGGTATTTGAAGTTGAAAATTTTGGAATAAGATGGTTAATTATAATGATGTAGATACTAACCACAAACCAGAAAGTGAGAGTAACAATAATTTTGATACAGCATGTACTAATGATTTTTTTTTTCTTGGTCAGAAAACAATGTTATTGATGTATTTAAAAAGGGCAATAACTGTATTTGATCTGAATTAGGTGGTATTTTTTATGTAGATGTGATGAGAGCTGTGAAATAACTGAGGTTGGTAAGTCTGAGACTGGTAGCTTATCGCAAATGAAAGTAGATGAGGTGTCTGACTTTGATGGTGATGAGACTTGTGTTGTTAATCATGTTATTGATGAAGTAGTTTTGGAAGAATATGATGATAACAATGATGATGATGATGATGAGTATAAGGTTTTTGTGGAGTTTAAGAATAATGAAGTTTCACAGTTATTTGCAAATACGGGTAAGGTATGTGATATTTGTGATTATGTAAGCAAGAGTCATGGAATAGCAGTCCAGTCAAAACAGTTTTCCATTAATGTCATGCAGAGCAATGTTCCAAACAGTAAATGTGGGTTATCTGTAACTTAGAGAATAAAAGTGAAATTTTTTTTGAAATTTCTTTGGGACCATATTGATGATAAAATAAATAAATTTGCATTCTGGAATAAGTTAGCTGTGGTTAGTCAAAATATGTCTCCAAATTGGTGGAATGAAGTGAAAGAAGATCTAAGTAGGAAGTGTAATTTTGACAGGAATGTATTCTGTGTTCCTTGTGTAATAAGTTATGTTAATTATGCTATGGAACCATCCCAGTATGTTCAATCTTTACCCGACAACATGTGTAACCAAAGTAAAGCTATGATGCCAGTGAAGTTAATAAAACCCTGCAAAGACAGTGTACATGTAGCATTTGATGAAACTGAAAGTGATCTTTTACATGAAGTGTCTAATAAGAGAGATGATAATTCAGATTTTGAATTTCCTTACATTAAGATTAAGATTCGTCAGTGAGGAGGGAACTGTTTTACTGATACAGGTAGCCTGATTTGTGATATATCTGAACAATTTAGAGTCAAAATCCAGTATAATAAGAATTTTGTGGAAATTCCTGTTGTAGGTATAAAGATAAGAGGAGCTATAGGTAAGCAAAGCAAATTGGTAAAATCTCAGGTGCTTTTAACGTTTAGCATTGAAGTCAAATTCTTTTAACATGGATGGTTAGTGATTCCTAGTCTGGAGGAAAATATAATTTTCAGTATGGATTGGATAGTGAAAGTTGAGGCTTGTTTTGGATGCAAGGCTAAAGAATTTTTTTATTTTATTTTGGAACCTAAAAGAAATACGTATGTGAAAACTAATTTCTGTATCTTAAAACTGTGGGAAAAGTTGTAACTATTTGCAAAACATTGTGAACCAAGATGAGTACCAGGTGTTTGATGATGATATAGATTTTGATTCTAAAGTAAGGGAAGCTATGACCCTTAATGACATACAAAAGGAACAACTTAGAAATTTGTTAATGGAGTTTAGAAATATGTTTAATGAAAAACCAGGGAGAGTGAAAGGCTACCAGTGCATGCTTTACCTTAAAGATCATCAACCTTTCTTTCTCAAACCATATAATATACAATTTTCAAAAAGGAAAGATGTAGAGAAAGAAATTCAGAAAATGGAAACATGTGGTGTAATAGAGAGGAGTGCTTACAGCAATCCTTTAGTTGTGGTAAGTAAGAGAAATGGTGGAGTGAGAATTGTTTTGGACTCTAGACATCTTAATAAATTTCTTATCAGAGAGAATGATCATCCTGAGAACATGGATGAGCTGTTACGCAAGTTTTGATTACGTAAAATACATGAGTAGTTTGGACTTGACCATTGGATTTCACCAGATCCAACTTCATATTAATTCTAGAAAGCATACAGCGTTTTTGTATGGAGGTAAGTGCTTTCAATATTGTGTGGAGCCATTTGGGCTAAATGTATCTGTAGCTGAATTCATTACAGCTCTGGATTCTGTCTTAGGAAGTGAAGTGAGTTCAAATTAATTATGTATGTTGATGACATTCTGGTCACAAAAAAGACTTGGGAACAACATTTGAATTTGCTAAGACATGTGTTTTCAAAATTAGAATCAGGAGGCATGACTTTGAAAATAAGTAAGTGTAGATTTGGTGTGGAGGAAGTTAAATTTTTAGGGCATGTTGTATCTGAAAAAGGAATTGCACCTGTTAAAAAGAAGCTTGATGCTAATGCTAATTTTCTTCCCCCTCACAACAAAAAACAGCTTAAGTCATTTTTGGGTTAATTGGATTTTATAGAAAATTTTGTAGCAGCCAAGCTTTAAATGCTCCATGCTTGTGTGAACTTTTGAAGAAGAAAACCATTTGGGATTGGAATCAGAAGTATCAGGATGCTTTTGATGAGATCAAAAGACAGTTGTGTCAAAGTCAAATATTGTTCAGACCAGATTTGTCTCTTTCATTTGTATTATGACAGAAAGTAGTGATGATGTATTGGGTGCTCATTTATTTCAGGAGGTTGAAGTTGATGGTGTTATTGAACATATATTTCTTGCATTTGCTAGTAGAGTATTGCAGAAACATGAAAAGCCATACACTATTACTGAGAAAGAACTTTTGGCTGTACATTGGGAACCAACAAATTTAAAAATTATTTACTAGGCCATAAAGTCATCATCTATTCTGATCACAACGCATTACGTTATCTTCAGGTGTGTAAACTGTACCATAACAAAATTACTCATTGGGTCTTGTTTTTACAACAGTTTAATTATGAAATCAGATATATTAAGGGCACAGAAAATGAAGTTGCTGATGCTTTGTGAAGGATACCTTTAGGAAGTGAATCATCAAACAACTTTTGAGGCAATGAAAAAAAGTTAAAAATTATGTACTTGAATGTATTATAATGTACACAAGGGTATTTTATTCAGGAGACATAAGACTGACTCAGAGGATTGGAGACTATGTTGACCAGAACAGTGTATTGATAGTTTAATTACTTATATACATGAGAGTTCTGGTCATGAGTCAAGAAGAAGATTGCCAGCTGTGACAGATGTCAGAGACTGAAGGTAAATAACCAAACAAGTAGAGGCCAAATGCAAAACATACTGCCTAGTAGTACCGTCGACCGGGATTACTTTGGTCCAACACCAAAAAAAAAGTTTTAAATTTTTGTGCTCAACAAACAAAACAAGATGTATTTGTATTTTTAGGTTTAAAAAATATTTTTATTTATTTATTTATTATTTGTCCCGTGGATCAAATCAGTACAATGGCTTGTACCCTACTTGAGGGTATTTTAATAGTGTTGGGAAATTTAAAATTTTTACCACTGGCAACACTGGAGATTTTATAAGCCTTTGTTTTGATGTGTGATTTGTTTACCTCCTAACTTTTCGTCATGGATGAATTCAGTAACAAGATAAAAATAAGGTAAGTAAGGTGTCAAAATATCATCTTTCATAATCTGTTACCAATGTGTGATAACTGTTTTTCCTTATTCTATTTTTTAAAACAGTACATGTTTAACTTTTTGTAAACTTCACCTAAAAACTAGTTTATCAGGGCTACTTTGTACCAGGCCTAACTTGGACTAAAGTAACCACACCAATTTACAAATACAATTTTTACTTCCAAATTAAAACAAAAATATTTTTACTAACATTGTTGTATATGTCACTGTTGCGCAATATTCTTTTGGTTGTTTTTGTTCCACTTGCTGATTGCATAATGATGAGAAGTTACAAGAGAAAGCCAGTTTCAATAAAGTACACTGATTGTACTGTTGAGCCTTCTAAGTTTGTTTGAAGGACATACGAAGTGCAGTAAGAGCACAACAAAGTGTAAGTTAGTATTACAATGTACCTAGAAGCACAATAATAAATAAGCTTAAAACCTATGGGTTACGGTTACTGGAAGGCCCACCTGCAGAAAAGTTAGCTACATTTGGATTTCCTATCACTGACCTTGATTTGAGATACTCCATAAAAGACTATCTTGACAAACAGGAGCGTGCAATAAATAGTTCCAAAAACAACTTTCCAGGTCCCGATTGGGCAGTATCATTTAGAAAACATCACCTGAAGTTACAGCAAGTAACATTAAACAAGTAAGGGATGCTATTGGTGAAACGATAGTCAATAATTATTTTGATGACATGCAAACTGTTCTCAGTAAGTTCCAGATGAGGACATATAGAATTATGATGAGACAAACCTGCAAAATGAGCCTGGAGCAAGCAAGATCATTTGTAAAAGGAGGCAGAAGTATGTTGAACACATAATGGAGTCAACAGTGTCTCGTATTTCTTTAATGTTTTGTGAAAGTGGCTGTGCAGAGATGTTACCATGTGGTGTATAAATCTGAGCATTTATGGTCTACAGGGTGGTCCTGCGGGATGCAGGTACCACAGAACAAAAAGTGGGTGGTTTGATTCGGGGACATTTGAAGATTGTTTATGACCACCATACTTCTTTGTTTGAAAAATCTGCCTGGTGTCAAGGTTGTGATTGGGGCAACTTAAGATCCTGTATCAACATAGAAATTGTAAAAGCTTGTGAGGATAATGATGTACAATTTGCGTGACTGCCACCAAACTCGACACATAACACCCAACCATTGGACGTCACCTACTATGGCCCAATAAAAAGGGAGTGGCATAAGATATTGACTTTGTGGAAGGAAAAAAACAAGTCAATGACAGGCTTGCCCAAAGATCAATTTCCTAAACTGCTAAAATAGCTAGTCGATTGTATGTATGTAGAGAAGAAGGAAAATATTATATCTGAATTTTAAAAAAAAAAATGTATCATATCTTTTGACAGAACCAAAGTACTGGAGCACTTGCTACAACATGGTAACTTCAACAGCCCTATGAAAAGTCTATTTGGAGAAAGTTTAATGCAACACCTTTCAGAAAAAAGGAAGGATGTGACAAAAAGTACTAAGCCAACTCAGAAATGTAAGAATCTGGATGTTCCAGCTGGAAAAAAGATTTTGTTCAAAGTTCTTTGATGAGTAGAGTGAAAATGAAATGGACTTTGAAGGCGCATCAACTTCTAAACCTGAGCCAATAAATGGGACCCGGAGTAGAGAGAAAGAATCAACAAGCCAATCAGATAACTCTAGTTCTTACAGTGTTTATGATGACAGTGCTTCTGATGATGGCTCACACCTTTCTTTAACTGAAAGTGAATCTGAAGATTTCGATGAAGAAGTTGGTACCATAGAGCCTATCAAGGAAACACCACCATTACTGGACCTAGAATCATTAAAACATAACTTGAAAGAAGGCGACTTTGTTATTGTCACATATGAAGGAAAGCCCTATCCAGGTTTGATAACAAAACTTCCTAATGGGACAGACTTAGGTCCTACAGTAGACTGTATGAGCAAGACTAAAAAGTCCTGGAAGTCACCCAACAAAAAGGATATAATTGTTTATGAGTGGACTGACATGCAGAAAAAAAATCAACCCTCCCAAGCTTATGAAACGGGGACATTTTAATGTTCCTGAGATGGCTGATTTTGAGCAGGTGTAAGAAGTTAGCACTAAACAAGTCCGTACAACAAAAATAAAGGTTTAAGATTTTCAAATAAAATCTAAACTTTTGTTTTCTTTATAGCTATTCAAATAAGTAAATAATTTTTTTTGTTACTTTTTGTTGTCATTTCATTACCTTATCATTGTGTAAGGGGTTACAATAGTCTAACATGTGATTTGTATTCAATTTGTATTAAAATAAGTGAATGGTCCAAAGTAGCCCCAAGTAGGGGTTACTCTGTACCAACATTTAAAAAATAATGAAAAAATAAAAAAGATAATTTCTTTAAAAAAAGTTGCATTTGCATGAGTGTGTGTGTGTGCCTATTGTTGACAAAGACTTTAATGGCTGAAAGCTATAATTGTGAGAATCTTTTTGTTGTGCCTATCTGCGACTCAGCATCTCCACTATATGCAAGTAGCTACTTTCCTTCTCTAATATTGTTACAAAAAATGTGAAAATTTTGAAATATCAATTGTTTCATTTGTAATAACTGATACAAGATTAGCAGCATCAATTTCCTTTCTTACTCAGTCATGATAAACCTCCAGCATACAGGAAAGTAAACAATTTTGTGTGCCCCATCTGGCTGTGTTTTGTGTTATCCCATCTGAAAGTATGAGAACATGTTTGAAATGTCTGTGAATTAAGTAAGTGAAGCAGGAAATGGGTATGAGTCCAGCATTCACCTAGCTGGATCTTGCTAGGTGAATGCTGGACTCGTACCCACTTCCTGCCTCATTTATCAATTCACATACACTTCAAACTTATTCTCATACTTTCAGATGGGATAACACAAAACACAGCCAGATGGGTTACACAAGTTCCACCTCAGGAAGCAAGAGGTGGTGACAGGAAGGACACTAGGCCACCCTCTAGCACTAATGTGGCCAAATCCAGATTAACTTGTCAATTCCATGAAGATTAAGGCCTGTAAAAAAAAAGAAAGACACATACAAGCACCTTCAAGAACAGTAGCATTCAAAAAGTGATACTATGGGAACCTTAAGTTAAGCAGTGAAATTTGAAGAGTCATTACATTTGTCATGTCTATGAAGTGGAATCCACAATTTTAGGAAGAACACAACAATTTTAGCAAATTTGATCATTGTGTCTTTAATTAATTGTCTAAAAGTGCTATCTAGTTGTTGAATAGCATGATTTCCTGGAAGACTATGCTCTAGCTCTGCAGTAATATGTGATTTGGACCACTCTTTATCTTCTGTGATAAACGTCTGAAATCATCAATGCATCTTAGCATCCCAATTATTTCACACCCAGCATTTTCTTTTGCAATCAACAAACATGGAAAATGGAAAAACTTGTTTGTGATATCACAACTACAAATCCAGTATATTTTCCCACAAATGCCAATTCTTAAAATTCTCTATCTGAAATTTCTCTATTTTTATTTTTAGTTTTCTTGAGTACTTGATTTCCTGTATCTGTTTCCCTAGATTCTTGATACTGGGAAGAAAGATTAGTTTCTCTATGTCTCTGGGCTAAAATAGCACACTGACTTCACACTGTTGACAGCACACCTGTCTTCAAACTCACACCCACATATTAAATCCTCTGGCATAATATATAGAGTAAAATCTGGTCACAGTATTTGTAACTAAACTGTATCACATTTGGAATGCAAATTAACTGTAACACATAAAATTCTTGGCCATCACCGCTTACTAGGCTCTTGTGGTTATTTCAGTTTCAAAAATGTAACTGCTCACAGGGAGCAGTAACCCAATAGATATTATAAGTTCAGGAATATTATAGATATGAACTGGATTAAAAATCCAGTATTTATGTATAATGTCGAGGAGTAAGAGGACTACTCTTTGGAGGGAATCAATAGCTAGAGCAAAAATGGAGGCTACAGTGGATACACACAGAAAGCTGGAGCAATGGTGCAATCACAATTGCCCATACTTGGCCACACTCCAATGCTCAGAATATGAGAAAGCTCATGCTCCCACACCCTTCTCCATCCCTGTCTATGAAATGATCACCAACAATATGGTTACTGGCACTGAACTGTGCACACAGGATGGGCCAAGAACAGAAGAACTGGCAGCCAGGTTCAAACACAAGTGCAGGTGTCAGTGGGATGATTCGTATTGATTACTAAATAATTAACTGTTACAGAAGCATGAGAATGGATGAGTTTTAGTTTAAAATCTTTATGCACTGTAAAATTCTCTCAGACACAAATATTTCTATGGGAGTTCATTACTGCCACTACCTTTATTATGCCTCAGCCTGTTTGCCCATTTCAAAAATTGTTCAAACATGCTATCCTCACTTTCTGAACATCGTGTTATTGCAATGTTTCAATTTCTGAAGTGTGTTTATATTTGGGGAGTCAGGCAAGGATCCAGGAATGTGTTTTGGGGGAGGGGGATAACAGCTCCTTACTTCCTCCTTCCCTCTCCCAAATATAACTTGATGTAACTTTCACTTTTAACATACCACAGACCACAGGTGCCTAGTATTTAATAAGAACCATAAAATACAGTATAAAACTTGGAATGTAACAACTTGCTTACATTGGTGCTGGCACTGATGAGTTGTGAATATAAGGAAGTCATCATCATCATCAGCTTTCTGCTATATTAGCAGGTCCTTTGCCTCTCCATTTTCTATAATCCAATGCTTCCTTCTTAAGGCTGCTGTATGTTGTACCATCCAGCACGTCATCCAGTATCTGAAATCTCTTCCCTTCTAAAAACTGTTTTTATCAGTCCGCCATTCTTTCTTAATATATGCCCAATCCAATTTCTTTTCATTACATCTGGTAACTGTCTTTTCTCTCCCACTCTTCTCAGTATCTCTTCATTTTTTACTCTGTCCATTCAACTTGTTCTTTCCATTCTCCGCCATGTCCATATCTCAAAAGCCTCCAGCCTTTCTCTGTCTTTCTTCCTCAGAGTCCATGTTTTAGTGCCATACAGAAAAACACTCCATACAAAATATTTTAGGAGTCTTTTCCTCAGTTCTCTGTCCAGACTGCTGCAGAAAATTCTTCTTTTCTTATAAAATGCCTTTTTTGCCATTGCTATCCTTGTTTTAATTTCTGTGCTGCACTTCCAGTCGGTGTCTATCCTTCTTCCAAGATACTTAAAATTTTGCACCTGTTCTAATATTTCTCCATTCAGCATAATTTTTATTTCATTATTTCCTCCTAGTGTCAATGCTTTTGTTTTCTTTCTGTTAATTTTCATTCCACAAGGAAGTACAAGACTGATAATTCGAACAAAAGTGTTTATTGGCTTAGTAATATGACAGCAATATTACATAAGTGCACAGACACAAGTATTTAGTACAATGATGTACAGAATTACTGATCTTCCACATCCTCCCCACTCTGGCTGACTTTCAGTGGGATGATCAGCCAGACTGGCCTGGTAACATCCCTTCTATATGAGATAAGGAAGATGACAGTTCGAGGTGGTCATCTCAACCTGTTCATAGTTCTTTTACTCTTACCTTCTTCCAAAGTGTGGCAGAGAGGGACATCTTCGTATAAAAGAATGGTATCTCCTATCTGGACCTTCAGTGATTGCCCATGTTCTTGACTTGATGGATAGTCCACAGGAGCAATAAGTACTCTTTGTTCCACTGCCTCCAAAACTCCTCGGATATCTTCTACTGAAGCTTAAATGGCCTTACCAAGTCTCTCATTTTTGGTGACTCAGGGTGGTAAGACTACCTACAATGAGAAAGTGAACTGGGGTAAGCAGTTAGGTCTTAAATTATGGGTGGCACCTATGTTTGTGGGTGTTGTTTGTAGGCCTTCCTCATCCATGTTGCAGCACCCCAGCACTTTATGGAGGCATCATTCAGTCAAGTCAACCATCTGTTTCCACCATCCTCCCACACCAAGCTCCTTGTGGTGCTAATAAATTTCTATGTGATACCCTGTTGTGTGACAAACTGACGTGGTTCACATTTTATTGTCTTTCGCTTAGCTGCATGAATGCTTGGGCATTATCACTGTAAATAGTGTGTGGAATACCATGTGAACCTATAAACCTTTGAAGGCCTAATAAGAATCAGTCCATTGTTGAGTAGATGGTTACTCCCAAGCGGACACCTCTAGTTACAGCACAGTTGATTAATAGATTGTCACACTTATTTACAGCAATGCCTGTTTTTCATTATAGGGCCCCAGTGAAATCAATTCCAGAAACTTTAAACAGCTTGTGAGGTTTCACTCTATCAGTTGGTAATGGTTTGTTGGCCAGCAATGGTGTGCGCAATTTTACAGGGTAGACATCTACTTAGCACTGTTTTTATCACACAGCAGTTGTGCAGCATCCAAGAGGACTCTTTTAGTTGTAAAAGAACCACTTGTACATCAAGATAGTGTAGACTGATACATGTGTACATGATCATAAGTTTGGTGAAGTGATGGTTTCCTTCTGGAATAAGGGTATGCAGTTCTTCGTTAGATGTCTCAGCGCATTGCAAGTAACCTACTAAACATAATAGACCACCATCTCAATATGGACTGAAGCATTTTATCTTCAATGCACTAAGAAGTGGTAAACCTCTGCTTAAGGCAATGCTGCTATCTCTTCTGCAGTTATTTATCACATTTGCTTGCTTTATGAAGGAGATCCATTTTGAAGCAGAGAAAATAAGTGGCGGTTTGCAACAGTTTCCAGTAAGAGTTGAATCTATCTGTGTCTATTAATGGTTGTAGAACCTGAATGAGAGAAGTCTGAGGAGATCCATCTAACTTCCTAGCTTCCAATAAAGTTTTACATGCAATACATGTGTGATGATTGCTCAGCCATAAATTAGAATGTAGTAGTAGCCATGCTGGTTCATTCCACCAGGTGTCCAGTATTCACAATGTCTAAGATGTAGATACTCCTCTTGATACTAAATCCACTGGATTGTCTTTGCATGGATGGTATCTGCAATGAGATTGTGTGTTGGTTGTTTGTATTTCTGTAGCCCTGTTGCACACAAGCATTTTACAAGTGGTGGGATCAACCTTTAGCCCTCCAAGGGTTACGACAGAATCAGTCCAAAGTGTTGCTCTACCAGGATCAGAGGATGTGACCTTGCAATTGTACAGTAATGGTATGCATCCTATTAACGTTACTAACAGTTCAATCTGAGTAACTTTTATTCTCTTCATGGGCACTAATTTGACCTTACTACACATTAATTTGGGAATGTCATTGGTAAAAGTGATATATAAGACAGCACCATATGCTCTCTCAGATGCATCACAGAAAACATGAATATAGACGCTCTCATTCTCTGAAATGGAACTCACCTCGCACCAGTAATACTAGATAGATCAGGAAGGTCTGACATCCAGGTGCACCAGCTAACAGACTATGTGGCAGAGTCTCAAACAGTATTTTTCCTATGACGGATACTGGTTTTACTAATCCCAGAGGATCATAAAGACCTGCTGCTGTTCACAGTAAATTTCACTTCGGTGCAATGTCTGTCAAAATTTTTCAGTGACTTGTTACTGATTCACTGAGAATGTATCTTCTTCGGAGTTCCATATCATGATTGGAATAGTGATTTTCTTTTGAATATCTCTTTTCCTCCACCTGCCAAATTATGAATAATTGTTGCATCTACAGGGTGGCGCACAAAATGTGTTACCAATTTTTTGTTTCACAATTTACAACGCACATTAGATATCCCACTGGGATCTCTACAGCAGTACCAGCAGAGCTGGTAAAAACAAATGAGTTACGAAATGACGTGTAATTCACAATACTGCCACTAGGAGACTAGTAAACAGCAATGGCTGACAATGGAAGACTGACGACACAGCAACGATTGGCAATTGTGTTACTTTTTCATGAAACGAAAAGCCTTGTTGTGACTCAGAGACATTTTCGACAACAGTTTAATGCACGATGGGTCCCTTGCATGAAGACCATCCACAGGTTGTACAATAAATTTGTACAGGAAGGAACAGTATTGGAAGCAAAGCAACCTTGGCCTAAGCATGTTTGTTCACAGGAGAATATTGAAACAGTACGAGTTGATGTACAGAGAAGTCCCGGGAAATCATGTAGAAAGGCAGCAGTGCACTGTGAATATCCAGACGCTCTGTTCAACGCATTCTTAAAAGTGACCTCCATACGTACCCATATAAGATGACCTGTGCACAGAAGCTCACTGAAGAACACAAGCAGCAGACACTACTCTTTGCTCAGTGCACGGGGGAAAGGGAAGAAACTCTCAACAATGTTTGGTTTTCAGATGAGGCGCATTTTCATTTAGAGGGTGTGGCTAACAAACAAAATGTATGCTTTTGGGCCACTGAAAACCCACAAGTGCTTCATGAATGACAGCATTATGCTCCGAGGATTACAGTGTGGGCAGCAATTTCCAGTCACAAACTTATTGGACCCTTTTTCTTCGAAGAAACTGTGAATAGCGAGCGTTATTTGAGCATGCTTCGCAATAGCTTCATTCCACAGCTTCTTGCTACTGCCTTGCCCTTCAACACATAGTGGTTCATGCAAGATGGAGCAAGGCCACATACTGCAAACCCTGAGTTGGAGTTTTTAGACAAGCATTTCGACATGCTGATCATTTCACTCAGGTTTCCAGGTCGCTTCAATGATGGACAAAATTGGCCTCCCATTAGTCCAGACCTCAATCTATGTGACTTTTTTCTTTGGAGGTACCTAAAGGAAAAAATTTTCCTGAAACATCCACGTGATTTAATGGAGCTCAGAAGACTTATTCTTCAAGCTTGCACCGAGCGAGGTGACGCAGTGGTTAGCACACTGGACTCGCATTCGGGAGGACGACGGTTCAATCCCGTCTCCAGCCATCCTGATTTAGGTTTTCCGTGATTTCCCTAAATCGCTTCAGGCAAATGCCAGGATGGTTCCTTTGAAAGGGCACAGCCGATTTCCTTCCCCATCCTTTCCTCACCTGAGCTTGCGCTCCGTCTCTAATGACCTCGTTGTCAACGGGACGTTAAACACTAATCTCCTCCTCCTTCAAGCTTGCAGTGAAATTACAGAAGACATGTGCCGTAGGGTAATAACTAACTTCAGTGTTTGTTTGAAGGAAGTTAGGAAACAAAATGGTGGACATATTGAGCATGTGCTGAGTTAGAACAAATCTCCATGGATGGCTCTTCATTGTAGTATATGTTCCTTTCAGATTGTATTGACAATAAAGTTTATATTCAAAAACAAAATGGTAACACATTTCGTGTGCCACCCTGTGCTTCAACAGTGGCAATTTTATTTGCTTCATTAGCATAGCCAACTCATAATATAGTGAGACTAGGCTGTCTTCTGATTCAGTTCCTGAAGCAAAGTCACCCATGTACATGTTCTGATGCTGTGAGGCAGCAACTGTAGAAAACTGGAACTGACGTGTCTGCTAGTTCACGGATGGTCACTGAAAGCAGGAATGGGCTGCATCACAGGCCGAAAGGAAGACGTGTGAATCAATAAATTGTTCTCTGTCTTGCATTAATGTGTTCTTCAACATTATTAGTGTTGATCTTATACCACAACAATCTAGTAATATCTCAATCACCAGGGTGTAGAGAGAGCTGCAGAAAGTCTCCAATAATGTCACCAATGACTTGCAAAGCATTGCACAAGGAAACTCAAAATGATCTTGATCACTTCATGCAACAAGTTAGGCCCAGTTTCCAAAGTGATCATATGCCCCTCCAAATCTGCATCCAGTGATGCCTAATGGCTGAGGATGACACAGCGGTTGGTCGATACCGTTGGGCCTTCTGAGGCCTGTTTGGAGTTTAGTTTAGTTTTATTTGTGTGGGGATCGATCAAAGACTATTCGCCATTTTGTGCTCTCCTGATTCTCTTGTGCAACCAAGTGATGAGGCAAATAAAATGAATTTGCAAATCTACATTGTCGTCCTTAACATATTCCAAAATTAACTTATCAAAACTTGTCCTAGGGCATCATTTCTGCCTAGTCTTTTTTGTAAGGCAGCAAAATGCCTCTTGGCATTATGAAAGTTGTTGGGTAGAATGACAGTGGACTTTTGAGATAGGCAAACTTCTCACCACTGGTCTGCTAGCATATATGTTGCACAAAACTCTTTCAACATTACTGACTGTTTGCCACTCATTAATCATTGTAGATCGGTGCTGATTCCAGCTGACTCTAAGTTCCAAAAGCTACTTATAGTGTCATCATTCAGTTCTTCAACACCGAGATTAATGAGATTAACAGTTGAGTATTTAGTAAAAACATCTGAGCTGCATCCACCTACAGTCCCTGAATTTAGAGGGCAACAATGTTAGAAATGGAGAAATGTGTACTAGTACTGAGTCGTCTACTATTTTCCAACAGTGATACACTCCAGAAACTATAGTAATATCACCTTCCACTCCCATGGGGTCCACCAACCATAAGTGTTTGACATTTTGATTTATATTGACATTCTTGGGTGCAATCATATGTTATGTGAAGCTATGTATGAAGGCTTTGAGCCTAAAATGAAAGTTCTTGCATGCACTACTTAATGTGAAATGCACAAATCTGTGAGGGATGGATGTCAAAGAAGATTCAAATGCATCAGCTGACAAAGGTCAAGAATCAATAACCTGTAGGTTGCAGAGGTTTAAAGAAGGCTATTTCTCTCTATTGGACAATCACAGTGAGTGATGTGAATAAGGAGACCACTGACTTTTTGGACCTGGCTCCACAATTAATTGGGACCATTACTGTTTGTCATTATACAAGCTGCAACGTGTCATCAAGACCCACACCAGCTTCAGGTTCAGCTCGTCAGAGTACACCATGACAATGCCAAACCCCATACAGCCCTAATAATGCAGGAGAAAATCAGAAAAATGGGTTGGAAAATTGTTCCTCATCCTCCCTACAGTCTGGACTCGGCTCCGTCTGATTTTTCCTCTTTGGTCGTCTGAAGGCCCACCTGCACTGTAAAACATTTGATAGTGAGAAAGACCTTACTTCTTGTGTCAAGCGATGGTGTGAATGTCAATCCCCAGAATTTTACCACAGTGCATTTACATCATGGAAAGAACGTTGGGCCAGATGCATCACAGCTGATGGAGGCTACACTGAATGGGCTCAGTGTAGAGCTAAATATTCCAAATATGTTCACAAAACATTTCATTCTGCTCCCGCAACAAATAAAAAAATTAGAGACAACTGTGCAAAACTTTTTGAACGCCCTTGATATTAGTGGGGATGCTGAGAGAAGTATATGATTAGTGGAATGGCTTAGATTGATTCACATCATCACAAATTGATCAATACTGACTCCCTTTGCTGTAAGAGCAGGTGGCTCTTTCTTTCTTCGAACAGTCTCTGACAGTGTACCCGTGACTGAGACAAATAAAATATTGATTTCTTAATGGCACTCTGGAATATCCTTTACTATCCTGCAGTATTGTGCCCAGTGCTCACCATGTTCACAAGATAGTTTCCCACTCTTGACACAGATTACCCAGCACTGACAAATATCTGCAGGGAAAGCACACAAAATTTTCGATGTCAAAATCTTGTCATAGGCATTTACATCCTCACCCATGGATTTCAGAGCTTGACGTGTCTATCACATTCTACACTACTGGCCATTAAAATTGCTACACCACAAAGATGACGTGCTACAGATGCGAAATTTAACCGACAGGAAGATGATGCTGTGATATGCAAATGATTAGCTTTTCAGAGCATTCACACAAGGTTGGCACCGGTGGCGACACCTACAACGTGCTGACATGAGGAAAGTTTCCAACCGATTTCTCATACACAAACAGCAGTTGACCGGCGTTGCCTGGTGAAATGTTGTTGTGATGCCTCGTGTAAGGAGGAGAAATGCGTACCATCATGTTTCCGACTTTGATAAAGGTCGGATTATAGCCTATTGCGATTGCGGTTTATGGCATCGCAACATTGCTGCTCGCATTGGTCGAGATCCAATGACTGTTAGCAGAATATGGAATCAGTGGGTTCAGGAGAGTAACACAAAATGTCGTGCTGGATCCCAACGGCCTCGTATCACTAGCAGTCGAGATGACAGGCATCTTATCTGCATGACTGTAATGGATCATGCAGCCATGTCTCGATCTCTGAGTCCACAGATGGGGACGTTTGCAAGACAACAACCATCTGCACGAACAGTTCGAGGACGTTTGCAGCATCATGGACTATCAGCTCGGAGACCATGGCTGTGGTTACTCTCAATGCTGCATCACAAACAGGAGCGCCTGCGATGGTGTACTCAATGATAAACCTGGGTGCACGAATGGCAAAATGTAATTTTTTCAGATGAATCCAGGTTCTGTTTACAGCATCATGATGGTCGCATCCGTGTTTGGAGACATCGCGGTGAACGCACATTGGAAGCGTGTATTCGTCATCAGCATACTAGCGTATCACCCGGCGTGATGGTATGGGTGCCACTGGTTACACGTCTCGGTCACCTCTTGCTCGCATTGACGGCACTTTGAACAGTGGACGTTACATTTCAGATGTGTTACGAACCGTGGCTCTACCTTTCATTATATCCCTGCGAAACCCTACATTTCAGCAGGATAATGCATGACAGCATGTTGCAGGTCCTGTATGGGCCTTTCTGGGTACAGAAAATGTTCGGCTGCTGTCCTGGCCAGCACATTCTCCAGATCTCTCACCAATTGAAAACGTCTGGTCAATGGCGGCCGAGCAACTGGCTTGTCACAATACGCCAGTCACTACTCTTGATGAACTGTGGTATCATGTTGAAGCTGCATGGGCAGCTGTACCTGTACACGCCATCCAAGCTCTGTTTGACTCAATGCCCAGGCGTATCAAGGCCGTTATTACGGCTAAAGGTGGTTGTTCTGGGTACTGATTTCTCAGGATCTATACACCCAAATTGCGTGAAAATGTAATCACATGTCAGTTCTAGTATAATATATATGTCCAATGAATACCCGTTTATCATCTGCATTTCTTCTTGGTGTAGCAGTTTTAATGGCCAATAGTGTAAAATTAATGTATTAATAATTTCAAGACATGCAACTTGAACAGATCACAGTTCTTCTAAGTTGTCTATGTAACCCTTTATTACATGCCTGGAGAATTCGTTTAGTGTTTTCATAAGCTGAAGCAATCACTGCAACGACACCAACCAGCTGTTTGGACTTTCCTTAGAGATACCCTCTTAAGAGCACTTTTTTATTAATAGTAGACACAGAAGCATGGAACCATTACTATTGGTACAGCTTTCAAATGGTTCCCAAAATCTGGGCCAGCTCTCAGTGTCTCCAGAGAAGGGTTTGAGCTTAACAGACAGCAGCTTAATTGTCATAGGAATCTGAACCACAGACAAGACTCGATCACTCAAACAAAAGAAAATGATGTATGGTATCGCTGATCTTCCACAAATGCTTAGTACATCACTTTAGCATAACTGACAATAATAATTTATGTGATATAAATCGAAGTGTGTAAAATTGTGAACAGAGTTCAGCAGACTATGGCTATGCGATGAATGCTGCTCCCCCATCCAATCACTACTGCATCCGGTCACGAAAATCAGTATTTCTGTTACACTTTCTCTTGTTAGAGGACCTTTCCCTTTGTTTTGCTATTCTCAACTTCTTGTAGTCTGATAGTTCCATCTATAGACTCAAAAACCATGTCATGTTTGTTGTTGGCAGCAGCCACAGTCATCCTGTCAGTGAGTGGCTTTATCTGACTGCAATGTTCGTTCTCTTCAGTCAGGTCATAAGCCCATCCATGTGGACTAGATAAGATAAGATAAGATACTTTATTGTCACATAACATGTTTTTATACAATCATTCGATTGACAACATTGGTGACTTGTCAGTCTTTAACCTAAGTTGTTACAGTATTTTATATACTACAGGAAATACGTCATACATACATTGCTTATTATAATAAAAATACAACATTATATTTTAAATCTTTTCGTAACTCATTGAATCATTACTATAGTCTTCACACACCCATATGAAGTATGGATGTACTGAACGGGATACAAACCACCCTATAATTCTATATATAAACATGAATATACAGTGAACGTGTATACTTTGTATCTATATGGCTTCGAAAGTATACCATTTCTACTTGCATCTTTACTCCCTATTCCTATTTATAAATTCTTCTAAACTATAACATTGCTTTTTATTCATTTAGAAATTCTTCTAGACTACAATAACATTTGCTTTTTAGGTATGTGCCAATGGTCTCCAATGTGGATTCCCCAAATATTGACCTTATCTTATTTCTGATCTTCAGAGCCATGTAATATGGAGTATTTTCATATACTGTGAGTCGGTGACAAGGTAGCATTGTATTTCAATTTATGTCTAGTTTCATAGGCATGTGTGAATGTATTTCCTTCAAACAGATGTGAGTTTTTCTGTTCAAAGAGAAGTATTTCATCTATGAAGATGGAAGGGATTGTCATGAAGTCCAGGCTTTTGAATAGTGGTTTGCATGAATGTCTACTATTGGTTCCTGTCATTGCTCTGATTATTATTAACAATTTTTTTTTTTAAAAAAAGATTCGAAGGAGGTTTGTCTTTTCAGCACCCCAAAATATTATTCCATATCTTATAAGTGTTATGAAATACGCGTGGTATACAGTTTTCTTCACTGGTAAATCCATTACTTTGTGTAGTACCCTCTTCAGTAAACTGTCCACATGGTCGGTCCAATGCAAGTTTTTATTTAAAGTTATCCCAAGAAATTTTACAGAATCAACTGTGGTCAGTTTTTTACCTGAATATTCTATTTGTGATATACATTCAGTCGATTGTTTGGTCCTGAAGTGTATGATTTGGGTTTTTTCAAGATTTAATTTCATAGCATTATTTTTTTATCCATTGTTCAAGTTCTTGTAGAGTTTGTTTCGTGGTCCTCACTAATTCGTCAGTGTTTTTGCAGCAGACTACAGCAGTTGAGTCATCTGCATAAAGTGTTGTATCTGTATTTACTTTGCTAGGTATGTCATTTATGTAATATAAGAACGAAAGTGGTCCTAATATCGAGCCCTGGGGCACACCTGCTTGAATTTCTTTCCAGCTAGAGCAAGTTTTCTCTCCGTTTTGATGGATCACCACCCTTTGGTATCTGTTTTTGAGATAAGATGAAAAAATCATCTTATAGATTTTCCATGGAAGCCATAGGTACCCAATTTTTGGAGCAGTAGCTTATGGTTTACTGTGTCAAACGCCTTTGAGAGGTCACAGAAAATACCAGATATACTTTGTTTGTTGTCAAGGCATTTACTTACTTTGGAGATTAGTTCATTTACAGCTTGTAAAGTGTTTCGTCCCTTCCTAAACCCATATTGGTTATTGAGAATAATATTACCTTCCTTATTGTACTTTTCTAATCGATTACATACTATTTGTTCAACTATTTTAGAGAAAACTGGGAGTATAGACACTGGGCGGAAATTTACTAAATCATCTTGTTTTCCCTTTTTGTAGACTGGACAGACTTCAGCATATTTCAGTCTGTCTGGAAAGCAGCCCTCATCAAATGATTGGTTTATTATTTTACAGAGTTGAGGTGCAATGCTGTCACTTCCTGCCTTTATGATATTTGTTGGAATTTCATCCCAGCCCACAGATTTAAGATTTTTTAGGGATTGTATGATGTTAGCTACTTCATGACATGATACTGCAGTAAATTTAAACTCTCTCGATTCCTGCAGTACTGCATCAGGTCTTATTTGTGGAAGTAAGATGTTATGAATTTTGTTTGTGGTTATGAAGTACTTATTAAATTCATCGCAGGTGTGCCGAGTGTTAGTAACAGTATTCCCACCAATTTCTAGTTTGTAATTAAAATGTTTTGTTTCTTCAGTACCTGTTTCTTTCTTGACAACCTGCCATACTGCTTTTGATTTATTTGAGGCATTAGCTATATATTTACTGTTTGCCAATTGTTTTGCTTGTTTAACTACCCAATCAAATATTTTTTTGTATTTGATTTTGTACCTAATAAAGTCAGCATCACGGTTGGTTTTCGCTTCCTTATGCATTTCCCTCTTTCTAATACTAGAGATCCTGATACCTTCCGTAATCCATGTCTTACTTTTATTGTATTTATCGTTTGTTGATATGAGGGGAAAGCATTAATTGAAAATGTTCTTGAATTCAGATATGAAAGTGTTGTAATTATTGTTTACTGAACACTGGTTGCTGAAGGTCCAATGGGTTTCCTTTAATTTCAAGATAAATGTGTTTATATTTGGCTGGCTGAAATTTCTGACCAATTTCACTATATGTTTTGTCTATGTATGGCAATGAAATAAAAAGTGCTGAGTGATCAGATATTCCTAAGTCTAATACATGTTTTTGTGTATTCCCAAAATTTTTGCTGCTCACTATATTATCAATGCTTGTGGCAGAAGTGGCTGTTACCCTGATGTACTCAGTAAAATTTAGTGTTAAGCCGTTTGTAGCCAACAAATCCTTCAGGGTGGTAACATATCTGTTTTCGTCTCTTATATCTATATTAAAATCAGATCAAATTACAATCTTTTTATATGGTTTCCCTACCTGCAACCTACTTAGCAGAGTTTCAAATTTCCCAATATTCCGGGACATGATATATGCTTATGATTAGTAAACCGTATTCAGACAGCTCAATGCAACAGCTTTCGAATACCTGTTCCTCATTTAAACAATTGAATGTTGTTTTGGCTTCGAAGTTTTGTGTCTGTTCAACTAATATACATGATCCCCCATACCCCTTTTTTCTGCAAAAACTCGATGCCAACTTGTATCCTGAGAGGGAATTTAGTAGCTTGACATTGTCCCATTTAAGCCAATGTTCATTCAAACATATGACTTTTACAGAGTTAATTTGCCCTAAGAGTATTTCTAAGTCATATAGTTTGTTCATCATTTCTCCCGACACACCGCCTATGTTTAAGTGCATTATGAAGCTATTTTTACCGATTAAAGAATTTACAGTATCTATTAAATTGTCAGCAAAATTTACACCGATGTGAGTTCTTACTGCAAATTTACGGTCCCTCGCTTTGTTAGTTCTTTCAGACCTAATTCCATAGGAATTGGTCTGCCGTATTAGTTTCCCTGTGAAGGAGCTTCCATTGCAATAACAGGTCTGTTTTCGTTACCATGAGATATCAGTTCAATTACATCGTTAATATTCGCAGCTAATCTTTCCCTACCATGTTTGTTGTGATGCATTCCATGGCATGTAAAACAGTTTCATTCGTAAGTATCAATATCTATGAGCTTTACATTCACAAATTTGGCACAAAAACTTTTTAACTTATAATTCGTTCGTCGAATTTCTTTGTTATCACACGACCAGTCCGGAAGATCATACCTTTGTGGGAGTGTTGTTACAATTACGTTTGTAAAATGCACGAACCACAGCACTGTGGTCAGCTTCTTAACAAAGGCCGTGGCTTCATTTCTGTAAACATTGTTTGCACCTCCTATTATCACCACCTCAAATGAATTTCTAAAAAGTGTCCTGAGTTAAAATAGCTTGTAATTTTATAAAATTTCATGCCATTTTAGACTATTTTCATGCTATTCTATTTTCTGAAGATTATCAAAGAAACTTGGAAATTGATGAACGTGAAAACATAAACACTTCTAGCCAAATGCTCATTGGCGGTGAGAGTGGCGAGGTCCTGAATCTCATGGCAACCTGCCAACATCTGGATCTGTACCTGTGGAGAGTATGCCATTTTATACTTATTCTCCTCCACCTTTGCAACATGAAACCATCAATTATAAATACTGTGTATCTACAATGAACAACTGATATCCACAGCCAAAGTGCAGTACCAGGTCAGTAATCAAAGTAATGTTGCTACCAAGCATGTTTCATACTAAGGATAGATTGCTACTCACCATATAGAGTTGAGTTGCAGACAGACACAACAAAAATGCATGTTTAGCAGTCTTTTTGTTGTGCCTGTTTGCGACTCAACATCGCCTCTATATGGTGAGTAGCAACTCAGCCTTTTCATAATACTGCCATTATTCCATCCTAAATTTTCCAATGTTTGATGTTTCACACTAATTTAGATCAAAACTGAACCCCATTCATTCAATCTACATTTAGCATTACACAACACAGAGAATTTATGAACTAGGTTCAGTTTCTGAACTAAGGTCAAAATCGATCTACACTCAACAAAGTTCACACGGTACAATCAGTCCCAAAAGCATAAAAAATTTAATGCCAGTCACTTGATCTTTATTGCCTATTGGTCTGCAAGATTCCATGAGGGAAGCAGAAAAGAGACTGAGCTGAAGATGGATTTTTCAAAACGCCCTCAATGGAAAAACTGTGTCATTGACAACAGAAATCATGGAAAAGTAAAGAGCAAACTCTAACAATTTCTTATATCACATGACAAATTGAAAGAGCTGTATTAAAAGATGTGGAATGACATGGCATAATATGCTGATGATCTGGAATATTTTGTCCAAAATGAAGAATTTGTATTCACTATAAAAATCTACTTTGTGTCATCCATATTGCATATGTTAGTTCCAGAAAGCATACACATATTCAACATGAAAAAATTTGGTCATTGCTCATATGTGAGTAGCCCATTCACTTAAGAAAGTGAGTTGTGTCAGAGAACAAAAATTTTAATTATTTGACATAAGAGCTTTATACAATAATCTCTGTAAGTTTACTGAATCTCAAGGAATTGAGCATGTTACTGAAATAAGATTCTAATGACCCCTGCTTCAAGAAAAAGTCTGCCTTTAAGAAAAAAAAATTTAAACAGCTCACAAACTGAAACCCAACTACAATGGAATTCGTAATAGGTTTAAGAGTTTGCGTATGTTTGATTCATTTTCAACCAAGTCACATTAAACTGCTGACACAGAAGAGCCAATAACCCACAATCAATTCTTGTCACCTATAGGTAGGTCATAGTTTTTGGTCAATAATTTCAGTCTCTCTCCCAGCAAGATAACTGATAAAGTGATGGTCTTGAGTCAACCAATGTCATCAGATTACAGTTACATTTCTATAATCATTAGTATAAGAAGTCTTTCTACTTTTAGCTTATTTTTGCACTTAAACTATGCGTCTGTCTTCATATGACTAATGTCTCGTGTTGAGAAGAAAATTTGCAGTGAAGATAGTGAGCCAATAAGAATGCAGGCAATGAAGTACCAATTTCTGCACGTAGCTCAGATGATCTGGCATAAGAGGCAACATTGCCATCAGATTTAAGTGCACAATTTCATCATATTTTATTGTGTACCAAAATGCTGGATTCTACAGTTTGATAGTTTTGTGAATTTTATGAATAGCAAAAGAAGGTTGTTTCAGTTCCAGCAGAAGTTTTGAGTAGGGAGAATACTCATGCTTCATCAATTAAATGGGCCCACACACTTTCAGTCTAAAAGAGCAGCTGTGTGTTCAAATCACAATCTGTGCAGTTATCTGTTCTGAAGGTGTGAAGGCCACATTCAGTTTTCTCATCAGTTCCATTATCATTTCTCTCAGTTATGGGTCTCATCCAGTGTTTGTGATGATACAATGATAATGATTGACAAAAAAAGGCGAAGCACAGTTTGTTGAGTGGTTGCAGCTGTGTTGATTCTCGAATTCTTTCTGAGAAGCCAGATACACACACACACACACACACACACATGCCAATATTACAGGTCACATCAGGCCTCAGAATCTTCAGTTTTTCTATTACATCATCGTTTCTAGCCAATTCTTTTACATGATTGTAATATGAAGCACATTCTGTATCTCAAAGTTCAGATACCTGTAGTATTCAGTAAAAGCTACAAGGATATTTTTTCCTATGGAAGTCACGATATCAACGGGTTGTGGTTCAGATGACTGGTGATGGTAAAACTGTGCAAACTGTATGTTTACCAGACAGAATTACATAGTTTATTGTCTTAAAAGTTGTGAGATTTAAAACTTTCCTTGTGTACATATTGTTCCACAAAATTTTGGGCATCTTAAAAGTCGATTCTCTCACAGAGGTCTGCTCAAACTGTGCAGTTACCTCCAATAATCATACAGAAATGAAGTTCAGTGTGATAAATTACACAGTTAAACTGAAGGTGTCTAAGCCCCTTAAGAACTTAGAAACCATCTCCATAAAATGGTTTCATGAAATTAAAAATGGAAACATTTCTATAAGTGGAAATGTATTGCAAGAGAAGATCCAAGAAAGTGTTCTGAAGCTCAGGAGTGAAGATTTCAGTGCACTGAATGGCTGGATGGATTGCTTAAAACAGAAAATAAAACACACTCTCTCTTATCAATGTTTAAATGTAGAAAACAAGACAGTGGATATGGAAAGGGTTGAGCATTGAAAGAAGAATGTTTCGCCATGATTGACAACAAATACAAGCCCACAAACACATTCAGTGCTTGCGAGACAGGGGTCTTACAATTTACTTTCCTCAAAAATGTATTCCGTTCAGAAGAAAAATGCCACACAAGCATATAAAGCAAAGAGAGAACAACAGCCCTGCTGTGTGTTAATAGTGATGGAAATGAAAAGTTTGTACAGTTATTAACTGAATAATATAGAACTCACAGGTGCTTTAAACAAATTAAACCCCACCAAACAATGGAAAATCCAGGATGGAATGTAACAATATTGTGAAAAGGAAAGTTGCCACTCTCCATATAGCAGAGATTCTGAGTCGCAGATAGGCACAGTCTTATTGTTAAGTCCAACCATGGACATATGATTTAAAGAGCAATGAAAATGATTGCAGAAATTTATACAAAGATTCTTAAGATTTTATAAGTCCAGATGAGTGCAGCAAGGTGAAAATCATTCTTATTATTGACAGATGCACTCCACACAATAACATAGTAACAGTCTCAGGAATACTGATGTTCCACTTTTTACTGCTAACCGCACAGATCACATGCTGCCACTAGACTTGGGCATAATTCATGATGTGAAAGTAAATACAAAATGGGTATTGTGCAGAAGTCGATTTCATTCCTCAAAAGAAATTATGGAATCAAAATAAACATTTAGGAGGCTATGTTCATGTTTGTTGCTGCCTGGAATGTTGTAACCCAATAAACTCTGTTGACCAATGTAACAAATGCTGGCCATTGATCAGTACGGTATCAGTTGCTATAGAAGAAGAAGATGATTTCTTTGAACGCTGTCAGAAATACTCCAGCAAGTGGAAAATGTCACGACTTTATTGTCGTGATGACATTATGACTTCTACACACCAGGTACATGTAAGTGAACTGTGATACTTTTGTAAAGAACCAAGCAGAGTTGGATGATGATGATGATGATGATGATGATGACGATGATGATGATGATGAAGGATGATTCACCTGCATCATGCTTTGCTGCAATTGTTGAAGGACTTAACACAGTTAGAAGCAATTTTTTCTCCTCCATTGTATATGAGTCAGTTCTTGCCAATATCAAGCAGCTAGAGTGACATGGTTAAAAGTTTCAAAACTAACAGCAGTAGAAGACAACCACAGAAAGCTTCTTTATGGGGATATGAGCTATATGTAATACAAAGCTGCAAAACAAATTTATGTAAGTAAGAATCTGCAGAAGTGTGAAAACTGCTACATTGTATGCCTAATTCATTTAAAGGTAATATGCTGAAAGATATGATTAAGCTGATCCAGTCTACAGTTTATAGAGAACCTCTCCTACCTGCAAAAGATCTCAAATCTCATCTGGTTCAGGTTCATCATCAGTACCCCAGAGCAACACATACTAACCTTTTTCCTCCATAGCTTCAACCCCTTCTCTGACATACACTTAACCTGGACCTCCTCTGCTCAGTATGCCGCTTTCTTGGAAAACTACTTCCACTTCTTAGATGGCTTCATCAAGCCCATTAACAGTCAACAGTACTGGAAAGTCGTAGTGGAATATAAGTAATTTAAAAAATAAAAGCAACATTTCCCAAACAGTAGAGGTGCCGCATTGTTGAACGACACATTAACTAGACTGAGAAGAATGCTAGCTTTCACATCAATCCTATTTCAGAGTTATAGAATGTTTGTGTGTGTACACCTCCATTTTTGATACCTGTCACCTCTTACACGCTGAAAAGTCTCTCCCACGCAGCCTGGCCACATGTGGATCGTGCAACTGCAGTGATGAGCAGTCCTCTGCCCAATATTTTGAAAATACAGACAGGCATTGCACTCCAAACCCAGTCTGCAAACAGATCTCCTGTGGGATATTCACACATGCACTGAATCCTTGAACCACCAGTGAAAAAGATACAAATTCAAGGAGCCACGCGGGATTAGCCAAGCGGTCTAAGGTGCTGCAGTCAGGGCCCGTCCCTCCCAGCTATCAGCCACCCTATCCCTCCACCTTCCAGCTCCATTCTTCTCTACATCTCACACAACTCCCCATCCCAGTTGACCTACAGTGATGATAAAAAGTAGTCAGGAAAATGTAGCCAAATGGATGTATGTGCATATATGAATATATGTGTATTACCTACTAGTTACCTCTGAAAATCGTCCGAAAGCTGCCTTTTTTGCAGACTTATCACAAGCCTATCATGAACTCAGGGCTTCAATAATATGATAAATTCGTATCATTATTTGTTATGTAGGTGTAAGCATTTTTTTGTGGGAGAGGAAGAGAGGAAATAAGCTATGAGATGGTAGCATAAACACTGGAGTAAACAATGAGGAAGGTGCTAAACAATTGTATAAATAATTTTTATTCAAACAAATAATGTACAACTATATATAATTGTAAAATTGCACAGGTTACATGCAAATTTCTAGCGGAAAAGTGCTTAGTAAAATTATACAGCTCAGCTGATAAGTTCTGTCAATGGAGACTAATAAAACTTCCTTATACAATATGTGTGCCCATTTTATTTCAATTAAACATTTCAAGTACACAAACAAATGAAAATGTCAGAGAGACATTCGAAAAAGTGGGTAGTTTAATCACGAGGATGACTCAACAAGCAATTAAGTATCACTTTAGTATAAGCTATTGCAACAAACAAACAACCAAACTGAAACACTTTCCTCAACAATAAAAATTATAAAGCAATAATTATGATTTTGTTTCCCACTAACAAACACATTACAATTATATTTAGCAGTCCCTTTTCATAGAATTATTGACTATGGGAAACAAATGCATTCCAGTAATAAATGCAAAGAAAAGATAACAACACAATAACAACAAGAACAATAACAACATCCGCTTCTCTTCATACATATGTCTGGTATAATGTCTTATAAATTACCCGGATTCTTGACTGTCTATTGTATATTAAAACTGAGTGTCAAACTGGAACACTATTCTAGAATTTGCCTTCCATACACAGCATTCTAGCAGCTGAACTCTCCAAGCATACATAATGAACTGGTGCAAAGCTTCTATCTGTCTGTACCTCTCTCCAATACTTTCTGACTCCATGTCGGTTTTCATCTGATGGTGCAGCAGGGCATATGCTCCAGGCAATATTGATGGCTTCTAGAAGTATCTAGCATAGGCTTAAAATTGGGGCCCTGATGAAATTTCCTAATTAGTGCTGTGTACCAAAAGTAACAGTTTTTCCTGACAAATTTAAAGTGTGTGGCACACTTGGGATTGCAATTGGATCTTTGACTTTTTGGTAACTTTCAGCAAAGTGAGGTCATCTCAAAAACTGCGGTGATACTTCAGTGTAACGCATTCACATCTCTGTGTTCCAAATGATACTAAAAACTTTCTTTCATTTCTTTTCACCTGTTTCCTCCATTGCTTCACATTCACTGTACTTATCTGGCAGCATTAAGTATTCTCATTTTCTCTTTGTTTCCTAACTTATAAAATTTATGTATATTTATAACAGGAGCCTTTCACATTTATATTAACAAGTTTAGGTTTGCATTTTTTGTTGCAGTAATCTGGCTTTGGCAATAAAGAGAAAAAAAGAAGTGGAATTTTTCTTCTCTCTCTCTCTCTCTCTCTCTCTCTCTCTCTCTCTCCCTCCCCCCCCCCCCCCCCTCCCTCCCTTTATTAAATGAAAATGTGAAAATGTTATATTTGACCATTACTGTTGTTTCTGTTGTAGTAAAGAGTATGAAATACAGAAAAATTATTAACATATTGGTTATCTTATCCTCAATACCAGAGACAGTTCTGAATGAAAGTTTCACTCTGCAGTCATGTGTGTACCTGTAACTAAAGAAATAAGTACAGATAGCTGCTCACTCTGTTACGGAGGCTTACACAGAGTGGTGGATATACCTATAAACAAAATCTTGTATGTATTAGCTCAGCTGAGAAACTTGTATTCATTCTCAGACTACATGCATACATGTATGGAGAAACCTAACTACATTGCCCCAATCTTGCTGCCTAACAGGTGTAAGGTATTGCCTTTAGTGGTGTGGGAGAAGTGAACATGAGTCAAGAAGAAATGGAGGGCAATGTCTAGGAGAAGGAGAAGGAATATTTCACCAGAGAAAGCTTGTCTCGATACATTCTGGTAATGACATGCAGTACACAGGAACAGATAGCTTGAGAAATCTTGAGGGAAGATAGAACACAAGGAAACTGCTGACATGACATGTTGACGAGTTTTCTACACTCATTACATTGCTCATATTCCACTCTACATTTACAATGTTGTTATTTATCTTCCTCACAGATTAGAACTGCTATCAAGTCAGGACTTGAACACTAAACTTTTCCTTTCACTGGGAATGTTCTACCAATAGAGTTCCCTTAACATGCCCCATGGCATTACCTAAAGCCTCAATATGGTAGCACTCCTTTCCTATCAAACTGTGCAGAGGTTCTTTCGCAAAGCTTACTGACATAGAGTTTGTGGGAGACAGGATGTAGATTAGTACAATGAAGCCACAGCCTACATAATTGTTTCAAACATTACACATTCACTCTCCAATAAGTAAGTATGGGTCTGCATTCAAGTACTGTTTAGTCAAAAACTTTTAATCTGTTGTGAAGTTTCATTACATACAGTGTTTCCAACATTCATGTTAGGTCCACTAAACATAAGTTACACTTCTGACTTTGATACTTCGTATGCATTTACAAAATATGTCTTCAGAATAATGCAGTATAGTTTGAGTGGGATATTGCTGTAAGTATAAATATATGGTTAAAAAACCAGTCAAGTAATCATGAGGAATTGTAAAATTATAGATTTTCAAAGAATGATGTTCACTTTATATAAACCATCATTCTGCTACAGATGATTCACTGCTTTCCAGTAGCAAACATGAAAGATACATTTCTGATAAGGATGTATCAAAGTACTGAATAAAATAGCAGTGTTGTGTGACTACATTTTTAACATTTTCTTTTAGAGTGTTAAAAAGGAAACCTTTCAACTATTTTATTATCTTTAGCACATTATTACAAAAAGTAAATGGCCTAATGCTTTTTATATTTTTCTCTAATTTTGTATCATAATGAAGGTTAATGTACAGAATTGAAAGAATGCAACACAAAGAAAACAATCAAGGGAAAAGTAATCTTCCACTACAAAAAGACAGAGTGTTGTGTTTATGTATTACTGCAGCATCTGTAAATATTACATTAATCTAATAAAATAAAAAATATTGCTCATTTATTAAAAGAGACAGTGGCTTTCTGACAGAAAATACTGAACAAAGCCTTGCCATTCTCCCTTCCTCAAAACTTTTCCACTCTTCCAGCAGAAAAAGCCCCTCGGTCTAAAAGGTTGCAAATTATGTTTTTCTATATTTTTCCAACAGTAATTTGGAAGTAGATTCCCTCTACCCATATTATAAACATCACTATTTTGTCTGTCACATAAGGATTCATTTGCAACCTTCTCAGCATGTTCCTACTAAAATAACTTCTGTATTAGCCAGCTGTGTGCAACAGTGCACTACTTTCTCAAAAAGGTACAATGTCATCCTAAGAGCAGACTCCCTGTCTCATATAGATCCCCATAATCTCACAAATGGTTGGCTTCACAAGGTGTATCAGGGAACATCAGTTACAAATATCAGGTACAGTAAATTATCACATAGCACCAAACTTAACACAATAAAAAAAAGAGATAAGCTATTTTAGTATTTTACATTCCTGTCAATATGACAGACTAGAGAGAAACTTTTATGTAAAAGAGGCTCAAAAACATTAGCTACTTAATAGTTTTAACATGTTAGCTCACTTCTAAGAAGCCTTGAAATATCAGACAAAAAAATATCTCGTTTCTGTGACTGCAGCAACAATCTGAAAGAATGCTGCCGCTCTGTAGGAAGCATTTTAGCTATCAGTAAATATCTCAGTGCACCTAGTCGAATGCACGTCATCAATTCTGGTTGTCCGCATTGTGCAGCTTGCAAATACACTGATGCAACAGAGCTGGGCGACAAGAATCTCTGCAGTACCATTGTACACAGCTTGTCTGCACCATCGAAAAGAAATCTGCAATGTGTAAAAGTAGTTCAAAACTAAGGTACTTAAAAAACTTCTAATAATAATAATTATACTATACATCAAATCATTCAAAGCCCAATTTCAAACTGAACTGCAAGTTCATCTTTAGAAAGTGCCTGGTGAAATTGTGAAAAACATATTATAAATTGAAAAAGGAGCAAGTATAAAAAGATGTATAACCAGTACCTCAAAGACTTTCCACTCTACAAGTGAGGAAGTCAAAACCAGAGTGTGTAAAAATAAATTAACTGCTCAAGGTCCCAATTTCAGTTGAAAAAAAAATTTCTGAGATAGGTTCAAGTGCCAGTTATGGCCAGCCCACTATACCTTAGAACAGTAAAGAAATGTTCATCGAGCTGCAGAAGCAATGGAAGAATATCTACAAATATCTACTAAAGCTTACAAGAAAGATTAGCACCCTTAAATGTATGAATGTTAATTTAGTCCACAAATTTATATTATTTGCTTCAAGCCATGAAGTCTGATCAGTTTTCAGCCACAGAAATGAATGAGACAAGTTGGTGTACCAATAAAATTGATAAATTTAATAAAATTCAACACTTGAAACTCAGAATATAAATGGGAGTCAGACATCCCTCTGAAGATTATGGAATCAAAACCAGAATCAAACAAGAGGATTCAGTCTTTCCATTTCTGTTTATTACTACAACCAAGTAAAATTATCACAAAATGAAGCACAAACAAAGATCAAAATTAATATACTCTCATACACTGATGACACTGCTCTATTATCTGGCTATGAAACTTAATTAATAGTTCTTACATCACAATTAATAAATGCTATAAATGGCTCAAGTTGACTATAGATAAAATAATGAGGTTCATCTTCCCTCACCATATATTAAATGACAATGGAATGTATATTATTAACACAGCTTTTACAAAGACTAATAAATTTAATTATCTCAGCACTCTGCTAACCTCTGGCAAAACAGTAAAAGTTAAACAGATGTTACTAAGGTCTTTTAACAGATTTTGAAAGCAATTTACTTTCCAAAATGTCATAACTGCACACTCAAATATTATTAATTGAACCAGTTTCCAACTTATGCACATGAAAACCGAAATGCCACAAAAATGGAAACTAACTTAAGGTATTTGGACATTATGTCTTCAGAAAAATATTTATTTCTATATGAGACGGCAATAATAATAATGATTGTAGGATATTAAATGACCCCTGTCAGATTCTATAGAGAACTTGGATTTGAATTAGCCTCTCTATTAACATCTACATCTATATCAACATCTATATCTACACTCTTCAACCCACTGTCCAGTTCATGGTGGAGGGTATGTTCCACTGTTAGCACATATTAGGGGTTATCTCCCATTCCATGCACACACGGAGCATGGGAAGAATAATTGTTAAAATGCTTCCTTGCATGCTATGATTTATCCATTTTTGTCCTCACCATCCCTAAGGGAACGTACATATGGCTTTCTTGAGATGGTTTACTTCTATCTTCAAGATTCTACCAGTTCAGTTTCTACAGCATCTCTGTGACACTCTCTCTCAGATTAAAGGTACCTGTGACCATTTATGCTGCTCTTCTCTTCACATGTTCAATACCCCCTGTCGGTCATATCTGGTATGGGTCCCATGGCCTTGAGCAATATTCTAGAATGGATCACAAAAGTTATTTGGAAGCAATCTCCTTTGTAGAATGATTGTACTTACCCAGTATTCTACCAATAAAGCAAAATTTACCACTTGCTTTATCCACAATTGAGATCTATATGCTCATCCTATTGCATATCCCAACAAAATGTTACATCCAGCTATTTTTACACTGAAGTGCCAAAGAAACTGGTATAGGCATGCATATTCAAATACAGAGATATGTAATCAGGCAGAAAAATGGCACTGCAGTCAGCAATGCCTATATAAGACAACAAGTGTATGGTGCAGCTGTTAGATCAGTTACTGCTGCTACAATGACAGGTTATCAAGATTTAAGTGAGTTTGAATGTGGTGTTATAGTTGATGCACAAGCAATGGGACACAGCATCTCTGAAGTGGTGATGAAGTGGGGATTTTCCTGTACGACCATTTCGTGAGTGTACTGTGACTATCAGGAATCTGGTAAAACATCAAATCTCCGACATTGCTGCGGCCAGAAAAGATCCTCAAGAATAGAACCAATGACAACTTAAGAGATCTGTGCAACCCTTCCGCAAATTGCTGCAGATTTCAATGTTGGGCCATCAAAAAGTGTCAGCTTGCAAACCATTCAATGAAACTCCATTGATACAGGCTTTTGGAGCTGAAGGTCCACTCATGTAGACTTGATGACTGCATGACACAAATCTTTATGCCTAGCCTGGACCCGTCAATGCCGATATTGGACTGTTGCCTGGTCAGATGAGTCTCATTTCAAATTGTATTGAGCGGATGCACATGTACGGGTATGGAGACAACATCATGAATCCATGGATCCTGCATATCAGCAGAGAACTTTTCAAGCTGGTGGAGGCTCTGTAATGGTGTGGGGCGTGTGCAGTTGAAGAGGTATGGGACTCCTGATACATCTAGATACAACTCTGACAGGTGACACAAACATAAGAATCCTGTCTGATCACCTGCATCCATTCAGGTCCACTGTGCATTCCAATGGACTTGGGCAATTCCAGCAGGGCAATGTGACACCCCACACTTCCAGAAATGCTAGAGAGTGGCTCCAGAAACACTCTTTTGAGTTTAAGCACTTCCGCTGGCCACCAAACTCCCCAGACATAAACATTATTGTGCACATCTGGGATACCTTACAACGTGCTGTTCAGAAGAGATCTCCACCCCCTAGTACTCTAACGGATTCATGGTGTCAGTTCCCTCCAGCACTACTTCAGACATTAGTTGAGTCCATGGCACATCGTGCTGTGGCACTTCTGCATGCTTGTGAGGGTCCTACACAATATTAGACAGGTGTACCAGTTTCTCTAGCTCTTCAATGTATGAGTTGACTGATTACAAGTGTGATTCATAGATATTACAGTTACAGAATATTATTATTATTCTTTCTTTCTTTTCTCAGACATTATGTCTGGTCAAAAATGGAAAGTGACGCGGACCTTGATCAAGCGTGACTTCCTTTTAACTGTACGGTATATGTTATATTGCATTTAGATACTTTCGGGTCATTGAACATGTAGCAATAATTACGGATTTCTGTAGTTGTATATATAAGTTTGGATGTAGCTGTATTGCATTGATGTACTGGTGGATATTGTGTGGTATGACTCCTGTAGTTGACAGTATAATTGGTATAATGTCAACTTTATCCTGATCCACATGTCCTTGACTTCCTCAGCCAGTTGGATGTATTTTTCAATTTTTTCTCGTTTTCTTTTGTATATTTGTTGTATTGGGTATAGATATTTCGATTAGTTGTGTTAATTTTTTCTTTTTATTGGTGAGTATGATG
This sequence comes from Schistocerca cancellata, assembly GCF_023864275.1. Taxonomy (NCBI): domain Eukaryota; kingdom Metazoa; phylum Arthropoda; class Insecta; order Orthoptera; family Acrididae; genus Schistocerca; species Schistocerca cancellata. The sequence continues at coordinate 911,104,175 of NC_064626.1, read as the reverse complement.
TCAGGTTTGTTATGTGGTGTTGTTTTATCTGTTATAATGGTTCTGTTCCAGTATAATTTGTATTCATCATTCTCCAGTACATTTTGTGGTGCATACTTGTATGTGGGGACGTGTTGTTTTATAAGTTTATGTTGTAAGGCAAGCTGTTGATGTATTATTTTTGCTACATTGTCATGTCTTCTGGGATATTCTGTATTTGCTAGTATTGTACACCCACTTGTGATGTGATCTACTGTTTCTATTTATTGTTTGCAAAGTCTGCATTTATCTGTTGTGGTATTGGGATCTTTAATAATATGCATACTGTAATATCTGGTGTTTATTGTTTGATCCTGCATTGCAATCATGAATCCTTCCGTCTCACTGTATATATTGCATTTTCTTAGCCATGTGTTGAATGCGTCTTGATCGGTGTGTGGCTGTGTTAGATGATACAGGTGCTTGCCATGTAGTGTTTTCTTTTTCCAATTTACTTTCTTTGTATCTGTTGATGTTGACTTTTCATCTGAGATAACTTGCTGTGTCCTCCCTAACAAAAAATCCTCAATCCAGTCACCAACTTTGCTTGGTATCCCATACGGTTGTACTTTTGACAATAAGTGCAGATGTGATACTGAGTCAAATGCTTTTTGGAAAACAATAAATAGTGCGCCTACCTGACAGCCTTGAGTATGCCACATAAGAAAAGGGTGATTTCAGTTTCACACAATCAGTTTTTGGAATCCATATTAGCTGGCATGGAGGAGGACATTGTGTTTATTATGTTTGAGCCCAGAATGTGTTTCAAGAATCTACAACAAATGGATGTCAAGGATATTAAATAGTAGTTTTATGGATCACTTCTACCACTCTTCCTGTAACTGGGTGTGACCTGTGCAGTCTTCTACTGGACATGGCTTTTTGTTCATGGGATTTACAATAGATTATAGTTAAAAGAGGGTCTAACTCAGCAACGAATTCAGTATAGAATACAGGTGCAAATTCAGTATAGAATACAGGTGGGATTCCATTGGGACCTGGAGATTTGTTCAATTTTAACAATTTCACCTGTTTTTCAACACCACCGACACTACTTGCTTCACTCATCTTTTCAGTGGTACGGGGATTAATATGGGGCAATTCTTCTGGGTTTTCCTTGCAAAGGAACATTTGAAAACAGAATGTCAAATCAAATACCTTTCAGTATTTCTGCTTTTACTTTGCTAACCTCAATTTCAGTTCCTGTCTCACCCACAAGTGACAGGACACTAACTTTTGTGCCACTAAAAGCCTTTACAAATGACCAGAACTTCTTGACAAAATTCTGAAGTCATTGAAAGCTTCACGCATTGCTCTCTTGAGAGCCAAATCCCTTAAGTTCTGCACATCTCTGTTTACAGCTTAATGCTTTGTTTTACACCTACTACACAATAGTCTGTTTCTTTAGAAGTCTCTTTACAGTGGCTGTATAACACAGAGTTACTGGGTACATACCTATCCAGTGCATGGTCAACTATTCTTTTAAACTTGAGCCACAGCACCCCTAAACGTTCCTGACCTGTGCTAAAAGTTTGAAGTTTCTGACTGAAATGTGACATAACTACTTTTTAATCTAGTTGACTAAACTTACATATCTTTCTGCTTATTTTAGTTGTTCTTTGTACTTCGGTAATCATGCTGCCATAAATTTGTCATAGTCAATGATACCCGTTTCGATGTTGACATCCTCAAAGAGGCCAGGTCTATTTGTTGCCAATAGGTCTAATTTATTCCCAACATGAGTGGGTGAGTCTCATGGCTAATTGAAGGATCCTACTACAATTTTATGCCCACCCCTGATACTGAGTCTTGCCCAAACAATCTCACATGCAGCTTTAATTTCCATCTTGATAGACTGTCTTGTCTATTGTGACAAATACCCCACCATTATTTCCCATTAGCCTGTCCTTTTGATATGCACTTAAATTTTTCCCAAAAATCTAACTGTCCATCAATTCCAGGTTTTAACCAGTTTTTTGTACCTAGTATTCTGTGAGCTTCACTGCTTTTTGGAAGTGCTTCAAATTTTGGCACTTTGTTGTAAATACTACTAGGATTTTAATACTCTTGCTTGTGTCGTGCAGGTCATTACTTTGGAACTTACATTAATATTTTTTGGTCTCCTACAGCTGTTGTCATCCGGACTGGACGGAGAATAGCCTAATCTAAAAAACACGTGTGCTCCCCAGACATAGTCAGCTAACTGAGTAGCAGTCTCTGATGTATAGTGTACACCTAACCCATTTAGAGGGACCTTACAGTTTGCCATGCTGATCACAGCAATAACAGCAAAGACACAGAGGTACTGTGCCATTTTTTTTTTTTTTTAATGTAAAAAGAAAAAATATGAAAAACTTTTGAAATGTACAGCCTTCATGATGGACCAATTAGAGAAAGAGTTTCAGTTTGGATAGACGGTGTAACTGCGATAACGACAAACTTCTGATTATTGCAACATTTGATTACTAGGATTACTGTGAAAAGTGTAAATAAATATTTTGTTGGTGCAGTATTACAATTAAATTGCACTGTCTGAAAACGCTTGTTTCATAAACCGGTACCCGGTCTTACTGGAAGCTTGAGGAATGTTTAATGAGAAGAAATATTTTGTATAATTTAAAAAAGTGAAGCATGTAATAAACAATAAAATCTCTCGCTGATACTATAGCAAACACAGATTAACAATATTCTAAGGCTGTTATCTTATGTTGACAAAATGAAAATACTATCTGGATACTAAACGTAAAATATTCCCGAAAAGAACTAGTGGAGAAAGTGCTATAATACTGATATACAACATTTCTATAACCACATATACAGAAGAATTCTTATGTTCTTTGTGTGCCAGCACAAGTCATATAAATGAAAGAGTACTATGGCAATAGGTGGAAGGAGGAAAAGTGTCAGCAAAATTTGGAGCTAGGGGTTTACAGGAAGGAACAATATGTCACAAGGAGAGGTCCCACTTGCACAACTCAGAAAAGCTGGTGCTGCTGGGAAAAATTCACATGGCACTGACTGTGAAGCAATCGTTAAAGCGAAGTACATCATGTTGGGCAGCTTGTTCAGCAACTGGGTTCTCCTGCTGTCTCTCAGCAACAATATGGCAGTGGCCATTCATGCCAACAGCTATTTACTAGTAATGCAACACAGAATGAGCCGCAATGATTGGAGTGGAGTTGGCAGATTACATAGCTGCTTTCCCAGGTGGCCTTGCCTTTGATGGGGAAGGAGATGCCTGAGACAGAACTGAAACAGAAAGCTCTGAGACATTTAGTCATGGAATGTATATCGTAAAGAGAGATAAGGTGCCATAGGAGGGGGAGTATTCATTGTAGGTGAAAAAGAATTGTCTCTACTGAGATCAAATTTGAGTGTGACAGAGATGTCATCTGGTCACTTATAACAGGTGAAATCAAGTAATTGCTGCATGTATTTACCAGCAACCCAATTCTGCTCTGGCAGTTTTAGAGTCATTCAATGTAAGTCTATGGTCAGTAGGATGGAAACATCCACACCATGCAACATTAGTTGGAGCCAATTTTAACATACCAAGTGAATATTGGGATATCTGTGGATTCATTGCAGGGGGAGCAGACAGAAGGTCTTGCAAAGTACTTTTGAACAAGTTTTCTGAAAACTTGTATTGACCACCTAGTTCAACAGACTACATGCAATGGAAATATTTTAGAGCAATGGAAGTATTTTAAGACATTGTAACTACAAACAGGCCTGACCTTATTGACAGTGTCAGTATAGAGACAGGGATTAGCGACCGTGATATCATCACAGTGACTAGGTCACTAAAGTTAATAAATCAATCAATCAATCATGAAGGCTATGAGAGTATTTCTGCCAGAAAGAGCAGATAAGAAGTTGCAAGCATCCCACTTCCACAAAGAATAAACATTATTTATTCCAGTACGATGGATGTAGAGGAATTATGGATGAAGGTTGCGTGGATTGTAAATCGTGCTTGGAAAATTATGGTCTGAGTAAGTGGATTAAGGACAGAAAATACCCATCTTGGTTTAACAACTAAATTCAAAAATTTCTGAAGACACAAAGGCAGTTACACTTTGGTTCAAAAGATAACATGCAATTTACGACAGGTAAAAGTTAGTAGAGATTCATGCGTCTGTAGAAAGATCAATCGGCAAAACACTGTCATACCTTAGCAAAAGATCTTGTTGAGAACCCGAGAAAATTCTGATCCTGCATAAAATTGTTAAGCAGGTCTAAGGTTTCTACGCAGTCACTCAGCTGGTCTTGCGTGGCAGCAGAAGACAGTACAAGGAAAGCCAAAGTTTTAAATTTCACGTTTAAGAAATTGTATATACAGGAGAATTGTACAAACATACTGTTTTTTGCCATCACACAGACTCCCGTTTGGAGGACATAGCAACAGGCATCCATGGCATACAGAAACAAGAGAAAGAGTTGAAGACAAAATAGGTCACCAGGTCTGGATAGAATCCCAATTCGGTTCTACAAAGAGTGCTCTATGGCACTGATCCCTTACTTCACTTGAATTTATCATGAATCTCTTGCCTTCTGTACAGTCCCAAGCAACTGGAAAAAAAGTGCAGGTGACTCATGTATTTAAGAAGGGTAAAAGAACAGAACTGCAAAATCAAGATTGGTTTGCTGCAGAATTCTTGAATATATTTTCAGTTCGAATGTAATAAGTTTCCTTGATACAGAAACGCTTCTATCCACAAATCAGCATGGTTTTAGAAAGCATCACTCATGTGAGCTTACCCTTTGTTCACATGATATGCTATAGATAAAAGGCAAAGGCAGATTCACTATTCCTAGATTTCTGAAAAGCATCTGACACAGTGCCCCACTGCAGACTGTTAATGCAGGTAGAGGCATATGGAATAGGTTTTCAGATAAGTGAGTGGCTCAAAGACTTCTTAAGTAACAGAATGCTGTATTTCACTCTCAACAGACAAGAATATCATGAGGAATGCTCCTGGAAGTGTGACATGACAACTGTTATTTCTTACACACATAAATGATCTGGCAGACAGGGTGGGCAGCAATCTGTGGCTGTTTGCTGATGATACTGTGGTATACAAGAAAGTGTTGTTATTGAGTGACCTTCACCAGATCAGACTGAAGGAAGAAATCAAATACTGATGTGGGCTGTCAGATTTCTTTCCGACAGGCTTGAACTACAAACAAATACTATGAAAATGCTTCGGGAACTCAAATAGGAATCCCTGGAGGGAAGGCAACGTTCTTTTCAAGGAACACTGTTGAGAAAATTTAGGGAATTGTCATTTTAAACTGACTGCAGAACAATTCTTCTGCCAAATACATTTCACGTGAAGAAGATGAAGCTAAGAGAAATTAGGGCTCATACAGAGGCATATAGGCAGTCATTTTTCCCTTGCTCTATTTACTAGTGTATAGGAAAGGTTGTGACTGTCAGTGGTACAGGGTACCCTCCACCGCACACCATACTGTGGCTTGTGAGGTACATATGTACATGCAGATCTAGAGTAGTGGTAGTGGAAGGATTTATGGTCTTGGTTACTGCAGGCATATGAACCACGAAGCAAGGAACTGAGCAGGAGCAGACAAGCTTGGGTGGGTGGCAAAATACCATTATGGGAGGGATGAAGAGGGTCGTGAGAATGATATTCCTAATTCCAGGGCACAATGAGAGGTAGATGAAACCCTGATGGAGAATATGATTCAGTTGCCCCAGCTTAAGTGATACTGAGTATGAGGGGATGGATATGTCATAGGTAGTAGGTGACTGGAGGGATGAGGCACGGGAAATTTGTTTCTGTACATGGTGGGGACGGTATTTCAGTCTATAAAGGTCTCAGTGAGGCCCTTGTTGTATTTGAAGAGGGACTGCTTGTCACTACAGATGTAATGATTATTGATGGCTAGACAGTATAGAAGGGACTTCTTGGTATGGAATGGGTGGCAGCTATCAAAGTGGAAGTATTGCTGGTGGTTGGTAGGTTTGATATGGATGGAAATACTGAAGCAGCATCCTTGAAGTGGAGGTTAACATCAAAGAAGGTGGCTTATTGGCTTGAGAAGCACAAGATGCAGCCAATAGGGGAGAAAGTGTCGAGGTACTGGAGAATTGTGGATAGTCCATCCTCACCCTCTGTCCATATCACAAAAATGTCATCGATGAATCTGAATCAAGTGAGAGATTTGGGATTCTGATTGGTTAAGAAGGATTCCTCCAGACAACTCACAACTAGGTTAGCACAGGATAGTGCCTTGCCACTGTTCACTGCTGTACCATGGATTTATTTAAGGATGATACTTTCAATGGATAAGTAACTGTAAGCAAGGATACAGTTGGTCATGGTGATCAGGAAGGAGATTGAAGATATGGAGTCAGTCGGGGGTATGAAAAGGTAGTGTTCAACAGTGGCAAGGCCATGGACATTGGGGATATTCATGTCAAGGGAGATGTAAATAACTGTGACAAGCAAGGCAGCAGGTGTAAAGTAACAGGAACTGTAGGAAGTCAGTGGAAGAAATACATAGTGTCTTTTATATAGAAGGGTAGGATTCGGGTAATAGGCTGAAGGTGGTGGTCCCCAAGGACGGTGATTCTACATGTAGTGGTACAGTAACCAGACATGGTGTGACATTCTGGGTGGTTGGGTTTATGCATTTCAGGAAGCACACAGAAAGTGGAAGTGCAGGAAGTGGTAGGGATGAGGAGATAGACAGACTCGGAGGAGGGGTTCAGGGACTGACCTAAGGATTTCAGTAGGGATTGGAGATCTTCTAGATTTCTGGAATAGAGTCACTGCTGTATCTCTTATAGATGGATGTATCTGGCAGCTGGCGGAGTCCTTCCATCACGAAATCTCTGCGGTTCATACCCAGAGGGTGGAGCCTTTGTTGGGAGGTATGATTATAACATCGGGATCAGTTTCAAGGAGGTGGATTACAGTTATTTCTGTAGATGTGAGTTTAATTTCCATGTTAAGGCAGTTGGGTATGATGGCGAGACAAAGTTTGAGGTTAGGAAATTCTGAGAAGTTAACAGTGGATGATCAGTGGGCAGTGGGGATGAATTATGGTTATATGGAAGTGTCAACTGAGTCAGGATGGATTCAGTATTGAGTTTGGATTGAGTCTGATTGGTAGGATTAGTGGCAAAAAAGAGTTTCCATCTTGATTCTTCCATCAAATCCAGCTTTTCTGAAGTACGTTTGTTGGAACTTTCCTTGTATCACAACCTTCATGCCCATAATCTCCTGGCCTCAACCTTCACTACTCTCTGTTCTTCACCTACCTATCATCTTCCCTGCTACCATTCCACTGTTGCACCTTCTATCCTATCACACCAACACACCTACATAGTCCTTTCCCATCTCTAATTTTCTCCTCCCAGCACAGCCTCCCAATATTGCAATTAGCAGCCCCACTCTGACCCCGTTACATCTCAGCATGCTCCCAAAGGCAGCCTAGCATCTTCCTCCACCTCCACTCTTCTATCACCACCGCTCCCTGCTCCATGTATCTTCCCACCCACATTACCCACACCAGCTTGATTGCTGCTCTCCTGAGACGATGCAATCACATTTGGGCTTTCCTGGATACAATAGTGCAATAGTGGTTGTGTGTGTGTGTGTGTGTGTGTGTGTGTGTGTGTGTGTGTTAGCATTCTTTCTCAATGTGCATGTGTGCAACTCTGTACCACAGGTTCTTTATTGCAGCCCGTATCTAACAATTTGCTCCCCCCTCCCTCCCCCCAATCTTCCCTGTATTCAAGCATAAGCATACGTCATACTGATCTCACCTAATCCAATCAGACCTGCTCCATATCCACCATCCATCCACCTGCACCCCACACTATTATCACCTTTTTATTTCTTTTATTTATTTATTTTTTATTTTTCGCTTTGATCTCACCTTGTTTTCATGTCTTTGTTTCTCACTATTAGCCTTAATTACTCAGGTTTCATCTTTTTTCAATATACTATACCCACAGGGAGAATCTCTGCCCTTGTGGATCAAAACCCTCAACCTATTACCCATGATCTACCCTCCCATATAAAAGACACCAACCATTTCCTCCACCAATTCTCCACAGTTCCTGTTCTTTTACATTCGGCATCCTGCTCGTAACTGTTGATATCACCTCCCTTGACACTATCATCCACGATGTCCATGGCCTTGTTGCTATTGAACATCATTTTCTTGATTGCCTGACTGACTCCAAACATACAACCTTCTTCCTGGTTACAATGACCAGCTATATTCTCACCCACAATTACTTTTCCTTTGAAGACTTCTGCAAAAAAATTTCTGGTACAGCAATGAGCATCTGCATGGCACCACCCTATGCCAACCTATTCACGGGCCATCTAGAGGAATCCTTCCTAACCACTTAGAATCTCAAACCCTCAACTGATTCAGATCATTGATGACTTCTTCGTGATCCAGACCAAAGGTGAGGTCACTCTACACACATTCCTACAAACTCTCAACACATTCACCCCCATTTTCTTGACCTGGTTGTTCTCAACATGCCACCTTCCTCAATCCTGACCTCCACTCAAGGATAGTTATATCACTATCTACATGAACATCAAACCTACCAACCACCACCAATACCTCCGCTTCAACAACTGCCACTAATTTCACAACAAAAAGTCCCATCTATTCTGCTTAGCCACACAAGGTTGTCACATGTGTAATGATCAGAGTCATCCTCTAAATATGCCAGGACCTCATTGCAGCCTTCATACACTGAAATTACCCTCCAAACCTTGTCCAGAAACAGTTCTCCCTTGCTTTGTCTCCCCAGTCACCTTCCATCCACCCACATAGCGACTATCTGATCACAAAGGAGCACTCCTTTTGTGACAGTGTTCCAACCAGGACTGGAGTAGCTGAATCACATTCTCTACCAGGGTTTTGACTATCTCTCACCATACCCTGAAATTAGAAATTTCCTCCCCAACCCTCCAACAGTGGTAGTCCGACACTCATCCAACTTACAAAATATCGTTGTCTGTCCCTGCTCCACCCTTGTTCCTAACCCCTTCCTCATGGCTCACACCCTTGCAACAGTCCTACATGTAAGACCTGTCCCATACATTCTTCAGCTACTATCTGCTTCAGTGATATCACAAGTGCCACCTAATACATAACAGGCAGGGCCATCTAGGAAAGTAGCCATGTGATCTATCAATTTACCTGCAGCTACTGAGGTTCATTCTACGTAGGCATGATAAACTGTCTTTCTGCACGAGACAGCTGGACCATCCTGCTGCTAAGCATGCTTCCGAACACAATGTGCTTCAATTTAATGTCTGCTTCACTGCCTGTGCCATCTGGACTCTTCTCATCAACACCATAATTTGTGAATAGTACAGGTGAGAATTCATCCTGCAATATATTCTTTGTTCCTGTCATCCTCCTGGCCTCAATCTTTGCTAGTTCCTGTACTCTACTTGCCTATCCCCTTCCCTGCTTCTGCTCCACACTCCAGTACCACACATACCTCCCATCCCATAAGCACACCAACATAGTCCTCTCCCTGTCTCCACAATGTCCAAGCTCAAACACACAGGCAGTTCTAGCTATTTCCCACTCCTCTAACCTACTTTACCTCTCTCTTCATGTCCCACACCTCTTCATTACCACCACAGCCCACCCCAGTTGGACTGCTGTTCACCTCAGATACATTCACAGATGGGGCTTAGTGCACAGAGATTACCATGGCCACATGTGTCTGAGCTGTGTTTGTGAGAACATGTGTGAACTTCCTACTTCTGATGAAGGACTTAGACCAAAAGCTGAATACTTCTAGCATTCGTCTTCATTGCACCTCTATGTGGTAAACAGCAGTCTACCTTTCCAAATTGTTGTCGAGAGATTTTTCAGTCACTAGAAATCTGAAAGTATGCTTCATATTATAACATTTGTATTGATGAAAAACTGAGTTGCAAAGTTTTCGGAAAAAAGGAGACAATGGATGTCAGTCGAAGCCAATATCAAGCACAATCAATTCATTCAAAATCTCTGGAAATGATTTCCAGTTGATGCCTGGGACTAATTAGTGATGGCACAAGAGTTTTATGGTGAAATGTTTTGACATTGTAATTCCAACAGCCCTTGGGCATATTCAGTCCAAACAACAGCAATATCCCTTGAGTTAAAAATAGTTTCCAAACACTGAAAACTGTAAAGATTGTGGAGCAGAATTATGAAAATGTAACAACCATAGACTCATAAGCTGATATGGACACAAAGTATTAGGAAATGTAACATGAAGCATTACAATGTAATGTTTAATAAAGGTAGATATTATAAGAGATGCAAATAACAGGTACTTTAGTCATCAATAAAATATTCTCCTTTACTATTTACAACAGTCTGCCAATGCTGGTATAATTTTCTCATTCTGCGAATGAAGAAATCACATGGTTTTCAGGCGATTAACTTGTCAAGCCATGTTTGGAGCAGATTTTCATCAGGAAAGGAAGTTCCTTGAACAGTTTTCAATAGAGAGAGGAAAGATGAAAATCTGAGGGTGCAAGACCAGATGAATAAGATGGTGCAGAATGAGTTCCCAAACCAACTTCTGTATAGTGTTTGTTGTCAGTCTAGGAGAATGTGGTCAGACATCATCTTGGAGTAGTTATCACTTCACGCAGTCTTCTCGATCATTGTTCTTGGATTGTGTCTGCAAGATGTTTCAGTTGTTGACACAGCAGTGATGGTCATACCTCAAGGAAGCAATTCACAGTACGCCACAGTTTTGCTGTTCCACCAGTTGTATAACGTTATCTTTTGTGGATGTGTTCAGGCCTTTGTACAGGGAGTTGTTGCTCTCTTTGGGCTCAGCTTTTCCTTTCTTTTCTTTATGTTAACATAAAGACACCATTTCAAATCACCATTAATGATACTGGATAGGAATGGTCAATGTTGTTTACAAGCCAACTGATGACGATAAGCAGAGATGCACATATGACCGGCCACTGGTTTTTGGCTTAAGAGCAAGTGTTACCCATGTACATGATTTTTTTTAAACTTCCCCATTACATGCAAATGTCGCACAATGGTGGAATAATCACAGCTCATCACATTGACACTTCTCAAGAACTCAGACATGGACCATTGTGGTTAATGGTTTTAAATGATCTCCATCAAACAAAGAATGTCAAAACGACCCTCCTCAATGCAAGAAAACCATACGCAACACTCAAATGTTGGTGACAGAAAGCCCTAACCCATCCCTGCCAAACAACACACAAAATAAATTAATTAATTACATTTTCAGCTATCAGTTCACATAATCTATCTTTCCCTCTCTTTTTAAGGTTTAGATTGTGTCGTGCGTTTCACCATGACCCACTAGCACTAACTAGCACAGCTCTGATGAAAGACCGACCCAAAACCAACAACAAACAGGATAATTCTTGGTTAATTCACCTTGTCACTCTGTTCATCCAACTTTGATTATGTGGCTGCAGAATCTCGACAAAGCTCATAAGTGTGTAAGAGCCAGCTACACCAATTTTATCCAGATAACTCTTGATATTCTATATTCATAGCCAGACACTTGCTGCTTTCCCAACTTTCATTGCCAGATCCATTTTATTCAAATCTCTAACTAGTATCTCCGTTCTCATTGACTTGTTAAGAAGAAGAACCTCAATGTCCTCTATTGTCTAACTAAAATAAGTACTAGGGATTATAACGCTTGTGACCTCGTACCTCTGTTTAGCTTTTTCCTGCAGCTGTTCTCGTACACCTCTCCCATGACTGCTACCTAGCAGCAAAATCTTTCTATTTCTATCCTATTCAGGTGCCACACAATTTCTTAGATTCTTATTAATGATGTGCTGCACCCTACTTTATTCTGAAGGTGAATGAAGCCCCTCCCCTTCATTAGTTAACAGACTATATCTATTACTGAACTCAACGGCAACAGAGAAAAGCCAGCGGCTGAATAGTATACCAGGAGGAATAGCTTTTTCTAAGTAATTACATCATCAGTTTGCATATAATAGTGCTAGTTATAATTTATTGTTAGTATACTTACCAAAGTAGCCAGCAGTGGTTGCTTCTGCCTGTTATGTATAATTTGATTCATTCCACACTCCTGAAAGCACTCTTTCATAATGGTCTTTACACTATCTGCTGAGAGTATCCAGACACCTATTAGTGAACATTAATACCATGTGTGTCCACCCTTCACCTTTACGATAGCTTGCACTCTGCTGGTGACACTTTTGAGAGGTGTCTGAAAATCTGTGGAGGAATGGCAGCCCATTCTGCCTCACAAACTGAAACCACAGAAGATAGTAATGTTGGACGCCAGGGTCTGGAATGAAGTTGATGTTCTAGCTCATCCCAAAGGTGTTTCATTGAGTTCACGAGGGACTCTTTGCAGGCCAGTCCACACTGTCCACAAACCATTGCCTCACAGATGCTGCCTTATGACAGGTTACACAACCAATCCCCATCTCCAAACTGTTCCTCTACTGTTCACAGGACATAATACAGTAAAATGTGTACATGTAATTCTATATTTCTTAAGCACAATAAGGGGACACACCCTAACCTTGAGAAGCAACAACAATCCATAATACCACACTCTCTGTACTTCACTGTTGAAAGTACACATGATGACAGGCAATGTTCTCCAGGACTTTGTCAAACCCTAACTCTTCCATTGGGGTGTGTATCGCCTCGTTACATATCTGGTCTGTTTTGAAACTAAAATTTATTTGAACTGGCCATGAAAAGTTCCTATATTTCATATAAAATCATGAATTCCCATTTTAAGATGGAGAAAATTAAATAATAAGAGCTAATGGAATAGAGTATTATATGCGAAGTAGCAAGGGGCTTTATTCAGAGAGTTTCTAAGGAATGTCCCTTTTGTTTCACAACTACTATGTAAACTCAGTGCACGTTTTGTTTATGTCTTTAGCATCTGGCAGTTAGCAACTGGGAGTCTTTGTGTTGAAGGTTTTAGTGTCTGAGCTTCTAGCGTTTGAGTCCTGAGTATTCGCGTAGTCTTTGGGTTCGAGATTTTAGTGTCTGAACTTTTAGTGTTTGAGTCCTGAGTATTTGTATCTCTTAAGCTCTTGTGCCACTGCATGAAATAGTTAATTTTGTTGGAAGCTGGGCTAATTAAAAGTAAATTTCTGTTCCCTGCATACAATCACTGTGCTAGTTGCTGGTAACACCTTGGAACACACAAGTCATTCTTTCCACTAATTTCAAGCAGTTTTTTTTTAAATCACCATCCTCAATGCTCAATGGCCCTGTCTGTCATATATGAGGTCTTCCAGGTCTTGATTTAGCTGTATTTGTTCTTTCATATTTACACTTCACAATTACATCAGCAATAGCCACCTTAGTGAGCTTTAGAACAGTTGAAATTACCCTAATGGATCTGTTAGTCAGATGACATCCAGTTAGTAGTCCACGTTCAAAGACAATGAGCTCTCCTGACTGACCCATTTTGCTGTTACTGCTTCTCTTTTGACAACACAATACTCCATGCCTGTTTGTCACTGGTGAGCCCACCCTCACATCATCTAGCTGTTGATTCTGCATTACACAGGGGTGTTTGGATACATTTGATCCGACTGTATATAGAACATGATGTGTGAATGAATGAATGAAATTGAACCTACTCCCCTTTCTTGTTACTTTTTCTCACAATTCAAACTGCACTAATTTAATTTTTGCAGTCTTAGCCTCTGCCTGAAGGGCACCACTCTTCACCCCTTTTTCTGCTACTTTTCTATTTTTTAAACATAACCTACATTTAGAAGTGAGAGCCTCCTTGGGAATCCTACTTCTGACCCATTGCAGTTGCCTAAGTGAAATCACAGTTCACAAACCCAAACAGTTAACTAATCTGTGGCAGCCACAATGAGTGTCATTCAAAGTGTAAAGAATGTACATACTTCACAGTAAACTAAAATTTAAGATTTGAAAAGATAGAAGCCACAACATAAAAAGGTACATTTAAAAAAAAATGAAAGTAGTTTAGACAGAGATGAAACGGAGCACACTGCAAAAATTTTTAAAAAGTCACTGAACTAACCTGTCAAGCAAAGCAATGGTATTAAGAACATCTGTAAGACCAGCTTTCTTGTAGAGGCTTTCTGTTGGATGGCCATGGACAGCTATTGAGAGTAGAAGCCTCAATGGTGTGGCAGCTACATCATGCAATGTTATCTCCTTTTTTCCTGTTTCACTCCAACTGCTTGTTTCTGACATCATTGCAGAGAAAAATGGAGAGCTCCTACACAATATATCTCGGTCTGCAGTTATCCTTGTTCCACAGTCTAATAGGATAGTTACAAATTTGTCGCCTGTTGTCTCCTGTGTGCACAAATGTACCATTAATAAATATTTGCTGTAAATTTATTAACTTAATATTGCTGAAACTGGCAAACAAAATAAGATTTTGGATTCTTTAGCCTACTATGGAACATATCTCAATACAAACTGGTGGGCATATAGTGCACCAGAATTATTTCAATCACAAATAGGAAACGGAAAGAAAATGTGTCAGTCCTACTGATTGTAAAATTACTCTAATTTTACCACTGTGGTCATTATATGACAGAAAGTAATGTTTCTTAACTCATGCTGGAATATGACTTTCTAAATTTTGAGATTAAGGCTCCCTGCAGTGCTGATTATTATTCTTGTAATGTATCCCAATGAGGTCTGTTGAGCATTTTTTTAATGCACTTGCACCGACTAACAAATCAGTTACAAATCATGCTGCTCTGCTGTGAATTATCTCCCTCTCATCTTAATCCAAGTTGGGAAGGGGTCCCATGAATCAGGCAAACAAGATTTTTTAAGCAACCACTATCTTACATGAATATAAAGGACAAATGTGAGGATTTGGAAGCATAATTCACCATGGGAAAGATAGCTACTGCCTACAAGAAAATTAAAGAAGTCTTTGGAGAAGCAGCATGAATATGAAGAGCTCAGATGAAAATCAGTCCTAACCAAAGAAGTAGAAGCTGAGAGGTGGAAGGAGTATATATCGGGTACATACAAGGAAGGCAAACTTGAAAGCAATATTATAGAAAGGGGAAAGGATGTAGATGAGGATGAGATAGAAGATATGATACTGCAAGAAGAATGTGACAGAGCACTGAAAAACTTAAGTCAAAGCAAGGCCCTGGGAACAGACAACATACCCTCAGAACTACTGATAGCCTTGGGAAAGGAGCCATCACAAAATTATTCAATCTACTGTGCAAGATGTATGAGAGTAGCAAAATACTCTCAGACTTCATGAAGAATGTAATAATTGGAATTCCAATTAAAGCAGGCACTGAAAGGAGTGAAAATTACCAAAATAACAATTTAATAAATCATGGTTGCAAAATACTAATACCAATTCTTTATAGAAGAATGGAAAAACTTGTAGAAGCCAGCCTTGCGGAACATCAGTTTGGATTTCTGAGAAGTATAGTAACACGCAGAGCAATACTTGCCCTACAACTGCAATCACAAGACAGGTTAATAAGGAAAGGCAAATGTACGTTTATAGCATTCGTAGACTTAGAGAAAGCTTTTGACAATGTCTGGATCACTCTCTTTGAAATTCTGAAGGTAGAAGGGATAAAATACAGGAAGCAAAAGGCTACTTACAACTTGTACAGAAACCAGATGGCAATCAAAAGAGTCGAGGGGCATGAAAGGGAAGCAGTGGTTCAGTAGGGAATGAGATAGGGTTGTAGCCTATCCCTGATGTTATTCAATCTGTAGACTGAGACAGCAATAAAGGAAACCAAAGAAAAATTTAGAGTAGGAATTGAAGTTAAGGAAGGAGAAATAAAAAAATTTGAGGTTTGCCAATGACTATGCAAGTATATCAGAGACAGCAAAGGACTTGCAAGAGCAGTTAAATGGAATGGACAGTGTCTTGAAAGGAGGATATAAGGTGAACATCAACAAAAGCAAGACAAGTATAATGGAATGAAGCCAAATTAAATCAGGTGATGCTGAGGCAATCAGATTAGGAAATGAGAGATTTAAAATAGTAGATGAATTTTGCTATTTGGGCAGCAAAATAACTAATGCTGGCTGAAGTACACAGGATATAAAATGTAGACTGGTAATGGTAAGAAAAACATTTCTGAAGAAGAGAAGTCTGTTAACACTGAATATAGATTTAAGTGTTAGCAGGTCTTTTCTGAATGTATTTGTCCGGAGTGCAGCCATGTACAGAAATGAAATGTGCACCATAAACAGTTTAAACAAGAAGAGAATAGAAGCTTTTGAAAAGCAGCACTACAGAAGAATGCTTAAGATTAAATGAGTAGATCACATAACCAATGAGGAGGTACTGAATAGAATTGATGACAAAAGAAATTCGTGACACAACCTGACTAGGAGGAGGGACTGGTTGATAGGACATATTCTGAGACATCAAGGGATCATGACTTTAGCACTGGATGGATGTATGGTAGGTACAAATCATTGAGGGAGACCATGAGATGAATACAGTAAGCAGATTCAGAAGGTTGTCAGTTGCAGAAGTAACTTGCAGATGACGAGGATTGCACAGGATACAGTAGCATCAAGAGCTGCCACTATGAGATGAGGAGATGTCACTCTGAACACATTTGACTATACCCATCAAGGAGGTGGCTGTTGTGTCCATCTAATGAATGTGGCCACCTAATGGATGATTTGAAACTCCACTCATAATGACACGTACAAGATGGACTATAGTTAGATAAGAGATATGCATATCAAATTAAAGCTTTCTTCAAAAGAAAACAAATGAGCCAATCAGCCAACACTATTGTTGTAGCATAAGTAGTTGCGCAGATATAGAGCGATAAAGATGAATCTCTTACCACAAATTTATTGTATTAACCTCACAAAGCTGAGTGATGTGGAGTTAAGAAACTGTTTCCCAGAAAAATCAGAAAAAGTCATAGAGGGGAACAAAATGATCCATGAAATGAAAGATAATGCAGAAGCAGGGTAAGGGAAAGTTGATGTTGGTATAGACATTATACCAGCTTCAGAGGGAGGTTGACTTACGTAAACAGCACAATAGTGCTCAAGAAGCCTCAACTGATGAGACTCTGGAAACAAAACGTACTTTACATAATGTAATAGATAGCAAGGCTGATGGATTACATAAACAAATAGCCTTTGAAAATAAAGGGCTCCAATGGAAAGCTAAGTTAAGTGCCCTTCATGCTAATGCTTATATTTCATGTATTCCTAATATAAATGAGGCAATATCAGCCAAATCACCAAATTTACCAAAATAAGTTCAAGCTATCAATTTAAAGAAGCAGTATATACTTAACAGGGGAAACAAGAATGTAACTCAAAATTGGTTATGTCTCTGAGTTACAGAGCACTGAATTTTTGGTCGTGCTAGAGAAGGGACTTTGTCTTGCAGGTAACGTGTCAAGGAGGAAACAACAATGTTCATGTCAAAGCATTTTTGTTTGGAATCTTGTGTTGTTAGATTATGCAACATTGTGACCATACCTGTAGGTTCCTTATACTGTATACTGTTTGAAGTCACAACGGCAACAACAATCTTTTGTACTAATTTCCATATTTGCGGGCTTCTTACCATAACTGGCACAAAAGTAATCCTATTTCCTGTGAGCTTGTATTTTATTATTTAGTGCAATATGTATATTGCAGCAATGGTTCATATAAAATGCCTGATCCCATAATCTAAATGAGAGCAAACTGAAGACTTGAAACAACATTATTTAGCATGCGTGCACAGTGTCTACCACAATGATTCTACTAATATGCTTGATTATTTACTGATCATTTTCTTTTTATTATGTTCAAGATTGAAGCAAACCACAAACTTTTAGTGAAAGAAATCCTATATTGTATTCTCCTCAGTTTTCTGATGTTCTTCTTGCTATATTATTATCCAGTTAATACTGAAATAATATTTCACTGCTATCATCATCATGATCATCTTGGACAGTTTCCAGCCACTGGCTGGGTCTGTCGGGAACACAAGCCTCTCCATCGTGTTCTGTCTTTCCACCATTCCCCCTCTTCCACCTTCGTCCAGTTCTCTCCTCTTCTCATCACACATTCCTTCACTCCCTTCACCAATCTATCCCTTGGTCTTCCTCTGGGCCTCTTCCCCTCCAGTTGCAGATCAAACATCCTCTTTGGAATTCTTCCCTCATCCATTCTCTTCATGTGTCCATACCACTGCAGTCTTGATTTTTCTATCCTGTGCTGTACTGGTTCCTCCTTTAGTCTTTCCCTCACATACACATTTCGCAATCTGTCTCATTTGTTACACCCAACCTGCTCCTCTGGAACTTCATTTCACTAGCCTGTATTCTACTTTTGTCGCTTTCGTGCATTACCCATGTCTCACTTCCGTATGCCAATATGGGGACAAAGTAGGTTCGGTATATAATTCCCTTGGATTTCTGTGGCACCCCCTTGCTCCAAATAAGCCCCCTAATGCATTTGTAGAACTGCCCTGCTTTTCTGCACCTTTCATTTATTTCCATTGCGTTTCCCCCCTTACTTTCAATCACGCTTCCCAGGTACTTGAAGTTCTCTACCACTTGTAGTTTTTCCCCTCCACAAGTTATATCCACATTTGGCCTATTCTTCTTCCTTGTTGTGACGATTATTTCACTTTTCTTTGCAGAGAAATGCATTCCATATTGTGCTGCCATTGCCTCCCATGCATCTAACTGCTCTTGCACCTCCTTCTCGCAATTTCCCCATAACATCAGGTCATCGGCAAAAAGCACTGCTTTCATTTTATGATCTCCAATTGCATCTGATACTTGCTGTAGGATTTCATCCATAACAATAATAAACAAGAAAGGTGAAAGTGCACTTCCCTGTCGCAGCCCATTTTCCAGCTTGAACCATGCAGTACGTTCCCTCCCCACTTTCACACAACTCTCACTTCCCTCATACATTTTTCTGACTTTTCGTGTTATCTCTTCATCTATCCCTTTTGCGTTCAGCACATCCCAGAGCTTGTCCCTACAGATACTGTCATACGCCTTCTCAATATCCAAAAAGGCCATGATTAAGTCCTTCCCGTACTCATAGTGCCTCTCCTGCAGTTGCCTTACCGCAAATATGAGGTCCGTTGTTGATCTTCCCGGTCTGAAACCGTACTGCTCCTCTTGCAGTCTACTTTCAATACTGCTTCTTATTCTCTTCTCCAGGATCTTTTCATAGATTTTTCCACAGTGGCATAGCAGGGTGATTCCTCTGTAGTTCTCACATCTCCTTTTATCCCCTTTCTTGAAGATCGGGACTATAATTCCTTTCTTCCAATCCTCAGGAATTCTGTTCCCCTTCCACACCACCCTCAGCACTCTGTATAGCCACTGGGTTCCTACTTCTCCTGCTGCTCGTATCATATCCACTGTTACTTCGTCACAACCTGGTGCCTTGCCCCCTTTCATCCTCTTTATGGCTTCTTCCACTTCATTCCAAGTTAGATCATCAATATCCCCACTATTATAATCGTCTGCTGCCTTAGGCTCTCCATCGCTGTTAGTTACCCGCTTGGCGGCATTCAACAGATCTTCAAAGTACTCCTTCCAAATCTTTTTGAGCTCATGCATTTCCTCCACAACTCTTCCATTATTATCCATGATCCTCAGGCACTCACTTCTGTCGTTCCTCTTATTTCTTACCATGGTGTAAAGTACTTTTTTGTTCCCTTCACTGTCCTCTTCTAACATTCTTGTCCATTTTTCCAACCACTTCTTCTTCTCCGCCCTTACTATGGTCTGTGCCGCTTTCTTGCTTTCCTTATACTTTACCCTAGCTTCCTCTGTTCGGGTCTGGAACCATTCTCTGAAGGCTTTGTTTTTTCGAAGTACTACCTCTTTACATATGTTGTTCCACCATGGGGTTTCCCTACTTCTCCTCTTTGTGCTAGTTCTTCCGCACACAGTCTCAGCTGCCTCAACTAGAGCCCTCTTAAAATCTCCCCATTCTTCTTCCACTGTTCTCTGATCTTCCTTTGGCAGCTTCTTCCTGATCAGTGTCTGGTACTGGGTCCTCCATTCATCCTCTTTCAGCATCCATGTCTTCAACCTTTTCTCCTGTATTTCTGTTGCCCTCCTATCTTTTTTCTCTCTCAGGGTGGCTACCAACAGCCGATGGTCACTGTCTAAGACCTCAGATGGAATGACCTTAACATCTGTGAGGCTGCTCATCATCTGCCTATCCACTAGTATATAGTCTACTACTGAAGTTTGGGACCAGTCCCCACTGTACCAAGTTATTTTGTGACTACTTCTCTTCTTGTACCAGGAATTTGCGATCGCCAGCCCATTCCTCTTGCAGAATTCCAACAACAATTTTCCTTCTCTATTTCGGTTCCCCCAGCCCTCTGATCCCATTATCTCCTCGAATCCTTTCCTGTCTGTGCCAACATGTGCATTGAGGTCCCCTATTATAATCTGATTTCCTCCATTTAGCTGCTTTTGCATGTCATCTTCAAATTCCTCCTTCTCCTTTTTTGTACACCCCACCTGTGGGGCATATGCTTGGATGATTTCAATGCTTTTTCCTTTCACCCATACTCTGGCTTTTATCATTCGATCATTGATACCTTTCACCTCCTCCTGCAGACCCTCTCTAACCACTATTGCCACTCCATTTCTTCCCCTCTCATTCCCTATCCAGTACAGTTTACATCCTTTACTTAGTGGTTTTTCACCAACTCCTCTCCACCTAGTCTCAGCATGTCCCAAGATGTCCAATTTCCTCCTTTCCATCATTTCTACAATTTCTTCTAACTTCCCAGTTAGAGTCCTTACGTTTAGGGTGCCCAGTCGTAAACCTTCTCGTAATCCTTTTCCATTGCTTGGTCGGTTTCCTTTAGATCCGTTCCGTGATCCGAGGCATGTTTCCTTTTTAAAAGCAGTTTCACTGCTACCAATAAAAGTAATTACAATGTAACTTTATTTTCATTTAATTGCTATTTTCACAAGATTCTGGAATTTAAAAAGAGTCCAATTTTATAATAAAAAGAGTAAAATCATATAAAATTGCGTTAAAAATGCCAAGTACAACTTGGGGATGTAATTATGAAAGAAAAATGTTTGTGACCATCACTTCTTTGTCTCTGGAGGTTTTCATCCATACTGAAAAATATGCCATCAGTGAGTTGGCCAACTCTGACACTAGACACTTCAAATGTCAAGAGTTTTTTCTGGTGATAAAAATATATCATGCTGTGGATTTGTTGGGATCTTTTTGTGATAATTTTGTGGTTGGAATGAGCAATGAGTGGTGTTTCTTTTATTTTAAGTTTGTAAAGAGGTTGCTGGAGGGTACTGCACAAATATGGGAGAATCAGCATCAAACTGATTTCACAAATTACGAAATATGTGAACAGCTGTTTTTGCAGAATTATTAGAGCAAGGCAAAGCAAGTCCAGCTATTACAGAATGAGATTTTAAATGGTCTAGTATACAGGACAGGCAGGCAAACTACGAGGGAGTTTTGCGATGAGGAACTGAGAAACTTGAATCATTTTAAACAGGCCAACAAGGACACTGTCAGCGATTTGTACTCTTAAAGAGACAACTGCGAGAACAACTGCATTGAGAACTGGTTAACAGTCCAACTTATTCTGTGGAAAGTTTTTTGGATTATGTAGAGAGGCTGGATCAGACATTGATACAAGACCCACATGGGTAAACAATCAGTCGAAACAGAAGTCAGGGTCAGGGTACATGTAACTGCATGCATAATAATCATAGAAGAGTTAATAATAATTGGTGGGGAAGACAAGCTAGACAGGGTAGCAATAATCATGATCAGAAAAATGACTACCGCAGAAGTGATAAAAATGGAATTGGAATGATTGAAACGAATGATAAAGCTGACAGAAAGAAGAAACCAAGACATACTCAAGAAAACTGTGGTTTGCCTCAGCTGTAGCCTGAGATGGCACAAGAAACAAGACAAAGAACCGGACAAAGAGTAGGAATTACATAAGGGACAGTGGTAGCAGAAGTGATGTAGTGTATGTCATATTGATGCAGTGTTAAGTAGTAAAAACAGTATGGAAACAACAGAATGCTACCAGTCACATAGAGTTATGGAAAGACACTATGAAAAAGAATGCTCTAAATAAAGCTGAAATTGGTTATAATGAAGTTGAAGGGCTGATGGTTTACAGTCATTACAGCCTACAGTCGCACAAACTGGGTTTCTGCTTTGTTTTTTATAAAAAATTGTACCTTGTAAATTTTAAGTTGCCACAGAGTTAAAACTACAAAATGAAGCAGAAATACAGTACACCTACACTATTTACAATGCAGTATTTGTAGAGAGGGGCTGAAAAGGAATTTTTCTCATATTTATGCAGTACATACCACAATAACATGCCAGCAAAATGTGAAAATCTTTAATAAGTGAAGAAAGCAGTAGCAACAATATAAACTGTTCAATAACGTCAAACACAGTTTTGGATAATGAATGAGATGAAATGTTGACCATGTTTAAAACTTACAGTAAGTGCTGTTTAGCATAACAGTCATAAATGACAAAACTTTGTTCCAGTTACTGTATTAAAAAAATTAATCAACAGTACCAAAATGAAAAGACAGTATTGTATACATAAATTACACGAAGGCATACACTTTTTCCTATGTTTCACTTTAAAATGTACAAACATTACATGCTGTACGTAATACATTGAAAATATCCAACAACCATAACCACAAAAATCAATAATGAACACACTATTATTCTACTTCTTTACTTAAAAAACTCATATCGGAAATTAATTTCCTAGTTTTCTACAATCACAGCAAAGAGATGGTTGTTTGGGTTTTTAATTTTTGTTTGCTTTTTGGATTTTGGATTTTGCATTTGACGAAGCATTCATATTAATGCCTCTTAATTGTCAATTTAGAGACTGTATTTTCTCTCTGTCCTCCCAAGTTGTAGAAATCATAGAAATCATTGAGACACTCAGTTTCCTAATTCTCATATAATGTGTGACATTTCTTCAACATTAAATACTTGTTTTGTTGTTGTTAGTAATCCCCAATTACATAACAAACAAAAATGAACATTGGATGTTACAGCCAAAATATTTATCTGAAACTGAAATAAAAAATATATTGTTATATACAATAACACATAATAAGTGATTTTTTAAATGTACCATTTACATAGGATTTAGATGGGACCATCAGATTTCGCCCTTATAGCCAATATGTTGTTAAAAGTGGTGTCACTATAAACGGTATGGACTGTATTCAGCTCTCAGACTAAGTCCTTCATCAGTAGTCGGGTAGAAGATTTGTACTTCTGATGAAGAACTTAATCCAAAAATTGTATATTTCTACCATTCTTTTTCATTATACATGTCTGTGATTCAACACTACCTCTATGTGGTGGGCACCAATCTATCCTTCCCATATTTTTTTTAATTCTGCCCCAGACATTCAAGTGTTAAATAATAATATGTGACATGGACAGATCAGGTTTCATTGAGATAACTATGCTAAAAAAGAAGATACAGCTATGGGTATTCTAGTAAGACTATTAAGAAATTTGGAAGTTAAGGTTAATAAAAATGTGAATACCAATTGATGGTTGTAGGAGGTAACAGTGTTGTTGATAATGAAGTAATTTCTACAGTGAGAGGGTTATTTAACAAAAATAATGCGGGACTTGATAATGTCGATCTGAGCAATAGACAGACATTCTCAGTATCTGAGACAGTGGCAGGTGAGAGTCCTGAAACAGCTGATGGGCCTACTGAGAATGAATTAGTTGGGGAGATTGGAAACCCAAGAGAGGATAACAAGGTGGATGCAGTGGCATCTAATTTAATAGAAATGAATGAAGAACAGGGTGGCATTATGGTAGAATGAGCTGCAGAGAAGTGTGATAGTGATTATGATGAACTTGCACATATGGTAGCAAGTGCCGGTGTGGTTTTATTTGATGCAAATGCTGTGAATGAGGCAGAATTTGAAAATAATGTAGTGGTTGGGTTGCTGACTGAAGTTAATAATGATGAAGGTGCCAATAGTAATGTTAATGTGGATGAGAGTGATGAGGTAAAGGTACATTTGTTTGTGGATGGAGAGATACTCTAATCAAACCTGTCATGAAGGAGGTAGCATGAGATGTAAGCAAGGGGTGGAGAAACTGCTACCCAACCCTTTTCAGTGACTGACCAACACAACTGTGGGAACAGATTTTCTGTACAAGCACACAGGACATGGAAGAAAAACAATACAATTTAAAAATATGATAGATGGTGAAAACAAGATAGCATATCTACAACAGAAAATATACGAAGAGGATCAACAAGTTAATAATAGGCGACAGGAAAAAAGCAATGTTTAGATTTATGCTTGGATTAATAATGTTTTGTTTGGAGCTTCATGTCTATCTAGCTATATTATTATTTTTATGTGGCTTCAATACATTATCTGTTTACCTACAACGTAGTATGATGTGTGGAAGTGGAAAACAACCAACCAATGGAACAGGAACTGCTGTTTATATGCCACATTAATGTTTTGTTTCCTTGATTGTTATCATTTAACAGTGCAGTTCACATGTGTAAAATAGTAAATGCAGATAAATAAGTACCTCTTCCTTTAATTGTTTTTTTTTTCTGTATATAGCTGCTATAACCCTGTATACAATATCCGGACCCATCTCATGGCAGCAGGCTGCCGGTGCACTACACTTTGAATATTCTTCCAACGGTATCTGCGCACCTGGCCACCAGAGGCAGACTGTGGTAAGCCAAATTACTTGTGCACACAGCACAGCATCTGCCGCACTGTCTAGTGGAGCCATCCTCTTTATAGGATCAGTGTAGCACGCACTCACCCTCATATTGTGTTCACACTTGTCATCAGCTACTGCTTGTACCAGTACCTGGATAGTTTCTATGTTTGCGTCTGTGTTCTCAACTGTTATTTCATTGTGTGTGTGGAAGAAGAATAAATTTCAGTTCACTGTGGTTATGCTGTTGCTTGTGTCTTACAGTACGATAAAACTGGTGATGAGTGTGATGTTCACTTCCGTGAGCTCTGACTCTTTGGTTGCTCCTTTGGTTGTTCTGTCCATGGAGGCAGTGCTCAAATCTCTCCTTGAGCAGCAGCAGGCTCTTATGGGTGCTATCACGAACTTGCAGGCCACACTGTCTATGCAGCCCTTCACACCATCGGTGTACCCGTCACCCTATCCCCCTTATAAAGATGCAGCTGATGACTAAGAGGCTTACAAGAAGTAGCTTCAGTAACACTTCCTTGCTTTTGTGTCACTGATGCAAACATGTGTAAGGCTTTGTTCTTTTCTTGGACTTCTCCTCAGATCTACCAGTTGTTGTGTCAGTTAGCCCCATTCAAGGAACCTGTGTCACTTTTGTCTGACGAAATGTATAAGTAGTTATCATATTATCACTGTAAATGCAAGCATGTCATTGCAGTCCATGTAGAGTTCTATTATTGTCATAAACAATCCCTCCAGTATTACCAGGCTTGGACGGCCAAACTCCACGACCTCAGTCGCAAATGTCACTTTGTTACAAATGTTCATCATGATTTCTGTCCTGATTCTATAGTCTGTGGCGCCAGCATTAGGTTGGCTCCTGACAAGGAGGTGCATCAACTCGTACTACAGTGCAAGAATTCATGCACTACAGAACAAGAATCCATCTTTGACTGGAGCGTTACATACTGCTCAATCTTTTGAGGTATCTCACACTGCTGGTGATCAGATTGAGGCTTGGTGTGACATCACCTGGTGGTTCCTGATCCTGGTTGTTGGGCTGTCAGTCAGTTCTCGGGGTAAAGACAACATGGCAGCCATACCAACACAACCCACACGTTGCATTTTACAGCACTATGTCAAATAACAAAACAACCACAGCAATGGCTGCACTCTGCACTCCCAACTTATACATACTGTTTTGTGCAACATGAGAGGGATGTGTACCCTAAGTGCTAGGTGACTTGTAACATCAGTAGGAAAAAAGGACATGTAATGGCTGTCCATCATTCCCAGCCCTCTCCTGCAGATATGGACATGGATATTAATTGTGTGACTAAGCACACAGAAGTGAACATCACACTCATCGCCAGTTTTATCGTACTGTAAGACACAAGCAACAGCATAACCACAGTGAACTGAAATTTATTCTTCTTCCACACACACAATGAAATAACAGTTGAGAACCTAGACATAAACATAGAAACTATCCACGTACTGGTACAAGCAGTAGCTGATGACAAGTGTGAACACAATATGAGGGTGAGTGCATGCTGCACTAATCCTATATAGAGGATAGCTCCACTAGATAGTGTTTATGTTGACCTGAGATCTCCGGCATTGCCTCCAGTTACCTGACATTTCGTGATTTACAAGAAGCAGTATATTCCATTCTGGGGCAATTTATGGCTCCCACTATGATAAATCTATGGTTCGTTTCTTGACTTTTTTGTTGGTGGATGAATCTGGAACCACAAATTTGTTCAGTCTGTATGCTTTCAATGCTCTTGGTTTTTCCATCTCAAATACAGTGCACATTGTTTCTGACCAGGTTCCTTACCAGAAGTTAGATTCTCTGTATTCTGAGTTCTGGTTTCTTTTCTCAGATGGGTTACATTGTGCCACTAATTTTGCGGCCCACATTATTCTGAAACATACAGTGCAACCCCATTTTTCCCATGCGTTCCCTATTCCTGAGGATTTGAGTTCTTAAGTGACATCACAATTGGAGAGGCTGCATTGTTGGTGGGTCATACAGCCTACCCCTCTCATGACTGTTAAAAAACCAACTGAATAGCTTCACGTTTGTGGTGACGTTAATCTATCATTGACACCTACCCTTTCCCCCATTCCAAAAGTTATTGGATAAACTTGCCAGGGGCCAGTTTTTCTTCAAAACTGATTTACCTGACGCCTATTTATAGGTTCCATTGGATCAGGATTCGAACTAAGTCCTTGTGGTTAACATGCCCTTTGGGTTGTACCAATATCAGAGCCTCGAATTCGGTATGGCTAGCACTCCATTCTGGGGCACATCAACTATCTCAATGACATGATCATGATGGGTTCATCTGCAGAAGAGCATTTACATAACTTACACACCTTTTTCACAGTCCCACATACTGAAGAGTTGAAATATAACATACCCAAGTCACACTTTTTTCAGTCATCCATTATGTATTTGCCATTTGAGATTTCAAGGAATGGTGTTAACCCTTTATATCATCATGTTGCCTTGGTCACAGCTCTACCTTCTCATACAAATCTCAATCACTGTATGTCGTGTGACTAGGGCCTCCCGTCAGGTAGACCGTTCGCCGGGTGCAAGTCTTTCGATTTGATGCCACTTCAGCGACTTGCGCATTGATGGGGATGAAATGATGGTGATTAGGACAACACAACACCCAGTCCCTGAGTAGAGAAAATCTCCGACACAGCGAGGAATTGAACCCAGACCCTTAGGATCGACATTCTGTCATGCTGACCACTCAGCTACCAGGGGCAGACATTTTTAGGTAAAATTGCTTGCTATTACAGATTTATTCCATGTGTGGTCATGTTGACCCATCCCCTCCACAACATGCTCCACAAGAAGGACACCAGCAGCCATTTTCACCCATCAGTATGAGGATTGTTCCACAAGTCCGATAGCTTATGTATCAAAAACTCTCAACTCCACTCAGCAACATTACTCCTAAGTTGAAAAGGAAACATTTGCTATTATCTACAACCCCAAAAAGTTACATGTGCTCTTATACAGGTCTAAGTTCCAACTCATTACTGACCACAAGCCCTTGGTTTCGTTGTTTAATCCTTCTGCTTGTTTGCTCAACAAAGCAGCATATCACCTGAAGCATTGGGCCTTGCTTCTATCTTGCTACAACTATGAAATATATTTTCGGCCTACCACACAGTGTGTCAATGCTGATGCGCTGTCTTGGCTTCTGACGGGGCCACATCCTACTTTTGATCAGGATGAATTCCTTTGTTTCCACTTAGATGTTGAAGAACAACATACAGTGGAAGGTTTTCCTATTACAGGCTAACAGATTGCAACTGCTGTCACTTTCAATCTGGTTTTGCATCATTTTGTTCACCTCTTCAGCCTGCTTGGCTGGACAGGCCTCCGGGCAGTGCTTTCGATCCTTTGTGTAACTATTTTGCCCTCTATCACCACCTTTCGGTTTTTGATGGTGTTGTTCTCTTAACTGTGGATGGGCTGTCACCTACGATTGTGATCCAGGTCGCCTAACAATGGGATGCACTTCTGCTCTTACATCTGGGACACTGGAGGTCCTCCAGTACCATGTTATTGGGCTGTTGGCATGTGTTTTGGCCTGGCATTGACAGTGATGTTGTACATCTTGTCGCAGCCTGCTCTCAGTGTGCTACCCAACAAATCGTGCCTGCAGCATTTGTGAGAATGTGTCCTTGTTGGTTTTGCCGGACCCTTCCTAGATTGTTATCCACTGTACTTTGACATCAGCTGTGTCTATGATTCAGGCCCTCTCCAAATTTTTTTCTACTGAAGGACTGCTTTATACACATTCACAGATAATGGTCCACAGTTCGTGTCTCGGGCCTTCCATGATTTCTCCAACCATCAGGGCATTCACATATGACTGCTCCTCCTATTCACCCTACCACAAAATCTAATAGTGAAGCGGAACATCTCATCAACACATTCAAGGTTCGAATGAAGAAGTATGTTGCAGACTCTTCCACAGGCAATGCCTTGACACACTTTTTAAGTTCTTAAGTTCCAACAGGTTTACACCAGTGGGGGTCAGAGTGATGCTCAATGGCCACCAGCCATGCACCCTCCTGCATTTGCTCATGCTACCCCACCAAGGCTGTTGGTACAGTCCCATCACATAAAGGGACTGGATGTCAAGATGTTATCGGTGCCCTTGTTATCAGTCCTGTCTTTTGGTACTCTGTGGGGGAGTGGCTGTCATGCTTGTCCATAGCCACATCACTTCTGCCCCTACATACTAGTTTCAGCCAGAATCTCCTTCCAATGCTGCCATCATCACTCGCAATGTTCGCCGCAGAGGTCATGGATGTTTCAACAGTTGCCCCAGTGCCCGCATCAGTGGAGCATCCTTTCCCCAAGGAGGCAGGGACACTATAGCCCTGTAAATAATACTTGGATATGTACTATGGCCACTGGCCACTGATGTGCTATGCCTTAAATATTCTGCCAAAAGCACAGCATCTCTCCTCTTTATATATGCAGTGCAGCAGGCACTCATCCCCCAATAGTGTTCGCACTTATTGTCAGCAGCTGCTTGTATCAGTACCTAGATTGTGTCTATGACAAGTCTTATGTTCTCAACTGTTGTTGGAAGAAGAATAAATTTTTGTTCCTTGTGTCTGTGTTGTTGTGACTTACAGTACACTACAAAAAATATTAGATATTAGGAATAGTACAATGTCTCATACATATTTCTGAGTGATAGAAGGCATTTTTCATGTGGGTTTTAATGAGTTGGCAGTGATTTTCATGTGTATTTTGAGGCTGATTTAGTGAACCATGGTAACTTCAGAAGTGTTTTGATGAACTGAGGATTAATTATTGTTTTGCAATATCTTATACCTTTAGTGCAGCTTCATAGGCACTGTTTGTTGTGCAGGCACTTGTTACCATTTGTTGTTGTGCCTGCCTAGTAGAGAAGGGAACATGCAAACCTGACTATCTCCTGGACTAGCAGGTGATGCACAGGTTTGGTGACTAAAATGGCTGTTGTTTTTTATCTTTCGCTAGAATCCATAGAAGTGGCTGTTAAGGGAGCTGCAGGAGCACCAATAAGAGACTTAGATTGTTAAGCTATAGGGCCAGACACCAAAGACGATAACAATGATGAATATGCTAGCAACAACAGTGACAACCACAACGTAGTGCTGCGATAATGTGCACTGAAAATAAGAAGTCCTTGAAGTGTAGAAATCACACCAAAATCAATAGTGCATCATAGTATAAACAAAGAAACAGAGCATCAAAATCTGAGAAAAAAATTGCATGTGCCATCAAAATTATGTGACTATTGCTTTTGTTCAATCTTTTTACTGTACTTTGCCTCAATTACATATACTGATGAACACACAGTAACTCATGCAATTAGTACTGAAATAATGTTTTGTTTTTTCTTTAACAATTCTGTTTTTTGTGTCATTTGCATATATGGATTGATCTTGTTGCCATATATACACAGATGATTACTGTTTATTTAAGATAAAATATTGTGCTGCAGAGGGATCTCTAAGTTAGGAATACATTATATTTTGGTTATATGTTATCATTTTTTTTTTTTTTTTTTTTTTCCAAACTGACTGCTTACCAGTAAATGGTAAGCTGTGCTTCTTTTACTTTGTTTTGTTGTGGGGTGAGTTTGTCTGACTATCACTGTGTTTCATGGAGTTGCTAGTGGGGCAACTATCACTGCACAGGCCTCTGAGCACCAAGTGAAATTGCATACACTAGTGTACCTGTCACTTTTATAGTAGGAGGGAGCATTCATAACAAGTTTGACACTTCCTAGATAGTGGAAGCAGGGATATGGCTTTCTGTTAAAACTGTGGACAACAGTGTCTGTCCAGTGTTTTGTCAAAATGCATGCATGTCAAAGTACCAGATCAGGAGGAGACCAACGACCACTGGAAACACATGGTATGGGTCTTCTGTGCACAAAGAGAATAAATGTGCCCACCCAATGGACAATTTGATACTTCACTCATATCAACAAGTACATGATGCAATAAGAGATATGCATATCAAATTAAAGCTGTCTTCAAGACAAAACAAATCATTCAACATTGAACCTTGTAGCATATAATTAGTTGAGACAGCATGATGAAAAGGAACGTCTTATTGCAAATGTACAAAACATAACATTTACTGTATCAACTTCACAGAGCTGAATTATGGCTCAAAAGAAAAATAATTCAGTCTAGAATAATAATTTAATAGAAAAAACTGATGATTTTTATTTAGATGTTATTAGTATGGTTTTTATATGTTGTACACAATTTTCATAAAAGTATCATCAATGCAAATTACAAGTCGGAAAACCATTACAGCATGAGAAACTAGATATCAAGATGAGTCAATGGAGGTGCTTCAAAGGTTCTGGCACCTCAAACAGTTGGCATCAAGCCATATCAAAACTGTGACTGTCTAAAATAGCACCAAAAAAAGCACCAAAAAATAGCACTTGCTCCCAATAATACCCACCTCATACAAGTTGTTGATCTACTCTTTCTTAGCATTTGATAATGTAATACCGTATTTACTCGAATCTAAGCCGCACTTTTTTTCCGGTTTTTGTAATCCAAAAAACCGCCTGCGGCTTAGAATCGAGTACAAAGCAAGCGGAAGTTCTAAAAAATGTTGGTAGGTGCCGCCGCAACTAACTTCTGCCGTCGAATATATGTAGCGCTACACAGGCATGCTTTGTAGACACAAAGATAAATACTGGCGCCAAGACCTCTGCGTCAGTAAATAAATTTTTAAAAAAAGGTGGAAGACGAGCCTTTTTTTCTCCGCCCAGAGTTTCGACCACATACATACATACATTATCCAACGAAGTAAATACAAATTCCGTATTGTTCATCTTCGAATGTAGCAGAATTTTAATGTACTACGAAAATGCGACAGGCAAGACTGTTTGGGATGTTTGTCAATATGGCCAACTCTACGTTCTGAATTTTTTCCTAGCTGTGAGAAGAGATGGTTGCTAATAGGAACCTGACGAAATGTGAATCACATGCAGTATTCTCTTCACCATAAGAAAGAATACGGATATAAACATTTAGCCATGTATTCTTTCGTGTTTGCTGCTATCTCATTTAAATCCCGTCTGCCTAATAAACTACGAAACTAGAGTGAGACAACAGCAAACACGGAAGAATATACATATCGTGTCATGTTTTTATTTGTATTATTCTTATGCTTAATAGTGATACAGTCAGAAATGAAGCACACAACTGACTAGATTTTTAAATCTAAGATGACTCTAATTTCTGTGCAGAATTTGATGTACTAAAGAAGCGGCCGCAAAGATTTTCAAACGGAGAATAATTTTCGCCTCTCGTTCAGATCATGTTCTATCATACGCAGTCTATTATTTGGTTCTTGTTAATCATTATCAAAGAAAGCAGCAGTGTAAGTAACAACAAATAGCAGTCTCTTGCCATTGCTTCGCTAATGAGACGATTCCTCTCTTTTTTTTTTTATCGTAAGCGACGGTAGCGCGCACAAAAGCAAGCCATGCCGCGAGCGGCGACAGGCCATAAACACGCACTATCAGAATGCGACAAACAATCCATGACACAGTACAGTAATGCATTTTCAGCTGAGAGTGACGTAAACACCTATAACAAAGAAAACGGCACTTACCAGATCAAAGCAAAATAAGCAATTGATTCAAACCAGACGAAGCATGTGAGAAAGGAAGGGTACCCGTATAAATACGGACGGAGCGCCTGACGCATAGCAATCGCTACCTGGTAAAGCTTAACTGCTAAGCTTACGACTCGAACCAAACTACTGTAGCTGCATCGTCATTCATTCGACCTAAATTGTGTCTCGTATTACAATGGACCAACTTTGTTCCAATTTGGAGTTGCGCCCTAAAACTTTTCTCCCCCCCTGAATTTCGAGTCTCAAATTTCACGTGCGGCTTAGATTCGGGAATTTTTTTTTCCTTTATTTCGAGTCTCATTTTTCAGGTGCGGCTTAGATTCGAGTGCGGCTTAGATTCGAGTAAATACGGTAACTTTGAACTAATTTTCTGCAAGCTGTGTGTGTGTGTGTGTGTGTGTGTGTGTGTGTGTGTGTGTGTGTGTAACATAATAAGATAAGCACTGAGAAGACACATAATATCATAAATGCAAAATACAAGTAGGAAACCCACTACAGCATGAGAAAGTAGATCTCAAGATGAGTCAATGGAGGTGCCACAACCTATGGAGTACCTCAATCTGACTTGAAAAATTGGCATTGAACTGTATCAAAACTGTGACTATCTAAAATAGCATCACAAAATTAGTTGTTGCAGATTAGTTAGTATAGAGCACTCAGGGTTACCTTTTGCTGGACACAGTTGTAGTCAGTTATCTGCTAGTGAGTGTTGTGGTTAATCTTTTTCTAGCCAGCATGTTCGGAGATGAGAGGTTGAAGCGATGCAAGGGGCACCAAATTTGTTGTAAAAGTCAGTAAATCACTCAACGGACAGTATTTTTCAGGATAGGTATTTCGTTCATTCCAAGCAAGTGTCGATTCATGACATCATTCTCCAGACACGAGTTCACTGTAATCTGAATCGGTTTTAGCAAACTAATAGTTTCTCTCAGGCGATAAATTTTATTGATTATGAAACACAAGTTCTTGAAGTTTATTCAGAATTGGAAATGTTTAAATAGTAATTGCATGCCATAATTTATCTGTTTAATATAAAGGTGTTTCGATTTTTATATGCAAGAAGAAAGTGTGAATTTATGTGTGGCTTTTACTCAGAGACAAGTTATCATTTGGAGTGCAAAAGTGCATGTATACAGTTGCTGACCTCTGTGGTGAATTTTATTTTTATGATTTTAACTTGGATGGAGACAAATCCAGTTCCAGTTAGACTTTACGTAACATCACATTATTACAAAAGAGTCGTCTAACCCATTAGGGAAAACTGAAACTTGAAAGCTCGATTTGATATATGTTACACGCCAGTGCGTGATCGAGCTGTCCTGTAAATCGCATAAAATAGACTTAATGCACTAAGTTGGAAGTTAATTTTGAGACATGTCCTGATTTTGACAAAAATGAACCAAAAGATTATTTAAAATATCGAGGTTCAGTTTTAATTGAGACGTGTATCACCATGTTGATTACGTTGCCTTGTAACACTTTAATACAACTTAATTAATTTATCAGAACAATTTGTGATGCAGTAAGTCCCATTACACACACAAAATGTTACAATTGAGAGTATGAGAGTGTTTTTCTTTCCATAAATGCCAATAAACCAGCAGTTTCAAAAGTTAAATCACCAACTGTTGCGTAACTTCATTCTATCACTACGGAACTTGTTATATTGTGTCTCTTCATAAAGATATCTCAAGAAGCCGGGACAAACAAGAAGAAGACTAAATGAAGAGGCATCGGTAAATATTTGGGCCGCAACGTGGGGCCTGAAAAGGATATACTAACAACTTCAGATCCAAGGCACGAGCTTCGACCCGCTAGAAAGGGTAAGTATTCACAGCTAACGTGAGGTACTCGCAGGTATGAGTAGGATTGATGTGTTGTGTTGATACTGATATTTTAAATGTGTATAAAGATATTAGGAAAAATGTATACCCGAACAAGGAGAGCACGAGATAATGCAACCCAGAGTTTGGAAGTGATGGGTGAGGGGAGTGAAAGTGGATATAATCCTCATGAGGAGGTAACTCAGGAACCAATTATGGACCAGCAATCGCATAATTTGAGTGAGGAAAATATTGGTGAAGGAGTCCCAAATGTAATAAATGTAGGACAGCCATCACATAATTTAAGCAATAGTAATATCATTGATGTGGTGGTGACAGTAGAAGCAGACCCAAGTACAAGTAGAAATAGTAATATAGAGGAGTCTATAAATACCAAAGTGACATAGGAAAGTGTGAATTTTAACATCAAATGTTACAGAGCTTAAAGATGATGATATTATTAAATTCATGGCGACTATGTAATGTCAGTTAACTGAGAATAAGTGACATTTAATGATAAGTTTGATACTAAATTTGGTTCCCAAACTGAAAAAGTCAACACCCAAATGGGTTTACTCAATAAAAAATTTGACCACAAGCTCAAGTCATTTGAAAATCATATCGTTTCACTTAAAAAGGATAACAGACAATTAAATGAGAAATTCGATAACCTAAAAGTAGAGAGGGAAGATCGATTAAATACTAAATTTAGTGAATTAGAAATAAAAGTTTCCATGGATATGACTAACCTACACACCGAATTTATTGTTACAATTAATAAGATGGAGAATAAATGTGAAACTATTTCAAAGGGGCATAGTGATTTGTGAGATTAAATCTGTAACTGTGAAAGTAGTTACTTGAAGACCAATGTGCAAATTGGGGATCTGTCTAAAAATATGTCAGAATTCGAAATAAGCACTTGCAAGGGCATAGATAAATATTTAAAGGACCAAACTAAAAAAATAGATATTGATCTTTCTGAGTGGATAGAAGTTAAAAATAAGGAAATTGAAGAGAAAGTCAAAACCACTCTCAAGTTGTAACAAGCTGAGGTAGTTAAGGAAAACCAAATTGAAATTGAGGAACTTTTAAAGTTATTTACTAATGAGTTTCAGGCTATTAAAGATAAAGTAATTGAAGAATTACCTAAGTGGCAAAGTGAAACAAATTGTAAATTGTCAGAATTAGCACAAAATCTTCACAAAATGTATTGACTAAAGACAACTATTCCAAAGACAGGCTAAGGAATAATAAATCCTGTAGTGAAGTAAAATGTAACTGTTGTGGGAATACACCCTATAAATTTTGTGACTGTTATGGAAATCAAAATGACACTTTTGTCCAAAGAGGGTACTTCTCATCTTTAAAGGTTGAGAAAAGCATATTCAAAAGCAGAAGTTTCAACTAAAAAAGATGACATCCATTCAAGAGTTTTCATCAACAATTTTAAGCCTATTTTTACTTGCAGTTGGTCTAAACATGACAGACTTCAATTTATTGTGTCCAAGATCACAGGTGAAGCAGCACTGTGGGCTGCAGAAGCGAGTGAGAATTGTAATACACGCGCGGAGTTCGAACAACTTTTCTTAGCGAAATACTGGATGAGTAGCAAACAAGAGAGGCTATGAGAGGAGGTGTATCAACCGGAATTTTATAACAGTAAACGAGGTTCATTAAGACAGTATTTAAAAAAATACATTAATAAAATGAGGTACTGGAGTGATCCTATTTCCCATAGGGAAGTGATATGTATTTTGAAAGGAAGAATACCTATTCATGTATATGAGAAACTTATAAATGTCCCTGACTATGACTTGGAACATTTCCTGTCTGTAGTCGATTCGATCAATATGATGCTAGAAGTGTCTACCTCATAACATAATAATAATAATAATAATAATAATAATAATAATAATAATAACAATAATGACAACTGAGATAGAAATCCTAAACCTATACTACATAAAGGAGGACAACTGACATCTTATGGCTACAGTAAAGCCAATAATAATAATCAATATAAACGTAACATCTATTATGCTAAAGAAACCTATGGAAATAATAATAATCAGGTGAATCAGATTGGTGCACGAAAGCAAATTCGTAAGCACAGACAGAATGAATCAAATAATCAGTATGGTAGCTCACGCAGACGTGATATATATGCCCAGAAGACAATTCTGATAGTATACAGCCTTGGAAAGACCCTTCAACTCCCAAAGTTCGATGAGTGGATGCAAATGTAACCCAACAACCGCAACAACCGCAAGGACCAATACCACTTGGTAACAGAGCAATATAGTTGCAAAGGGAACAACCACCAAATTCCGACTATACTGCATATATTGTTGAAGTACATGAACCACCGAATATGACATCTACTGAAAGATTAAACTAGAACCGTCACCAAAAGCCTTCCTAGGATGACTGGAGAGGTTGAGGAGGGGCAGGCATCATTTTAAAGGGAATGTACTGAGGTATAATGATGATACCGACCTAAGGGAGCAACTAATTGAAAAACACCTTACATTTTGAATAAGTGTGGATGAATTTTGCAGGCAGTAGTTCAAGCAGTAATAAATGGTATTGATGTTAAAACTTTGATTGATACTGGCGCAACCATTAGCGTAATGATGCAAGATTGTTCTAAACAAATTAGTCGAGGAGCAAAAGTGCCTACATTTCCCATTACTTGATGTACTGTATCTGGAGCATTTAGTGTGAAAGTG
Organism: Schistocerca cancellata; assembly: GCF_023864275.1. NCBI lineage: Eukaryota > Metazoa > Arthropoda > Insecta > Orthoptera > Acrididae > Schistocerca > Schistocerca cancellata. The sequence goes on along the minus strand of NC_064626.1, from coordinate 911,067,147 downwards.
CAAAAGGTCTCAAAGCAAGCATGAGTCAACTTTGTGATGTCGGGGGGTTCAACAGAAAGTACCTTCTTAATTGTTTCAAGAATGACCATACCGTTTGGGGCCTAGATTTTTTGTGTGATTCTGGAGCAGTCATCAATTTAAAAGAAGGAACATGTACCTTGAACTCTGAAGGCGACTTTTGGACAGTCTCTATGATAAAGGGCAAAGTAGTCCCAGATCATTATTGCATGAAGTTAGTGGTTACCTATATTAGTATTGACTGTAATTTAGTTGATGATATTTTCTATATTGAATATACTGGAGAAGAAATAAGTCAAGTTACACTTCAAGAGAAAATCTCCAAATCCGAATACCTATCTGCAAGTCAACAAAAAGATTTGTGTTGCTGACTATAGCTGCATATATGGCTCGGTGGAGGTTGCAGTTCTATCCATTTTCTATCAGAACTGGCTGCAATCCCTGCCTTGTGCAGCCAGTTGAAAGAGCTTCTCACCAAATAGTGAAGTGTTGTGCTTGTGTTGTATAGTGAATGTTAAGTGCACCGTGTCAGAAAAAGAAATCCAAACAAATTCATTGACTTTTGGAGATTCATTCCAATGGGCAATTTCTGTTTAGCACCCACTTACAATTACTCATGTAAAATTTGATGTAAATTGTATGTTACAACTTGTGGTATGAATTTTTGAATGCCTGAACTAAGGTATAACAGCACAGTACACCACCCTAGCAAGCTCCACGAAATCCCGAATCTTATCGCAACATTACAGATTGGGAGAGCAGTTTAGCGATGCAAGGGGCACCAAATTTGTCGTAAAAGTCAGTAAATCACTCAACAGCCAGAATTTTTCAGTACAGGTATTTCGTTCATTCCAAGCATGTGTCGATTCGTGATGTCGTCGTCCAGACATGAGTTGACTGTAATTTGAATCCATTTTAGCAAACTAATAAGTTTCTCTCAAGCGATAAATTTCATTGATTGTGAAATACAAGTTCTTGAAGTTTATTCAAGATCGGAAATGTTTGATTAGTAATTGCATGCCATAATTTATCTGTTTAATATAATGGTGTTTCGGTTATTGTATGCATGAAGAAAGTGTGAATTTATGTGTGGCTTTCACTCTGAGACAAGTTATCACTTAGCGTGTTGACCTGTGCGATGAATTTTATTTTTATGATTTTAACTCGGGTGGAGACAAATCCAGTTCCAGTTAGACTTTACGTAAGATCATGTTATCACAAAAGAGTCGTCTAGCCCATTAGGGAAAACTGAAACTTGCAAGCTCGATTTGATATATGTTACACGCCAGTGCGTGATCGAGTTGTCCTGTAAATCGCATACAATAGACTTAATGCGCTAAGTTGGAAGTTAATTTTGAGACAAGTACTGATTTTAACAAAAATGAACCGAACGTTTATTTAAAATATTGAGGTTCAGTTTTAATTGAGATGCATATCACCGTGTTGATTATGTTGCCTAGCAACACTTTAATGCAGCTTAATTAATTTATCAGTCACATTGCACACACAAAATGTTACAGTTGAGAGTATGAGAGGGTTTTTCTTTCCATAAATTCCAATAAACCAGCAGTTTCGAATGTTAAATGATCAACTGTTGCATAACTTCATTGTATCACTACGGAAATTGTTATATTGTGTATCTTTGTTAAGAGATCTCAAGAAGCCGGGACAAACAAGAAGACTAAAAGATGAGGCATCAGTAAAAGCTGTAACACCCACACAGATGGGTGTGGAGAAATTCTGCTAGGCTGTGGGTCTTACAAATATTCTAGCTGAGGATGGATTTAGAAAAATCCTGTCAGTCAATGGACTTAGTTAAATTCTAGATTGTGGGTACTTTGATATTTTGCAGATAGTGGTGGTCCATTAAATAATTGTAAGTTCAGACTCTGATTATCTGATGAGAAGTAGGAGTGTGATAGTGTACTGAACATTCCAGCATCAATTAATTACTTGTACGGTCATGTGACTAGGGCCTCCCGTCGGGTAGACCATTCGTTGGGTGCAAGTCTTTCAATCTGACGCCACTTCAGCGACTTGTGCGTTGATGGGGATGAAATTATGATGATTAGGACAACACAATCCCCAGTGCCTGAGTGGAGAAAATCTCAGACCCAGCCGGGAACCGAACCCAGACCGTTAGCATTGACATTATGTCGCACTGACCACTCAGCTACTGGGTGCAGACAATTAATTACTTGTGCAACTCATACTGTTAGTTAGTTAGTTAGTTTCATGTTCCATGGATCAGTGAGTTAGCAATTTCTACCCCATCACATTTCACACATTACAAAAATAGAAATTCATCTGTGGAATAGAAGAACTTTTCAAAAAGAATTTTTTTCATTTTGTTATTAAATTTAACTTTGCTGTCTATCAAACATGTTATATCAGTAGGTAAGTGATCAAAAGTTTTGATGGCACACTGTACACTCCATTTTTGTGCTAATGACAACCTTAATGTGGAGTGTTGAATATCATTTTTTTCTTCTGGTATTGTAGTTATGTACAAAGCTGTTCTGAACTACAGGGGATTACTTAGAACAAACTTCATGAGGGAATAAATATACTTTTCTCAAACAGATGTCTATAAAAGGGTCGTGAGGGTGAACCACATGTTATTCTTATAATACATATTTGAGCGATGAATACTTTCTTTTCTTAAAGATCTTAAAAACTCTATTTCATAAGACATTTGTGAATAAAAATACACAAAATATCAACTGATTTCTCTTGCCCCAAGATTTGCAATGATTTGCAGTTCAAATGTGGCTGAATTAAGCGGTTTTAAAGTTCCAAAATGTGTTTTCTGCAATTTAAATTTTCATCAATACAGGCGCACAAAAATTTTGAAGTTTCCACCCTAGTTACTATTTCGTCATCTTGTATGTGTTAATTTATTATTTGTGTAGTACCTTTAGACATGCAGAACTGAATAAAGGGTGGAGAAAAATTGTGTCTTGAAATTTTAACCCTAGATAGCTAATGCCAGTAGAAATCAAAATTGATAATATTGTGTAGGTCGACAACGTACCATTTTTAAACTAGAGAAACTTGGCACCACGCACTCCGATTGGCCGTGGGATTGCCCCGTTGCCATTCTTTAGTTGACGGACAGCACTATGGTTGTTGGTTCACACAAACAAACATCCCTTGCCTCATCACTGCCCCAACGTCCAGAGCATCGGGAAACAGGGCAATCCCACGGCCAATTGGAGCCTTTTACACTAAGTTTCCGTAGTTTAAAAATTGTATGTTGTCGACCTACACAACATTAGTAATTTTGGTTCCTACTGGCATCAGCTATCCAGGGTTAAAATTTCATGACAATTTTTCTCCACCATGTATATCATCTTCTTCTTCTTCTTCTTTTTTAAAAAAATCAAGAGCGAAACCATTCACAATAAAAGACAATCAATAATACTTTTGAGAACATTATTCATCATTTCTTCTGTGCATACATGTACATTTGTATTAGCTACAATCCTAGTGTCATCTCTAAAAGTAACTAATTCTGCTTGTTGTATACAAAATGGAGGGCGTTTATGTACAGGGTGATTCATGAAGATAGGCAAATATTTTAATATGTTATTCAACAAGTATAACTAAAGAAAAAAAATTCATATAAACATAGGTCCACAAATGTTTGGTTACAGAGGTATGGCCAATAAAAGATTTTGCCTGAAATTTAGCAACTTCGCTAATATGAAGCCATCGCAAAACTGTATGAGGTTAAAGTAAAGCACGATTTCCATGGCAAATCTAATAAAGCATGTCCCAGACATGTATCTGCAGTAGTTTTGCAGAACATCCCGAGAAGCAATAGACAAAATTAGGAACAATACTGAAACAAGAAACAAAATCTGTTCATACAAGTGCAGCTAAATGCATTGAACTCGGCGGAGACATTTTTGAGCATTTATTGTGAATGGATTGTGAAATTGTATGTACACTGTACAACTTCCTTAACAATGAGCTTTGTTTTCTCCGGTTTAACAAGAATTCACATGTGCTATGATATTGATAAAAGCAGGTTATCTGACACATTCGTACAGTTTCAGTTAACATTATTACCGTCACTGTTTCAAAATTAAATTCCCTACAACTTCCGTTGAAAACTTTGTATATTGTCTAGATTTTAAAAAAACAAATTGGGCCAAGTAATTAATAAATTAAAAATTTTACAAAATTACGTCTTTGCTTCTTTGGATGTTCTGGAAAACTACCAGAGATACATGTCTGGGACATGTTTTATTAGATTCACCAGATCAATAACAACAAAATAAATGGAAATTGTGCTTTACTTTAACCTCTTACAGTTTTGTGATGACTTCATATTAGCGAAATTGCTAAATTTCAGGCAAAATCTTTTATTTGCCGTAGCTCCACAACTATGGACCTATGTTTGCAAGAACTTTATTCTTTTCTTGTAGAATAACATATTAAAATAATTGCATATCTTTGTGAATCACCCTGTATATGAGGAACAACAGTGGATCTAAGATTGAGTATTGGGGAACCCCATAAATGATTTTTTCCCAGTCAAAGGCATCTCTCCTGATTAAGACGGTTGAATTACAAAGTAAAACTTTCTTCATTCCATTAGTTAGACATGTCATAATCCGTTTGTTGGCCATACTATCTATTTCATAAAATCTCAGTTTATCTGTGAGAATATTGTGATTCACACAGTCAAATACCTTAGATAGGTCACAGAAAATACAAACTGGTGCTATTTTGTTATTTGACACTTGTAAATTTTGATGAGTGAATGTGTAAATGGCCTTATCAGTTGAGCAATTCTTCTTAAATCCAAACTCCAAATTGTGATTTACTGAGGATATTGTTGTTACTCAGGTGGACTACTATTTTAGAACACATCACAAAAATTTTGGAAAATGGTCTCAGTAGTTAAATATGCTGTTAATTATTGACATTTCCCCTACCAACTTTCTTATAGAGAGGTTTAATAATGGCATTTCAATCTCTCTGGAAAAATGTCTACATCTACATCTACATCCATACTCCACAAGCCACCTGACGGCGTGTGGCGGAGGGTACCTTGAGTACCTCTATCGGTTCTCCCTTCTATTCCAGTCTCGTATTGTTCGTGGAAAGAAGGATTGTCGGTATGCCTCTGTGTGGACTCTAATCTCTCTGATTTTATCCTCATGGTCTCTTCGGGAGATATACGTAGGAGGGAGCAATATACTGCTTGACTCTTCGGTGAAGGTATGTTCTCGAAACTTTGACAAAAGCCCGTACCGAGCTACTGAGCGTCTCTCCTGCAGAGTCTTCCACTGGAGTTTATCTATCATCCCCGTAACGCTTTCGCGATTACTAAATGATCCTGTAATGAAGCGCGCTGCTCTCCGTTGGATCTTCTCTATATCTTCTATCAATCCTATCCGGTACGGATCCCACACTGCTGAGCAGTATTCAAGCAGTGGGCGAACAAGCGTACTGTACCCTACTTCCTTTGTTTTCGGATTGCATTTCCTTAGGATTCTTCCAATGAATCTCAGTCTGGCATCTGCTTTACCGACGATCAACATTATATGATCATTCCATTTTAAATCACTCCTAATGCGTACTCCCAGATAATTTATGGTATTAACTGCTTCCAGTTGCTGACCTGCTATTTTGTAGCTAAATGATAAAGGATCTATCTTTCTGTCTATTCGCAGCACATTACACTTGTCTACATTGAGATTCAATTGCCATTCCCTGCACCATGCGTCAATTCGCTGCAGATCCTCCTGCATTTCAGTACAATTTTCCATTGTTACAACCTCTCGATACACCACAGCATCATCTGCAAAAAGCCTCAGTGAACTTCCGATGTCATCCACCAGGTCATTTATGTATATTGTGAATAACAACGGTCCTATGACACTCCCCTGCGGCACACCTGAAATCACTCTTACTTCGGAAGATTTCTCTCCATTGAGAATAACATGCTGCGTCCCGTTATCTAGGAACTCCTCAATCCAATCACACAATTGGTCTGATAGTCCATATGCTCTTACTTTGTTCATTAAACGACTGTGGGGAACTGTATTGAACGCCTTGCGGAAGTCAAGAAACACGGCATCTACCTGTGAACCCGTGTCTATGGCCCTCTGAGTCTCGTCGACGAATAGCGCGAGCTGGGTTTCACATGACCATCTTTTTCGAAACCCATGCTGATTCCTACAGAGTAGATTTCTAGTCTCCAGAAAAGTCATTATACTCGAACATAATACGTGTTCCAAAATTCTACAACTGATCGACATTAGAGATATAGGTCTATAGTTCTGCACATCTGTTCGACGTCCCTTCTTGAAAACGGGGATGACCTGTGCCCTTTTCCAATCCTTTGGAACGCTACGCTCTTCTAGAGACCTACGGTACACCGCTGCAAGAAGGGGGGCAAGTTCCTTCGCGTACTTTGTGTAAAATTGAACTGGTATCCCATAAGGTCCAGAGGCCTTTCCTCTTTTGAGCGATTTTAATTGTTTCTCTATCCCTCTGTCGTCTATTTCGATATCTACCATTTTGTCATCTGTGCGACAATCTAGAGAAGGAACTACAGTGCAATCTTCCTCTGTGAAACAACTTTGGAAAAAGACATTTAGTATTTCGGCTTTTAGTCTGTCATCCTCTGTTTCAGTACCATTTTGGTCACAGAGTGTCTGGACATTTTGTTTTGATCCACCTGCCACTTTGACGTAAGACCAAAATTTCTTAGGATTTTCTGCCAAGTCAGTACATAGAACTTTACTTTCGAATTCATTGAACGCCTCACGCATAGCCCTCCTCACACTACATTTCGCTTCACGTAATTTTTGTTTGTCTGCAAGGTTTTGGCTATGTTTATGTTTGCTGTGAAGTTCCCTTTGCTTTCGCAGCAGTTTTCTAACTCGGTTGTTGTACCACGGTGGCTCTTTTCCATCTCTTACGATCTTGCTTGGCACATACTCATCTAACGCATAATGTACGACGGTTTTGAACTTTGTCCACTGATCCTCAACACTATCTGTACTTGAGACAAAACTTTTGTGTTGAGCCAACAGGTACTCTGAAATCTGCTTTTTGTCACTTTTTCTAAACAGAAAAATCTTCCTACCCTTTTTAATATTCCTATTTACGGCTGAAATCAGTGTCGTCGTAACTGCCGTCTGCTTCACGTCTGCTGTGCAGCGAGCTACCTTAATTTAAGTATTAACTGTATTTTTCTTGCTTGTCACTTCTTCTTCGGTGTGTATTTGCTATTAGGAAGCTTTAATTGTCGGGTGCTATTAATAGTGTTCCATAGATTTCGTGTTTGTTTTGAATACAGTCAGAGAGAGTCCCTTTAGTCAACCATAGTGCCAGTAGTGCTAGTGTTTGTTTTCAATACAGTCCAGAGACAGGTAGTGCTATTTTCATTGTTTTCTGCAAGAAGTGGCTAGCAACCACAGTTTAGTGAATAAACAGCCGCCTTTAGTGAATTAGCAGTTTAGTTAAAGGTTGATTAACTCTCATCAGTAAATTGATTCCTTAGGATGGATAGGATGTGTGACTGCTGTGTACGGACGCAGGAGGAGCTGGCCACTGTTCGCGAACAGCTGAGCGTGTTGATGGCTGCGGTCAGCCGTCTTCAGGCTGCTGCCTCGGAGTGTAGCGGCAGTGGGGAGTCTGGTGCGTCGCAAGGTACACCCCAGGTGTTACATGCTTCACCCACTGTCCCTGCTGTCAAGACATCTTCGCGGGTACCAGGCGCGGTTGGGCCACCCTCTCCCCAAGGGGAGTGGCGGGTTCAGCGGTGTTCACGGCGCACGAGGCGGAGGGTCAATGTGGAGGCTGGCCGTGTGGCATCGCCCGCTCTGCCTGTGAGTGGACATATGGCTGCTCCTTCAGCAAGGTCCGCGCAGGCACACGGGGGGAGGGGTTTATTAGTTATTGGGAGCTCCAACGTTAGGTGGGTGATGGAGCCCCTTAGGGAAGTAGCGGGAAGGTCGGGGAAGAAGGCCAGTGTTCACTCTGTCTGCTTGCCGGGGGGTCTCATCCAAGATGTGGAGGAGGCCCTACCGGCGGCGATAGAGAGCACTGGGTGCACCCGACTGCAAATTGTTGCTCATGTCGGCACCAATGACTCCTGCCGTCTGGGTTCAGAGGTCATCCTCAGTTCGTACAGGCGGTTGGCGGAATTGGTGAAGGCGGAAAGCCTCGCTCGCGGGGTGGAATCAGAGCTAACTATTTGTAGTATCGTTCCCAGAACCGATCGCAGACCTCTGGTTTGGAGCCGAGTGGAAGGCTTAAACCAGAGGCTCAGACGATTCTGCGGAGATCTGGGGTGCAAATTTCTCGACCTCCGCTATCGGGTGGAGAAATGTAGGGTCCCCCTGAATAGGTCAGGCGTGCACTACACGCCGGAAGCGACTACAAGGGTAGCGGAGTATGTGTGGAGTGCACATGGGGATTTTTTAGGTTAGAGAATCCCCTCCCTAGGCCCAACAAGACGCCTCCTGAGACGCGGCAAGGTAGGAGTAGGCAAAGTGCAACAGGGAATAACAATATTAATGTGCTAATAGTAAACTGCAGGAGCGTCTATAGAAAGGTCCCAGAACTGCTCTCATTAATAAACGGTCACAACGCCCATATAGTACTAGGGACAGAAAGTTGGCTGAAACCAGACGTAAACAGTAATGAAATCCTAAACTCAGATTGGAATGTATACCGCAGAGACAGGCTGAACAGTGAAGGGGGAGGCGTGTTTATAGCGATAAGAAGTGCAATAGTATCGAAGGAAATTGACGGAGATCCGAAATGTGAAATGATTTGGGTGAAGGTCACGGTTAAAGCAGGCTCAGACATGGTAATTGGATGTCTCTATAGGCCCCCTGGCTCAGCAGCTGTTGTGGCTGAGCACCTGAAGGATAATTTGGAAAATATTTCGAGTAGATTTCCCCACCATGTTATAGTTCTGGGTGGAGATTTTAATTTGCCGGATATAGACTGGGAGAATCAAACGTTCATAACGGGTGGCAGGGACAAAGAATCCAGTGAAATTTTTTTAAGTGCTTTATCTGAAAACTACCTTGAGCAGTTAAACAGAGAACCGACTCGTGGCGATGTCCTGTGTTGTTGATACATTACATATTACAGAAAAGACAGAGATTATGATATGGGAGCAAATTTTTAATATACTGTTGGAAACATCAAATAAACAAAAGCTTTTATTTCAGATAATATATAATTTTCTTAATTTCAGAAAGAGAACTGAGTGAGATATCCATTTGATTCAGTTTTATGAGATTTGTTTTTTCAATATACTGCTTTGAATTTTTCTCTTAACTGCTTCTCTCCATATTTTCTAAACATTTAAGAAATTATAATTTATTTGCCTGCTACCTGTTACCGATCATTTATAACACTTCCATTTCAATCAATAGTGATGTTATCCTGCACCTGCTGTCTTGTCTCTCATTTCACTTCCTTCCGCATAGGCTTATGTCTGTTGTCAGAATTACATAATGTACACATTCCATGATTTTTTAATAATTTTCTTAATAAGTCTGAGTAGTTTGTGCTGGATCTTTACTTCTCGCTGCCAACTGAAATATTTCGCTTTTCTACTCACAAGAGGCTTTCATGCCTCTAGTGATTCTTCTTCTTCTTCTTCTTCTTCTTCTTCTTCTTCTTCTTTACATTGCTGTTTAATGTCCTTTCTGATTAGTTTATGAGGAAAACATTTTTCAAATAATTATATGAATTTGTCATGGAATAGATTAAATTTTATGTCAGCATTTAGTTCATCATAAATTTCATCCCAGATCATCTCTTGGCCTGGTGTCACAGAGGAATATCTATGCTTTTAGCAACAATCTTCTTTACCCTAACTAACTGTGCATTATGATCAGAGAGGGTTTGTTGCTGAGTATGCAGTTATTTTCTGCTTTGAGCTTCATCTAAGAAAACATCAATTAGTGCCCTACTCTCTCTATCCACCCATGTTGGAAATTTAATTACTAATATCAATATGCAGTTGTATTTTGCAAATACAATAAATTCATGGAGGACATGGATGAGGACTGCAGATAGGTGGCACTAGGTGGGAATGTAGGTCAGCCGAGAGGCATGCCAAGATAGTCCACACAATGGCAGTAAACATTGTGTCCAGTTGACACAGTGGTTAGCGCAAATGCCTAGTAAGCAGGAGTTCCACGTTTGAATCCCAATCTGACAGACATTTTCACACATCACTACTGATTTCACATAAAGTCCCAATGCAGATGACATCAACAGTCTCATTTCTTGCCTTTCTTTTCCTCCACTCAACCATCAATTTACAAAGTTTATGAAGAATAGCTATCTATCCATTTTCAAAAATCTTTATCCGTTATTGAGAAACACCCCAAAAATTTGTTTTTTGGTTACCAAACCCCAGCCAGGGATTCTGAGACAGCTATTTATAGCAAATGGCTGTAATTCTTATGATGTATTTCTAAAACATCAATCTCAAACCATCTTGAAAATGTTCTTCGTATCTTCATCTGTTTCCGAGATATAGAGATTTAAAGTTATCCTACTTGTACACACAAAATACTGGTGTGAGATGAAAACATAGTTTATGAAGTGACAAAGCATGGAGAAATATGTTGTAAAGTGTCTCTGTTATCATCTGGGAACCCCACGTTGTTGTACTGAAGCACATGCAAAAATATTTGCATATAAAAATGCAGTCTGAGGTGTAAAATTAGTTTTGCATTATTTCAATTTAACTAAAGTTTACTGACCAATACATTTCTTTTTATATGACTTGCATGCCCTGCTGCAGGAGGGAAAGAAGGGGACCATCAGAAAAATGCTCCTATACGAGCACAAAAAATTAAAATATGTTCCTGTTTATTTAAAAGACTGTGACTGAGAAGTGGGGTACCAGCTGCCCCATTCTACCTTCCTCAGCACCTTCACAATTTTCCCAAAAATTTTCTTATGTACATACATTCACACTTTTTTATGGTGAGAAAGGACAGTGGCAGTGGGAAAGAGACAGAAAAGTAATAAGTATTGAAAGATAGTAGACAGCGGTTGTGATATAGAAAGAGCGAAGGAGACAACGGCAGTGTGAAAGAAAGAAATGGACACAGTGGCAGTGGAACATATTTGATAGTGACAGAACAGTGTTGGGAATAGAGTGAAAGAGACAGTGCCGGGGAGGAGTTGGTCGGGGGGGGGGGGGGGGGGGGGGGGGGGGGGGGCAGGAATGAAGAGAAAGTGAAACTGGATGATAGCAAGTGACAATGAGAGATAGTGTATATGGCAATAACAATGAGGAAAAGAGAAATTGTGACATTGAGAAGACACAACAGCAGGAGGAAGGAAGGATGAGATATCTGCAGTGAAAGAAAGCAAGAAGGAGACAGTGAGAGGATACTGTGGTAGTAGGACAGTGTGACGGGGATTGTGGCTATGACACAGAGACACAAAGAGATAATGACAATGAGTTGAGCTGAATGAGTGAGTGAAGAACTGGGAGCGGATGGGTATGAGTGACTTACAATGATAGACTGGTGGGTGTGAGCAAGTTACAGTTATGTTGGAGTCTGAGGTGTGTTATGTTAAAAAAAAGCATGAATATGTTCACAGGCAAAAAGTTTTGGGAAAATTTTTAGAGGTGCGGAGAAAGGTAGAATGAGGCAGTTGCTACCCCACTTTTCAGTCAAAATCTTTTAAATAAACAGGAACATCTTCGCAATTCTTATGCTCTGTTGTTCTGACAATAATGTAAAATGACTCCTTCCGCATCACTATGATTTATTGTGCAAAATGATCCATGGAACATGAAACTAACAAAGCAGTTGACAATGTTATCCTCCTGTACATAACTTTGTTGTGGCCTGAATGAACTCTCCCTCCCTTTTTAAACTTCCCCAACCTGTCCCTCTCTTCTCCCTGAGACAAGAATTATTAGTTCTCAAAGCTATGATAGTGTTGTGATTTCTACAAGCTTCATCATCTCCCAGTACCTACTGCAACCTACATCTTTCTGAATCTGCTTAGTGTATTCATCTCTTGGTCTCCCTCTACGATTTTTACCCTCCACGCTGCCCTCCAATACTAAATTGGTGATCCCTTGATGCCTCAGAACATGTCCTACCAACCGATCCCTTCTTCTGGTCAAGTTGTGCCACAAACTTCTCTTCTCCCCAATCCTATTCAATACTTCCTCATTAGTTATGTGATCTACCCATCTAATCTTCAGCATTCTTCTGTAGCACCACATTTCGAAAGCTTCTATTCTCTTCTTGTCCAAACTATTTATCATCCATGTTTCACTTCCATACATGGCTACATTCCATACAAATACTTTCAGAAATGACTTCCTGACACTTAAATCTATCTTCTTCTTCATGTGCCGTCTCCTCTAAGAAGGTTGGCTGTCATCATGGCAATTTCTGATCTTGATTTGGCTGATCTAAGGAGTTCTGACGTTGAGCAGTTGTACCAATTTTTTAAATTGTCAATCCAGGATGTCCGTCTTCTACCCCTCGTTCTCTTCCCACAAATTTTCCCTTCTAGTATTATTTGCAATATCTTGTAATTTACTCCCCTAATAACATGGCCTAAATATTGTAGCTTCCTTACTTTAATAGTTTTAATTAATTCTTTTTCCTTTCCCATTCTTCTTAGGACAGCTTGATTAGTAGTCCTCGACACCCAACTAATTCTAAGTATTCTTCTATATGCCCACATTTCAAAAGCTTCTAAACTGTTCATGTCCTTCTTTTTCAATGTCCACGCTTCCATTCCGTATAGTAATTTTGAGAATACATAGCATCTTAGCAACCTCATTTTTGTGTTTAAACAAATGTCTCTCGAACAGAATGCATTTTTCATCTTATTAAAGATACTTCTGGCCTGTCCTATTCTCGATTTAATTTCTTCTGAGCTTTCAATCTCCTCATTTACAATTGTTCCGAGATATTTAAATTTACGTACTTGATCGACTCTTTCCCTATTGATTGTAAGATTTTCTTGTTTGTGTGTTTTAGATATCACCATGAACTTAGTCTTGCTTACGTTAAGAGTCAAGCCAAATTCTTCATTTTTTTCTGTGACTTCGTCAAGAAGTAATTGTAGATCTTTGAGGTTTCCAGCTAGTAGTGCAGTGTCATCAGCAAACCTAACATTGTTAATGTTTAGCCCATTCACTTTAATGCCAGCTATTTCATCTGATAGAGCTGCCTGGAATATGTCTTCTGAATACATATTAAACAATAAGGGTGAGAGAACGCAACCTTGTCTCACACCCCTCTTTATTTCTATATCATTCGATAACTCATTTTCTACCTTCACGGTTGCAGTTTGATTGTAGTAGAGGTTATATATAATGCGGATGTCTTTCTTATCAAGTGTTTTCTTTTCTAACAATTCTATGAGATGATCATGGCGAACTTTGTCAAATGCTTTATTATAATCCAGGAAGCACACATATAGTGGCTGATTAACCTCCATACATCGTTGCGCTAATATGTTAAAAGCAAACAATGCTTCTCTTGTACCGAGGGAACTTCTAAAACCGAATTGTGTTTCACTTATACCTTCTTCTACTTTTTTGTATATTCGTTGGTGTATAACTTTTAGAAATATCTTTAAGGTGTGACTCATTAAGCTTATTGTACGGTGATCATTACAAGTTTTGGCATTAGCCTTTTTGGGTAATGTAACAAAGGTAGATGTCAACCAATCCCTAGGAATAATTCCCGAATTATAAATATCATTAAACAATTGTACAAATATATCTATATGGTCTATTCCTATGAGTTTCAGGATGTCATTTGGTATCTTATCCGGTCCAGGGGCTTTTCCTGTCTTTGATTTGTTGATAACATGTAATATTTCTTCTTTCGATATGCTTGGTCCTCGTTCTCCGATCATGTTATCATAAAATTTTTGATCTTTTCTTGTATCTTCAAATAGTTCTTTGACATATTCTGTCCACCTGTCCAGTTTACCTTTAACATCAGGAATTATTTTGTCATTTTTATCTAACAATAAACTTGTACTTTTCTTTTTATTAAGTCCAGCTAAATCTTTAACTTTTTTGTGTAAATCTATAATCAATGTTAAAAAATTTCTCTTCTTCAGAAACGCTTTCCTTGCCATTGCCAGTCTACATTTTATATCCTCTCTACTTCGACCATCATCAGTTATTTTGCTCCCCAAATAGCAAAACTCCTTTACTACTTTAAGTGTCTCATTTCCTAATCTAATTCCCTCAGCATCACCCGACTTAATTTGACTACATTCCATTATCCTCGTTTTGCTTTTGTTGATGTTCATCTTATATCCTCCTTTCAAGACACTAAATTTCTCCTACTGGGCAAAGTACTGGCTATCAAATCTGTCTTATAATTTTATAGTTTTCTCTAGTTAATTTCCCTTTTGATATGATTAAATAATAAATCTGGTATTCAGATCTAGCAATCTGATGTAAGAAGACCTGTGAAAGGTGATGTATGGAATAAGACTGAACATAGCAGCTCATATTTCCACAGAGAAATTACTAATTAATAGAGGCACTGTTTATTTTCTGAAAAGTCACAGACCATATCACCAATGTTTGCAGGTAATATGAATGGGGCCATTAGTTTGGTGTGGAAGTGAGTACTTGGTTTCAGATGCCCTCTTGAAGTTGGACAGCATTAACTCATTCAGGATGAAATTTCATTGTTGATTAGGAATATTGTGATCTTTATATTACCGAACCTTGAATCAAACAACATATTCAAGAATGAACTAAAGAGGGTTAGTGCTGTTATTAACAATGCTGACAAATACACAGAAGTGAGAGAGGCTTATAAAGGAGAGGCAATGTGTGACAGTGTAAATGCCAATGATGAGAAATGTGTGCATGTGCAATAAGTAGAGTGGAGGAGGAGTATCAATGGAAATTAACAATACAGATGTCATTAATAGTGAAGGTGAGAGTGTGTGTGTTGTGGAGAGATGTACAGGTGAAAGTGACAATGAATGATGGATAGTTAACCCATGAATAACAGATATTTATAAAACAGTTAGGGGCTCACTAAGCAAAAGGTGAGAATACAAACAAAAGTTTAACAAATATACATTAACATTATATTATTAGTGAAGTGTTATGCTCACTGCATGAACTAAATGACAACAGTAGGACACAGAACCAAAGTTTAGTTCAGCATAAATACACAACTAATTAATCTGGGTAGTGCATCTGTGGTGGCAAAAATTTCCTTTCCTAGTATGCTGAAGGTTTCACTGAGACCTTCACAGATGGGCACTATCCTCCAAACCTAGGTATCAAACAGACTTTCTGCACCTAATCCACCCACTAACTCTGGGGTTGGGTTATTTGGGGGAGGAAACCAGACAGCAAGGTTATCAGTCTAATCGGATTAGGGAAGGACGGGGATGGAAGTCGGCCATGCCCTTTCAAAGGAAGCATCCCGGCATTTGCCTGGAGCGATTTAGGGAAATCACGAAAAACATAAATCAGGATGGCAGGACATGGGATTGAACCATCGCCCTGCAGAGGGCAAGTCCCACTAACTCTGAGAACCAGCTGCAAAGTAGCACCGTATCACCCAATATCATCCCAGACTGAAACAACTTAATCATATCCTTTGCCAGGGCTTCAACAATCTATCATCACATGTGGAAATGAGGAACCTCCAAACTACACTAGATTCTGATCTAACCCTACGCCACACCCACTCCCAACCCTTGCCACATGAGTCACATCCCTTTGGAAGACCCAAGTACAAGACCTGTCTGATTCACTCATGCAACATACCCTACTACACTTGGACCACACTCTTATCCAATATCTTCAGAGGTCGAGCCACCTGTGAAAGCAGCTATGTCACATGTCAGTTCTGCTGAAATTTCTGCACAGCATTTTATGTGAGCATGACTACCAACCAACTGTCCACTGAAATCAACGGCCATCGCCAAAATATGGCAAAGACCATAGTTGAACACTCAGTGCCAGAGCATGCTGCTAAGCACAATGTGCTCACCACCCCTTGCCATCTGAGTCCTTCTCCAGAGCACCAGTTCTCTGTGCTATGTGGATGGCAGTTATCCTAGCAACAAACTCTTAATTCCTGAAAACCTGACCTCAGCCTCAATCTCCACTTACCCCCTGCACCTCTCTCTCTCTCTCTCTCTCTCTCTCTCTAAGCAGTCAGCCACCTTTCCACAACCCTCCCTCCCATTCCATGGCTCCTTTCTCCCCTCACTCACTTGACAATCGTTCACCCCAGTTTACATGTCGAACAGCAATCCAGCTGGCACAATGTAGCTCTAAGGTGTGTGTGTGTGTGTGTGTGTGTGTGTGTGTGTGTGTGTGTGTGTGTGGGTGTGAGTGAGTGTGAGAGAGAGAGAGAGAGTGTGAGAGAGAGAGAGAGAGAGAGAGAGAGAGAGAGTGTATGCGCACGCATAGCACAGAAGACACACAGTGAAGGGCATCTATAGAAATCTGTACAAGTGTATATATTAAAACAAATTTTCAATTTTTTTAATATCATTTTGTTTTCAATTTGACTGTGGGTTATGCTATGTTACCTTTTATTTTCTACTGAAGTTTATTTTTAAGTTGTGTAGTATAAAAGTGCTGTCTTTAGTATAAATTACTGACATCATGATGACAAAATATAACACTACACAGTGATACACCGAGGGTTTCTTTTTGTACTTACCGAAGAATCATTAACTGAGCGACTAAATTCTGTTAATGCTTCCTTGAAATGTCTCTTTTCAGCTGGATTGCTGATACTGAGTGAAAGGCAGAGAGCATGGAGGCTGTGGGGAGCATATTTCAAACATTTTTCCATATCTTGACTGTCCAAGATTGATAGAATAATATCCAGTGCATGGCATCCAAGTAACAACTTACGCAGTTTTGATGTATTCCTATTACAGAAGGAAAGAACATCAGTAACAAGTCTACAAAAAAACTATGCTTAAGACAATTCTCATTTATTGTTTCGTATCAGTTGTACATCTAGTACTACGATATGTGGTTCTGAATGGACAAGATGGGTTGCTGACGCAGCTACTTAGTTATACTTTATTTTAGTTCTGAGGGTAATCCACAGTGATCAAAACATGCAATATGATTAAAAATGTGCAGCTGAGATGGAACGTTAAATGAGTATTATCTAAAATATCAATACAGTTCCTGAATCTCTCAAGACAACTGTGTCAGCTATAGTGAAAAACTATGCTCGTACACACAACAATACTGTGAACACTGTGTAGATTTCATATACTATCTTAAACACTGACAGCAACATCTAAAAACTTATAAGCTAACTAAATAAATTGTAGTGGCTTATCCACGGTAATCCACTGACAATGTTCCTCCTCTTTCATTAACTTCTAATTTCCTTCTGAGCCAATCATATCTCTCCAGCTTTCTCAGTACAGCCTATTAGAGGTGTACTTGGTGTACAGATAAACTGTTTATTATATTTTTCTCCACGACACTTCGCTGGCTATCTGATCCAACACTCTGCACCACATAAGACATGCCACATTTGCATGGAATAAGGTGCACAAGCAGCTTTCATTGATCTCAATCATTTTTAACATTACAAAGAAGATATTTTATTCTTCAGTGGGAAAGTTGTGGTAGAATTTAAATATGTTCAGAGTAAAGGAGACCACTCACTGATACGCAAAGCACTGAGTCATCAACAGGAACACACAAAATAGAAAAGAAAACCTTTGACGATGGGTGGCTGGTAGCTTAGACAGAGACAAATAGTTTTCCAGCTAGGAATGCAGGAGGGAGGGGTGATAGGTGCATGGACTGGGCATATGATGCAAGAGTGCCACAGCCAGGGGATGATAGAACAAAAGAGGTGAAAACTGTTGGGTTGAAGGTGTGGGGCAGGGAGTTGTCAGAGAGCAATTTATGTGTTGCAAGGATCTATATAGCTCAGAGAAGCTTCTGGTGGAGGGAAGGATCCAGATGGCCCAAACTGTGAAGCAGCCATTGAAACCGAGCATGTTACGGTCAGCCACATGTTCTGCCATGAGGTGGTCAACTTTGTCCTTGGCACCAGTTTAATGGTGGCCATTTATCCTGGTGGACAGTTGGTTGGTAGTCATACTGACATAAAAAGCTGTGCAGTGTTTGCAGCAGAGTTGGTATGTGACATGGCTGCTTTAACAGGTGACCCAGCCTCTAATGGGGCAAAATAAGCCTGTGACAGGACTGGAGCACGATGTGCTGGGTGGGAGGGTTGCACAGGTCTTGCACTAGGGTCTTCCACGGGGATATAATCCCTGTAGCAAGGGGATGGGAGTGGGAATGGCATAGGTATGTACAAGGATATATCTTGAGTAGAATGGCTCTCATTTCATGGCATGGCAAAAGATGCAGTTGAGTTATCCAAGTCAAGGGTGACTTTGATGTTGAGAGGGCCACTCCTTTGTAGCTAATTCTTGGGTATCATGGGAGGATTGGTGGTGTATGTGAGGATAAATTCTATTTTAGGAATAGGTTTTGCTGGGTAGCACCTGTCTGTGAAAGCCTTAGTGAGACATTCAGCATACTGTGTAAGTTAATTCTCCTCGCTGCAGATACATCATCCACAGATGGCCAGGTTGTATGGGAGGGATTTTTAATGTAGTAAGGATGGCAGCTGTCAAAGCACATGTAACTGTTGGTAATTAGTGGGTTTAATGTGGACAGAGTTGTGGATAAAGCAATCATATGCATGGAGGTCAATGTTCCAGGAGGTGTTTTACTGGGTTGACGAGGACAAGGTGAAGTGGATAGGAGAGAAGGTGTTGAGGTTGTGAAGGAATGAGAATAGGGTGTCTTGGCTCTGAGTCAGATCATAAAGTTATCATAGGTGAATGAGATCCAGACTAGGTGCTCGGAGTTTTGGGAGAACAAGAAAGTTTCCTCTAGATGATCCACAAACAAGGCTGGTATGTGTGTGCCCATGGCTGTGCCACATATTTGTTGGTATAACTTCCCTTCAAAGGATAAGAACTAGTGTGTGTCAGGATATATTTGGTAAGGTGCATGAGGAATAACACTGTGGGTTAGGTATCCAAAGGACATTGGTAGAAGTAGTGTTTGATCACAGCAAGGACAAGGGCATGAAGGATGTTGGTGTACAGGGCGGTGGCATCAACATTGATGAGTAGGGGCCCAAGAGGTAAAGGGGAGGGGTTGGCAGAGAGTCTGTAAAGGAAGTGGTAAGTATTTGTCATGTGGGAGGCCAGGTATCAAGCAACTGGTTGGAAGTGTTGGTCAACCAGAGCAAACATTCTTTCAGTGGGAGCAGAATCGCCAGCTACAATGGGGTGTCCAGGATTTTTGGGTTTTTTGGAAGCATGTAGAAAAGTGTTTGTGTGTGTGTGTGTGTGTGTGTGTGTGTGTGTGTGTGCGCATGCGTGCGCGTACTCCAGCTCAAGAAAGGATATAATCTGAAAGCTAACAAATTCTCTATCTCTTTTGTGTGTGCACATCGATGACTCAACATTTCTGCTTTTTGGTGAATGATCTCCTATACTCCTAAAGTATTTATATTTTATCCTTGTAATATTAGAGACAATCTAGGGCTCCTAGACAGTGGCGACATGTCTTACATAGGAAGGATACACAGTTAGAGCTTCAAGGAGACATGCAAGGAAAATCAACAAGTTCCTAACTAAAACAATCAGCAAATCAGCTATTGCCAACCACTGTCTCAAGTATAACAGAAAATGAAACACAATGAGCCCACTATTGTGGAGCAAATGCTAAGTTTCTGGACAATATAATTCAGCAGTCTAACAAAATAAAGATGCCAGAAAATCTATTAAACCAGGAGGAGGTTTCAGGGTGTTTCAAAAATGACCGGTATATTTGAAACGGCAATAAAAACTAAACGAGCAGCGATAGAAATACACCGTTTGTTGCAATATGCTTGGGACAACAGTACATTTTCAGGCGGACAAACTTTCAAAATTACAGTAGTTACAATTTTCAACAACAGATGGCACTGCAAGTGATGTGAAAGATATAGAAGACAACGCAGTCTGTGGGTGCGCCATTCTGTACGTTGTCTTTCTGCTGTAAGCGTGTGCTGTTCACAACGTGCAAGTGTGCTGTAGACAACATGGTTTATTCCTTAGAACAGAGGATTTTTCTGGTGTTGGAATTCCACCGCCTAGAACACAGTGTTGTTGCAACAAGACGAAGTTTTCAACAGAGGTTTAATGTAACCAAAGGACCGAAAAGCGATACAATAAAGGATCTGTTTGAAAAATTTCAACGGACTGGGAACGTGACGGATGAACGTGCTGGAAAGGTAGGGCGACCGCTTACGGCAACCACAGAGGGCAACGCACAGCTAGTGCAGCAGGTGATCCAACAGCGGCCTCGGGTTTCCATTTGCCGTGTTGCAGCTGCGGTCCAAATGACGCCAACGTCCACGTATCGTCTCATGCGCCAGAGTTTACACCTCTATCCATACAAAACTCAAACGCGGCAACCCCTCAGCACCGCTACCATTGCTGCACGAGAGACATTCGTTAACGATATAGTGCACAGGATTGATGACGGCGATATGCATGTGTGCAGCATTTTGTTTACTGACGAAGCTTATTTTTACCTGGACGGCTTCGTCAATAAACAGAACTGGCGCATATGGGGAACCGAAAAGCCCCATGTTGCAGTCCCATCGTCCCTACATCCTCAAAAAGTACTGGTCTGGGCCGCCATTTCTTCCAAAGGAATCATTGGCCCATTTCTCAGATCCGAAACGATTACTGCATCACGCTATCTGGACATTCTTCGTGAATTTGTGGCGGTACAAACTGCCTTAGACGACACTGCGAACACCTCGTGGTTTATGCAAGATGGTGCCCGGCCACATCGCATGGCCGACGTCTTTAATTTCCTGAATGAATATTTCGATGATCGTGTGATTGCTTTGGGCTATCCGAAACATACAGGAGGCGGCGTGGATTGGCCTCCCTATTCGCCAGACATGAACCCCTGTGACTTCTTTCTGTGGGGACACTTGAAAGACCAGGTGTACCGCCAGAATCCAGAAACAATTGAACAGCTGAAGCAGTACATCTCATCTGCATGTGAAGCCATTCCGCCAGACACGTTGTCAAAGGTTTCGGGTAATTTCATTCAGAGACTACGCCATATTATTGCTACGCATGGTGGATATGTGGAAAATATCGTACTATAGAGTTTCCCAGACCGCAGCGCCATCTGTTGTTGAAAATTGTAACTACTGTAATTTCGAAAGTTCGTCTGCCTGAAAATGTACTGTTGTCCCAAGCATATTGCAACAAACGGTGTATTTCTATCGCTGCTCGTTTAGTTTTTATTGCCGTTTCAAATATACCGGTCATTTTTGAAACACCCTGTATTAAATATGGCAATCTCATCCCTCAGACTCGGAAAACATTCAGAGACTGTGCACTTCACAGAATAACAGAGAAGCCTCCAAAAAGTTAATAAGCAACAAATAGCATCAAAGCAGTTAGTAAGCAACAGGAGTTGAATTCTGATATAATTCCAAATGTTTTTCGTTTTTTTCCCCCCCCAGTTTTCTTTCTTCCTTCCTTCCTTCCCCCCCCCCCTCCCTCCCTCTCTCCCCCCTCCCCCTCCACCCTCCTCCCCCCTCCCCCCCAAATGTGACTTCACTTTATTGTTTATTCAACTAATCAGTTTTCAAATGTTATACTACACTACATAAGTGATAGAAGTAATCCTGCAAATCAGAATCATGAAATTTTCCACCGTGTCATGCAGAAACCATTAAAAAAAGAAAAGGTGCATCCTGTTACAACTGTACCATGCATCTGCAGCTTGTCTGAAATTTAATTTCATTCACAAGCTATACATTCTGGTTCAGTATGAAAACTGTGATATAAATAACTTTTTCTCACAAAAATAGATGCCTCCTGTAGCACTGTGGAAGATCAAACTCAGTGAAATATGATATGTGTCAACTAATATTTGTGTATTTGTGCAGGCAATATTTCTTCCATCACTCGTATCACAACATATTGGCTGAAGCAGGTTTATAAACTGTTACAACAGATAAAGATAACAAGCCATTACTGCCGATATTACTTGTGACAATCCATTATTGTAATTATTTAAACACCTGATCAGCTTTTTTTTCCTTGGTTGCAGGCAGCAAAAGTAATGTGGAACTGGCAACATGGTGCAGCAAAATGGGAAATAGGTGGGCCAAAATGGAGAAGCAGAAGTTAGAGAGATCAGTGGAGTAAGGCAGTAACAGCACAATATGTAAGTTAAGAATGAGGAGGTATTGGAATTTTGGCACAGATCAGATACATTTTCGCATCTCGACAGTCATGAATGCAAGTACTAAATGATGAGCATCTTTGTCTGAATTGTAATGTGGCCCCTTAAAGGGATAGTGTGATACTTTCATACTTTTTGTTTTCCTGATGAAGCTAAATTTATTTTATTTTCATTTAGTTATGTGCCATCATACAAAATGCTAACTTCATGCCACTGAGCGTCATCTTCAAAATCCTGCATTAACAAATTAGCTACAAAAATGTCACCTAAAATTCTGCAGCTTTCACTCATTCAGGGTGGCTGTGGTGGTCTAGCATGTAGAATGCTAGACTCTGGCAGTCCTGGGTTCAAGCCTGGTAGGAATGGGGAATTTGCTTCATTTCAATCCCTCCAAGATAGCCCCATGTCAGTCTGCTGTCAGATAGAGTACCAGAGACCTTTCCTGTGGATAAAAGAGGGTCAGGGTGATGATTCATCATCTTCCTCCTCCTAGTGTCACAATGAACCAAAGGCTGCACTCTACCTGCAGACAGGCTTGAAGCCTGTTTGCAAATTGAGCACCACAGACTTTGCCTCTTACCTTCACCGTATTGGTGCTGGACATACTTTTCTGTTTACCACTAATTACAGCAAAATATGCTGTGCTAACCCAAAGCCACTTAAAAATCTGCAACTAGTAATACCATTATTCATATCACACAGTGCCCTATTCGTCCCTTACTGACTTTCCAGTCAGCAGCTACATGAAGTTTTGTCTTATGATCGAATGCTGTAGTGATCTCTAATCTGTGACCACCTTCTTCATAAGATTAGAGGAGCTATTTGTGGTTATGTCATTGGTCACAACATTCTTCTAAGATCTAAATCCAGTCTAGAGCCCTTTCCTTACATAACATCATTATGGTTTTGCTATCCAAAATGTCAAATTTGGGTCACATACTGAAATATTCTGTTCATCCATGCCTCATGGCTTCTGTGACATTGTATAAATTCACTCCTGTGGCCACTGCCAGTTTTCATGCCCTCTTACCAATGAGCTGTGCATGTGAGAAATTGCACAACACTATTCTGCAGATTTAATCACAACCTTTTATTGGAGGACCTCGATTATTTATCTACACTACTACATCAATTAAATCAGTCTAAATAAAGTTTGTCACCCTTGCTTTGACCCATGAGGCAGGATTCAAACTTTTCACTACTCCAAAGTCAATACTAAAACCACTTAGCAATCTGACTATTACTGGAAGATTTTGAGACTCCATCACTGGAATGGAATATGTACACTGCTAACGATTCACACATTTCTGACAGTAGCATGAATACAGGTCAAATCACTAAAGAAAAAGTCAGATAAGTATGCTGAACTCAAAGTTAACTGAAATAAAGATAAGTTATTGCCTTCAATTTAACCTCACTAAATTCCATCTCATTCACTAAACATCATCATCCAGCTAGCTATTTGGCTCCACAACTTAATGAGAGGTATCTACACACAGAGCATATGTACAATCACCAAAAGTCAACAGTCACCTAGAAAACCAGTAATGACTTGGCCAGAAATACATGCCGGCACACAGGAATGTACATGCAGTTCCTCAGTTTTTTGTATTGCAAGAAATAACTTCGGTTATCACAAAGGATCACCTACTCCTGACTTCAGAAATACAGTAAGAAAACATTATATCTTCCCCAGTGGGCACACGAGTTTATCCTAGAAGGGCTGCTAGCTGACTCTCCGATTACGCTAACTCTAAACTACTTCACAAAATGATTTTAACGTTTTTCCCTTTCAGCTAGTCAGCCAAAGTAACAGAATTAGGCATTCCTTGCACCTGCTATTAGAATTTGTCTATAAGGTTGTACTTTCTGCCAGGACCTTCAGGTATTTATTTCCCCCAGGAGCTGCAAAACACTGTCATGAGAAAATTACTCATCCTCAAAAACAGCCTAGTTGGTCCAGGTCACAACCAATTTAGGAAACAGCTGCTCATCATCACCAGGATGAACAAAAATGTCCACCCCACTGATACTGGAAACCAGTTCTAGTATACACAATTGCAAAGAGAATAATCACACAGGCATGGACAGGAAATGATATGTTAAAATACACGCCACTGGAAATAAATTATATGCTGAAGCAGCTAACAGACAACCTCCTGAAACTTGTGACATATTTGTTTCAACTGCTATTCATCTCACAGTATTTTTCTATTATAGTTTATGATTAATTGTGGGGTAAACTTGCCCACACACTACTGAATAACACACAAACATGTTTACCTTATATTGACATGAAAATTATAGAATCTCTGAATTGTGGAGTTCAGTAGGTAAAGAGAGATGAAAATCTAATAATCATGGGTGACTGTGATGCAGTAGGAGGGGAAAGAATAGAAGACAGAACTACAGAAGAATATAGGCTTGGTAGTAGGAATAAGACAGGAGAAAGACTAATTGAGTTCTACAATAAATTTCAGTTAGTAATAATAAACACACATTCATAAATCATTTATGATTTATTAACGTGTGTTTGTACACATGGAAAAGGCCTGGAGACACATGACTCTCTGCTACATAACTATCAAATAATTAACTGGTATGTAACTATCATGTAATTTACTTAAAACTAATAGAATACTGCAAAACGTTCAAGTAGAATTTGATATCTTACTTGATAATGTGAGGTATGCTCAGTGCAAGAACTGCACGAACTTCCTTTTCTCCACGATGTAGAACATGTTCCATTTCACCAGTCCCAAATGATGATTCAGCCTGTACAGATATTTGTTGCAATATTGTGGCACCAAATGCTTCAACTCCTGAACATTTCTCACAGTCTTTATGTCGGGGCAACATGCATCGGCAGTGAACAGAAAGCACAAATCCTTGCTGGACTAGTGGCAAGAAGCATTTCCTGTTTCTGTTAAAAAAAGAAAAAAGCAAGTACTTTCTATTTCATAAGAATAACAGACATACAACAGAGAAATGTTTCAAATCACAATAAGTAGTAACAAACATTAGTATCGCTTGCCAGAAACCCTGAGCATATGAGCCGGCACTAAGAATGACAAAGCATGTGCTGAACCAGAGCTTTTGATGGCATCCCCAAAAGTTTGCAACCCAGGAGCATACCCAGTGGCTGCCAGATAATATCAGATTTCAATGCCCTATCAATATAAAGACATGATACCTTCAGCTCACTACTGATAGTATTTAACAGCTGCAAACATTGTTCAACTCAGAAAGAATTATATAGATTGTTCAAAACAGGATTGCTTTCCTTTCTATAATACATGACCACATCAAGACAAAAGTAAAGAATGCATTTTAATATTTACATTGGAAATTAATAAATTTCATAAAAAAGTCATAGCTATATTCAAGATTTCGTTCAATGATGTGCTTCACAAGGCAGTGAATGATATGTGAAAAGTTTGATCATATACAACATTCAAAATACTTGTTTGCCATTATAGTTTAGTAACTGATTTTAGAATAAACTAACAATAAATCACAAAAGGAAGTTATAGATTACCATAGAAAACAGTAATGCTTATTACTGTGTATATATCAAGAAACTGATTTATGCCCATTTCTTAGAAGTACAATGATTGATTTTAAGACATATATATAGTTAATTTAAATAATCAGTAAGAACTATTATAGTTTGAGACAAATGGCCAATCTTCTGGATTGAGCAGGAAAAACCTTTGGAAACAAATAGGCTCCTACTTAGTTTTACTAATTTCTTTAAAATTAAATGAAGTATTGTAACTTATGAGAAAATAAATTTTATAAATGACTTCTGATACAGAACAATAAATGCAAACACCTTTGTGTATGGTGTTTGGAGACAGAGTGGGGGCTAGACTATATCGGGGACTGGGCGAGACAACATGAGGGACATTGTGTGGACTGGGTGTTACCAGAATAGGCTTTGCAAGTTAAGTATGTCTAAAAGTTTAGTAGAAGTTATGGAGACAGATTCTGACTGTCTGTAATGCGGCAGTGTTAAACTTTGTACAATTCAGAATAAAGCGCAAGTTTCAGATTCACAGAATTTTTGTCTCATTATTTGGTGATTGTCTCTAGCTTTACAGTGTGAAAATCTGTAGATTTATTTGGCAAAAAACTGCAGTTTAACACACTGACAGCTCTGTGGATGCCTTGTCTGGAGGAGTCACACTCTGTTTCACTCAAATTCAAAGCTTTTGCTTGTTAATACTTTTTGCTTTGCTAAAATTACAGCTAGTTCTTTAAACGGTACATCAGCTACTTTCAACAGAAGCATACAGTAAAAATACCTTATAAGGTTTATAACCTAACATATTCCAAAGGGTTCTTCAGGGACCACTGGGTTCTTACACTTACATGATAAAATTTATATTGTGCAAACACTTTAATATGACACTTTTAAGTGAAGAGTATTTTGGACTATGGTTGTGTAAGATACCAGCAGAGGTCAGATCAATATTACATCCTTCATGAGACTGTCAACTTCAACTATCAATTGTGGTAGCCATTATGTCATTAGTTTTTTATGTTCTGTGGATCATTTGTATGATTAACTGTAATGATGTGGAAAATGTCATTTTACATTCCGATAACACTTTCATATGAAGTTAGGGCTACATGCTGATCATCTATTTTTTAAGTGATGTTTTGAGTTAATAATTCCTACCAATCACCTTTTACATATTGCAAAACTACAAATTCTTCTATGAAACAGGAGTTGTCAGGGAGAAAATCTTTCAGTCAGTTTTCAAATTTAACTTTCCTGCCTGTTAGACAACTATCATTGAGTGAGTAATAAAAAATTTTGGTGACAGCATTGTGCACCCCCCTCCCCCCCCCCCCCCCTTTTTTGTGCTAAAGACAACCTTAATGTTGAGTAATGGATGTAATTTCCTTCTTCTGGTATTGTAATTACGTGCATCATTGTTACTTTTGAACTGCAGTGGATTATTTACAACAAACTTTATGAGGAAATAAATATACTGTGAAGCATTACTCAAGATGCCTAACACCTTAAACAGATGTCTACAAGATGATCATGAGTGAGCACCACACATAATTCTTACAGCACATTTTTGAGTGATGAACACTTTCCTTCTTAAAGTTGAGTTACCCAAGAACATTATCCCAAATGTCGTTATTGAATGAAAATATGCAAAATATGTCAACTTACTGATTTATCTCTCCCCAAGCTTTGCAATGATTCTAAGTGCAAACGTGGCTGAACTAAGTTGTTTTAGGAGTTTAAAATTGTGTTTCTTTCCAAGTTAAATTCTCTAAATATAGATATCTAAAAATTTTGAAGTTTCCATACAAGTTATTATTTCCTCTTCATGATTAATATCTGTCATTGTGTAGTAACTCTAGATGTGTCACTCTAAATACTTTGTTTCTTTTTGAAATTGGGTGTGTGACCATTTGCAGAAAACAATGCACTAATGTTTTTAAGAACATTATATATCATTTCTTCTGTTGCTGTATGTATGTCTGAATTAATCCCGATACTAGTGTCATCTGCAAAAAGAAGTAATTCTGTTTGTTGTATGATAGATGGAAGATCATTTACATATAGAAGAAACAACAGGGGACGTACGATTGAGCCTTCTCCCCAGTAAGAAAAATCTCCCCTGCTTACCTACATTGACTTATTAAGTAAAGTTTTTGCATTTTTAGTGAGATATGACATTATCCACTGGTCTGCTACACCATCAATTCCATAAAACCTCAGTTTATCCACGAGAATACTGTGGTTCACACAGTTAAATACCTTGTATGGGTACAGAAAGTTATTTATTCCTTGTATAATCTGGTGAGTGAATGTCTGAATGGCATTCCAAGTTATGCAACTCTTCGAAATACAAACTGTGATTTACTGAGAACATTATTGTTCCTCATCTGGTATATTTTTCAAGAAAACATGACCTCAAAAGTTCTGGAAAATGATATGAATCAAGAAATGGGTCCATAATTATTGACATCTCTCCTATAACATTTCCTGTAAATAGGTTTAACAATGGCTTATTTCAATCTCTCTGGAGAAATACCCCAAGTTAGTGATATATTGCATATTCCAGAAAAGACAGTGCTTATTATATGGGAATAAATCTTTATTACTCTGTAGAAAACCCTATTAAATCCAGTTGAGCTTTTATTTTTCAGAGAATATATAATTTTCTTAATTGCAGAAGAAATAGTGGATGAGAGATGCATATGATTGAATTTTATATAAGCCACTTGTTCAACAAACTGCTTTTCTCTGAAAATGTTTGTGCCTACATTTTCTACTATGTTTAAGAAATGATTATTAGACAAACCTGCTACCTGCGACTGATCATGTATAGACCTCCAACTTAAATTAATAGTGATGTTACCCCATCCTGTGGGTTGTTGTCCTGTTTCTCATTTTATTACATTCCATATGCCTTTAGTCAGTTGTTGGAATTACTGGCATGTTCCTTGATTTTTTTAATAAATCATCTTAGTAATTTTGAGTGGTTTTTATAATGTGCAACAACTGTAGGATCTCGCCAATAGATACCACTCCTCCCTTTCTCAAGATACTCTAAAGCCTCCAGTGATCTGTGGTTTTTACATGGTTGGTTAATTGCCTTTCTAAATAGTTTATGATGAAAGCAATTTTTCAAATAATGATTTAAATTTTTCATGGAATACATTAAATTTTATGTCAGCATTTGGTTCATTATAATTTTACCTCTAGTAAACTATTCTTAGAAATGTCTGTACTGGAACCATTAATAATTCTAATTGATTTCCACTACGAGTACCTATATTGTAAGGCATTATCTCATAACTAAGTGTGCACTGTGACCAGACAGAGCATTTGCAACATTATGCCTAGATATTTTACTGGTGTAACCGTGGCAAGAAGCACACTTCTAATCCTGTTTTACGTTTTGAGTGGCCATTCCTCACACCAATTAGAAATTCCACATGTCATCCTACATTCTCCTAATGTTACTCAATTATGACACCTTTCCACACACCACAGTGTCAGTAGTAGACAGCCATAAATTGCTGTTCTCTGTTCAGCAGATCTTTAAGTAAATAGAGAATAAGAGTGGTCCTGTCACCCTTCCATAGGCAGACCTGATGATACCCATGTTTCTGATGAATGCACGCCATCGAGGAAAACATACTGGTCCTCGATCACTCACATGTAGGAACCTAATCTATATGCGCAGATCTTCATCAGCAGTCTGCAGTAGGTAACTGTGTCAACCACTTTTTGGAGATCTAGAAATATGGAATCTGCCTGTTGGCCTTCTTCCATGTCGTTCACAGAATGTGATGTGAGTAAATGGCAAGCTGAGTTCCATGCAAGTGATGCTTTCTAAATCCACGATGATTTGTGGATTGAGTCTTTTCTGTATCGCGGAAATTTATTACACTTGAACTCAGAATTTTCTGCAAAAAGCTTAGCCAAACTATATTTCCCCCTATCCTTCAGGTGCCATGTGTAGTACATCTCCATCTCCCAACTGTGCTGAACTCATATGAGATTTCTTTTCAATCAGCAGCAGCCTAATCAGCTGTCTTCACTTGGCTTGAAGCAGTGTTAACACAGGGCTGGTGATGATACTGTAGGACCTTCACAAAACTCACACCAGTTTCTGTTCCTATTCCACCCAAGTCAACCCTAAAATTCTAATTTCTGTCTTAGTCAAGCTGTATTTTGCTCCACTTGCTATGATCATCTGATTCTCTTTCCTTACACAAATTATCAGAATCCTTACACAAATTCTCTATATTCCCTGTCACCTAGCTAAAGCTAACTCTTGGCTTCACAATACTTGTGACCAAGTACCCTGTTCCTACGATCTGGCCTTCATCTCTTCCATGGCTATTAATGTGACCCTTTTCTTCTAACCTCTTTTGTTATCAACTTACACCTAATTTCTTTGCTAGAAGTCAGCTGCACCTTACTGTGCCATAAGCTGCATGAGACTTACTATGCATGAGACTCCAGTTTCCACAGTCTTTTTCCTCCTCAAACCTATCTAGTTCAAATTTAGCCTGAAAGACATAAATCTTTCCTTCCTGTTCTGGGATTCTCGTATTTTTGTTGCAGAGGGAGAGACTTGTTGAGTTCCTCATTCAATACTCAACTACAGTTACCCAAATGGAACTCTAACCAGCAATCTATATGTACCACTCTTTGTCTGACTACCCTACGGCAACATCCACACTTGTAATGCCCCTCACCCCTCACCCCCCCCCCTCCCACTTATATGCTGAACACTTTACACTATATTAATTTTCATTATTTTCAAGTCATAAAAATTAGGCCTACAGGTTACTGCTTCAGGTGTACTCCACTTTGCTTTTTGCTGTGTGCCGATCATTTTTTTATCCTGAAACAAGTGAGGAGACTACTCTAGGTCCATCAAAGTGTTCAAGTACGGCTCTCATTAATCTTACTGGGATTGGTGATCCCTATTGCAATATGTCAGTTCTACTTTTACAGTTCTTGTTTGCTTATGCCTGTGTTCTACTGTCCAGTTAAACCGTCCACACTGTAATTCTTAATCTTATATGTTGTTGTTGTAGCAGTCTTCAGTCCTGAGACTGGTTTGATGCAGCTCTCCATGCTACTTTATCCTGTGCAAGCTTCTTCATCTCCCAGTACCTACTGCAGCCTACATCCTTCTGAATCTGCTTAGTGTATTCATCTCTTGGTCTCCCTCTATGATTTTTACCCTAAATACTAAATTGGTGATCCCTTGATGTCTCAGAACATGGCCTACCAACTGATCCCTTCTTCTAGTCAAGTTGTGCCACAAGCTCCTCTTCTCCCCAATTCATTAGTTACGTGATCTACCCATCTAATCTTCAGCATTCTTCTGTAGCACCACATTTCGAAAGCTTCTACTCTCTTCTTGTCTAAACTATTTATCGTCCATGTTTCACTTCCATACATGGCTACACTCCATACAAATACTTTCAGAAACGACTTCCTGACATTTAAATCTATACTCGATGTTAACAAATTTTTCTTCTTCAGAAACGCTTTCCTTGCCATCGCCAGTCTACATTTTATATCCTCTCTACTTCGACCATCGTCAGTTATTTTGCTCCCCAAATAGCAAAACTCCTTTACTACTTTAAGTGTCTCATTTCCTAATCTAATTCCCTCAGCATCACCCGACTTTATTAGACTACATTCCATTAACCTCGTTTTGCTTTTGTTGATGTTCATCTTATACCCTCCTTTCAAGACACTGTCCATTCCGTTCAGCTGCTCCTCCAATTCCTTTGCTGTCTCCGACAGAATTACAATGTCATCGGCGAACCTCAAAGTTTTTATTTCTTCTCCATGTATTTTAATACCTACTCCGAACTTTTCTTTTGTTTCCTTTATTGCTTGCTCAATATACAGATTGAATAACATCGGAGATAGGCTACAACCCTGTCTTACTCCCTTCCCAACAACTGCTTCCCTTTCATGTCCCTCGACTCTTATAACTGCCATCTGCTTTATGTACTATTCCAATCAACATCGTCAAAAGCTTCCTCTAAGTCTACAAATGCTAGAAACGTAGGTTTGCCTTTCCTTAACCTAGCTTCTAAGATAAGTCGTAGGGTCAGAATTGCCTCACGTGTTCCAACATTTCTACGGAATCCAAACTGATCTTCCCCGAGGTCGGCTTCTATCAGTTTTTCCATTTATCTGTAAAGAATTCACATTAGTATTTTGCAGCTGTGACTTATTAAACTGATAGTTCGGTAATTTTCACATCTGTCACCGCCTGCTTTCTTTGGGATTGGAATTATTATATTCTTCTTGAAGTCTGAGGGTATTTCGCCTGTCTCATACATCTTGCTCACCAGATGGTAGAGTTTTGTCAGGACTGGCTCTCCCAAGGCCGTCAGTAGTTCTATTGGAATGTTGGCTACTCCGGGGGCCTTGTTTCGACTCAGGTCTTTCAGTGCTCTGTCAAACTCTTTACGCAGTATCATATCTCCCATTTCATCTTCATCTACATCCTCTTCCATTTCCATAATATTGCCCTCAAGTACGTCGCCCTTGTATAGACCCTCTATATACTCCTTCCACCTTTCTGCTTCCCCTTCTTTGCTTAGAACTGGGTTTCCATCAAAGCTCTTGATATTCATACAAGTGGTTCTCCTTTCTCCAAAGGTCTCTTTAATTTTCCTGTAAGCAGTATCTATTTTACCCCTAGTGAGGTAAGCCTCTACATCCTTACATTTATCCTCTAGCCATCCCTGCTTAGCCATTTTTCACTTCCTGTCGATCTCATTTTTGAGACGTTTGTATTCCTTTTTGCCTGCTTCATTTACTGTATTTTTATATTTTCTCCTTTCATCAATTAAATTCAATATTTCTTCTGTTACCCAAGGATTTCTACTAGCCCTCATCTTTTTACCTACTTGATCCTCTGCTGCCTTCACTACTTCATCCCTCAAAGCTACCCATTCTTCTTCTACTGTATTTCTTTCCCCCATTCCTTTCAATTGTTCCCTTATGCTCTCCCTGAAACTCTGTACAACCTCTGGTTCTTTCAGTTTATCCAGGTCCCATCTCCTTAAATTCCCACCTTTTTGCGGTTTCTTCAGTTTTAATCTACAGGTCATAACCAATAGATTGTGGTCAGAGTCCACATCTGCCCCTGGAAATGTCTTACAATTTAAAACCTGGTTCCTAAATCTCTGTCTTACCATTATATAATCTATCTGAAATCTGTCAGTATCTCCAGGGTTCTTCCATGTTTACAACCTTCTTTCATGATTCTTGAACCAAGTGTTAGCTATGATTAAGTTATGCTCTGCACAAAATTCTACCAGACGGCTTCCTCTTTCATTCCATAGCCCCAATCCATATTTACCTACTATGTTTCCTTCTCTCCCTTTTCCTACTGACAAATTCCAGTCACCCATGACTATTAAATTTTTGTCTCCCTTCACTACCTGAATAATTTCTTTTATCTCATCATACATTTCATCAATTTCTCCGTCATTTGCAGAGCTAGTTGGCATATAAACTTGTACTACTGTAGTAGGCGTGGGCTTTGTGTCTATCTTGGCCACAATAATGCGTTCACTATGCTGTTTGTAGTACCTTGCCCGCACTCCTATTTTTTTATTCATTATTAACCCTACTCCTGCATTACCCCTATTTGATTTTGTATTTATAACATTGTATTCACCTGACCAAAAGTCTTGTTCCTCTTGCCACCGAACTTCACTAATTCCCGCTATATCTAACTTTAACCTATCCATTTCCCTTTTTAAATTTTCTAACCTACCTGCCCAATTAAGAGATCTGACATTCCGCGCTCCGATCCATAGAACGCCAGTTTTCTTTCTCCTGATAACGACATCCTCTTGAGTAGTCCCCGCCCAGAGATCCGAATGGGGGACTATTTTACCTCCGGAATATTTTACCCAAGAGGATGCCATCATCATTTAATCATACAGTAAAGCTGCATGTCCTCGGGTAAAATTACGGCTGTAGTTTCCCCTTCTTGCATCCGTTCGCAGTGCCACAACAGCAAGGCCATTTTGGTTAGTGTTACAAGGCCAGATCAGTCAATCATCCAGACTGTTGCCACTGCAACTACTGAAAAGACTGCTGCCCGTCTTCAGGAACCACACGTTTGTCTGGCCTCTCAACAGATACCCCTCTGTTGCGGTTGCACCTACGGTACGGGTATCCGTATCGTTGAGGTATGCAAGCCTCCCCACCAACGGCAAGGTCCATGGTTCATGTGGTAAATAATAAGAGTGAATTTGGGATCAACAGTTTATTTTTATTTCTAGTATTGTGGCTGTGAATTAATTTCCATACAGACTGTATGGAGTTTTGCAAGGAAATTTAAAATCCCTGGATATTCAAAAAAAAAAAAAAACTGAGAGAATGCCTCATTAACACTTAGTATGCAGCTGACATAATTATGGCACTTGCAGGAAACGAGAATGTGCACCAAATATAATATTACCTCATGCCAGTACACTGATTTTCCACAGTGTCTGTGGTATATTTAAGTCTCCTACAAACATCTATCACGTCTGCAAGCTTTGTAGTTTTTGCTGTCAGTCATTTTATGCCTTTTTTGTGCGTCTTATTTTGTAGGCAACTAGCTGATGTTCAAGTTTTCTCTGTTTCATGCATTTTGCATGCTTTTCTGTTGATTTTATGTTGAAAACATTGAGTAAATGGGAGAAACATATAGGGAAAATAATTTTAAAAGTCACTGATGAGCATACAATTGAGAAAAACTAAATATTGGATGACTATTCAGACTACACATCATCCGAAAGTAGGAGTAATTCTAGGCTTTATTATTATTAGTTGCTGCATATTTTTATCATATTATTTTCACAAATTATGTTGTTATGACAGATTCTCCTACAGGTAAATCCAGACATGAATCTGAGCATATAACTCCAGTAAGTGTAATATTAGACTATGTATCTCTCCACATTTCCCTTTGTATCACGTTGCATCCATTATGAACAGTAAAGTTTGCTTTGATGTTGTGTCTTATGAATCTTTGGATTTAAATTAGCTGTGAAAGAAATTTAAACAGAAAGTTCATGTTTCCTTATGTATTAAATACTGAACTCCTTTTCAATTTTTTTTCTGTGATATATATATATATATATATATATAGAGAGAGAGAGAGAGAGAGAGAGAGAGAGAGAGAGAGAGGGAAACATTCCACGTGGGAAAAATATATTTAAAATATATTTAAAAAGAAAGATGATGAGACTTACCAAACAAAAGCGCTGGCAGGTCGATAGACACACAAACAAACACAAACATACACACAAAAAACACAATGTGTGTGTATGTTTGTGTGTCTATCGACCTGCCAGCGCTTTTGTTTGGTAAGTATCATCATCTTTCTTTTTAAATATATATATATATATATATATATATATTTTTACTATTAAATTGAGATTTCATTTGTGTATTCAGATTTAACACTAATAATATCAAAATGTGTATATAAAGTAGAAAATCCAATTTATCTAAAAATGTTTTGCAATTCCAACTACATATTTGTACACATGGGTTAAAACTTTCAAAAAAACCACCTATTTTAGTCCACAGGTAATTGCAGCTACCCATGAGACTAGTACAGTAAGTGTTAAGCAGTCTTCCTGCAATTTATCAGAATATTTGGATCCAGGGATGTAAATTTCATGTAATTCTAATGTTCACATTAAACAGGTCTTGTCTTTGCTAGTTTTTAGGCAGTTGATAAAATTCCAAGTAAAGTTATGTAAATACTTTGGAGCATTACTTAAAAATAGTAGCTTAGCAAATTAAAAAGAGAAGCACTGCCTTGCCGCTTCATCTCCTTCCTTTTCAATCCAATGTAGTTGTTTTTATCCTAAAAAATATATACATACATTTAGCAATCTTGAATGAGTTCTCATAATAACCAGTCTGAGTAGACTGACAACAGTCATAATTTCCTGTTAGTAAACTTTCCAGAAGTAGCCTGCAGTGGTTGCTCCTGTCTGTCAATGTACAATTTGACTAGTTCTTCTCCTTAATGGAATTTATGAAACATGACGTGTGAATGAATGAGCAATATAATATTTGTGCACTAAATCAGAATTTCATCTGTTAGTGAAAAGTTGTTCACAAAAGTGTATTTTCCTGGTAATGTTATGGACACTGTATGAAGTAACACCTTGATATACCCAACACAGCATTTCTACAAATTCTGTCATAGCTTGTGACATATTGCTGGAATCCCTTTAGTGGTGAGTGTTTTTTTTTTTTGTGTGTGTGTGTGTGTGTGTGTGTGTGTGTGTGTGTAAGAGCGAGATTCTCTGTTCTAATAAGCTCATAAGAAATATGTCATATACAGTCTGATTGACATAAGTGCATAACTTTTACAACCAGTGTAAATTTAAATAAAATCTTTTTGAGTGTTAGGCTGCATTTTTACGAAACTATAAAACAACTATAATGACACCCGTATTTGCAAAAGCCCACTAAAGGGCAAATAAACTGCTGTACAAATGAACCAAAGAGCACTGTTGCAAAGGCAGTCAAAATGTCAGCTTGATTTTGTCTTAGCAGTCCGATTGGTTTGAAGAGTTTGTCAAGAGACATAATCACTTCTTCCTGCACATTACTGGGGAAAATCTTGCTACAATTTTCAGAAATCACATATTCAAAGTGAACACGCATGCAGTGCCCCCCTCCCCCAGGAATGAGGAATTAGAACATTCCCCCAGTTACGGGCAAAATTAAATCATAAGTTTTAAACTGAAATGTTGTTGTCTTTTTTTTATTTGAAGGTAGGGAAGTCTCATTATTGAAATGCCATGTTCATTTTGTTTTCAACTTTGTCTTTTGATACTTTAAAATAATTGCAGTTCATAAATTGACTGAACATTTCGTTTTGTAGGGAGCAGATTTTGCTCATGTGGGAGCAATCTAGATGCTTGTAAAACAATAAACTGGTAGCCAAGATTGCAGGAATTCTTTTTA
This sequence comes from Schistocerca cancellata, assembly GCF_023864275.1. Taxonomy (NCBI): domain Eukaryota; kingdom Metazoa; phylum Arthropoda; class Insecta; order Orthoptera; family Acrididae; genus Schistocerca; species Schistocerca cancellata. The sequence goes on along the minus strand of NC_064626.1, from coordinate 911,030,311 downwards.
TTCCAAGATTACTGGTTTCGGTGAAACTAAAGCCTATAACATGCAAGCCTTACAAAATTGTCGTGAGTAGCACATAGGTGTCCAAGAGAGATAACATTATAAATGTTAAGCATCTCCATCACATACAAGCGCAAGCTAGGTATTACCGCAACTCTGGTTCTGTTCTTACATTACAGGCCGCGTCGTGAGATGGCTCTAGCAGAAGAGGCGCCAAGGTTGTTTTTGGGGGAAGAGACCAAACTGCGATGTCATCGGTCTCATCCGTTTGAGGGAAGGACGGGGAAGGAAGTCGGCCATGCCCTTTCAAAGGAATCATCCCGGCATTTGCCTGGAGCGATTTAGGGAAATCAAGGAAAACCTAAATCAGGATGGCCGGACGCGGGATTGAACCATCGTCCTCCCAAATGCGAGTCCAGTGTGCTAACCACTGCGCCACCTCGCTCGGTCAGAGGCGCCAATGAATATCACAGCTCGCATCATAACAGACTACAGTTAATGAAAGAGCGTTAAAGAAAGAGTGTAGTGAAAAAATGAAATTTTTCACAAAGAAAGTTTTTATTGCATGACGTTTGTCAAGATCTAACCCTCCAATTATGCCTCAAATTGCTTAATTCAAACTTTGGTGCTCAATCACCTTCAGAAAACATCTTTTATAATCGATTTGCAGAATTTTGTCATGGATGCGCTTCAATCAGTGACAAATTCTGTAAAGTGAGTTAAATAATGACCGTTGTTCCAGAAAAACATTGATGCTGCCCATAAAATGACTGAAGAAGATTGATATGTGACTTACCATGCGTTAGAAGCATTCTTAGGCATATCAAAGACTGCAGTATATTTTATTTTTCCACAGTATTTAGATCTGAAGAAGATCTGTTCCCAGTGGGTTCTACAGTATCTGACTGAAGCATAAAAAGAGGCCAGTGTCGATTGGTGTAAGAAAAAAATTCAACCATGTAAATGTAACATCTATATACAACATCCCAGCCTGAGCCAAAGCTTGGTTATATTTGTATGTGGCAAAATCTAAGAAGCAGTCAATCGTATGGGTGTTCCAGAATGAACGGAAGCCTACAAAAGTACTTCATTTACAAACAGCTTCCAAGAAAATGATCACTTCTTAATTTGGTGATCGCTGGTTTCTTTAGTTACATCGGGTACATCACAAGCAATGCTTTAGAGAATCAAAAAATACTGAATAAATCATCATTTAAAACAATTTTATTGTGATAATTTGTTGATCAAATCAGAAAAAATAACTGAAAACACCCAATTGTTCTTCATTGTGAGAATAATAGCTGTTACACAGCATGACAAACAACTGATTCTTTGATGTAGCAAAATGTCAAATTAATATCTAACATCCCCTTACACCTAATTTATTGCCTAATGACTTCAATTTTGTACCCGATGAATTCCTTCAAAAGCCATGTTCTTGCAGTACCAACATCGGAGTGAATAAAATGTTTCCACACCTGGTTTTTTTTTTTTTTTTTTTTTTTTTTTTTTTATAAAAAAACTTAAAAGTTGGTCTTCCTCCGGAACAGAGGTTCATGGCTGAACTGTAATTTAGTGACTGAGTGTATAAGGGTCTGAAATCACTTATTCAACTTGAATACTGATGTACCTTCACTCATGACATGCACAATTTCAGAGACTGCAGGTCTATAAAGTTCACAGGCCCACTTATACAGGCCACCTGGGTCCGCCCCCTGGCGCACTCTAGTGAGCCGCCAAAGAAACAGTATTATTAAAGTGACTGCAAATGATTGCTCGGCCTATTCTGTACTCTGTATTACTGTTGTCTAGACAATGTGTTCACTGCTGTGCACAACCTGTATCTTATGTGTTGTTCTGTGAAGTATTGTGTTCTATAAATCATCTTTGTTCTTGCTATAGCAAATACACATTCTAAAAAATCGTGGTTATAAAGTGAAACATATAAAATACACCAAAAGCAAGGAAATGCTCTTTTGGAAATGAATGTTCACCAACAAAAGAAACTCAGATTTCATACATAAACATTACATGTAATCCTTCATACATTGTTTCCCAGGGACTATGCATTAGTTATATTTACTTTGGTCATAGTTTAAACATCTCTGACATCTCCTTTCCTCTTCTCTTTTCATCTTAAAGAAGGAAGGCCTGTTTCTGGAAAGATGCACAAGTGTTTCAGCTAAAAAGGATATAAGCACAATTGTATCACTCCTTACTCATTATTTACTTCTGGTAATGCAGACTTGTATGGTGAAAAAAGTATTCAGCATGAAATTACATTTGCATGCCAACCACTCAGCCCTTACTTTTGTAGTACAGAAGTCACAAAAAGCTAGCATGAAAAGTACAACTTTTATGAGGCAGAAAATCACAGAAATTTTCTTAACTTCATGAATTACAGGAAAACTAATTGTACTATTCAGCTTGCTTTCTTGTTATCTTTTGTTGCTTCATTCAAATTTTGCATGCTGTAATGAACTGTTTATTTCTAATTGTTTACAAAAGTCCTACTGCATTTAATTTCAGTTATACAGAAAGCAAATTTGTGATAAGCACTGTGAACTGCACAAATTCAAGCTGTTGTATTTTGTTTCACAGTATATTTCTGTGATTAGCAATAATTCTCACTTATCTCAATAAAAAACTGAACAAAATCTGTCTGACTCATAAAGTAATATCTAAGCATGTACATGTCACTGTAAACAGTATGTCACTTGCAGCACAACATGCCAAGCACAAACCAGAAACAGGTTGGCTGAATCAGGACATTAAATACCTGAATTCCAAGAATATTTACTGACATCATGAATAGAGTCAAACACCAGACAGACATTCTAATTGAAAGAAAGTGGGGAAAACAACAAGAACTACACACACTTACGGAAAGTAACACTCCAGCTAATGTCAGAAACAATAGGCAAACAAACCACACAATCTACATACAACAGGTAAACCATAGCGACACACAATTCACAAAACAAGCACTTAACCTACTAGAAAGGGCGCCTACATACAACGTCAAGAAAGGGCGCCTACATACAACGTCAACACACAGGTTATACACAAGACAACAGAGAACCTAATAACAGAAAGTGAATACATAATAAAACAGCAACAGGTGAACAACAGCTCTAATTTCAATGCAGGGCTGATGAGAGAGTTAACAGCAGAGGAAGTCAGATGCATAATAAAGGAAAACAAAAATAACATACTGACAGTAACAAAAACTGTTGAAAAAAATCCAGAAAAATAATAGACAAACTTAAAAGCAACGGGACTCTTTATCACAAAATCTGCCAACAACAACACCATGTTAGTAATAAAACAAAAGTAGAACAAAAATAAAATCCCAAAATTTATGCTAAAGAACAAAATTGTAAAAATAAGCAGTGACCCACCACAAACATATCAGAAGACACTTCTAAAGAATATCTCACACATACTCACAAAACAGAAAGTAAAATGGCTAAAACAAAATACCCCCAAGGTTCCCACACTAAAACAGCCTACCAAAGATTCACAAACAGGATACACTAATACGCGCACTCATATGTTATAGAAGTACACCCACATCTCACCTAGCCAGAGAAAAGCACACAACTTACAGAAACATTTATATATAAACAAACAACAGAAGCATACACACTGAATAGCTTATAGAAAAGATCAAACACATCAACATAGCAACAATAGCCAAACTCATGTCATTTGACATCACATCCATGTACATCAATATACCCACCACAGAAACCAACAACACCATTTGTAACAACACAGACATTCACAATCCCTACATAGAAAAAAAAAACTGAACATTCTAAAATTAATCATAGAACAAAACTATTGCACAGCTGACAACCTCTTCTACTCACAACAGGATGGACTCCTCATGGGGTCACCACTCTGTGGAATCCTAGCCAACATCTTCCTAAATCACATTGAAAACAAAATATTTCAAACCACAGTGAAACCCAAACAGTACAGAATAAAGTACTGATATTATTTTTTAAATGACATCACATGCCTTCTAAACAAAACACCCAACCACATACAACAACGCTAACAATATAAACACAGTTCACCCACAGATAAAATTAATCTGCAAATCAAAAAAGGACAAAATGCTGTAGTTCTTAGACATCACAATACACAGACACATTCCATTTCACACAGAAAAGCTGGGTTCCGACATACACAATGACAGGCGCACAGAACATAAACACACAGAACACAAATACACAACACACCCAAAAAAGAAGCATCCACAATAACAGCAAATGGTATGCATTCACCCACAACAACAACAACAACAAAGCAGCTCACAGAACAGGTAAGAAGTTATATGGAAAAAAGAAAAGAAAAAAAGGGGGGGGGGGGCTGAAAATTGACTAGAGAACAGGCAACTCTATAAAAAAACAAATTTACGGCAATTAATACAGAACCCTACCCATCTTGGATCTACCAACTCACATGTCAAGACTTCAACTCAATTTATATTGGACAAACAAGTATAAATTTCAACAGCAGATACACTGAACACAGGATGGCACTTAAGAGTAGCAGCAGTCATTCTACATATGCAGATCATCTCATGGTCAAGAAACACAGACCAAGAGACATAAAAACAGACTTCAACACTCTCAAATATAGCAACAACTCTCCACAGAAAATTAGAACAAAATTACAGTATATAAAAAGCCATAGTGGAAGGAGAAGCAGCGATGAATGAATACACAACACTATGCACTGGAACCCTGTTCTCAGGTCTACAGAAATTATCAGAAAACTAAGACACACACACACACACACACACACACACACACAACAAAAAAACACCCCCACAGCCCAATGTCACCACAAAATTCAAAATTCCCACCCAGAAAAAAAATGGCAGAATATGTGAACATCACACAAATAGTGAAATTGTGTACATTAGGAAGCTCCATTCAAACACCCTGTAGAAACATGAAAATACGAGAACTACAAAAAGTAGGTACACACATTTACATACAGAGTCTGTCCCCCTCCCCAATAAACATTTTACAAAGCACAACTGCAATCAATGTACATTTCAACTCGTTTTTCAAACAAGAGAACTGTAACCTACAAAATGCTAGTCAAAGAGAAAAACAGCAAATCTTCATTCACAAAACAAAAAATACAATGACAGTAGCACTACAGCATAAGAAAAAATCAATAATATCACATCTTAAAATTTTAGAAATTACATAACAAACATTACTAAATCCTTATTAATTATAGATGACATACTGGAAGGCTGTAATTATAGCTGTATGTAATAATAAGGTATATATTTATTCTTCACAGTGATATTTCTGTCCATATTTATCATAATGTAAATATTCAATATCAAAACCTGGTAAATATCATAAAACATACATTCTTTGTATATTTTTCTACAGATAATAAATAAAACTCCTGAAGATAGAGACACTTCTCCAAAAAGTGAATGGGTAGTAAAACAAGAAAAATTGTTTCCAGAATGAGATTTTCACTCTGCAGTGGAGTGTGTGCTGATATGAAACTTTCTGGCAGATTAAAACTGTGTGCCGGACCGAGACTCGAACTTGGGGACCTTTGCCTTTCGCCGGCAAGTGCTCTACCAACTGAGCTACACCAGCACGACTCACGCCCCATACTCACAGCTTTACTTCTGCCACTATCTCGGCAAAGGTCGCGAGTTCGAGTCTCGGTCCGGCATACAGTTTTAATCTGCCAGGAAGTTTCAAGAAAAATTGTGTTTGCTCAAGGCAGAACTACATTTTCTTGTTAAAGAATTCTCACTCTTTCCTACACCTGTTCTCCAGTCAAGAACCTCAATTGTCATAGGTTTTTTACAAATAGATTAGTAACCTGAATCTGAAGATGATTTAGTGACTACAGCTGATTCTGTTAAGAAATCACCAGTCAACCAATATTTTCTACATCCACTGTTGTAAACTTTCATTTTTATTAATTAGTATGTCATTCTCTATAAATGTTGTTTCTGGTTTATTCTCTATAAAGAAACAAAATGTATACTAATTGCACATTAGACAGTGAGATATCAGTGGCAAGACTGGGCATTCTGAACGAAAGAAGCATGATCTGGAGATTGCTTAGCGTACTACACCTAAACCTTTGTGAAACATATGATAAAAGTTAAAGAGTGAAAATGTGCCAGTGCAAAACACATCACTGTAGCAAGGACTATAGCACCCAATACCATATAAAACAGGCACTGAAGAGGAGAGTCCTACTCATGAATGGCATGACACGGCGCCACAAAGGCCAACTGTAGCAAAGGATGTGAAGGATTATATTGTGTTGAACTGTATATTCCTGGGTTACATGTGGTGGAACCCACTGAAAACGGTTGTCCAACTCGAAATAAGTAATGTTTGTTGCGAAAGCAGTGTTTCTTCCATAACCTTCCCAGCCCAATAGAATGAAATATTACTGGTTTTAGGTCTCATTTCATAGTTACCAGTTTCGTGCGCGCGCGCGTGTGTGTGTGTGTGTGTGTGTGTGTGTGTGTGTGTGTGTGTGTGTACAGTCAACATAACAAAACTGTCTGCAGGGAAAATGGCTAAGTCCCAATTCAGGAGTTCTTGGCATGTACAGGAATATCGCAACTTGTAGTGACACTTCCTCCTCATTAATACCCACACTGCATTATAGTGACAACATATTTTCATACCTGCAAGACGTACTACACACAATATTAAAAATTAATACCAATTGAAGCTAATACATGGAAATATAGGATACTGACACTGATTGCAAAATGTGTAGCAATTTGGCCAGCAGCACTAGATGCAGTCCAAAGGAGGTGTTAGCATCACTGTGCAAATAGCTCAGTCAAAGTGCCTAGTTCTCAGCCACTAAACCAAAGACTGTCCACCATTTGGCACAATTTTTTTTTTATTTCCCCATCATGGTAGGTGCCAACAGCCTTTCTATGTTAGCTTCTCTTGTCTTGATGAGTACAACAATGGTGCAAATTATTTGTAGTCTTTAAGAGAACTATTGCAATGCAAGCTACATAAATTGCATCAAAAAAATTCCCACAATTTTCAACAAAATTCACCCAAGTTATTTTAAGGGCATTCATTTAATAGGAGCAAGAGAATATTATTATACGTGATTTCAGATTGATCAGACTTTTAGCAAAACTTAATCTTTTATGAAGTTCATATTTCAAATGTAGGAAAAAGTAACTAACTGAATAACACAGGTCTCAAAAAGATTTTTTTTTAAAGTTGTTTGAAATTTAATAACCGACTTTTATGTACTTTTCAGTGCTGATTTCAAAAATGAAATCCATTTTTTTCTGATTTCCTAACAAAAAAAGGGAGTATTTTTGGGTATAATAACAAAATTTAAGCAATTTATCACATTTTTTCCAATGTTGTAAAATTTTATTTTATTTATAAATCATGTTCTAAATTACATTTCCAGTACACTTCCATTTCTCTTTAAGCTCATAAGTCCTTATAACAACACTTTCGCTTTCTGTCGAAGCTGCTTTTATTGCTTTTCCGGCTGTGGACTCATTGAGGATCATCTCTTTTTATCATGGTGAAACCAGTCATGTGGTCAACAAGCTAAGCTGCAACCACTGTGCTGCATTCTATGTAGGCATGACAACCAACAAGCTGTCTGTCCACATGAATGGCAACTGACAAACTGTGGCCAAGAAACATGTGATCCACCCTGTTGCTGAACACACTGCCAAATATGATATCCTTCATTTCAATGACAGCTTTACAGCCTGTGCCATATGGATCCTTCCCACCAACACCAGCTTTTCTGAACTGTGCAGGTGGGAACTTCCCCTGCAATACATCCTATGTTCCAGTAACCCTCCTGGCCTCAACCTTCATTAGTCACTGTCCTCACCCATCCAGCCACTTCCCTGTTCCCATTCCAGCACTAGACAACTGTCATTCCACCACCACACCCAGTCTTTTTATTTCTCTCCTTTTTCCGCTACTTCCGCCCCCCTCCTCCCCACCTCTCCCTTGCCCACCGTCTAATCTGCACCAATTCACTGCCCACTGCCACCACCATACTAACCCTCTCCCTCCCCACCCCAGCCTCCTCCTTACCCCCCATCATGCTCTGGTGCTGCTACGTACAGCGTGGTTAACGTTGCCCGAGACTGCAGTCGTGTGTGCGAGTTTCGTTTGCATGAGTGTATGCGTGTGCATATGTATGTCTATTGCTGATGAAAGTCAATGGCCGAAAGCTTGAACTGTGAGAGTGTTTTTGTTGTGCCTATCTGCGACTCAATCCTCAGCCCACCAATCACAAACTTCAACTCTCACCAAACACACACAAACACCCAACGCCCCCCCCCCCCACACACACACATACACACAATTCATATACAGTATTTAGATGGGTTGTAAACATATTGCTTACATTACCACGTGCTCCCATCCCTGTCATGAGATGACACTGCAAACACCAATTCAATATGGAACACACAACATTCACACCTCCAGACAACTTTCACGCTGAGTGCTGCTTATATTGTGTAAGTCATACGAAAGTGATGATACTGAGTAACTCCACACTGTTCTCTGAAATTTATTCATAACTCTATGCTGTGTCCTGCAAACAAAATATACTGCACCAAATAAGTTGGCTAACTGTAGTGCTACCTGTGCCAAGCTGGGCTGAGTCGCTAATATTTATTAAAATCCTATATTAAAATATAGCTGGACACATATAATGATACAAAAAGAGATAATTACGTACAAAACTGTATGATCTTCCAGTTGACAGGACATGCGTAGAATATGGATTTTCAGTGTGAGAGATGGTTCACTTCTCTGTAATTTGCAAGGACAATAGAACTCAATAATGTTGGTGGTTTGTGGATATGAAACTGCAGATGCTGGATGACTGAATGGTCTACTCTTTGTCTTCTTGCAATTAGGATATAATGTGAGACAATGACTATTTATATTCTGATTTAACATTTTTTTAAATCTACTGTCATTACTCAAAATGATTTTGAATACAAAGAAAGGTGCCAATTACAAGAGAGTTCACTAAAGAGAGAAAGCTAGATTCTGGCTAAAGTAACTGCTCAGCTCTGCAGGGAGGGATCAGAACTTACTTCTCGTAGAGCCTGAGGTGTAGAGCAATGACAATAAGACCATTACAGAGCTGGATACTGTTGGAATCCTTGATCTTAAAAATGTTGTATTTCAGTTTTTTTAGTGTACAATGACGGTTTGACAAGTCTGATAAATTTCCATTAAAGAATGAAATATTTTTGCCACACTTTTATGGTTCGTAAGCTTTATTATTTCAAGGATCATATAAGGAATTAGTACACTGTACAGCATACAGTTCACTGTTGACAGTAACTCCACACTGTTCTCTGAAATTTATTCATAACTCTATACTGTGTCCTGCAAACAAAATATGCTGCACCAAATAAGTGTGTTGACTGCGATTGAAAATGGAGAAAACTGAGTTTTGTGCTGGTATTAAACATTTTCATTTGAAAGGTTGGATTGCCACACAAATAAAAACAGAACTGGATGAAGTTCATGTGGACGCTGCACCATCACTAAAGACCATGAATTTAAACATGGTCAGACAAGCACAGAAGATAAAGTGTGCTCCAGCCATCCAACTGAGGTCACCAAAAAGGAAACCATTGACAAAATCCCTGAATGGTATCACAAGTCTGCCGAATAAAAATTTGTGAGATTTCTGGGACTGTTGGCATCTCATCTGAGCGAATGCGTAATATCCTGAATGGAAAATTAACTATGAAGAAGCCGTGTGCGAAGAGGTGCCATGATTGTTCACAGTCGACCAAAAGTGCATGTGGCTGAAGTTTAATTGCAATCCGCAATACTTTTGCGCTGATTTGTGACTGTTGATGAAACCTAGCTCCATCATACACGCCAGAGCTTAAACAGCAATCAAAACAATGGACAAAGGCTGGTGAAAACGCACCAAAGAAAGCAAAGAACATTTTGTCAGCTGGTAAGGTGATGGACATTGTTTTTTGAGATTCCCAAGGTACAATCCTCATAGATTACGTGGAAAAAGGCAGAACCCTAACTGTACCCTATTATGCTTCATTACTGGAATGTCAGAAACTTGTGTTGACTGAAAAAATAACAAGGTTGGCATACAAAAAAGTGCTCTTTCATTAAGATAATGCACCATCCCGTATATCAGTGATAACAATGGATGAACTAGACTCTGAACTGGTTCCTCATCCAGCCTGTTCAGGAGACTTTGCCCCCAGTGAGTTTTTCCTGTTTCCTAACTTGAAACTTGCTGAAATAGAAAGCTGGTGGGAAAATACCAAGGTAAAGTAGAAACCTCATTTTTAACTACGAGGCTGTTTGGAGCAGTCTACTTGTGGGCAGTAACATTGGAAAATGCTATAAACAGTCTCTGGAAACTGGGAAAGGCATATTACTTAGAGACAATTCCTTTGCAAAATAACAAGAGTTTGACACACAAGGTTCAAACAATGGAGTAAATGTGAGTCCAAATGGTATCCGGCCACCTCCCAAAATCAGCAAGCCATATCAAGTTACATCTGATATAATAAAATAAGCTTGTTCTGAATCTGTTAAGTGGCTAACACTGTCTCCATATAGAGAATGTTTGAAACAATTCAAAGAGATGAAAGCTGTAGTGGAATCAAAGGAGACAAAAACAAAAGTTTTGTTCCCAAAAAAGAAAAACAGAAAAAACACATGACAAAACTTCCATTCAGTCATAGTCTGATAGAAATTTAATCATGGGCAATGCTTCAGCTGTGCAATCTGATAAAGAAAACACTGAACATATTTTCTGCAGTGGTCATTTCTGTGAAGACTTACATACAAAAATCGGCACAGTGTGTGGAATGCTATCCTTGGACTCAAATGTTAACTTGAAAAAGAACTTTTCTATGCCCTGACTTAACTTCTTTTGCAGAATGCAGAAAATGTTGGAGAGGCAGTAAGGAAGATAATATTATTACTTTAGCTTTTATCTGTTCTGATATTGGGCAATATTAAGTCTGGCTGTCTCATTTTAGGACACCAATTCTATTTCTCTTCATACTGAACAATGGAAAATCAAGGATAGAATATAACAATATGAGAGACGGAAAGTTGCTACTCACCATACAGCGGAGATGTTGAGTCGCGATAGGCACAATAAAAAGATTCACACAATCATAGCTTTCGGCCATTAAGGCCTTTGTCAGCAGTAGACACACATACGCACATGCACTCACCCACAAGCGCAACTTGCACACACGTCTGCAGTCTCAGAGAGTGTAGTTTCAACTCTCTGAGACTGCAGACGTGTGGGCAAGTTGCACTAGCGTGAGAGAGAGAGAGAGAGAGAGAGAGAGAGAGAGAGAGAGAGAGAGAGAGAGAGTGTGTGTGTGTGTGTGTGTGTGTGTGTGTGTGTGTGTGTGTGTGTCTACTACTGTCAAAGGCCCTAATGGCCGAAAGCTATGATTGTGTGATTCTCTTCAAATTGACTTTTTAGGCTTTTCCTTTTTTTTTTAAATTTACATTTATTACGTGTCAGGTAGCATGAATATAATAAATAAAATGTACAGTATTGATTTCATGTAGATTTCCAATTAACAAACGTACAATTGTACCAAATGTTGTAATATAAAGTGGAGTAAAGGGAAATGATGCTAGTATGAGGTCCACCCACCACTGGTATCAGTTACTTGCCTCATCCATCAAGCATGGGGGCAGTCAGCCTCTCCCATGTATCCAACACCATGTCTGAAGGCTGATGTTGGCCACTGTAAGCTCATATGTCGCTTCATTTTGGCACACAATTTTCCAATGAGATTCAAGTTTGGCACTCGAACAGACCAGTTGATCAGGTCGACATCAGCCTGTTTGAAAACCATTGCTGAATGATTCTAATCATGAACCGGTGAGTTATCTTGTTAGAAGTCGATCACTTCAATGGGATAGCATAGTGAAGCCATCATATTGCAAGAGTGCCAGGGTACTATCTCTCACAGCCTGCATATGTCATATACTCGTCTTTCTCGCAATGTATTATCATGTTCGTCATACCTCAGCTATATTTGTCCTACACTTGCAACACATCAACAAACAACAAAATGTGGAAAAAGAATGTTATTGAGGGGACATGAATCTTAATAACTACTATGGAAATTCAGATACTCAAATGCTGCCATGTAGCTACCGCATAACTATATAGTTCTGATCTTATTCAAGGCAGAAATATTCTGACATTTTAAACAGATAAAACTGTTATAGTGTATATATAAAAAAATATGTGGTGATTACACTGATGTGACAAAAGTCATGGGATAGCGATACACTTATACAGATGAAGGTAGTATAGCATACATATGGTATAAAAGGGCAGCATCATATGTGTTCAGGTGATTCATGTGGAAAGGTTTCTGATATGATTATGGTTGCACAATAGGAATTAACAGGTTTTGAATGCAGTAGTTGGGGCTAGCCACATGGGAAATTCCATTTTAGAAATTATCAGGAAATTCAATATTCTGAAATCCACAGTATCAAGAGTGTGCCGAGAATATCAAATTTCAGGCACAACCTCTCACCAAGGACAACTCAGTGGCCAATGGCTTTCACTTAATGATTGAAAGCAAAAGCATTTGCATAGAGTTGTCAGTGCTTACAGTCAAGCTAAACTGTGTGAAGTAACTGGAGAAATCAATGCGGAATATACTACAAACATATCAGTTTCCACAGTGGTGTGAAATTTGGTGCTAATAGCCTTTGGCAGCAGATGACCAACATGAGTGCCTTTGCAAGCAGCGCAAAATCGCCTGTAGTATCCCTCCTGGGCTTATGACCATGTGGGCTGGACCCTAGATGATTGGAAAACTGTAGCCTGATCAGATGAGTCCTGATTTCAGTTGGGAAGAGCTGAAGGTATGGTTCAAGTGTGGCACTGACCCCATGAAGCCATGAACCCTAGTTCTCAGCAAGGCACTGTGCAAGCTGGTGGTGGCTCTGTAATGGTGTGTACTGTGCTTACATGGAATGGACTGGGCCCTTTGGACCAAGTGAACTGATCACTGACTGTCTATGGTTATATTCAGCTACTTGGAGATTATTCGCAGCCATTCATGGACTTCAAGTTCCCAACCAACGATGTAATTTTTATGGATGACAATGCGCCATGTCACTGTGACACAATTGTTCATGATTGGTTTGAAGAACGTTGCAGACAATTCGGGCAAATGATCTGGTCACTCACATTGCCCTACATGAATCCCATTGAATCCCATTGAACATTTGTGCTCATGCAAACAATGCTCCACTGGCAACACTTTCACAATTACGGATGGCCATAAAGGCAACATGGCTCAATATTTTTGCAAGGGACTTCCAACGACTTGTTGAGTCCATGCCACATCAGGTTGCTGCACTACACCAGCCAGAGAAAACGAGATCCGACATGATATTAGGAGGTATCCAATGACTTTTGTCACCTCAGCGCATATGAATTCAAAAGTAAAATTGTTACTATAAGAAGGAAACAAATACAGTGCTAAAAGTGTGTTACATGTGGCGCTGCCACTGTTGCCAGCATGTGTTGCATTCCCACTGGCATGAAATGAATAAACGAAGGTACTGGAGCTTGTCAAGACATGTGAACAGTTCTGTTGTCACATGTACATATGTTTATGTAAATATATTAAAAACAAAGATTCCATGACTTACCAAACGGGAAAGCACTGGCAGATAGGCACAATAGAAAACACACATACAAAATTTCGAGCTTTCGCAACCCCCAGTTGCCTCATCAGGAAAGAGGGAAGGAGAGGGAAAGATGAAAGGATGTGGGTTTTAAGGGAGAGGGTAAGGAGTCATTCCAATCCCGGGAGCAGAAAGACTTACCTTAGGGGGAAAAAAGGACAGGTATACACTCGCGCGCGCGCGCACACACACGCACACACACACACACACACACACACACACACACACACACACATATATATATCCATCCACACATATACAGACAGAAGCAGACATATTTAAAGACAAAGAGTTTGGGCAGAGATGTCAGTCGAGGCCAAACTCTTTGTCTTTAAATATGTCTGCTTGTGTCTGTATATGTGTGGATGGATATGTATGTGTGTGCGAGTGTATTTTTTCCCCCTAAGGTAAGTCTTTCCGCTCCCGGAATTGGAATGACTCCTTACCCTCTCCCTTAAAACCCACATCCTTTCATCTTTCCCTCTCCTTCCCTCTTTCCTGACGAAGCAACCGGGGGTTGCGAAAGCTCGAAATTTTGTGTGTGTGTTTTTTATTGTGCCTATCTACCAGCGCTTTCCCGTTTGGTAAGTCATGGAATCTTTGTTTTTAATATATTTTTCCCATGTGGAATGTTTCTTTCTCTTTTGTTTATGTAAATATTTATATATGTATGCGTAAATATTTATGTGTGTATGTGTATGTGAAAACTTTTTTAAATACCACTGTAGATTTATTTTAATATTTAATCTGTATTCAGCTTCATTAAGAGTCCATCTGAGCCCAACAATCAATCACATTAGGTCATGTCGACAAGTAGGAAGTGACTGCAGCATCACTGTTTTCAGACTCCCCATATTTGCAGAACTATGGCAGGAAGGAAGAAAGCCACTATAGCACTGATTAACAGCAACATCTTGGTTTCTAATTTATGCAACCCATAACATTAGACTTTTACTAACTCCATTTCCAATCTCTACAGTGGACGACTGATTCTGAGCAATGCAGGAGGCCTGAACCATAAACTTCAAAACTTTGTGACATCTAGTATATGCCTTTTAGATTGCATCATAGAACTGACAGATCACACCAAGCTACGCCATGCAGTATCTTACACAGACTATAATTCAGGCAGAGGTGGTTTTAAGGCTCCATCCGGCTCTCCAAATTTTAATTTTCCATTATTTCCCTAAATGACTTGAGGCAAGTAGCAGTACAGTTCCTTTCAAATGGGCACAGCCTATTCTAACATTCTGATGACCTAAAGTGTGAATGTGGATCTGGGTTATATCTGTTTATTCCCCCAAACCACCTTCCACTTCTTTATGAGGTGACTTAACTTGGAATTTGCAGCCACTCTTCTTTACTGAATAGCCAGCTGCTGGAAACCCTCTTGACTACTTCTAACCGTCGAATAATGCTAGGTACAGGAATTTTTAGACTCTTTCTACTAATGAACTAAGTAGACATACAAACTTTACTTTTCATCAACTAACGATGTATTTGACCTCCATACACAATAAAAATCTCACTTTCCACATGAATATGTAACTTTCTACAAGTCTCTTGTACAGTCGGTCGTTGGAAACAAATTCAGTTACAGTTAAAAGAAAGTTGGGTTGGATACCATGACCTTTCTTAACATGAATTATAAAATGAGTCTTGCCTCTAACAAGGTTATGTGAAGAGTTTACAAGAGTACTTTTACAACTGTTGTTTTAATAACAATAGTCAATGACACAATAAGCACAGAGCTGCATATAAACTCCATGGTTCTTCCTTACACACTCACTAAAATATCTATGGATTGCCTGACAGGTACTTGTCAGGGATGTGTGTGTGTGTGTGTGTGTGTGTGTGTGTGTGTGTGTGTGTGTGTGTGTGTGTGTGAGAGAGAGAGAGAGAGAGAGAGAGAGAGAGAGAGAGAGAGAGAGTAGTGAGTGAAGTGTTATGAAACAATGTGTGTATAGTGTGTGCAGTGACTGATAGTGAGATATGAGTAAACAGTGTGGCATTACAGTATTTAATAATTTATTTGTAAAAAAAGTATTGTATACCAGGAGAAAATCTAATGATTGTCTCTAACTATAAGTCTGTAAATATATGTGTACATGAATTAGCTTAATTTAAATTGATCTAAACTTGTAAATACTTTGACATGTCCTATATCCTTGTAAAAAGATATCTGTGGTTGAATAAAGCTGCTACTACTACTACAACTAAATCCATCCCTGTTGAAAATATATTAGGCTACTATAAATGATTCAGTCATTTTCAAAGCTCCATATTTTCCAAACTATTACACACACAAATATAGTTGATGAATGAATGAAACCGTAAACCCACCAAGTTTGCATTTTACACTCGACAAATTTTCTACGAGTGACTACCTGGTCACATGAGACACGCCCAAGCAACACTTAAGTTGATTCCATACATATCCTGTCAGTGGTCATCACAGCGGCACTAATGCATTCTCTGAATTTTTCCAGTGTCTGGTCAGCAGGGGTATGGAAACTTTGTCTTTATTGTACCTCTTAAAGAAAAAGGTACAAGATGTTAGGTCAGGTGAGCTGGGGGGCCAAGGGAACAGAACCACACCATCTTCACCACTATGTCCAATGCAGTGATGCTGAATTTTATCATTTAGGTAGTGATGAACAGTGATGCTCCAATGCAGGGGTGCCCTATCTTGTTGGAAGATGAAATTCTGAGAATCAGTAGTTAGTTGTGGAAACAACCAGAACTGCAACATGTCAAGGTAAGAGGTAACTGTCGAAGTCTTCTCAAAGAAGAAAAATGGCCCATACAGCAATGTCTGTGACGCTGCACAGAAAACATTAACCTTTCACGGAAGTCGTTTATTTGGCATGTCATACGGATCTTCAGTGCCCCACAATCTCACATTGTGGCAATTAACCTTTCCAGCTAAATATTTTGTAACAGATAAACTTCTCGCATATTCCAACAAACACAAAATCTTTTCTTGCTTTGTCACCATTCTGTCAAGGCACTGCACTTGTAACACTAACTGATGGACACAATGCAAATTGTTGTGTGTTTATGGTTCTGTTCACGCAGTGATCATATCTGTACATCTAATACTTGGACAATATAGAACTCTGAAAATGAATTAATCATTTATAGTAGCCCTTTATTAATAAATAGTGATGGCAAGAACACCTCATTCCTTTGATAATATTCTCAAAACAACTAGACTCAATTATCATGATACTATTAGAATAAAATGATCATCAAGTTAACCAGAGATAGACACAAAAGTTGACAGTCAGTTTACTGGATAAGCAACTGGTAATGTCATTCATCACAAACAGAAGCTATAGTTATTTAGCTCAAGAAAAAAAAAATGGCTGAGTGCTCTACAAAAGTATATACTTTTCAGCATGATCTTAGGTAGCTGTCCTCATCCACGAAAAAAATATTAGAAAGGATCTTCAGAAATCTCATATACTTGGTAATGCTTTGTAGCATTCATTACATTCAACTTACAATTATAATACAGCAAAATAAAGAACAACTCATACAGTTTTATTGATATACCTGTGCGCACAGGTGTGCCACTGTTTTCTGTGTCTTCAGTCAAAAATTGCTAGTAAGAAAGATGGTGAATAGTGAACAGAAAGCTTTTTGTGTCTTATACTTTGCAAGGACTGAATGTATTGTTACAATGAAACATGAGTTCCATATTAAGTTCCATTGTAATCCTCTCACTGATGATAACATCTGTAGATGGTATCACCAGTTTGAAGACATCAACTGTCTATGCATAGGGAAGAGTATGGGACAACCAAGAGTGAAGAACAAGTTGAATGAGTATGAGAGACTTTGACATCTTTGTGGTGTCCAGTATTCTGCCGCATATCAGCGTCATTCTTGCACAGTATTTTGATGACTTCACTCAGTATCTTCATTAGTGCTATCTGAGACTACCCCTTGAGTGGAAAGGGTGCAGTATTTATACCAGTGGACTTCCCCCTCCATTGTCACTCCCAGGCATTCTCTCTGAGGTCCACACCCACTGGATGCAGTCTTGGCATTCCCCCTTCAGTTCAGTGTACCTGCTGGCAAGAGGACATTCTGTTTTCAGTCCAGTGTGACTCTAGGTGTTCCATCTGCAGTCCACACCCACTGGACATGTTCTTAGGCTTTTCGTTTTCATTTCAGTGCACCCGTCACATGCTGGCATTCCATTTTCAGTTAGGGGCAGTTCAAGGTGTTCCCTCCATGATCTGCACCAGCCGAACGCAATATCTGGCATTCCATCTTTGGTCCAAAGTTCCTGGAGCTCCATCTGGGGGTTTGTTTCCCATATCCACCCTTTCACTTTTCATTTCTGTGGAATGCTTCTGTTAGCCTCATTGCATTTTCAGCAATCCCAGTGCAGGATCCCAGACTCTACTGACTTGATGCCCAGTGTCACAGTTTGTGAGATTTTCATCACCTGTATCTCTACTGATTCTCACAACACTGTCCAAGTGTCTGGGGGGCTGTGCCAGAAGCCTCGTTTCATCATAATTCATGAAATGATTGAGTTACAGAAACTGCTCAGCAATAGCTGATTTAGTTGCCTGTCTTAGTTGGGTGTGTCTTTTATGTTCTTTGCATCTGATGTTCACTGTCCTGGTTATTTGGCCAAAGTATGACATGCCACATAGGCAAGCTATATGATAAATTCTTGGTTTTCCTAGTCCCGGGTCATCATTTACATTGTCCAATAGTCCCCTAATCTTGCTAAGTGGTCAGAATACACACCTGAAGTTGTGATTCCAGAGAATCCCATTGGTTTTGGTGGAAGTAGATCCAACATAGGGCAGATATGCCACAATCTTTGCTTTTAATCACCTTTTGGGTCATGTTTCAGAGTGTCTTCTGGATCTCTTTGGTGGTGTATCCATTACAGCAGAATACTGACCACAGGTGCTCTGTTTCTGCTGCTAAAACTCTCTGGGTCTGACAAGTTGCGTGCCCTGTGGATCAACGTCTTCAGAACTCCATTCTTCTGTGTGTGGGTTTGCAATACAAACTGTGGCCAAATGACCCAATTGTTCTCCTTTTGATAAGCATATACAAAAATGGCAGCTGGCCATCCTTTCCAGTTTCATGGTGAACTTAATACTTGGGTGGCATGAGTTCAAATGTTCAATAAACACATCAGGCCTCTCCCTACCATGTGGCCAGATCACAAATGTATCATCCTCACATGTGAAGAAGCATGTGGGTTTATATTTAACTATCTCTTATTCTACCTCTTCAAATCTCTCCATAAATATATTGGCAAACACTGAAGACAGAGGGCTGCCCATGGCTACAGCTTCTGTTTGCTTGTAATATTGACTCCCGCACAGAAAATAAGTGGAAGTCAGTATATGCCTAAACAGGTCCAACAGCGTGTCATCAAATTTCTCAGCAATCAGTCCCAGTGAGTATTCAGTGGCACCTTAGTGAACAGGGATACCACATCAAAACTGATCATAGTAATAGATTCTATGATATGTAGTTGATTAGGGGACTATTGGAGAATGTGAAAGGTGACTTGGGACTAAGACAAGCGGCAATTTTCATATACCTTTCAAATGTGAAATGTCATACACTGGTCAAACAACCAGAACAGTTGACATAAGATGTAAAGAACACTGGAGGCACATCCAACTAAGACAGGAACTAAATCACCATTGCTGAACACTGTCTGGAATGCAAACATTCCATGACTTATGATGAAATGAGGCTTCCAGCACAGGCCCTCAGAGATGCTGACGGAGTTACAAGAGAATCAATAGATAAAGGCAATGCAAAACCTCATTAACTATGACACTGGGTACCAACTCAGTACAGTCTGGGACCCTGCACTGAAATTGCTCAAAACAATACGGGGGGCAGCAGAAGCACTCCACAGAAACAAGAACTGAACGTGTGGACATGGTAGTAACCCCAGACAGAGCACCAGGCACAACAGACTGAAGATGGAGCACCTAAGATTAGATCAATTGGGTGCATACTGCAGAAGGAACACCTAGAACAGCATCTAACCAAAAACAGAATGACAGCACATTGACAGGCAGACCAGGCCGAAAACAGAATGCCTAGAAACACATCCAGTGGGTGCAGCCACAGATGGAACACTCAGAACTGCACTGAACCAGAAACAGTATGCCAGCGCACCGGCAGGCACACCAGACCGAAAGTGGAATGCCTAAGAGCGCATCCAGTGGACACAAGCCGCAAAGGGAATGCCCGGAACTGACTATGGAGGGGGAAGGCTGCATGTATAAATACTGGTCCCATTCCACTCAAGAGGTAGCCTCAAGTAGCACCTGAGGAAGATGAACATTCATTCTATCATACAAAATTTTGATCATTTATTCATGATGGCAGTGTCCAAAAATCATCAGGCAGACATTAGTTGATGACATGGCAATTAAAACCAATAGAAACAATACATTAGGCAGGCAGGCTGAACATTTCAAAGTCATTTTAATTAAATATGCAAAATAAAATTGCAGTAGGAGCACATTTGTCAGCACATAAGCATAGAATCACAAACATTGAACAGTAATATGGAGATATTGTATAAAACCAACATGGCAATATCGCAATGTGCTGGAGGAATTAGAAATTTATATGGCCGAAACAGAAGAGTCTGACAAGATTATGAACACCCAAAATGAATTGCATCACGACACTTACTTCAACATTTACGATGGTAATCTCTGATGCCCGATAGCTTCATTATTCCACAATCATCAGGGTAATTTGTTCATTATGTAAGTTTGCTATAGACACATGATGGTTTTTACAGACAGCTGTATGCAGCAGCACACATAAACACACTTGTGCGGCTGTCAGCAGTCCCTAATGCATGTGGCATACTTTTGCAGCTACTTTCTCCGTTTCCACACAGTGTCATTGTTTTGAAGCTTCACTGTTAATATCTAACATTAATTCCTAAAAGCTAACATTTTTCATTAGTCTATCTTACAAAGCATGATAAATTGTCAAAATAAACAACTGTTGTAAGTGAAGTTTCAACACAGGGAGTTGTGTAATGCAGATTGACTGACTTCATTAATTTAGCACATTCTGTTTCATGTTAAAAAAAAAAAAGGTTGTACAACAGTCTTCTCAAGCTGCTACTTTACATGTGTATATTTTTACTTACAACATGTCAAAATTCATATTTATATTTGTTAACCCAATAGACTCTTGGTTGCATCAAAAGGAGACTTTGATTGAGAAACTATAAAATTACAAAAGTGACAGAAACTTTTAATTTTTTTGTTTGTTTTCTTATTTTATTCTTAATGTTTGAAAAACTTTTTCATAGTCACAAGTCATGTGACTGATAACTTTCCTTACAGCATCATTTGTACATTTTCTGTAGTTTATCATCTTCATGTTTTTGGACAAACTGTGCCTTGCAGCACTATGCATGGCTGCTATAATTTTTTGTATTATAATTCCCTTTTCTGCTTTTCTCAGTATGCACCTAAAGGTGATTTGCTAAACTTATGAAAACCATTATCAACATCAACAATGCAGTGTTTATTTGATTATAATAACAATGATCACATCATGTCCTCAATCACGAAAAACTGTGTGTGTGTGTGTGTGTGTGTGTGTGTGTGTGTGTGTGTGGGTGTTAGTAAGTTCAGAGGGAGAACATTGTACAAAAGTTTAGCAACAATATCTGTCTTGTGCGTATAGTGTCAAACACTATGTCTCAGCTGCAAGGCATGTGATTACCTTTACTTCTTCCATTGTTTGTATTCTACGCAGAAATACGTAGATATGTTCTTCCACAATATTCTTCCAGAAGCAATTTCAATTTTAAAAAACTTTTACAGGTTGCAAGAATGCTTAATACCTTGCCATACACCTACCAAACCCATACCAGCCCTACAAAAGCCCTAGTTATTAAACTGATTAAATGGATATGGTACCTTTGTGAATTTACTTCAGAAATTCATTGTTATTTTGTGACAACTACTAACATGGAAGCTAAATAGAAAGTTTTATATTTGATAATGGATTTTATATTTGATAACAAATAAAAACTCAATCTAAAGGTGTGATATATATTTGAGTATTAAATCCTGTGACATATTTTTAATGAATGTATTATAACTGTCATCTCACCTTATTATACGAGCCAGAATCTTGGAAGCACAATGCTGTGCTGTCTCCATCTGCACAATGTAATCTATCAGTGTTTCAAGAGTAGGTGCTAATGCCTGTCCTTCAGACAGTGAGTCCATATGTGAAACTCTTGAAAGCAACACAAGGATATAGCCCAAATCATTACCACTGCAAGGGAGGGGTACCTCTGGAGGTCCCATGTCAGTATCACTATCAGCTTCACTGTCTTCAATCTGAAACATTTTGGAAAATGTCTAATTGTTATTTATTCGTAACATGTCACAAAAAACAACAATAAAATGTCAAGGCATAAGTCATCAGAACTGTTTGTAAAAAATCAAGAGCTCACTATAATGATTTTCAGAAAAACTAAAAATAGTGGCCAAGAATATAAGAATTATTTATCAGCAAGAGTTCTGCACATTTAGATTAAAGGAATTATATTCCTATGTTTTGTAATGTCATCAAGATCTTCTAATTACTTAAACTATGTCATCAGGAATTACCAACATGTGTGACTTATCCTTATATCACATTTACTACGCCAGCTCTTCTTCTTTTTATATATAAAGTTGAACACCAAATTGACAACAAAATAAAGCGAGCAAACAGAGGAATCATCTGGATAATAATGATCAACAAAAAACACTGAATAAATGGACAAAAGAGCTTGATGCCAGATGGAGAAGTGTAGCAGAAAATTGAGTCAGTAAAAGATACAATGAAAAAACGGACTGCATTTTTCTGCCATAAATCAAGATCACCAGCGACTAGAATAATTAACAACAATTCAGAATAATTCACAACAATTCAACTACTTCAGGGAAAATAAAATTAAAAATAATTAGCCCAATTCTACATAGAGTATGCAAAATTACTTGCCCTTCTTCTAGCAGCAGTGTAACACATATTTCTGATGGAGCAAAGCATTCCTACTGATTGCAAAAAAGCACAGCCATTCCTGCTTTCAAGGAGGGTCATCAAACAAAACTATAGGCTTATCTGACATCAGCCAGTTGCAAAATTTTGGAACATGTTTATGCTCACATTTTATGACATTTCTGGAGATCGAAAATCTCCTCTGTAGGAATCTATATGGGTTCCGAGAGCAACCGCATGAAACCCAGCTAACTCTGTTCATCCATGATACCCAGAAAACGGTAGATACAGGTGCCTGGATAGATGTCGTGTGCTTGATTTCTGGAAGGCAATCATACAGTTCTGTACTGCCATCTAACGAACAAATTACAAGCTTACGGGGTATGATATTGTGTGAATGAACTGAAGAGTTGCTCAGAAACAGAACACAGCAAGTGAGTCTCAACGGAGGAAAGTCTTCAGATGTAAAAGTAACTTCTGGCATACCCCAAGTGAGTGTTACAGGACCAGTACTTCACACAATGTATATAAATGGCCTAGTGTATATGGTAGCAGGAAAAATTGGTAAAAAGTTATATTGTATTCTACTTCCAACATTTTAACTGCTCCGCGGTACTTGTGACTGGCTCCCACACTATTATGCTGAGCTAGGGACAACACCAAGGTATTGCTGAGTGAGAGACGCCAACTTTTTGCCACAAACCCACCAATCGGAGTACCGCATGCCATCACATGAGGTATCATTTTACATGTGGGAAAAACACCCTGGATGCCCATCTGCTACCATCCTATCATGTACAAACTGGTGTCTGAAAGTTGGATCTTTCCCACTATTCAATCCAAATCAATATTTTGCTGCCAATCCTATGGGCTGGCAACCATATCGATGCCTAGTGGTTTGCTACCATGGGCCACTTTGCTGTTTGCTCTAGATGTTCCTGCATGTTAGGCCGTGAAGGTTCAATTAAGCATGCGAGCACATTATATGGCCACAGGCCACAACATCGCATCCCACACCGAGGCAAGCCACTAGCAACGGAAGAGTCACTTTAGGTCATGCCGCATTGTGCACCACCACTGTGTGCTGTAACAGAGCAGCAGCCTCTCGCCACCACCCCTGGGACCGCCGCCGCCGCCTTCACCACCCACAATGCAGATGCCGACACTGCCACCACCTCCATGCGCAACCACATCCGCCGCTAAGTGATGTAAGTGTCGCTGCAATGCATTCTGTTAGTTAATGACTCCAGTAAACTTCTGCCTAGGGATCTTTCCACTGCTTAGAATTGAGCAAGACCTTTTCTTTGTGGACATCTGTTCAGTCTCAGTTCCAGTTTTGTAACCAAGCCTCTATTGCGTCCTCACTAACCAGTGGAGACAACCAAATTGGTTCCCGATGATGCAACTGCGGCCCTGAATCAGAGTGATCACATTACATTACTGCAACAGCAGATAAAACACCCTGTCACTTGAAAAAATAGAGCTACAGGGATGGCTTAATGTGATAACTCACAAATGTGAAGCCAGAGCTGCTGAAAATGCAGCAACTGTGGGCAATTCAAGAGCCCCTAAAGTTGAAACAGAAAAATTAGTACCAGATATTGTCAGTACGATTCCAGTTGTAAGTTTTGTACCTTCTTTTGCTTGAAAGCCAGGCAAAAATGTAACAACATTTTTGCAAAATGTCAGGGACATGGGACATGCACATGGCCAGACCATTTTTGTTAAATGACACCAAGCTGAAGCTTTAAGGCAATGTGCGAACTTATGTTGAATCATTAGATGCATTGCAGAAAGCACCCACTTTTGAATTCTTGGCAAAGGGGCTAGCAGAGCACTACTCCAACATGCGTAGGTGTTAGCTATTATTGTGATCGGTTATGAAGATAGAAGTTTTGAACCAGGAACAGCGTCACGAGAAAAGACATAAGTAGTTACCTGAGAGGAAAGTTTGTGCATTAGCACCTTTGATAAAGAATCAGTTGAAAGAAAAGTTGACACATTTGCCTGAGTCAGAGCAAAATCTTTAGTATCCAGTTTTCAAGGAATATGCATGGTTATTCGAGGAAAGGCAATACTTATCAGCAACTGATCTCATACGACACAAAATTCCCACAGGAGACACTAGACCAATAGCGCAGAAGCCGTACAGTTTACCCCATCAGTTACAATATATTGTTGAAGATATGATTCGGTAGCAATTGGCTGCAGTGATAATTCAACCCTCTGCAAGTCCTTGGGATAGTCATGCCAAAAAAATCAATCAATAGGGAGAAAACCTACCGTCTGTGTGTCAAAATGAGAGCAGTAAACAAGGATACTACACCTGACACACTGAAACGTATCGACAAGACTTTAGACAGGTTAGGAAGTTGCAAGTACTTTACCACATGCGTTCTGGATATCATCAGATTCCAACGCACCACAAAATAGGCCTAAAACTGCTTCTGTGGTCCCATCGGATTGTATGAATTCTTACGGATGCCTTTTGGTCTAAGAAATGCGCCTGCCACTTTTCAAAGAATTGCCGACTTGTTACTGAAAGGTTTAAAGCCTACTACGTGTCTTGTGTATCCCGACAACATCATAATTTTTGCAAAAACAATGGGAGAACATGCTGAAAGATTAAGAAATGCACTGTCTAGGTTGCAAAGTGCACACCTGAGATTAAAACTAGAAAAATGTTCCTTTGCACTATCACAAGTTCAGTACCTGGGCACATCCATAATTCTGATGGAGTTAAGTCAGATCCTAAGCTAACTGAATCAGTAGACAATTTTCCAGACCCAAGAAAGGTAAAGAATTACAATCTTTCCTAAGTTTAGCCAACTATTATAGGTGTTTCGTGCATGATTATGCTACAATAGCAAAGCCTTTAACAAAATTACTAAAGAAAGATGCAGTATTTGAAAGGACAGATGAGTGTAAAGCAGCAATGAGGAAAATTACAAAAATTTTGACTAGTTGACCTTTACTAATATATCCAGATTTTCAAAACTCTGTTATTCTTCCAACTGACATATCAGAGTACGCTGTCAGAGCTGTTTTAAGTCAGCAGCATAATGGTGAGGAAAGATCAATTGGTTACACCTCCAGAGAAATGAATTCAGCAGAGATTAATTACAGTACTATCGAGAAGGAGTTGCTAGCTCTCATGTTAGGATCAAATTACTTTAAGAGTTACTTGTATGGACATCAGTTTACTGTGGTTACAGACCATGCTGCTTTGGTATGGACATTAAGTTTAAAAGACCCTTGTAGTTGCGTCACTAGATGGGCATAAAAATTGTCAGGATATGATTACACAGTTCGGCATAAGTCTGACGGCCTGCACAGCAATGCCAACAGCTTACGCAGAAAGGTGAAGAGTTGCACAAACAGATTATGTTTTCATAGAAGAACTGAAAGAATCACAAGAGATAGAGGTAGAATGCCACTGGTATGCATCACTATCTGATTTTGTTACAGAATATGGTATACTATGTTGCAACACCTCGATGGGTAACAGAGTAGCAATACCTAATGAATTGCAACAATGAACAATAGCAATGGAACAGGCAAAGGGGGGGAAGTGTCAGTGGTACCCTCCACCATACACTGTAATGAGCCATTTGCAGAGTACAGATCTAAATGTAAATGTAGATTCTATAGGATCTGTAGGAGGTGCACACGCCATTTCTGACGAGTTAAGAAATGTTTATAAAACATGGGAATACGACACTTTAGGATTTGGGCATACTTTCATGAATGAGATATAAGCTAAATGATTATGCAGGTACGGAATAGATTTTGTTGGATTTTCTGTGTGAGAAAACAGTCCACGACTGGTTGTATAGAGTACTTTGAGGAAATTATAAACAATCTTAAGCATGATGCAACAGGATTTACACCATGTGAACTAATGTGTAACCAGGAACCACATAAAATAATTACTAAGTTGACTGACTATCCTCTTTTATACAGTATCTCATTAGTCGAGAACAAATCGCATTCAGGTGCAAATACAAAAAAGAGAGCATTAGATAGGACATGATGACATGCTGTAAAAGCTCCCCCTACTATTTTCAAAATAGGAGTATGAAAAGAATGGGATAACTTGTAGCTATGAACATTACATAAAAGAAAAAACTATTACTCTGAAAGTCTTGCTTAAAAGGAATCTACAAAATGCCTAATCAAGCAGTAAGTAATGAGCTCTCTATTATTCATAAGAATTTTTGTGAATATTGTCTGCATATGCAGTATAAGATGCCATTAAACATGTTTATTACATATTATTTACAAGATCTGGGGAAGTGGTGGTGTGTAATACAGCCAGTAATTGTTGAAATACAATCAGTATAATGATGAAATATGGCACAATACTAAATATTAAGAACATAAAATGTTGTAAAATGAGCTGAAATGCAGTGTGTATAATGAGGAGAAACAGATTTATGGTAGTAGAGGGAAGTATTGTGTATAATTCACTCACTTCTCGGCTATGTGTCTGGAAAATGCACACCATTGCAGTAGTGCAAAAGGTTGACTAGGTTCATAAATGACTGGCACAGAGATAGATGTGGTCAGAATGATGTGAATTGTGATTTATTAGTCTCATAACATACACTTACAAATCATGTGATTATGGTACAGGAGACACGTCAAAAATTACAAACTAGTGTTTCAGCATATGCAGACCATACATGGAGAACTTATTTGACTGCTTCTTGAAAGCAGTAATGCAAGCAAGCAACATAACCATTGCTAGGAGATAGTACTTGTGAATAACTAATCTGTGTACTGAACAACAGCAGAGGAAATAAAATAAATACATAAAGCCACTCCTAAGTGTAATGTCGAGAACACACCTTATTTAAATAATATGTAAATAATGAAATGCAAACTAACCAATGTGTTGATAAAAATTACCTGTATTGATGCAACGAGAGAGGAGAAAAACCAGTGGTAAGAAAATATCTCATAATAAGTACATCTTAAGAGTGGAACTCGACTAATACTTCTGAATCATATACTTCTGTGTGAAAATAATGTAGTCATTGACTTATTATAAAGGGCAAAGTTCCTGACAGCTAGCTATTTAGTTTTGTAAAGCAATGAATACAAGCATCATGAATTAATAATGAAAAGAATGACTAATATCTAATCTCATACAGGATTTTTGACAAAACTGAGAAAATTTTGAAAGCTGAATAATTCTTTCCAGAAAAATTCATACTGCTAGCTTCTTTCGTGTTAGTTATGTTCTTCATGTTCAGTTAAGTGTAAATAGTGTAATAATAGGGAGGTTGTTTGTTTATTTCTCTCACTACAAATAACATGAGTAAATACTTAGATGGTATTATTCTTGGTACAAACTTGGGAGTCCATATGTACATGCGGCCTGAGCACTGTTCACTAAAGAAATGTCTGAAGCCATGTCAATCCATTAGCCCTCCCAGACCAGCTGATGTTGAGCACACCAACCCCAGCAACTCCTCCCTTTTGCTCGTATAACTACAAGTGTGTCTGTAAGGACACCCCCCTCAGTGGTTACGACAATGCTACACAAAGCAAGTACACACTGTCACGATAAGTGAGTGGACTGACTGACTGACTGCAAAAAAGAATGCCTAAAATATGAGAAATAAGTACCAATCTGTGTCATCTCCTGTGAAAAATTATTTAAAAAATTTCTTCTGTTACAGTATATTGTGTAAATGTTTTGTGCGTATCAAGTTTCTAAAATTTTGAAATTTCATAATTCTTCTGAAATATTTTTTATTTGAAATTTTAATTTCAATATTACATGTTTGAAAGATTACAGAAATAAGGCAAATCTTTAGTTAAATGTTCTCTAAAAGTTTTTGATTAGAAGAAAAGAAGACCATTTCAAAATCATAATTTCAATGAATTTAAGTTCCTTTGGTATATTTGCTTTCAAAAGGAAATATTTAATTTGTTCCAAATTTTTGTCACAAAAGCGAATAGGGTGAGATGTGAAGAAGCAAGTGCACTTGATAGCTTGCAGAAGGTGAGAGTTAACATCGGGAGCCAAAGGGCGGGA
This sequence comes from Schistocerca cancellata, assembly GCF_023864275.1. Classification (NCBI taxonomy): domain Eukaryota; kingdom Metazoa; phylum Arthropoda; class Insecta; order Orthoptera; family Acrididae; genus Schistocerca; species Schistocerca cancellata. The sequence goes on along the minus strand of NC_064626.1, from coordinate 911,001,463 downwards.
CTTTCCCCCGACCCCCTTCCTCCCCCTCCCACACCCTCCCACACCCTTCTCCCTCCTCCCTCTCCTCCCTCCTCTCATTCTAGACTTTTAAGCCAAGATCGCAAACTGTCATCCCAGGCATGCCTCCATAATATTGTGCAAAAGCATACAAAAAATTTTTGTACTTTGATACCATGGAATTTGCTACAAAATTGGTTTAGAAAAATGTATACATAGTTAATCTTGGAGTCTGAACAAGATTTGGCCAACAGTTTACACAGAAACAGATGTCTTGCAAAATTTTTTAATCCACTGAAATTCGAAGATACATGTTTCAACTTTTACTAGCATAAATGTTTTGAAATAAGTACACATGTGTGGATGTCTCTGTGGAGTTACCTTAAACATTTTACAAGTGATTGGTGTTTTACAGAAATCTTACATCCACTGAAATTTGAGGCAAAAATGCTGAAATTTTAATAGTACATGTATTTCAGCAGAAAAACATGGCATGGAAATTATTGTAACATTACGTTCAATATTTTAAAAGTTTTTCAAAGAAATGTAGATTTCGGCCATCACTGGCTGTTCCCAACCTTTCTTAGACCATTACCCATGAATACAATTAGACATTAGCTAGTAACACCCCCCCTCCACCCGCCCCATCCACACACACACACACACACACACACACACACACACACACAAACACACACACACACACACACCATCACCAACTTTAGTACCTAACTAAACAGTAGAACGAAAGACTTTTCTTGGAAAACTAATGAAAGGTGAATGATATTTAGTGTGTGTGTGTGTGTGTGTGTGTGTGTGTGTGTGTGTGTTTGTTTGTTTGTTTTAGAATGAATGATGAAGGAATTAGTGGTGTACTGCAAGTGCTACTCACAACTCCTCCTCAGATAAGAAAGCTAACTATCGAACTATCCACAGTGAGGGTAGATACTTGTTACAAAACGTACTTTCCCTGTGTTACTCCTCCCACTGCGGCACTTGCTTCACCTGCACTCTGCAACCCCATTTAAAATCAACCAAGTTAAAATGTGTGCACTATACTTACTGTTCATAAATCACTTGTTTGCTGCTCTCCTTAATTCTGAAATGGCAGAAACTGCCACTAATAGTAATGGCTCTGAGCACTATGCGACTTAACTTCTAAGGTCATCAGTCGCCTAGAACTTAGAACTAATTAAACCTAACTAACCTAAGGACATCACACACATCCATGCCCGAGGCAGGATTCGAACCTGCGACCGTAGCGGTCGCGCGGTTCCAGACTGTAGCACCTTTAACCGCTTGGCCACCACGGCCGGCACTAATAGTAATACTAACAATAATAATGATAGTACTAATAATACTGTGTACAGTACAATAGTAGCCCTTGTAGTTACTGCCGTGTCATGTTGTCAATTAATTCATTTATCTGTTTCGAAACAAGTGATGAACTAATTTCTGGACTACTGCAAGTGGTATCTACAGCTTGAAGAAGAAGTTTTCTTGAGATATTTAGTATTTATTATACATATGTCTCACTTTCGTCATCAGCAATATATGGGACAAAGCACAACATATGTGTAATGAGTGGGCTATGTGAGGAACCTGTAACCTCCCTTGCATTTATGCTCCTAATTGAGGAAAAGTAATTATTGATAACTCCCTCAGGGGAGCCTGAAACCCCTAGAGAGCACGTCCCGAGCTGGTGGATTGGGGAACACCTCCCAGACATGGGTGGTAAGAGGGAAATCAAATACCTCCTGGGGACCAACAGGCAGCTGCAGTGAGCAACTGCAAACAGCATCTGACCCAGAGTGGGTGGCTGGTATCATATGTGGAAAGCAACAGGAAGCTCTCACATTACTGTTCTCAAGGCGCTCTTGACATAGCCCTCTATGTGCAAAATTATGATTCCCCTCAATCAGATCCCCGGGAAGGGAGTACATCGAGGCTAACTGAAAGTGTAAACATAAAGAAAAAGAAAAGGAAAGAGGAAAAGCTAAGGAATGGTACACGGAATATTCGCACCCTTGTACAATGTGGCACATTGGAAAATGCAAAAAAAGAGATGGAGCACAACAATATAGATATTCTGGGAATGTGCGAGGTGAGATGGGGAAGCAATGCTGTGTGACAGAGTGATGGCTACAAACTATTTTATTTAGGCTAGGAAAAAACGGAATGAATAGAGTAGCTATAATGGTAAAGAAGAAGATAAAAACCATGATACCGAAGGTGGAATACATAAATAGCAGATTGATGATGCTGAGGTTGAAACGTCACAAGAAAGATGTAGTTCTGATACAGGTCTATATACCAACCAGCCAACACAGCAACAATGAGATTGAATAGTGCTACAGCAGAACTGTATTACTGGTGGAGAGAGAGAAGAAAAAAGGCATGCATCACGTAATGGGAGATTGGAATGCGGTTGTTGGCAAAGGGAAAGATGGAGATGTGGTTGGAAAGTTTGGATTGGGTAAGAGAAATGAAGGAGGTGCGAGAATGGTCAGATTTCGTAAGGAAAGCTCACTGGTAGTTGGAAACATGCTTTTTAAACATCACAAAAGAAGTAGGTACACATGGACATCGAATATACACAATAGCAGATACCAGATCGATTACATACTAATACAGAGTAGATTCCGAACATGCATGACAAATTCCAAGGCTTATCCAGGAGCAGATATTAACTCTGACCACAACTTGGTTGTAGCAGATGTGGAGGTTAGATTGAAAAGAATGTTGGTAGGTAAAGTGAGAGAGAAATTTAACTTGGATGTTCTAAAGGAAGAAGGAATAACCAAAAAGCTTGAAGAAGAGTTTTGAGAGAAGTGGAAAATTAGAGAAAAGACACAAGGTATAAAAGAACAGTAGAAACAGTTCAGAGACACCCTGAAAGCAATCAGTAGAGATGTTGTTGGTCTGGTGAAGTGCAAGTAGAAAAGGAAACTGTGGGTTACCGATGAGATGATCTTGAAGATAGCAGAAAGGAGGAAATGGAAGAATGTACAAACTGATGAAGGAAAAGGGCGATACAGAAGACTGATCAATGATCTGAGAAAAGTAAATGATCAGGCCAGGGAAAAATGGATGAGAGAAATCTGGCCAGAAATTGAGGCACTGGAGAAAGAGGGCAAGTATGAAAATATGTATCAAGTAGCCAAGGAAATAGCATTTCAGTGAAGGAAGAACAAAACAAATATGGAGATAGAAGAGAAAGATGTAACTCTTTTAAGTGACCCACACACTGTTCAGAATAGATGGAAAGAATATACTGAAACTCTCTATGAAGCGGATCGAAGACCTTCCGATCTGCAGATTGAGAAGGAAGAATCAGTAAATGAAGATTTTATCCTAGGTTCAGGGGTAAATAAGGCATTGGGAGAATTTAAAAACAACAAAGTGTGTGGTACAGATGACATTCTGAAATAAATCTTAAAGAGTTTAAAAGAAACAGGCGAAAATGAGTTGACCTCTCTTTGCAACTAAATCTATGACAAAGGGGAATGACCAAAAGAGTTTCTCATAAGTATAATAGTCCCAACCCCAAAGACTACTAATCCCAAAAAGTGTGAAGACCACAGGACAATCAGTCTAATATCGCAGGCAGCAAAAGTAGTTTTTCGAATTCTGAATAGGAGGCTATATGGAATGCTGGAAGAAACACTTGAAGAGGAACAATATGGTTTCATAGGAAGAAAGGAAACACAAGATGCCATTGGACTTCTAAGAACCATAGGCAAAAGATGCATAGAGAAGGGCAAAGAAGTCTATGCTGTCTTCATAGACCTCGAAAAGGCCTTTATCAGGGGGCAGTGGGATATCTTGAAAAATAATGGAGTAAAGTGGAAGGAGAGAAGATTCATCACAAATCTTTACCTGAATGAGAAAGCTCGGGTACAAATAGGTAACGGCATCTCTGAAGACAGCAAGATTGGGAGAGGTGTTAGACAGGGCTGTTGTCTCTCACCGATCCTATTTAACATCTATCTGGAGGAAGTACTGGAAAGCTGTTTGGATGGGACAAGAGGCGTCAGGATAAGTGGACAGAAAATTGAATGTATAAGATTTGCAGATGACATGGCGATCCTCACAGAAAATCACGAGACACTGACTCAAATGCTAAATGATCTGAATGAAGCCTGTGCAGCATATGGTATGAAAATTAATAAAAATAAAACCAAAAGCATGGTCATAGAGCTAAAGAAAAGAAAAGTGAAAATTAAGTTACGGTCAGAAATCATAGAACAGATACAAGCATTCAAGTACTTGGGAAGTTGGATTAAAGAAGACATGGATTGCCAACAAGATATCAAAGTGAGAATGGCTCTGGTAAAAGAGGCATTTCAAAAGCAGAGAAGACTCCTAATTAGTTGTTTAAACAAGGAATTAAAGAAGTGACTGGTTAAGTGCTTAATATGGAGTGTGACCTTATATGGAGCAGAAACGAGGACTCTGAGAAAGCAGGATGAGAAGAGAATTGAAGCTTGTGAAATGTGGATATGGCATAGAATGGGGAAGATCAGCTGGACTAATAAAGTCAGGAATGAAGAAGTACTGAGGAGAGAACGGAGGATGCTGCTGATGGTGAAGAACAGGAAACTAAACTGGATAGGCTAATATCTAAAAAGAGACTGTCTTCTAGTAGAGGCAATTGACAGTCTCTTTCTGGAAATGAGAGGTAAGGGCAGAAGGAGGTTCCAGATGCTGGATGATGTCAGCAGGCCACAAGCAGGGTACCAAAGAATGAAGAGGAATGCAAAAGACAGAGAAGCATGGAGGGATACGCAGTCAAAACCCGCTGCAAGGCAGACAACCCAATGATGATGATATATAATCAATATTAATCTTACAAAATTTTGATAATAGTAATGATCTTTTGGAAACAGTTTAGTTTTATTTTACCTCTCAGGGGGTAATAACCCCCAGGCTGGAAACCAATGGCCTAGACTATAGTAAAATGTAATAGATTATTTACCCTTTAGATATAAGTGACTTTCTAGAGGTTACAGCACCATATTCTGGCTATAAAATGGTGTAACATGACCAAATTTCAAGGGAATTAATGTCATTTGATGGTACAGCGACAACAGAAAGCACAATTCGGAGGACCAAGACTGAAACATTGTACAAACTATACTTACTGAAATAGAGAAACAGAACTTAAATAGCTGTTCTTTGAGCATTTCCCTATTTTAGAAGAAAATTAGGACCTAATGTAAGGGTACAGATATTAATCATATACTTGAACGGTAGAGTCTATCCTCATGCTCCTTTGCTATAGTACAGCGGCGTCACTGAAGCAGATGGCCCATAGATCTAGAAAGAACATGCTGATGCCTGAATATTATTTGGTGCATAGGAATGAGTCAGTCGAGCCTGAGCAAGCCCACAGGGCAGGTCTGGGAGCTCATTCTCTGTGCATCAGGGGAAAAAGTGAAGTATTTTGTGAAAAGATCATATTGAAAGTCACTTCACAGTTAAAACACTAGTAGAAGGTGTGTGTGTGTGTGTGTGTGTGTGTGTGTGTGTGTGTGTGTGTGTGTGGGTGTGTGTTTGTGTGTGTGTGTGTGTGAGCGATGTGAGATTTTGAAGTTCAGATTTTAATTTCATACTGAGGGAGTATTTATGTAATGAAAGGCTTTCATACAGAAATGAAATGGCAATGGTAAACTTGTTCCAGCTTGTGATAAACAAGTGGCTGCAATTGTAGAGTAAGTGCAATCAGAACAGGTAGGGGCTTGTTATAAGAATTTGAAGTGGGAAAAAATTAATTGTGTCATGCGAAAGTGTTCATATATAACAACCTCTTGAAGATTAATAGAATATTTTGGAAGGGACAGACTCACACAACAGCGTGGAAGAATAGATAGGACATACATTGCAAGCTCATGGTCAGAACTTTAGTTATCAGCACATGTACCTTGGGAGTAAGTTTGCCAGTTACAACTTGTTACTTTGTAATGTCTGATGCCTAACTGTCCTAACTAGCCTGACTACAGCAACTGCATTCACTAATAAAAGCAATAGAATATGAGACAGCTTGTAGATATTGTCGCAGAAGAAGCTGAGTAGCACTGTGCTGTAGTGGTTATGATATTTAACTGCTGCATGGAGGGTCGTGAGTTCAAAACTCACCTGGAATGTACAGTTTTAATTTCTATATTCGGTTCAAGTATATTCTAAAAGGATCCACAAATGTCAAGAATCATTCTACTGGAATGTTCTGCAGCTGTATATATACTGTATGTGTTCTGGCCAGAGGCAGTTTGCTCCATGCTCTTGTATGTGCAAGTGCTGAATAAACCTTCATTAAGTGAAGATAAATTAAAGTGCCCAGAAGAAACTACAGCATCCTACATTCAAGAAGTCTTGGAGCTGTGTAAAATAGTGGATCCTAGAATGAAGGGCGAAGATAAGGTTGCACATCTCATTAAGGGTGTTGCTGAGGACATGTATCAAGCCCTAATCCTGAAGGAGGTTCCAACAGCAGACAACTTCATAAAATGGTGCCAGTATATCGAGACAATGCATCAAAAAAGAATTATATGCAAGAAGTTTGAATGGCTTCCAAACATCGAATCGATGTCTGTAATGGAGGAAGCAACTGATTTCACAAGTGTTCTTCGTCAGATAGTGAGAAAGTAAGTTCAGAAGGCTCTTGGATTGCACGGCGAGCAAAAAACCGAGACACTTCAAGAGGTCATAAGGGAGGAAGTGGAACAGACATTGAACCCAATCTCTCGTCCTTCATTTCCCTTTAAATGGTGAAAAAGTCGAGACCCAGGCAAAGTTACATTCCTACAATGCCGCATGAGGAACCTTCTTGGGCACCAAGGAAGACCGATGTCTGGAGGACCCAGGACAACCAACCAGTACGTTTCCACTGTAGACGACTGGGACATGCGGTTTGCTATTGTTGAGAAAGGCAGCGGATATTTGATGATGCCCGAACCAGAAGATAGCAGACCAATCTTAGCCGACACCAACTCCGGGGTGACAAAGATGAACAAGAAGATGGGGATGCAGGATGACATAGGTCACCATTGCCGCAAGCTAGCTGCTGGAGAGGATGCTCCCCAACACGCTGATCAAGGTCTCCATCACCGTTTAGAAGCTCCAGCCGATCACCTAGCTGCTGCAACCTGGAAAACCAAAGGGTGTGACCTTCCCTGTATGTGAGGCCACCAAAGAGAAAAATCATCTGCCATAGATCACTATGAAAATGATAGGAAACTACGTCAATATCCTCATGGATGGCCAACCAGCCCAAGCTCTTGTGGACTCTGGAGCATCCTATTCAGTCATTTCAGAGAAGTACTGTCACCAGTTGCAGAAAACAGTATTCAGCAACACCACATCTCTGCCGAAGGTGGCTAATGGGAAATATGTAAAACCTACAGGAAGACGTACCATTCGTGTGGGTATAAGTGGCAATGGCAATCACAGCCCTTAGAATTCATCATCTTACAAGAGTGTAGTCATTACGTCATTCTCAGATGGGACTTATTGAAAGCTTCTCAGGCAATTATAGATTGTGGTCGCTTGAAGATTATGCGAGACGAGATGAGATACTGTGGACAGGAAGATGCGCATCCGAGTGTGTGGAGACTATGTGTGCTGGATGAAGTGATCATTCCTGCAGTCAGTGCTAGGAAGGTAACTATCACATGTCATGCCATGCATCAACCCATGGATCTTGTAGTGGAATGTAAGAGAAGCATACCACTGAAGAATAACTTGGTCATTCCAGCCTCTGTTGTCCCATTTAAGAATGGATTCAGTGAATTGTGGATAGTTAACTGTCGCCGAGAACCGCAGATCCTTCCAAGACACATGTGCGTAGCAAACGCTGAGCCATTATGTGAAGAACAGCTTAGCATCATAGAAACCTCCCATGCCGAGTCTGTGGGTGAAATTAACACTACCACCACAACACAAGATCTAGGTCGACTATCACTAGATCTCATTAAAGAACAGAAGCTACTTGCCATTCTTCAAGAGTTCTCTGAATGCTTCAATCCACAGCTGAAGAGCAAATTAGACAAATCGATGGTGAAGCACCAGACAAGCACTGGAGACCATCAACCAATAAGCCAGAGAGCATACCGTGTGTCAGCAATGGAACGTCGATTAATTCGCGACAAGGTAGAGAAAATGATGAAGAATGGCATCATTCACCCTTCGCAGAGCCCATGGTCATCACAAGTGGTCCTCGTCAGAAAGAAGGATGGCAGTTGGCGCTTTTGTGTTGATTACAGGGAGCTTAATAAGTTAACTAAAAAGGACGTTTACCATCTTCCACGAATTGACGATACACTAGATTGTCTGAAGGGGGCTACGTTTTCTCAACCATGGACATGTACTCAGATTCTAGCAAATCGAAGTAGATGAGGCTGGTCATGAGAAAACTGCATTCATCACCCCTGAGAGCCTGTATGAGTTTAAGGTAATGCCGTATGGTTTGTGTAATGCACCAGCAACTTTTGAACGGATGATGGATAATCTTATAAGGCACCTGAAGTGGATGATGTGTATTTGTTATTTAGATGACATTATAGGTCAGAAACATTTTATGAACATATAAAAAGACTGAGGGCCATTCTTAAGTGTCTCCAACAAGGCGGACTGAAACTTAATCCAAGAAAGTGTATCTTTGGAGCAAAAACGGAATTTCCTATTCCTAAAAGAATTAAGAGATGTGAGAAGCTTTCTCGATTATGTTCTTATTATCGTCATTTTATCAAAGACTTTTGTATCAAAGCCAAGCCATGCCAAGAGTTGTTAAAAGCTGATGCTAAATTTATCTGGGGTGGTGCTCAACAAGATTCTTTCGATGTGCTGCAAAAAGCTCTGACGACTGACACTGTACTTGGTCTGTATGAGAGAGCACCTACAGAACTACACATAGATGCCAGGGGTATGGGATTGGTGCTGTTCTGGTGCAAATTTCGGATGGAAAAGAGAAGGTTATAGCCTATGCTTTTAGGACACTTACACAAGCCGAGAGAAACCATTCAACTACAGAAAGAGAATGTCTTGCTGTGATCTGGGCCATGTGCAAATTTCGACAGTATCTCTATGGAAGATCATTCACAGTTGTTACAAACCATCATTCACTTTGTTAGTTGACAGGTCTTAAGATTCCAACAGGACGACTCGCAAGGTGGGCACTATGTCTTCAAGAGTATGACATTACCATAGTGTACAAAACTGGAAGAAAACCACAAGATGCCAACTGTCTCTCAAGAAACCCTATGCAAGGTCATCAAGACTTTGATGAAGATAGTGACTGTCTCACTGCACTCCAGGATCTCTCTGCTGAACAGAAGAAGGACACCAAGATATCTCAAATTCTGCTTGGCTTAAATTGGTCAGAGGATGTGAAAGGACAATTTAACGTAGTTAATGGATTACTTTGCAAGAAAAACTATGATCTGTTTCAAAAGAGGTGGCTACCAGTGATTTCTTAACACATGCGCTTAAATGTTTTACAGAAATTCCATGACACACTGTAGTGGTTCGAGAATTTCAGAGTTAATTCTAGAACCAATTGGCCGTCCACTGTTTCGAACGACCGATATTTTAGAGGTGAGTGGGAGAAACAAATATTCCCTACTGCACATTGCTTATTTCTATGTGCAAGTTAAAAAACAGTTATGAGAAAAAGATGGAACTGGCAGCCGAACGGCGGCAGACAGGTACCTGCTGTATGATCCACAGAGTTTCTGTGTACGAGTAGAGAAGAACAAGAAAAGTTTATCTAGTATTCTGTGCTCTCTAGTGTCTGTTTTGTTTGTAAAAAAATTAATGAACAATTGAATATAGATTTCTATGTACATTAACATATTGGACTCGCTTGAGACTAGAGACTTTTAACTTACTTCATATCTTAGTGTGAACGAAGCAAGACACATGTATGATTTTGATAAGTTATTTGGTTATCGAACCAGTGATATGTGAACATGTGTAAATGAGTCTAATGTTTAAGGACTAAGTTAGCTTGCAGAAGTTGTTGTCTGTGGAAGTTGAATATATGAAGTGATTGAACTGAAAAGTATTCTACGAGTATCCAAGTTATTTCAAATATACCTAAAAACAAAGATGATGTGACTTACCAAATGAAAGTGCTGGCAGGTCGACAGACACACAAACGAACACAAACATACACACAAAATTCAAGCTTTCGCAACAAACTGTTGCCTCATCAGGAAAGAGGGAAGGAGAGGGAAAGACGAAAGGATGTGGGTTTTAAGGGAGAGGGTAAGGAGTCATTCCAGTCCCGGGAGCGGAAAGACTTACCTTAGGAGGAAAAAGGACAGGTATACACTTGCGTACACACACATATCCATCTGCACATACACATATGTCTGCTTGTGTTTGTATATGTGTGGATGGATATGTGTGTGTGTGCGAGTGTATACCCGTCCTTTTTTCCCCATAAGGTAAGTCTTTCCGCTCCCGGGACTGGAATGACTCCTTACCCTCTCCCTTAAAACCCACATCCTTTCGTCTTTCCCTCTCCTTCCCTCTTTCCTGATGAGGCAACAGTTTGTTGCGAAAGCTTGAATTTTGTGTGTATGTTTGTGTTCGTTTGTGTGTCTGTCGACCTGCCAGCACTTTCATTTGGTAAGTCACATCATCTTTGTTTTTAGGTATATTTTTCCTTCATGGAATGTTTCCATCTATTATAACCAAGTTATTTCAAAGATAGAGAAGTAGTTTAATAAATTCCTTTAACCAGCTATAGTCGTCAGAGAAGAAGCTTTTCGGAGATCGACGTAGCTGATTACCCAGAGAAGAGGATCAGTTATACACAAAGTGCAAGTTAACTGACTTGAGAGATGTGTGAACCTTGCAACCCAATACCCCACTGTCTCTTGCCGTCCGAAAAACGCTAGAATGTGGCAACCGTGACAGGACCCACAGAAAACGGGAATTTTAAGACAGAAACAGGAAGAAGATATTATGAGTTTCCATAGCAGCCAGGACTAACAAGATACGAAAACTGTTCCCAGTAACTGTATTGAGTCCAGTAAACCAATGGAAGAAAGTTATGAGTGCGACACAGTAAAAGACGTGAGAAAGTAATAGTGGCAAAAAACCAGAGAGAAGACCTCAACATTTCGACTAAGAAGGTTGGGTGTGGAGAGTAAGCCTTCTTCATACAAGTACATCACACTGACACCGGCACAGTAACCAGCCACTGAAGCCAACTGCACCAGCTGCTGCTCACCGATGCTGACTCTGCATCCGCTCACCGCCGCCGAAGCTAAAACCAACATTTGGCGCCGCCAGCACCAGTGCTGTCCACCAGCGCTGATTACACATTCGCTCACCAACGCAGCTAGAACTGTATGCCAGGTGAGCAAAAAACAATAATTATTTGGTAAATTTGAGGGAACTGTTGAATGATAAACTGTTAGTATAGTTATTATACTCAGATCACCGGAGCTAACAATAAAAAGAATACGGATCAAGAACAGCAACTCGCAGAATCAGTCACAGCTAGTAAAGTGACTAGGGAAATGCCAGATTTGTCTGAATTAGTGAATTCAATTAAAGCCCAGCGAGCAGATTCAGCAACTGTAAACGCTCAAATTGCTGCTTTAAGAAAAGAGATAGGTTCAGTACATTCTAGATTACATGCTAAGTTAGATGACCAGAAGGCTGATTCAGCCACTCTAAGTGAAAAATTAGATGTTCAGAGTGAAATTTTACGTAATCATAGTGAAACCTTGAACAGTCAAGCAGCAAATATAGTTTTATTAAAGACTGAATTCGACTCTTTAAATAATAAGGTAGAAAATCTGAAGTTAGATTAAAAGAGTGAATTATTTTGACTTCTTTGAATATTCATGTAAATCAACTGTTTACTGTCTTTGACTGGAGACAGAATGAGCAATTTCAGGACTTGGCTAAAAAGCTAGAATTTGAAATTGAAGATAAATGTAACAATGTAGAAACTGATCTTGGCGAAAAGTTAGGATCATTTCAAAGCATATGTCAATGTTACATACGATGCCGTAAAGCAGAGGTTGCACACCTTACAAGAGAGTTTGTAGAAGCGGGACAAACTAATTCCTATAGTCCAATCACAAATTGCAGGCATTAACACACGAGTAGATAACGTAGAACGTGACTTTAAGGAAAAACTAGTCACTTCAGACTTAATAAATACAAGTAATCAGGAGGAACAGGTAGAGGAAATAATCGATCGAAAAGTTGCCGCAAGGACAATCTCTGGAACCGTTTTGACTGTTGCTATTTTCAAACTTAATGATGAAAGCAATGTTATAGATGAATTTACTGTAGAAAATAAAATAATTTTACCTGATGTTGTGTTATCTAGTAAAGTGGAAATTGTTTTGTTGTGGGGAGGCTATCACACAAAATTTAACAAGAAGTATTGGTCCGTAAGTAATCGAGTGAGGTTAATGTCAGATCCATGGGATCCAGGCAGAGTCACATCTGTTTCCCAGGTACGTTAACGTTCTATGTTAACGGGCGGAGTGACAGCCGTCAGATCCCTAGTTGTTTTCGGTGTTTCTTCTGCAACAAAATTTTCCTGCACCAAATTCCACCAACTTCTTACACTATCCCCCTACTTACTACGCTATTACTCTACTTCTTTACTATCCTATCATCCACCATTAGGAGACGACATCCTCGGTTGTTAGAGGATTGTGCCTGTTAAGTCGCCTGCAGGCTCCGCTCTAGTCAGCGGTGGTCTTGTTTGTGATGTCGACAGCAGCTGACACAGTCTCTGGATGAATGTGCCTGCTAACGATTTGGAAGGAATTGTCCTCGGCTGTTAGAGGATTGTGCCTGTTAAGTCACCTGCATGCTCCACCCTAGTCAGCGGTGGCCCCGATTATAATGCCAACAGCAGCCAACGCTCTCCACGTATAGTTAGGTCTTTTTTTTGCCTAAGCTACTCCTTGAAAGTAATCTCTTATCCCATTGGTCTATGAAAACCTGGGTGCAGATTAATAAACTGCAAAGCACATTAGATTAATATAAAATATTATTTTGTATGAATCATTACATAATTGTGATAATATGATACATAATTTTATATGTAATAGAGAATGTTTTTTTTTTACCCTTTTATGAGATGTGATGTATAGGGAAGGGTTTATATTAGCTTTAGAAGGGGTGGGTAATGTAAGTACAAGCATGACTAACAGTAAACACACACCACACCTTTCAGACAACCCTCACAGACAAGTGTGACTGGTTCTTCACCATTCGCCATTCTTAAGGGGTTGCTAAGATTTTTCTTCGGGAACTTCAAAGGTGAAGGTGAGAATGTCTATTCTGTAGGAGATGTTTAACATCACACCTCCTCCGGCTTCTCACTCAAGTACCGGCGAAGTAGGGATCCTGGGGAAGGGGAGTGGGAAGGGTTTCCTGTCTTTGGGGATATATTCTCTCTCTTCTTCGATCTTAGCAACTATTTTTACTTTTTCCTTTCTTACTTCTCATCTGAGTACCAGTCTATCTTTCCCTCTTTCCATATGCATATACTTCTATCACTGAAGTCCTTCTTGTTTTCCATGGTTCCAATAACCTTCAACTTATTTCATATAAGTAGGCCGAAGAATCGGGTTACACAAACACACTTCCGCATACACATACCATAACATGAAGACGCAAACAATAAAAGTCCAGATTAAAAGGATGTGAGAACCGTGAAGTGTTGTAGGGGGAAACAACGAGCAGATAGAGAAATATGAACTTATGGTTGTTCATTGAGATGGTTCTACATTGCCTAAGTACTGGAAAAAAATGATCATGTTGATAAGGAGCATAACTAATGAGAATAAGTCAGGGAGGAAACAATTGTGATAATTATTCAGGAATGTCAGTCTAACAAATATTCTGACGACTTGTAGGATCGTAGGACTCTTATAACCTAAGTAAGCATATTATATATTGAACAATGTATGTAGGCATGAATTAGATGCTGGAAACACAGAAGTTGATAAGTAAAGGAGCACTCTAGGGTATAAAAGAGAAGTATGAAAAAGTGAGTGTGAAGGGTGAAGTAGGTTTTAGTTTTACCAGATAATATTTAGTTATAGTGTACATGAAGATGTATACTAGGGCAATGAACCATTAGGCCTACTCAAGAAGGATCAGGGGGGACGCACCCAGCATGTATTGGATGAAAAGAGCAGATAGACAGACCTAAGAAAGGCTAACCTATACCGTGTGGACAGGGGCAACAAGAAGGGGATTGACCTGTACCACAGAAAAATAGGATCAACCCGTATGTGAGGTATAGGTACTCTTTCTAGTGTGGTAAGGACAGTATTGTGACAAAAGTCACAAAATTTTGTAGAAATTATTCTGGTAGCATTATTACGTTTTATGAGTGTCAATAGGACCACTTTTATTTTGCCCAGAGTTCCTCCAGACTACAAAAAGTTTACAAATAATAAGACTATTGCGTACTAAAGTAGTAGTACAAAGAATTAGAATAAAGTACTCAAGTGTCGTGAACACGTGGAGTTTGTGATTGGAAATTGAGACAGAGTCCTAGCCAATCCTAACTATTAGGAAAACTTCCCAGATCACGATGGAATATTCGGGGTTGATGTCACTCTATTGGGTGAGAGCAGAATAAATGAAAGATTAGCTAAAATTTATTCTAAATAAGTACAAAGATCTATGTTGGAATGTATATTGTTAGAACTGTATGTGATATAAATTTACATAATGATTGTATAAAATATCGCTTGTTCGATTTAAGAGGGGAGAATTTTGGAGTAAATTCTAGAACCACTCGGCCTTCAACCGTTTTGAACACCTGATATTTTAGAGGGGAATGGGAGAAACGAATATGCCCTACTGCGCATTGCCTATTTGTATGTGCAGATCGAAAAACAGTTACGAGAAAAAGATGGACCTGGCGGCTAACGGCGGCAGACAGGTACCTGCTGTATGGTCCACAGAGTTTGTGTGTACGGATAGAGAAGAACAAGAAAAGTTTATGTAGTATTCTATGCTCTTTAGTGTCTGTGTTGATTGTAAGAAACATTAATGAACAACTGAATATAGATTTCTATGTACATTCACGTATTGGACTCGCTTGAGACTAGAGACTTTTAACTCACTTCATGTCTTGGCTGTGAACGAAGCAAGACACATGTATGATGTTCATAAATTATTTGGCTATTAAACCAATGATATTGAATATGTGTAAAGGAGTCTAATGTTTAAGGACTAAGTTAGCTTGCAGAAGTTGTTGTCTATGGAAGTTGAAAATATGAAGTGATTGAACTGAAAAGTATTCTAAGAATATCCAAGGTATTTCAAGGATAGAGAAGTAGTTTAATAAATTCCTTTAACCTGCTATAGTCTTCGGAGAAGAAGCTTTTGCGAGATCGACATAGCTTATTACCCAGAGAAGAGGATCAGTTATACACAACAAAGTGCAAGCAACTGACTTGAGAGACACGCGATCCTTACAACCCAATACCACACTGTCTCTTGTTGTCTGAAAAACATTAGAACACCTGAGGCCAGACATTTAGGATTTATTAAGACATATGATAGAATCCGCAAGAAATTTTTCTGGCCAGGTTTATTTAGGAGTGTCCATCACTATGTATCGCACTGTTGAGAGTGCCAGAGGAGAAAGGCAGTTCCTCAGAAAACACCTGGCCGACTCATACCATTTCCACCAGCCAAAACACCTTTCCAGTGTGTTGGGACTGACCTCCACAGATGATTTCCAATGTCTGGATTATTGTTTGCACTGATTATCTGACATGCTATGCCATTACAAAAGCTATGAAAACAGCCGAAGCATCGAGGTAGCCAAATTTATCATGGAAGACATTGTATAAAACACGGTGCCCCAGGGTTGTTAATTATAGATCAAGGGAAAACTTTTCAATCGAATCTTGTGACAGAGATAAACCGTCGGTGCAACATTACTCATCACATGACGACTGCCTACCATCCGCAAACTAATGGGCTTACTGAACTCCTTAATAAGACCTTGGCCAATATGCTATCAATGTTCGTCAATGTTGACCAGAGCAACTGGGATGAAGTGCTACCTTTTGTAATGTTTGCCTACAAAACCGCCAAACAAGACATCACAGGATTTACACCGCTTTTCCTGGTCATGGGTGTGAGGCGACTACGACAATGGACACTGTGTTTCTGTTACATCCTGATGACGTGGACGATGACTACATCGGCCAGGTGTTAACCAGAGCTGAGGAAGCTCGGCAGTTAGCTCGACTGAGCACGCTGCAGGCCCAAAAAATGATCGCCGAAGGTATGACACGAGCCACCGCCCTGTTGTCTACCAGCCTGGTGACGTGATCTGGATCTTCACTCCTGTTCGGAAGGTTGGTCTCTCTGAGAAGCTCCTCAGGCACTACTTTGGACCTTATGAGGTTGTAAGACAGTTGTCTGATGTTACTTATGAAGTTGAAGATTTCGACCCCGACACAAGACGACGAAAGATCAGAGATACAGTCCACGTCTTTTGAATGACGCCCTATAAGGATCCTGCAACCCAGGGTAAATTCAAACCTCCAGCGACAGGCAACAAGCATAAAAGTGATGAAGAGCATAGCGGCAAAAGAAGTTCTAAGAAGATTACCGCCAGGGCGAGAATCAGTCATCAGGAGTCGGAGTATGCAGCACCAATGACTCGTTCCCGGACTAGGAGGGCGTAACACCGAGACGCTGTTCTCTTAAGGAGGTAGCAATGTCGCAGAAGAAACTGAGTAGCACTGTGGTGTAGTAGTTATGATACTAAACTGTTGCATGGAGGGTCATGAGTTCAAAACTCACCTGGATTGTACAATTTTAATTTCAATAGTCGATTCAAGTACATTCTAGAAGTATCCACAAATGTCAAGAATCATTGTACTGGAATGTTCTGTAGCCGTATATATATACTGTATGTGTTCTGGTTGGAGGCAGTTCACTCTGCACTCTTGTATGTGCAAGTGCTGAATAAACCTTTGTTAAGTGAAGTTAGTGTTCATCAATCATCTAATTACACCTTCTTCTATGTGAGAGAGTTATTACAAATTTAATGCATCAAGAAAGGTGCTTTCCAATCTTGCTGACAAGCTGAAAGCATTTTGTTTGCCACCTGCACTGGGGCAACAGAAGCAAACCCCTCACAGAATTCAGGAATAGTTTGTCACAGGGTCAAATGTATTCACCTGCCATGGTAGTTGCAACCATGAGCATAAGCTCTGAATGGCTATATGTGAAGTAACTTTAAGTTCTCACGTGAGAGACTATGGCTGTACTGGATTTTAATTGAATAAAACTGAACTTTAGTGTTAACTTCAAGCATCCCAGGTTTTGCGTGTGGTCCATATTCAAAATATACGTAGTGTGTGGAGCATTAAACTTTCAACTTTTAGGTGGGCTAATCGATCTTTGATTAGTTCAGCTGACATTTCATAGAGATAGAATTTCTATAATCATGGATATGATTTCGATCTGGACTGGGCTATGTGCTGGAGAAAGAAAACAATTTAGCTTTAGCACTAGTTTTTTGCACATGTGATACACAGAAAATCTGAATACATGGAGTTTTTCTTGAAACATTGCTTAAATAATTTCTGTAGCTACTTCTTCACTACATCACAGTACCGAGTAAGAGTTTTACTTCACCTATGGAGAGCTGGAAACACGGTCAGGTGGAAGCAGACTACAGGTACTTCATTTACATTTACATCTGTTTTCAGGTTAACCTTACCTCAGTAATTTACGGGCCCTGGTTGCATGTGTGGATAATGCTGTAGGAAAATATTAGGGCAACTAATATAAACGTTAATAAAAAATCCTGCCCCCTCCCCAACAATGGTTTTCAGACATACTAACCAGGACCTCATGAGATGGCTGAAAGGATTCAACTAAGTCATTAATACAACAGGTGGGATGACATGAAGTGTTTGCCAAATGCACTTTTACCTGGGTGCACAGCCTAGCAGCGGTTCAAGAACAACAAAGATAAGCTCGATAGCTGGGGAAAATTCCATGCAGGGAAAAAATAACACATTTGGTGACAATCAGCAACAAATACACTTAGTGAAGATTATGAGATTATGACACAGTCACATACATAATATTTTAGCCCTATGCCACACTGTGAATTCGAATACGGCAGAAGTCGACAAAATCTCACATTTGATGAATGAAGTCAAAGAAGACAAGTACCAAGCTCTTCTGGCAAAGGATGTCACAACAACAGAGAAATTCATCAAGGGGTGCCACTGCATAGAGCAAATTCAAAAGAAGGAAGTCGGACAAAAGGTGTATGACTGACTCATGAATTTGGTCCCTACGGCAGTTGTGGAAGACCACCACAACCTTGCCTCTTTCATATATCAGGTAGGAAGAGAAGAGATACAGCAGTTTATGACAGCCACAAATTTTGGAGCAAGTACTCAAGAGACAACAGCCACAAATGTCGACTCGCATATGTCAGGAGGTAACAGAAAACATTTAAGGGTATTGATGTTTAGCACCAATCTCCTGCACCAGTCAAATGCACTATAAAGGATGAAATGGACCAACTCAGATTTATGTTGCAGCCATCAAATGACAACCCAGTCTGTCCTCGGCAGCCAGAGACAGTAGTCAGGTGTGAGTGTAGCATTTGCATGAATGTTTGTGCATGTGTTATCTGATTCAGAAGAAGGCTTTTGGGCCAAAAGTTGACTTGTTTAGCAGTCTTCTTGTTGTGCCTGTCTGCAACTCAACATTTCCACTGTATGGTGAGTAGCAATCTACCTTTTTCATAATATTATCAACATGCTTTCTAATATGCGAACATTAACTAACAGTTTTAACAGAGATAACTGTGTAGTGTCTATATCTTGCAGATAATAGAGCAAAGTGCAAACAGGGACTTGAAAAACAAAGGGTGTTATAATGTGTGTGGGATAATATAATCATGGTTCTTATTGCTAAACATTACAGGTACATGGTTTTCTCAGTGTGACCAACAGATGGACAGCCTCGCCTCCCCTCCCCCTCCCCCCCCCCCCCCAAAAAAAAAAAAAAAAATCACTCCACATAAGCAAATGTGAACAAAAATGGAGTTGGCAACCAAGCTAAATATTAAAAAACATACTGTGCAGCAACATAAAGATAAAAAAATTAACAGGATAAAATATATAAAAATTTAAGCAAAGTTTGAGGATGTGAACATCTTCAAAATGAGAGCACATAACAAAAAGAAAATACCTTGCATTACAACAACTTACTGAACGAATAAAATAAATTAAAAATATTTTAATTTTCAAAGAAAAACACATGCGATGCCTATGGAACATGCACAATATGAAAAGGCTACATTTTAGTTACTCAAAAATATAATTAATTTGATAAGAGGAACATAGTGTATACCATGTCTTTCCATGATTCCTGAAGTCCCATTTCCTCTTCATCATTGCTTTCATTATATTCAGCTGTTACAGGAGAGTATAAATCAGGCCAGTCATATTCTGTTGGTGTTGGTGGTGGAGAAGACGAAGCTGAACTTGGAGATGGTGAAGATGGTCCATCCGGTGAGAAACAAAAGCTATGAGAACTAGTTGGGCTCCAGTCTCCTATCATCTGAATATCATTGCCATCCATACAATCTGATGACCACGACCTAGGAAAGCAAAAAGTAATTTCAGTATACAGAAATTGTAGTACATGAAGCAAGAACCTTGGGAATAGTTTTAATGAGTTACTTATACTTATTTGTTTCTAATTTATTTACCTGTAATCCTTCACAAGACAGTATCTATCACCTACTTTACAATGTTCTACTTTACTTTTATCCCAATTAATACATGATTTGTATTTGTTCCTAAGCATGAAGTTTGAAAACCAATATTTGATGGAAAGAGCTTAGGTTTCCAAGTTTTCTCTTGCATTATTTTACGCTGCTCTTTGGATCCAACTGTTTTTGCATGCAATAGTTTTTCACTCTTTACTAGTACAGACTATTTAGTTTCATTGCTTTAGAGAGTTACATGAAGTGTTACTGTCAAAGTATTATCAATGGGTGTCACCATAGCATCAACTTCATAATCCTCTACAGGTGCTGGATACTATTAAAAAGTTAACGTTATGTTTAGTTACTTATTCACTGTGGCAATGTTCTGCCATTCAAAGTACATGCATAATAAAATCAGCAGATATAATCTCCCAATGGGTTCCTTTATGGAGAAAACCTTTTTCATTGAAACATTGCAGTAAAATATATATGTAAATCTTGCTTTGCTATTGCAACTCTTGATCTTATTTCTTATTTCTTCTTCTTTTTCTTCTTCAACAGAAAGTCAACTTGAACTGGTTGCACAGTACAGATATTTGGAGAGCACACTAACAAATAACTGGTTGAGGGAAAGAGATACGAGATCAAGAACTGCAATCGCAAAGCAAGCTTTCCAAAAAACAAATGCTTATTGTGGAGTAAGCTGAAGCTGGAACAGGAAGGTTGGTTAAATGCTTTATTTGAAACATTTTTCCATACAGCTCAGAAGGCTGGTTACTGAAGAAGAGAGAAAGAGATATAAATGAAGAATTTGAGATGTGGTACTGGAGGAGAATGAAGACAACAAAATGGATGGATCAAGTGAAGCACTGGAGAGGGTAAAGATCAAAAAACTCTTCTATCGTAATGTTGCACAAACACAATATTACAATTCCCACCAACCACCTTTTAATTCACCTCCACATAAAGGAAAATGCGGGCACACTGAATGGTGTCATAATAAATATTAATGCACAGTCTAACAGTGAAATGCTCCATAGTCACAAAAACATTAGAGCAGTTGAGTGCACAGTATGCTGGCCTATATACAGCTGTTTGCACATGTTACAGCGCGTGGTGCACCATCTGTGCCAACATGAGGCAGACTCTTTAGGCCGGCAATCAAGGCTTACACTGTTCAAGTATGAGCACGCACTATATAGGGTTACAACATCTTCCAACCTGGTTACAAAAAGCAAAATAAACTGCGTGGGACATACATTTCAAGGAAAATAAATTCTGACAACAGCTATTGAAGGTACAGTGGAAAGACAGAAGAAAATAGGAAGAATAAAAATGCTGAATGAAGTAAAAAGAGAAAGGTGCTTGACTATGAGACTACGAAGCAGCTGGCCTGGTTGGTTGGCTGGTTGATTTGGGGGAGAGAACCAGTGAGGTCATCAGTCCCATTGGATTAGGGAAGGATGGAGAAGGAAATCAGCTGTGAACTTTCAAAGAAACCATCTCAGCATTTGCTAGAAGTGATTTAGGGAAATCACAAAAAATCTAAATCAGAGTGGCCAGATGCCATCATCTTCCCAAATACAAGTCCAGTGTACTAACCACTGTGCCACTTCACTTGGTAGTTGGCCTGAAACATGCTCAAATAGCAGCAGTGGTATCAGAAACCCACCGACAGGCAGAGCACATGATGATGATGATGATGATGATGATGAAATAAATAAAAGCAAAAATTTGCTGTTAAACATTACATAGTCAACAAACTGTGTATGTAACATATTCCCGAGATTGTCTTTCATTCAGGGTTTGACATTCACTCTTCCCTGTATCATAATTAATTGATTTAGCATCAAAAATTTTGTTTCTGAATTATTCTCTCCCATTGAAGATACACAAATAGCTATCTCTCTGTATACAGAATTCCTCTTTAAGAACATTGTGTCCTCTTGTGATTTCATAAATGTGTGAGCTTGTTGTCAAGCATGAAACATTTTACAAACAAAAAACCAGCTTATCACAACTCTACCTGTAATCACATCATTACCTGAATCTAACATTCTGCTGTCTTGCAGAAATATCATGTCATTACTATAATGTCCAATAATATTCCATAGAAATATTTAAGCAAAGTTAGTATTTTAGGATTAAAGAAGACTTTCAGCATATTGGGAAATGGAGTTCTCGTGACTGCAGATATGTCATCCACGGGTGGCTAGGCTGCGTGTGATGGATTTTTTGGTGTAGAAGGGATGGCAGCTGCCAAAATGCAGGTACTGTTCATGGTTAGTGGGTTTAATGTAGAAAGAGGTGTGGATGAAACCATCAGAAGGGTGGATGTCAGTATCCAGGAAGGTGACGTGTTGGATAGAGGAGACCAGGCAAAGCGGATGAGAGAAAAGGTGCTGAGATCGTCAAGGAATGTGAAAAGAGTGTCTTGGCTCTGAGTTCAGACTATGAAGAGATCATGAATGAACCTGAAGCGGACATGAGGTTGAGAGTGTTGGAAGGCCAGGAAGATTTCCTCTAGATGGCCCATAAACAGGCTGGTATAGTAGGTACCATGTGGTTGTGGCTGTGCCACAGGTTTGTTTGTCAACCTTCCCTTCAAAGGAAAAGCTGTTGTGGGTCAGAATATAGTTGATTAAGCTCACAACAATAATGCCAGCCCATATACCTGCCAACTCTCCCCCATGCATTCCTGCCCACCCTTCTTGACATTACGTCGACAAACTGCCCATCTCCCCCTGAGCCACAAGCCATCAACCCCAAGCCCCTCTCCTTGCCTCCTGCCTTCCTCTCCCTCTACCCACCCCAAATGACACTACCTCTCCACCACAAACAGTCCACAAGGCAAAAAACTGCATCAGCACGATTAGTCTAGCTATGACCACATAGGGGCATAGGTGTGTGTGTGTGTGTGTGTGTGTGTGTGTGTGTGTGTGTGTGAGAGAGAGAGAGAGAGAGAGAGAGAGAGAGAGAGAGAGAGAGAGAAGTATTTACATTCTACAAGACCATTCCTATCATGTTTAAGCAAAGTTAATGTTTCACATGTGCTACCCTACTGATTCCTTTTTTCCATGTCTGAATACATACTTGCAAAAAAACAAATGGAGTCATGAACAAATTAATCATTCACATTTTTGTGCCTGATTTCCTATAATGTACAGAAATTTCTGGCTGGAAATGGTAAAGCTATTAAGAATTTTAAGATTCTAATATTTCACAATACTTAAGAAACAGGAAAATGAATCAAAATATATCCAGCTTGCATCAGAGTTTAGCATAGTGGGAAATTCAGAAATAATTAGAAGTCAGTTAAGAAATTCCTCATCATCCAAACTATTCTTAGCAGCTATAAAACAAGTTTTCAGATCCTTAAATTAGGAAAACAAAGAAGGAATATGTATTAACAAAACATATCTGAACCACCTTAATCTTGCTAATGACACTGTACTGTTTCCTATAGTGCAGATAAACTCCAACAAGACATTTATACATAGAAAAGTCAAGCAGAACCTTTTATCTAGCCACTGATGCCCAAAGGTCGATGATGATTAGGATGATGATGATGATGATATAAATTTCTCATGCCTCCATTATACCAACTGGAAGGTTTTTACTAAAGTTTGGCACATCTTAATATGGAGTCCACCTCTATAGCTGAGTAATCATTAAAGCTGACTGCCATGCGTAGGTCCTGGGTTCAGTTTCTGGTACTGTAGGGGTTTTTCTTGGGGGGGGGGGGGGGGGGGGGGGGGGGGGGGAGGACTGGAACTGGAAAGACGACAGCCTCATGATGCCAACTGAGGTCTACTTAAATAAGATGTAGTGGCTCCATTGTGTGGAAAACTGACAATGGCTGAGAGAGTGATGTACTAACCCCATACCACTACATATAGCACATTCAAATGATGTTATATGACAGAAGAAGTTACGGTGACAGGTCAGCATTTGGCAATCCCTTAAGACTGGTTATGGAGTATATTTTTTATATCTTAATGTCTATCTTCAAGCTTCTAAATAGATGTTAAAAGTTTCAAGTGCTCAGTCTCCAGTTCTCACTTCTTACACCTTCTCTACCAACACTTTTTCACAAACAGAAATATTCTCACCACTCTTTCCAGGCAACTACTTTAGAAGGATGGTTTGAACAATGACACAAACTTTATTCATTTTCAATGCAGAAGAACCTTTAGATTCTCTATTGAAAAATGTTTAATTATTCTTGCTGTCATAAACTGCAGAAAGAGGACAACATAAAATCCATGTTCTCTACCATGTCTATGGTTGAAATCAAATGTCTTTAAAATCATAAATGATTGGCACTGACTGTTGAATAATAAGTTTTCTTCATTTACTTGCTATAATTACACAAAACTTTCATCAGTATATGGTTCAATTTTAAAAAACATTATATCGAATCATATTATTATTATTATTATTATTTGTTCTTTTCTTATATATAAACTGAATGAGTTATAGACTCACCAAAGGTAAATTAATGAGTTGTTTTGTGGCAAGGACAATGTTTTGATACATTGTTAAATATCTGTATGAAACAAAGTAAGAAATACACTCTCCAGTAAGAAATACACTCTCCAGTAAGAAATACACTCTCCAGTAAGAAATACCCTCTCCAATTTATTAATTCACGTATTTTCACAGTTTTGTTTCAAGAAGTGGTAGCATATAGATGTACGCTTGGATCCTTTGTACCCGCATTGTTAAAAATGTGTATTTCAATCATACATTAAAAGTCTTACAAAAAGTTATTAGAAAAGCAAAATTTATTCACACAGTTAAGAGGTCAGTTCCTATCTGTTCATCATTTCACTCATTGCCGAAATCCTGCATCAAGAGGTTCAGAGTAGACAAGAAGAATTTACGCGGTATCCGGAGGAGCAGTCTCACTTCAACATTGTCACAATCAAGATTAAACACAAGGGAACTAACGAGAAGCCATATGTAATGCAAATTAAGTTTATTGACCTTGACTGTATTGATATAAGAGGTCTGTTGACATTGGTATCAGTTAAAGTTCACCCAGGATTGTGCACATATTCATAAAGTACCTTCAAATTTCTTTCAACTATCTTTCCAATCAATTTTTCCAATTATTCAAGCAATTATTAATCAATTTCCATTCCCACATACCTATTCAATGGTGACCATTTAAAGGACGGCGCCAAGCAAAATATGAACAGACTTTTCAATTGCTGAGATAAAAATTTTTGAGATAAATGATTCATATTATTGTTACAAGAAACTAATGAAACTTTCACTGTATTTGTTACATGTCCACAGGATTCAAAATGATAAAAGCATTGAAGGAGCAAATTAAAATTAAATTCTGGCTACAAATGAGATGAGCCAGGAATGCTGATTTCAGCAGTAAAGATAGAAAGCTGCGACACTATATGCTTATATGGCCACACTTGGCATTGTCTCTCTGGCAGTAGATAATCTCTTTTCCTTCCAATTAATATCCTCTACAGAACAGATGAAATTTGTACAAAGTCATCATTAAAGTGCAAGATAAGTTATTTAAATTCTATAAGGCTGTGTCAGATAATAATCAGATTCAGTAGTGAATACGCAGCTAAATCTACTTTATTTGAGAAGTACCGATACAGACAAAATTTCATTTTTGAAAAACTTTATTCATAATTTTTTAAAAACTATTCACAATGGAGTCAAAGGAAATGGTCATAGTTGAACATTCATTAGAAAATGCAATATGCCAAGATGTCGGAAATCCGAGCTTGGCAAAAGTTGAAGGTAACGCGCCGACCTGTGAACTGGCCAATGGCAATGTACAAAATAAGGTTGGCTTCCCACTATCAATACATGATGACACTGGTAATACAACTACTCATGATGTCACTTTTATGATGCTCAATGAGACAATTTCTCAGTTCTCACGGGGAAACATTTTTATCAAATAGTGAATCTGAAAGGCACAACAGCAAAAATAGTTTTGATTACTTGCTCACGACATCGCAAATGCAAGAACAGGAAACAGTTTGTAAAAAAAATGTAAATACTAGTGAGACACACAATTTGATACAACTAATGCAACAACAGTTTACAAAACAAGAGGAATTTCAGGAAAGTGTAATAACAACTTACCAAGGTATGACACAGCAGTTCACAAAACATCAGGAAAATATAGGACAACAGTTTACACAGCAAAATCAAGCATTTAACAATTTCAAGAATAGTTCAGTGAGATGAGCAAAACTATACACATTGAATTATCTGACGAACTATCCAGGAAGTTGAGAGCTAGGTAAACAACTAAAACAAGAAATAATTACCAACGTATCCCGCAATATAAATATGTTAACAGAAAGAGTATCACCGTAGACGATAAACACAAACAACTTGCAGGTGAGTTACAAAACTTTAGTGAAGTGCCAGAAACAAATGTGACAGACACAGTCAGCGAGCTGCAAGACGTGTGCAAAAACTTACCTACAGAAGTACAAAGGTTAAGTCTAAGAGTGGACCAGTTAAGTTCAGAGTCAAAATTCATCAAAAAACAGAGGTAAGTTATGTGTAGATGTAAAGGAAATAACTGAAAAAGTTGAAGCTGGAATGCTGGATAAGGGCAGCACCCTTGCTGAAAAGGTAGTATCCAAGCACAAGATTTATGTAGATGCAGTAGAAAAAGCTATAAAAGAGGAAGAAAGTCAATTTCTAGCTAAAATAGATTCAGGTTTCAAGGAAGCAGAGGAAAGGTTAAAAGGCAGTACTGCTAAAACTACTGACATTCCAAAACAACATTTGACAGGAAAAAAAACATGCTTTTAGAGAAGTCAGATCCTTTCACCGGTTACCCACAATATGTGGCTAGCCCGTCGAAGTAAAATAGCGAAGGTTGCAGACTGCAGCAACACCTGCCAGCAGCTGTACCTGTAGAGCAAGTGCAATTGCCATGCGCCATGTCACAAGCGACTGTCACTACAGTGTGGTGTGTTTGTCAACATTACATGCAGATGAGGGATTACTTAGGCATCGACAATTTCCTTATTTACCTCTGAAGGGAAAAGAACAAACCCCATGGTCTTTATCAGAGCATTTTGAAATGTTTTACCTCATACCTGGATCGAAGCCCAGAAAATTATATTTGTTGTTGCATACACACATGGTGACGTTCTACTATTGGCTATGGATATGGCGGAACATTGCCACTACTATAAATTAGCTTTAGAGAGCCTTTCTGGATAAATATTGGTCTGATGCCATACAAGAGAGGCTCAGACATGAAGTATTCAACCCAGCTCCATTCAACTGGTCATAATAGAAAGGAGTCAAAATACAAGCTTTAATTCCCATCCAATTAGGACAGTTTTCTGTAGGATGCAATTTTGTGATAGAGAAACTAATAGTTGTTTTTTTAATAGGTATGGATACATTTAGGACATACCAAGTACAAACTGATTCAGACAAGGGCAAATGTCATTTCACCGTACATAACCAATTATTTGCAATAGACTTAATCACGGGGAGTACTGGCAGACGTAAAACTGAAGTTACTCACAACTTTGAGGTTCAGTTGGTAAATCCCATAGCCATGTTTGTCAATACATACGATAATGAACAGTCAGAAGCAGAAGAGGTAAGCGTCGACACAAGAAACACAAAGGTAAGTGAATCACAATGCTCGTCTCAAAAACAGCAAGCAGAACTTAGGGAACTGATACTTACATACATATATGTGTTTGAAAAAAGACCAGGTATCATTAAGGATTTTGTGTAAAAAATGGAAGTATATCCTCATGAAACTTTTTGTTCTACTTCATACCCTACACAATGGACAAAGAGGGAAGCAGTAAGAAAAGAGATTAACAGGACACTTGAATGGGGCATAATACAAACCATCAATTTCCCCTTATTGTAGTCCTATTTTGGCCGTGAGTACGCCAGATGGCCAGGTGTGCTTGTTCCTCGACACACGTAACATAAATACGATTATTGTACCAGTTCGAACACGTCCATACAATTTAGGGGAAAAGCTTATGAAATTCCATGATGCTAAATTTCTTACTACAATCGATATCCAGTCCTCATATTGGCAAATAAACTACGTGAAGAAAGTCGGAAGTATACCACCTTCATATGTGGGGCAGGAGCTTTGAATTTCAAGTATTACCATTTGGATTGAGTGTAAGTGCACGTGTATTTATCTCTGCTCTGGACGAAGTGTTAGGGCCCAAACATTTGAGTAAGGTGGACGACCTTTTAGTCGCCTCACCCACTTGGATAGAACACTTAAGATTAATTGAAAAAGTTTTGAGCCACTTTTCCAAACATGAAGTAACAGCAAATCTCAAGAAATCTAATTTCAGAGAAGGAAAGATAACATTTATAGGACACATAATCTCTTTGGAATGCATACTGCCAGATCCTAAAAAACTTTCAGGAAATTCATCCTAACAAAGTTACGAACAGTGATGGTTTACTCAATCTTGTCTGGAAAAACAGACCTTGGTTATGGGACAAGCAAAGTCAAACCGATTTCGAGAACATCAAGCAAGCCTTATTAAATGCTAATATTTTATCTCAACCAGACACGAAGAAGAATTTTTGTTTATGCACCAACACATCTTCTCAAGGTATGGGTGCATGCCTTTTTTAAATGGCAGAAGAAGAGGGAAAACTCATCTGTAAAGCAATTAGCTTCACCAGACACACCTTATCCGAAGCTGAACATTCGTATTTAATTACGGAGTTGGAGGGTTTGGCTGTAACTTGGTCCTTTAAAATTTTGAACATTTCCTTTGGAGAAAATACACAAAAGTATACTGTGGCCATCACTCCATACTGTTTTCATTAACTTTTAAATTGCTACACCAACGGACAGGTGACATAAGTATATTTAAGTATATTTAAAAATTCGATTTTAAAATAGTGTACATAAAAGGAAATGAAAACGTAATAAGAACAATGGGGTGTGTGTTTGCCAGAGGAATATGTGGATGATTTTATCTTATACACACACAATACTTGGGGCCATTATGGCACTCCAAAGTGCACTGACAAAATAGGTAAATACTGTTATTTCCCCAACCTTAGATGAAGAGTACTACAGGTGGTAAGAAAGTGTATTGTCTGCCAGAAAACAAAATATACCAAAATCTCCAAACAGAGTAAACTACATACCATTGAGGCTAAAGGCCTCCAGAAAAGGTGTCTTTGGATGTGACTGGACCCTATCCCAGAGGTAAGGGTGGCGTAAAGTACAGGGTTATTACAAATGATTGAAGCGATTTCACAGCTCTACAATAACTTTATTATTTGAGATATTTTCACAATGCTTTGCACACACATACAAAAACTCAAAAAGTTTTTTTTAGGCATTCACAAATGTTTGATATGTGCCCCTTTAGTGATTTGGCAGACATCAAGCCGATAATCAAGTTCCTCTCACACTCGGCGCAGCATGTCCCCATCAATGAGTTCGAAAGCATTGTTGATGCAAGCTTGCAGTTCTGGCACGTTTCTTGGTAGAGGAGGTTTAACACTGAATCTTTCACATCACTATGCGTGAAACTTGCCCGCACGCGTTCAACCGTTTCTTCGCTCACTGCAGGCCGACCCGTTGATTTCCCCTTACAGAGGCATCCAGAAGCTTTAAACTGCGCATACCATCGCCGAATGGAGTTAGGAGTTGGTGGATCTTTGTTGAACTTTGTCCTGAAGTGTCGTTGCACTGTTATGACTGACTGATGTGAGTGCATTTCAAGCACGACATACGCTTTCTCGGCTACTGTCGCCATTTTGTCTCACTGTGCTCTCGAGCACTCTGGTGGCAGAAACCTGAAGTGCGGCTTCAGTCGAACAAAACTTTATGAGTTTTTCTACGTATTTGTAGTGTCTCGTGACCATATGTCAATGAATGGAGCTACAGTGAATTTATGAAATCGCTTCAATCATTTGTAATAGCCCTGTATATAGTAGGTCTGTATGATATTTTCAACAAATACATAAAATTGTATGCTATTCAGAACACTACAGCCAGTTCAATTATAAAATGAATCAAAGAGGATTACTTTGCAAGAGTAAGAAAAACAAAAGTCATGTAACAGATAATGCCTCATATTTTGTTGGATGTAATTAGAAAGAGTTTGTAGATTCCAACCAAATGAAACACATTTTAGTATCCAAATTCCATCCCGAAGCATACCCCATAGAAACGTTTTTTTAAGGAATGCAACAGGTTTGTCAGGACCTACATACCTCGTAAACATACAGGATTGAATATGTCACTCCCTTCTTACACGTTGTTACCAACCTTCCTCATACATCAACTAGATTTACACCAAATGAGCTGATGTTCAATTCCAAACAAGTAGATGAGTAGGAGAAACCTTCGCCCAAGATACTGATACAGGAATTATCACTGGAGGATAAAATACGACACGCAGTAATTAACCTTGAAGCCTGGGCTAACTATAGGAAAGGAATTTATGACAGAAAGCTGAAACGTACAACACTATTTTATATAGAACAAAAGGTGTTACTTAGAACACATCCCAAATCCACAAAAATTGGAAAACTGAACCATAAGTGGCAACCACCCTATCCAGAAGCAGACAGACTGGTACACTTGAACATGGGTAAAGACAAGGGCATTTACCCACACAAAGACTTGAGAATGTTTATATATTGAAGAAGGGCTTTATACCCTCTAAGTTGTATATATGTATAATAATATTAGATTTAGGTTGCTGGAAAGTCACATTCCAGAATTTATGTTGTTAGTTGTTAACGAAAATTTCTGTCTGTGTTTTTTCTTAAGAGTTAAATGTGTAAACGATAAAATGAGTGGTTGTAACAAGGAAGAATTTTACTTTTATGTGTCTAGAGATGACGATAGTCTAAACACAATTCTTCGCCTTGAACGTAGCCCAGTTGTAAACAAATAAATGAACTTGTGAAATGCATGGTAATGTGCAATGCAATACACAACTCGCCGCGAAGCGAGTTCTATCAGAGTGGCGCAGCGCATACGCATTGGGGAGCAGACTAGTCAGCAAACCGCAGGCGCATGTATGCTAGACAGGCAAACCTGGAAGTGTTGGAGTGCCCAAAACAAACAAACCTTATGAGCTACGGTCCGCACCAGCATTTGTACAGCCTATTGAGAAAACAGGGAGATACAAAATTAAGAGAGAGTCTGTACTACAACTACGACTATCTACACCATACACAAACACACACAAACACACACACACACACACACACACACACACAAGCACACAAGCACACAAAGATAAGCTACAGGATTATACACACAGGAAAGGATGCTAAACTACAAGATATTTACTTAAGCTATGCTACTACATACATTATATCTATATATGTACAATTTTTAAAAATTTAAGTACTGAAAGTGCACACACTAATTATACTTGATGGACGAGAAAAGTCTTGCTGCAGGTAAACAAGCGAGTACAGTGACAAACTGAATAAGAGGTCAATGCCTCTAATACACTTTATCTTTCAGATTTATAAGGTAAGCAGACATACACACGACATGAAATAAGTTTTGTGATAACACAATTGCACACTGAAGTGAATGAATACATAGATGAATATATGAAAATGGTATTAGTAGCCAACAAGCCACTATACACTTATCTACGAAGATACAGTTTTAAGTTGGTATTAAGATTTTTCTTCCAGGGAATAATGCATCGACACATTCTAAAGTGAAGAAAGATAAATGCTCGTAGAGTGTTAGGCACCATATAAACATAAGAAAGAATTGCACCACAAGTAAGTATAGTTATAAGTTTATGACAGTAATGAATGTTATAGTGTAAAAGTATGTAAAGAAGAAAACAGTTGCAGTACGTCACGTATTACGATGCTGAACTAAGGCTGAGTACTACCACATACTCAAGGGGTCAAAACCTAACTACTGTGAGCATCGACTACCCATGAAAGTGTCAAACACTTGAATTACTTTGAAATTTTTATTCATATTTGTTACTTATGTAATTTGATAACTTCACCCAACATGCACAACTATTCCTGCAGTTTGCCACACAAAGTACAATTTAGATAGGACAAGATAATTGGAAAACATGCTGATGCATCTCATTAGAACTACAATACAGTTAACAAAAAACAATCGACATTTCAACTAAACAATGGCAAAGCAGGACTTTATGGTCAATAGTTATTTGTGTACTACACACTACTGAATGTATGCTATACAAAAATTTACAAATAAACTGTATTAATCTATAAACACCCATAGAATTTCTAACTGAAGATGTAATGAATACCTTACAGGTGACATTGCAATTGATGAACAAGGCTACCTGGACAGACTCCATGTCTTCCTCAGATTTCATCTTAGCCCATGGTGATTAACTATTTCACAAACATTAGGAAAGCAATGATAAGAGGCATGCAGACTCATTCTGCTGACACCTTCCAATGTATTTTAATTCTAGAATGAAAAATTAGCCTACTGTGGAGATGAGCTGTTACACAATTTCTTGGCTGGTTAAAACTGTGTACTGTACAAGCACTGCTCTTAATAACTAGGACATCTGTGACCCACTTCACAGACTGATTTCTATCAGTAATCCCCCCTCTCCTTCTTTCTTTCTCACTCCT
This sequence comes from Schistocerca cancellata, assembly GCF_023864275.1. Lineage (NCBI taxonomy): Eukaryota > Metazoa > Arthropoda > Insecta > Orthoptera > Acrididae > Schistocerca > Schistocerca cancellata. The sequence continues at coordinate 910,969,068 of NC_064626.1, read as the reverse complement.
TCTCTTTCTTCTTTCTCTCTACTCCAAAACTCTCGCCCCCTGTCTCCTGTTTGGGGTTTAAAATCTCAAGATTCTATTGTTACTATTGAGCATCTTCTCCACTATTTTTTTTTCTTGGGTGTCACTTTTGTTACCTGCTTACTGTAATGTTAGATTCTTTTGTGTGGAAATTTTAAAACTATAATAAACATAATACCTGCTAAGCTGTCGCTCTTTCTTAACAGCAACATAGCTTGGGCTGCTAACACGAACTCTCTTTCTGTTGCTCTGATGGCTGGATGATCTATCCCTGTTTTTTTCGTGAATTTTGTGTGCATGATTAGGACCACAACGTTCTACAGATGCTGCTAGGTGTGTTGATAGTGCTCCAAAAAGTCCAGCCTGCAGCAACTCTGTCATGCCCAGATCATCATATGCAAATTGTACTAGTGCATGGAGTGCATGTGTCCTAAAACAAAGAAAAGTTATTTATGTGACTGAACTCATTAATTACATTACTGTTCATTTTTTTTTTCTTCTGGCAAAGTCTTTATTGGGATTTCTGCACAGTACAGTACAAACTTTTATCCTAAGATTCATGAGCATTACATGAAACATCAATTGCATGCAAATATAAATCGCACACCAATCCATATCCATGTCAGACACTATATATATATATATATATATATATATATATATATATATATATATATATATATATATATATGGTTATAATAGAAGGAAACATTCCACGTAGGAAAAATATACCTAAAAACAAAGATGATGAGACTTACCAAATGAAAGTGCTGGCAGGTCGACAGACACACAAACAAACACAAACACACACAACAAAATTCAAGCTTTCGCAACAAACTGTTGCCTCATCAGGAAAGAGGGAAGGAGAGGGAAAGACGAAAGGATGTGGGTTTTAAGGGAGAGGGTAAGGAGTCATTCAAGTCCCGGGAGCGGAAAGACTTACCTTAGGGGGAAAAAAGGACGGGTATACACTCGCACACACACACATATCCATCCACACATATACAGACACAAGCAGACATATTTAAAGACCTTAAATATGTCTGCTTGTGTCTGTATATGTGTGGATGGATATGTGTGTGTGTGCGAGTGTATACCCGTCCTTTTTTCCCCCTAAGGTAAGTCTTTCCGCTCCCGGGACTTGAATGACTCCTTACCCTCTCCCTTAAAACCCACATCCTTTCGTCTTTCCCTCTCCTTCCCTCTTTCCTGATGAGGCAACAGTTTGTTGCGAAAGCTTGAATTTTGTGTGTGTGTTTGTGTTCGTTTGTGTGTCTGTCGACCTGCCAGCACTTTCATTTGGTAAGTCACATCATCTTTGTTATAATAGAGGGAAACATTCCACGTGGGAAAAATATATCTAAAAAGAAAGATGATGAGACTTACCAAACAAAAGCGCTGGCAGGTTGATAGACACACAAACAAACACAAACATACACACAAAATTCTAGCTTTCGCAACCAACGGTTGCCTCGTCAGGAAAGAGGGAAGGAGAGGGAAAGACGAAAGGATTTGGGATTTAAGGGAGAGGGTAAGGAGTCATTCCAATCCCAGGAGCGGAAAGACTTACCTTAGGGGGAAAAAAGGACAGGTATACACTTGCGCACACACACACACATATCCATCCGCATATACAGACACAAGCAGACATTTGTAAAGGCAAAGAGTTTGGGCAGAGATGTCAGTCGAGGCGGAAGTACAGAGGCAAAGATGTTGTTGAAAGACAGGTGAGGTATGAGCGGTGGCAAATTGAAATTAGAAATTAGCGGAGATTGAGGCCTGGCGGATAGCGAGAAGAGAGGATATGCTGAAGGGCAAGTTCCCATCTCCGGAGTTCTGACAGGTTGGTGTTAGTGGGAAGTATCCAGATAACCCGGACGGTGTAACACTGTGCCAAGATGTGCTGGCCGTGCACCAAGGCATGTTTAGCCACAGGGTGATCCTCATTACCAACAAACACTGTCTGCCTGTGTCCATTAATGCGAATGGACAGTTTGTTGCTGGTCATTCCCACATAGAACGCTTCACAGTGTAGGCAGGTCAGTTGGTAAATCACGTGGGTGCTTTCACACGTGGCTCTACCTTTGATCGTGTACACCTTCCGGGTTACAGGACTGGAATAGGTGGTGGTGGGAGGGTGCATGGGACAGGTTTTACAACGGAAGGTGTACACGATCAAAGGCAGAGCCAAGTGTGAAAGCACCCACATGATTTACCAACTGACCTGCTTACACTGTGAAGCGTTCTATGTGGGAATGACCAGCAATAAACTGTCCATTCGCATGAATGGACACAGGCAGACAGTGTTTGTTGGTAATGAGGATCACCCTGTGGCTAAACATGCCATGGTGCACGGCCAGCACATCTTGGCACAGTGTTACACCGTCCGGGTTATCTGGATACTTCCCACTAACACCAACCTGTCAGAACTCCGGAGATGGGAACTTGCCCTTCAGCATATCCTCTCTTCTTGCTATCCACCAGGCCTCAATCTCCGCTAATTTCTAATTTCAATTTGCCGCCGCTCATACCTCACCTGTCTTTCAACAACATCTTTGCCTCTGTACTTCCACCTCGACTGACATCTCTGCCCAAACTCTTTGCCTTTACAAATGTCTGCTTGTGTCTGTGTATATGCGGATGGATATGTGTGTGTGTGCGTGAGTGTATACCTGTCCTTTTTCCCCCTAAGGTAAGTCTTTCCGCTCCCGGGATTGGAATGACTCCTTACCCTCTCCCTTAAAACCCACATCCTTTCGTCTTTCCCTCTCCTTCCCTCTTTCCTGATGAGGCAACAGTTTGTTGCGAAAGCTTGAATTTTGTGTGTATGTTTGTGTTCGTTTGTGTGTCTGTCGACCTGCCAGCACTTTCATTTGGTAAGTCACATCATCTTTGTTTTTAGGTATATATATAAAATATTCCACATGGGAAAAATATATTACAAACAAAGATTCCATGACTTACCAAACAGGAAAGCGCTGGTAGATAGGCACAATAAAAAAAACACAAACACACACACAAAATTTCGAGCTTTTGCAACCCCCAGTTGCTTCATCAGGAAAGAGGGAAGGAGAGGGAAAGATGAAAGGATGTGGGTTTTAAGGGAGAGGGTAAGGAGTCAGTCCAATCCCGGGAGGGGAAAGACTTACCTTAGGGGGGGAAAAAGGACAGGTATCCATCCATATATGGATATATGGATGTCTGCTTGTGTCTGTGTATGTGCAGATGGATATGTGTGTGTACGCAAGTGTATACCTGTCCTTTTTCCCCCTAAGGTAAGTCTTTCCACTCCCGGGATTGGAATGACTCCTTACGCTCTCCCTTAAAACCCACATCCTTTCGTCTTTCCCTCTCCTTCCCTCTTTCCTGATGAAGCAACCGCTAGTTGCGAAAGCTTGAATTTTGTGTGTATGTTTGTGTTTGTTTGTGTGTCTATCAACCTGCCAGCGCTTTCGTTTGGTAAGTCACATCACCTTTGTTTTTAGGCATATCTCCTAAGAATCATCAAGATGCATTTTGCCTTGAGTTTCCGCAGATCTTTCCAATTTCGGTTTTGCATGGTGTTGCTTGAGTCAACCCAGACAAATAGTGCTCATCACATCTTTCATGCTACGCCCAGTGTCAACAGAAAATGTTGGATTGTTTTGCATTACAAACAACATTATTTTTAATGTGGAATTTAACATGCCCATTCAATAGAGCAATCCCAGATTCGTCTAGTGCAATATTTGTTTCATCAATATGTATTCATAAAGACGGTAAAACTCAATTTATAACTAGTACTCAAGGAGCCACATCATTGCCCTGGCCTGCACTGACTGCTACCACCAAGTATGCCACACTACTGCGTCGCTGCCGGATTGCAGTTTTTTATTCATGTCTTACTGTCCCGGTAAATACATACCAATGAAACAAATACCAGCTAGTCTAATTTGGGAGTGCTGTATCAAATGGGCACATAAAATTCTGATTTAAAAATGATTTTGTTTGGAATGGGAAAGGTACCGTGACTTTCTGTTGAAACTTGGCAGTGCACAAAAGATGTGACAAACAGTAACTGTATGGGCTGCTCCAGCTACACAATGCAAAAACAAAATTACAAATACCACCAGCTCTTGGCACAGTGACTTTTTTTCCAGGAAGAACATTGTCTGAAAGCTTAGCTACAATCTCTGTCTTGTAACACAGTTCAGAACTTCAAGTGGGTTACCATCTAATAATGAATAAAATATGAGGACAAGTAAATAGAAGAGGTTAACAATGTTAACACAGTCAATACATACAGTCAGAACACTCACTGCTGTGAAAGTTGATACTGTTTGACAGTTGGAGCACTATTAGTGATTAGAAAGCTTGTTGTCTCTTAATGTTACACACCCTGTATAAACAGTGTCTGTTTTTCATCCTATTTCATTGTAATTTACAAAATAGTTACTATAATTTTGCCTTCTAAGCCTTAGCCTAATGTTCTTGTTCCAAATCATGGACTGAGTACTTGGACTTTAGCTCACTGTTGGGAAATCAGCCACAAAGCATCAACCTTATCCTACACCATTCTCCAGCCTTATTTCAGATGATCAAACAATACTGCAAACAGCAGTCTACTATAGAAGATGTTAAAGGACAACTGCAGAGAAAGGAAACACTTAGACCGGTACTGAAAGACAATGAAGTAGGCTGCATTGCGTGGTACAATGGGAAGCTGAAAGTGGTCGTACCAGATCAGTTGGTGGCATACATATTCAAATATTTCCATGCTTCACATGGTGAGGGGCCTTTGGGAATTTTCAAGACCAGGGAGAAGATTTGGGATAAATTTATTTGGAAGAACATGGGTGCTGAGATTAAGGAGAGGGATCAGTTGCACAAAATCTGTGCTGTGAGTATGGCTCCCCAAAACACCAAGGTTGACCTTCTAACTTCTAAATCCATGGAGAGACTGTTTGAGAAGACATATGTCAATTTTGTCAGACTTCTGCTACATACTAAGACACAGTTTAAGTATTTATTAGTTTGGGTCAAAGTGTTCAGCCACTGTACATGCTTTTTTTCCAACGAGTGTGGCTATCACCAGCCAGCTATAGAGTACATCGAAATGTTTTTAATGAGTTTGGGCTATGTTGGGTGATCATTCCTGATAATGTCAAAACTTTCATCTCAAAGGCCTGTAACAGATATTGCATATGAATTGGAATCCAGCATTGTAAAACTAGTCCTTACTATCTGAATCTTCCTTACACAGAGACGGTAATCAGGAATCTAAGGGCTACCTTCACTGCATATTAAGGTGGCCATCAGACAAGCTGCGATAAATCCCTGCGTTGGTTAATGATGGCCTTCAACATGGCTAAGCACGAGGTGCACAAAGCCACTCTGGCTGAATTACTCCTCGCATTTAGGGTCAATTCTCCTTTGAGCAATTTATTGTCAATCAATGAACTGTTACTGGAGAATGTATTACCTGATGAGGTAACTAAGAATTGGAAACAGGCTAAAAATAACATCCACTGGACTTGTTCCTAGGAGGCTAGTCAGTACAACAGATGTTGACAGCCAGACAATTTTAAGCTGGGTGATCTGGTCATTATAATAAATTTTGGCACTGCAAGCTGCAAGTAAGGCAGCTGGTAAGGTCAGCAGTAAGTTGATGCCTAGGTTTGTGGGGCCTTTTGAAGTCATGAGATTCCTGTTACCTTACTGGTACAAGTAAGGGGAATAAGGCTCCATCTGGCTCAAACTAAGCTGGCCAGTACCAGCATTCCATTCTTGTGTCAAGCAGTGTGTCCTATGTAGTTTTAGTTTTTAGATGCCCGACAGAATTTAAGTAGCATTTGTATCTTGGGGCATTTTCTTGCATCAAAAGTGGTGGAGTGATGAGGGGGAGGTGAGAATCCATCAAGGCCATTTGTTTCGCTCTTATAATACCCCAGTATTATAGGATTAACAAGGGGGACTATTTTGCGGTTCCCTGCACATTTCGAGATTACCATGTAGTTGATCATTCATTGGAAGCCCACTTCCATGCCATCTGGCAGGGATGATCAACTTCTTGAGGGCCAGGAGACCAGAGCTGTGTGGGCAGAGAAACAGAGCAGTGGGCTGTCAACCGAGTCCAGGAGAGCATGGTTACAAAAACAAGCATTCTCGATGCAATGTGGAGAGGAAGAACAGCACTGAAAACTACAAGCCGATCCTGTGGGATGGCTGGTTGAGTTTTGTTCCTGCAATGGATATATGCTGGAATGAACCAGAGTGCCCAGGGTGGATGATTGCTGTTATCGAAAGAGATGTAGGTGGTATGGAGTACCTGGTGCAGTGAGAAATAAGACACTGTACCGTGTCGTTGAACTTAATTTGGGGAGGACTGTGAACTCACCTATATCCTGAATATGGATGCCAGCTTCAGTTGTATGTATTTTGCAAGAGTCGAATGTTGGAATCAGTTACCATGCTCCCTAAGTCTGAAAGTATTTTATTAGTGAGTTATGCTTTAACTTCATCTTGTTCTTTTTAAAATAACTGAGAAATTTTAAGGAAAAATTCTATTTCCTTATCTTAAGTAAATTCTGGGTATTGTTCCCACTGACATAAGTTACTGTGTTGTGTTAAGAAGGATTTTGCCCTGCATAGTAATATTGAGTCTTTCTTTTTAAATAGCAAATCACTAAGTGCTTCTCATTGTTTTCAGGGTGAAACTGTTTTAAGCAGCTAGTTCGACAACCTGCAGGCAATGGAAATATTTTAGACCTTGTAATTACAAACAGACCTGACCTTTTAAAAGTGTCAGTATAGAAAAAGGGATAGGTGATCATGACATCATACTGACAACGATGTTCACTGAAGTTCATAAACCCATTATAAATGCTACGAAAGAGGAGACAGGTGCAGTTCTTAGCATCCTAATTAGACAATAACTGAATATAAGTCAGTTCAAATATGAGGGCTTCAGAGGAATTATGGACAAAGTTTAAACTGACTGTAAATTTCACTCTAGAGAAATATGTGTTGAGAAAGGATATTAAGAACAAAAAGAATCCACCGTGGCTTAATAACAAAATTCAGAAAATGCTGAGGAAGTAAAGATTGCTGCACTCTCCGTTCAGAAGAGGATGCAAGGGGATGCAGAAATGTTGACAGGCAAATAACAGATAACAGAAACTGGTGTGCGTATAAAAAGACTAAGGCATGGATCATACACTCTCCACTGTCATATGTTGGGAAAGATCTTGCCAAGAACCTGAGAAAATTCTGGTTCTAAGTAAAACCACTAAACAGGCATCTATCCAGTTATTCTGCGACCAGTCTGGTATGTCAATAGAAGATGTCAAAAGGAAACTAAAGTTTTAAATTTCCATTTAAAATGATCATGGATGCAGGAGGACCATAAGACAGGCATAGTGTTTGGACTTAGAAATAAGTGCCCTGGTGTTGAGAACCAACAGAAAGAGTTGAAAACAAGTAAGTCACCATGTCCAGATGGAATCCCAGTTCAGTTTTACAGAGAGTACTCTTCAGCATTGGCCCCTTGCTATCTTGCTTTTATTACAAATCTCCTACCCAGGACAAAGTCCCAAGTGGCTGAACAACAGCACAGGTGACTCCTGCATACAACAAGGGTAAAACAACAAACCTGCCAAATAATAGACCAAGATCCTTAACATCAGTTTACAGCATAATTCTTGGGCATATTCCAAGTTCAAACATAATAAATTTCTTTGAGACGGAAAAGCTTTAGTCTGCAAATCAGCACAGATTTAGAAAGCATTAGCTGTGTGAAACTGAGGTTTTCATTTTCTCACATTACATCCTACGAACTGTGGATAAAAGGCAACAGGCAGATTCCATTTTTCTAAATTTCCAGAAAGCATTTGACTCGGTGCCCCACTGTGAACTCTTAACGAAGGTCCAAGCATACAAAATAGCCTCCCGGATATGCGAGTGGCACAAAGACTTTTTACGTAATAGAACGCAGTACACTGCCCTTGACAGCAAGTATTCATCAGAGACAAGGACTTGTCAGAAGTGCTCCAGCCAAGTGTGATAGGACCACTCTTATTCTCTAATGGCGGTAATAGGGAAGGTGAATGGTCAATTTCAGTTTATTGGAAGAATTTAAGAAAGTGTAGCTCCCCTACAATGGAAATTGCATTAATGTGACCCATTCTTGTGTACTGCTCAAGTGTCTGAGATCCCCACCAGTTCAGATTAAAGGGAGACATTGAAGCAATTCATAGGCATGCTGATAGATTTGTTTTGGGCAGGTTCAATCAAGATAGAAGGATTAGGGACACGCTTCATGGATTCAAGTAGGAATCCCTGGAGGGAAAATAACATTCTTTTCATGAAACACTGTTGTGAAAATTTAGAGAACAGCCATTTGCAGCTGACTGCAGAATGATTTTACTGTCACCAGTGTATATTTCACATAAGGACCACAAAGAAAAGATAAGAGAAATTAGGGCTTTTACAGAAGCATACAGACTGTTGTTTCCCCATTGCTCCATTTGTGAGCAAACCAGGAAAAGAAATCGCTAGCAGTGGTACAAGGAACCCTCTGCCACACACAATATGGTGCCTTGCAGAGAATGTATGTAGACGAAGGTGTAGGAGTAAAAGACTGCTATGACATTCAACAATGCAAGCTGACGGACTGCAACTGCCATGATAGCATCTAACCAGTATGTAGTTCTCAGTGAAGCACTAGTGGAAATGGAACTCATCTGAAATCACTACATTTTGCTGCTAATCAAGTCAGGAATGGCATTCACTTTTCTAATGCAGACTGAGTCACTTGTCATATGGGCAATGAAAGCCAACGGAATGCTACATTTGAATGCAGTCCGCCCCACAGCATATGGCATCAAACCATAAACACAAATATGTATTCACCTGTCTTATTTACTAGGGACACGAAAAATTTTCATAATGTGATACATGCTAATATAGATGCGAAATCTCTCTCGAAACGCAAAATAGCAAAATTACCTAATAGAGATTATTTCATGGCTACTTATATCCAAATGAACTATTTTCTCAGCGACAGTTTGAAATAACCTTGTTTTCTGTATATAAGCATCAGAAACGTAACCAATTTTTGGTTACTGATACTGCACAGCGTCTGATGAAGCCCAATATGGAAACATAATCTGTATAACAAAGTGTTTGCAAAATAAAAATTGCACAAATGCAGTGATGTATCAGTGTGCTCAAGTCACTGGTACAAAACAATTTTTGGCTGTACAATGTTCTATAAAAGATACCTGCTGCATAAAGCAAAGTTGGACTCGGCTGTTGAACCTAGTCCAATAGAAAAAATGTACATCTGCCTGTTAACGAAATTTCAAAGGTTACTATAAGCCCTTGTGTGGGCACTTCTGTCTTTTAATGTGGCACTTTTAGGTGGCTGTGGCTGCATCAAATACCAGGAAAAGTTGTGTCTGAACCACCTCGTTTATGACATTTCCAACAATCAAGCAAATGCCTAGTAGCCATTACCCAATGCTTTGTATAGTGTGTTGCTTGTTTTCTTTTCGTATTTGGAAGTGAGTGAAATGAGTAGTTCTGATACATCGCAAAGTTGATTTACAATTTTCGAAACAATGGGAGGGACTGGCAATCCCTCTGACCATGTGTCAATCCTGCTTTCACAGATACACAGAAAACAGGTGCAGGCTGCTGTCTTACAAGATGGAGGTGGTACTTGTTGCCCAACATCTCCCCTCCCCGTCTGGTGGTCTTACTTTCGCTTTATAGTGTCCATGCTATGCACTACATTGACAGGAAAAACAAATGTCTCAATGTATTTTAACAACACCAAAATGTTTTCCATAATAGGCAAATAGGGTTATTTTTGTTTCGACTTTTACCCTAAGTGCCTAATTGGTTTAACCTGTAGTGACAAGTAAGAGTCGCATGACTAGGAATGCCCACAAAATGTCGAACTTAATATTTAGTAGATTTCGTAATTATCGAATTGGGTGGGTAAAGAAAAATAATGTTAGAGAGAAGCACTCAGCTCACTGGCAGGAAAATGCTTCTCGACAGGAACATCCATTTGTTGAAAGCTTAAAAGCAGCCAAAATAAAAAAGTAAAGATCATTTTGGAAAAGATCTGTTGAAAATTTTGCAAACATGAACATTCCAGTTAAAAAGCTCCACAATCACCAATTTTATTAACTGTCAATTTCAAAGCAGTAAAACTTGTCTTCAGCAGCCACATAGTATAGTAACCTTTTAAATTTGAACATATAATCATTAAAAAAAATAGATGTGAATTTCGCCAAAATTAAATACTTTAGTGCCGATTCAAATTCAGTCACAAGCTGGTACTGTGGCTACGAGAAATATTGGAATGTATTTGTCTTTATCTACTACTTTGTTTGAGTGCTGTTCCCTGACTAAGTTCAACATAACACTGCTTTCTCTAGTCCCACATGAGAAGGTACTGCTGGGTCTATATGTAAAAAATCTGCCTGCAGCTCAACCACTTATTGTTGGTACAACACTCAGTACACACTTTGATTTTGAACTGGGCTACTCTTTACATATGCTGCAATTTTGTTTGTGTGTTTGTTGCTTATAGGTATATTTGTGCTTTGTACATATATACACAACATTTTTACTCAGTATAAAGCTGACAAAACATGTATTGTTGTAAAATGACAAACAAAACAATGCACTACTCCTGTTACTGGTTGGCTGATATGGGAGAGGGGACCAAACAGTGAGGTCATCGGTCCCATTGAATTAGGGAAGGATGGATAAGGAAATTGGACATGCCCTTTCAAAGGAACCATCCCAGCATTTGCCTGAAATGATTTAGGGAAATCACGGAAAACCTAAATCAGGATGTACGGGTGCAGGTATGAACCGTCATCCTCCCGAATATGAGTCCAGTATGCTAACCACTGCACCACCTCGCTCAGTCTCCTATTTCTACTGCCACTGCTACGAAGATATATTTTAGGAGAACAAATGTACTTTGTCAAGATGTTTCACTGCACTACAGCTTTAGCAATAATTAGACAGTCATTTAAGCATTCTACACTGGTACTTGTAGTTGCAATGGAAACACAATATTTTCTATCAAAGTTTGTACAAAAGTCTTTATTAAAAAGATACATGTATCACTAACCTCTGAGCATTTGCTATTGGTTCTGTCCCACGATGTAAGGCACTTAAAAGAACAGCAAGTCCTCCAGCATGTCGAATCTTAGCACGGTTTACAGATTCACGAGTCAGAAGGCACAAGGCATTAAAGGCAGTCTGGTAAAGCAGATCTGAAATTATCACAAGAAACTTAATATTTTTTGTGCTCACATTCAGAAGTCACAGAAAAATTCAATATACACACATCCTCACAGCAATAATGACAGAGCAACATCCTGTCACCAATGAGGTTATTAGGAATGGATCAAAAGCTTGAATAGGGGAAGGATAAGGATGGAAATCAGCCTGTCCTTGAAATCTATCAATGTTTCATCATTTAGGTAATCAAAAGCGAGCATCAACAAATTCTCAAATCCACAACTTCTGCAGATATACCAATCTTGTGTCACTGGGTGTCCAGGACAGCAGGTCCATGGATCCACTTTATTTCTGAGGCAACTATAACTTCATAACAAACAAAAATTTTGAGAAATCTTCATTTCTTATTTTTCAGTACAAAAATAAACATGCATTCCATTTGGCTTAGTCTGCGTTGACAACAGTTTATTTTATAAAACTGAAAAGTCAGAATCACTGGCCTAACCAACTCAGCACAGCTACCTACCTTCAGCCAAGGTTGTGTCTTCTATCCAAGTGGCTAGTGACATCATTCCTTTGCCATCAGCCATGCCCTCTGTCTCAGGAATCAAATTAAGTTTTATATAATTTTAAGTTTTCTGACGGCCTATTATAATGAAAAATCAGTGCATCCAAATGACATTTGAAGTCCCTCACAAACTGCCAGTTCTGTTCTTGAGTAAATCATGTTTATAATGCACAGTTACTATAAATGATTCATTCATTTTCAGGGATCTATATTTTCCAACATATTACATGTACAATTATGACTGATGCATGAATAGAACTGTAAACTCACCAAGTTTGCAATTTGCATTCTACAAATGTTCTGTGAGTACCCCTGTGGTCACATGAAATGTGTTCAAGTGGTAGTCAAGTTCAGTCCATATCTTTGAAGCAAGATCGTGTCAACGATTATCACAACAGCATTGATGCATTCACTGGGCTGTTCCAGTGTTCTTGGCAGCAGGGGTAAATAAACACAATCCTTAATGTACCTCCAATGAAAAAGGTTACAAAGTGTTAGATCAGATGACCTGGTGGGTCAAGGGAACAGCACCACACCACATTCAGCACTTTGCCATATCTATGGATGCACAAGTCCATCATTTTGGCAGTGAAAAACAATGATGTTCCAATGAAGGGTACCCCGTCATGTTGTACGGTGAAATTCTTGCAATCAGTAGTAAGTTGTGGAAACAACTAAACTGCAACATACCAAACTATGAGACCCGTCACATAATTCTCACAGATGAATAACGACCCATACAGCTTTGTCTGTGACATTGCACAGACACCATTAACCTTCAGTGAATCTTGTTCATGGGGCACAATTACATGAGGATTTCCAGTGCCTCACACTCTCATGCTGGGGTGATTAACCTTTCCAGCAAGATCAAAGATTGCTTCATCACTGAATATCGTCTTGGAGGGGAAATGTTCATCCTCAAGTCCTGCATTGTGATTCAAAATTGAAGGCACCAGGCATAATCTTACAGTTTTAATTGTTGCATGAGCTGCAGACAGTATGATTTGAAATGTCACCATCACAAAAGGTTCCACACAGTTTGCAATGGTATTTCAAGTTTTTGGCTTGCATGGATCATTGATTTTTTGGACTGTGTATGAAGCTTCCCCTCACCTTCTCCACAGTTACATCTGGCACATTTGGTTGGCCAATACTTTTCCATTTACAGAAACAACCAGTGTCCCTAAACTGTCAATACCAACACACAATGTTCTGTTTACATGGCATTGATTCTTTCTGACTGCAGATAAACATCTAACATATTCCAACACACATAAAACTCGCTTCTTGCTTTGTTATTCCACTGCAATCGTTGATGCCAACTGGTGAGTACAATGCAAACTTGGTGAGTTTCTGTTTCCATTCACGTATCAGTCAGATTTGTACATGTAATACTTTGGAAAATTTAGGGCTTTGAAAACAAATGAATTATTTATAATATATCTATATATTGACTGGGCTGGGTGGAAAAGGGTGGAAGTGCTAAAAACATCACCACCACCACCACCACCACCACCACCATTACCAATAACACATCTTCTACACTTTTTAGACCCTGGTTGGCTCTGGTCAGAACACAATCCTCTTATTTTTTCCTGTCCTTCTACCATGTTTCTCTCTCTGCCCTGTAGCAGTCTTCTCCTCACTTTACCACGCATTCCGTCACTCCAATGACCCATCGATCTCTTGATCTTTTTCTAGGTCTCTTGCCTTCTATCGGCATTTCAGGAGTCTGTCTCAGTATGCTGCCATTGCTCAATCTTTTTAATTTAGTCTCTTTTGCAGTCTCTGGCATGGATTTTTCTTTCAAAATTTCTCTCATCATTACTCTATCAATTCTACTTCTGCTAGTTTAACTTCACAAAAATCTAACATTTTTTGTCCTTCCTTGTTTTCTTCTTTCTCACCCTCTGATTACCAATACTTCCTCAAACCCTTCTCTTTCCTCAACCAAGCGTGCATGTAAGTCCTCAGTATTACAATCTTCTGTCCAATAGCTGATTCTGCATTACCTCGTCAAAGTCTTCCTCCTCTTTAGCATACCCTTAGAGTATTTCCTTATCCTTCCCTTTCACTCTCACTCTGACCTTCACCATCTTACTGCTTATTCCCTTCACCTTCTCATTCAACCCTCCTCTCATAGCTAGTGCCACTACCCGTCTTCTTTCTTCCTCATTCTCACTCCAGTACAGCGTATACCCACACCTCAATTCCCCACTTCCTTTATCCTCCCACCTGGTTTCTGATGATACTAGAATGCCCAATCTCCTCCTATTCATTAAGTCCATTATTTCTTTCACCTACCTTCCATATCAGTGTATGTCTGTCCAATATGTCAAATCTTAGTCCTTGGGAATAGCTAGATGATCGTCAATTATTTACGGTCTTAAAAAATTATTGTATTCTGCAGCACTACCCCCACCAGGTAATCCACCATTCCATCACAGTAGCATGTCAGTGTGCCTACACCAATGGAAGATCAAGACTGATAAAGACTTCGGCAACTGTCCCCACATACCACCAGCAACGACCATACTATTTCAGAACTTCTCAACACGCACGCCAATTTTGCACAGTAATGACATCACACCATCTGCAGAGCCGAGGGCGCCGGATTCAGTATAGTAATCCGCACAGCTTTGTAACTTGCAAGTCAGCAACAGTGCACGAGTGGAGTTCATCATCAATGGAGCCAAGGGTCCGAAGTTCCTTGGCAACTAGCAGTTTATCATCAGTCAATTGGAGCCTGTCATCACCAGTTCTTGGTCAGAGGGCATCAGCTATCCAGGCAGTGACACTCTGTAGAGAGCTGCTACCAGTCTGAAGTCTGCTGCCCAATAATAAACAGCCCACGTGGAAAGGTACCACCACGTCTTAGCAGCGATGTGGTAACAGACTGTCTCTAGAGAGGTGTTTACTGTAGAAAGTGACGGTTCATTTATGGCACTTAGTTCTCAGTCTGGGCAGATTCGTGTGTGTTTATTATGATCTGGAACTACATTTTGTGGGTGTTGCAATAAATAAATGTTCATGTACTGGAACAAATTATTTGTGTGTTGCAGAACCCATACAACAGGGATGCAGTGATACGGCTTAACGAATTAACGCAACACTCACAGTAAACAAGTTGTTGGTCTGGAAACGGAAAGTGCACTCACAGGCAGCCACTGAAGAGAGCATACATCAGCAGAAACTGAGTGGATCACACCGACATAGCATTTCCTGTTTCGATGATGCACGGACAGTAAATTTCCTTTGTTTTTCTGTTTTACAGTGTTCAAGACAGAGGGCTTGGTGGACTTTAAGATCGTTCTGTTCTGAACCATGGCAGTTGGAAAATTCTTGTGGGGCATTTTCTTGTTGAAACATTGTTGTTGGACATTCTTATTGTTGGAACTTTTGGTAGTGCCTTATCTTATTATGCTCTCAAGTTGGCCAAGAACAATTAATAACCTGCTGATAATACATTCAAGATGGCACAGAAAACTGATTTTGTGTTGCCAATAATAAACCTATTTCAATCTATTAATGCTACTATGGTGTTGGGCATTGCCTAGGAAAAGTTACAATGGTTGGAGGAACGGGAAGTGGATACCACCGGCATTCCACCCATTTGACCAAGTAACGAACAGAGGGCCAACTACATAGACAGGCTAGAGCAACAGTTTACAGCCTTATTATCAAATGCTAGGCTCTAGACCAGGGCTTCACAACATACGTGCTCGCGGAGCAAGCTGTGAGCAGCAAGACGCGAGCACGGAGCAGCGCGAGCACGCTACCCCCACTACCGGACCAGAGCGGAGAGTGGGGAAAGTCACATGGGGCACACAACAGCTGCCGCCAGTCAATGTAAATCCGCGGCCACCTGCAAGGATATCACTCACGAATTATTACTGCGACAAATGAAACAAATAAAGGAGAATGTACACATGCCACATAATTTTATTAGCTTAGTGTATGCCTCTACATTCGCATTAATTTGTGAACTGTTACACAATAAAAGGTGTCACTGAAGTGTGGGATTCTCGGTTATCTTGTACTTTTTGCCCTTTACAATTGCGTCTATGTTCGGAGTAATTGTTCTTGTGCATTTTAGGTGCAGCGTGCAGTTTAAATTTCGATCAGACAATGTGTTTCTCAGGCACGTCTTGTTACATTTCATTGCAGAGAACAGTTGTTCACAAACATACGTGGAACCGAACATTGATATTATTGTAGCCGCCAGTTTGTGTAAACGAGGAAATCTATCCTGAAGGAAGTGTCTGTAGAATTCCAAAATGTTTTTCTTGTTCTGAAAGTTGTCTCTGTATTCTCTGTCACACTGCA
The DNA here is from genome assembly GCF_023864275.1 of Schistocerca cancellata. Taxonomy (NCBI): domain Eukaryota; kingdom Metazoa; phylum Arthropoda; class Insecta; order Orthoptera; family Acrididae; genus Schistocerca; species Schistocerca cancellata. Next base: position 910,952,909 of record NC_064626.1, on the reverse strand, counting down.
GGTCAATAATTTTTTGCTGCAGCTCAGGACGAATCTCTTAAATATTCGCTGAATATGGAGAGAACAGATCAAAATCACTGTCTAGTGCTGTCAGATCTTGAAAGCGCTGATCAACTAAACTATGTGAATAACGTTCACAGTCTTTGTGAACATCTTGTATGGATGATAATATAGGAAAATGAGCTAGGTTTCCTGTTTCCAGCTGACTCACCCAAAGTGTCAATTTCATTTTAAAAGCTCGTATTCGATCTATGAAATGAGTAATTAGCAGATCTTTACCTTGTAGTAAAATGTTCAAAGCATTCAGATGGCTAGTTAAATCTGCTACGAACGCGAGATCACATTCAAACATGCACGCATTTCCCCTCCCTCCCCTCCCTCCCTACTCTGCAACCTTGCACCAGCTCGCGAGCACGTGCCTGAGCAGACGTGAGTACTCACGCTCAAAACCGGCCAGTTGTTAAACCCTGCTCTACACCATAGTTCAGTGCAGCAAATCTTTCCTGTGAGTTGGAGTATACAGAAGTAAAGGACTAATTAGGATATTTTGAGAACAGGATTCTAGCAGGAGTAGTACATCATAAATTTTACAGTACATGTAAGAAACCAGCATAATCAATTAAGCAATGAGATGACTCGCTACAAAGTCTTACTCAGGATTGTAAATTCAAGACCAAATACCAGGACTGTAATCTTTCTTATGTGAGTACAGTGGTTAGGAATATCCTTACTGTTCATACTCCTGATGCAGGACTGTGCAATGATCTTATTCACTTGATTAATCCAACATTGGTGAAGTGTTTTTCAGTTATTCAAGTATCTGAACACACTAAGATAACAGAGCAAGCTCTCAAACATAGAGGAATTGAGGCTTTTCAGACATATTTCCATAGCTGTGGCACATTTTTCAGTCACAACGGTCAACATGATATTAAAACCTGTCATGGATCTAAGGACAGTTCCACACCTCCAAACAGGGTCAAATCAAGTTGCTCCATTAAGTCTGTTTGACATCTGTCTTCTAAAGTTATGGTTTTAAAATAACAACCACCTGAAATGTTTATACTGTTGAACAGAAGATCATAAGGCAGAAGTTTGTTTACGGAAACGACACCATCAAGTACTCTGCTTTCACCAGTGATGCCCAGTGTATAGTGGATGAGTAAGAATCTGGTATTCACTATTTTCAAAATAAAATTTATAGTATTCTTTCTTAAGGTGACAAAGCAATGTTTCCAGAATGAGACGAGGTACTGGCAGAAGTAAAGCTGTGAGTACCGGGCGTGAGTCGTGCTTCAGTAGCTCAGATGGTAGAGCACTTGCCCGCGAAAGGCAAAGGTCCCGAGTTCGAGTCTCGGTCGGGCACACAGTTTTAATCTGCCAGGAAGTTTCAAAGCAATGTTGGTAGATGTTGAGCTCAATGGTTACAACATGAAATTTCAACTTGGCACTGGGTCCTAAGGAACTACCATAAATAGTGCTAAATACACAGGGTGAATATAAAGTCTGGGAACACTTTCAATTATTTATTGCACAAGAACTAAACATTGTACAGATGTCATACATATAGCTTTTTGAAGAGAAACTCTGAAAGTATTTTACAAACATTCGTTATGCGAACCATGAGTGACTCAGCAGACATCAATATGGTAATCAAATTCTTGCCATACCTGTCCCAGCATGGCATAGTCAACTGTGGCAGTTGCTTCCTGTATTCTCTCCTGGAGCTCTGCTGCATCACATGGTAGAGACAGTACATACACCAGATCTTTAATGTGTCCCCCTCAGATAAAAGTCACACGGAGTGAGATCTGGTGATCGGGGAGGCCATTTCACGAAGCAGCTGTCCCCTTCTGTAGCACGGCCAATCCATTGATGTGGCAGCTCCATGTTCAGGTACCCACAAACTTCACGATGAAAATGGGGTGGAGCCCCATCCTGCTGAAAGATGAACGGAGAGTCCGATTGCATTTGAGGCATCAGCCATTGCTGCAACATGTCGAAGCATCCAGTGACAGTGCTCTCAGCGAAGAAGAACGGCCCGTACAGTTTTTGACACGACAAGGCACAAAAAACATTTACCTTTGGGGAATCAGGCTCAAATTAAATGCATTCGTATGGATGCTTTGATCCCAGATTCGACAATTGTGCCTGTTCACTTTCCCATTAGTGTGAAAAGTGGCTTTGTTGCCAAAAATTCAGCTATCATCAATGCCATTCCCACCCTCATTCAATTGTTGCAACTGCAAACAAAACTCAAAACGCTTGTCTTTGTTGTCATCATTATGCCTCTGCACCTAGCTCCAATTCGAATGGTTTCATTGACAGCTTCTGTCGCAGGACTTTCCAAACTGTCACTGGAGCCATTTCTAGTTCACGGGATGCATGACGCACCAATTTCTTTGGACTCCTTACAAATGTCTCCTGTACGTGCTCCACATTCGCTTCACTCACAGTGCGATGTCTGCTTCTCTTTGCCGGGTACAAGCAACTGTCTTAACGAATTTGTTGTGCCAGTGGTAAATGGCCTTCCTTGTTGGTGGCTTCTTACCATATTTGGTTCTAAACATCTGTTGAACAGCTGTAGCACACTTGGTTTTGTCGAACTCCAACACACAGAAACCTCGCTCCGCACCGGCACTTGCCATGTTTTTGATTAGCGCTGACTATCGGCAAATTACCAAACTATGTTGTGGCGGTATACATGAAAAAAACTTTCAGGATTTCTCTTCAAAATGGCATATGTATGATATCTGTACAATGTTTGGTTCTTGTGCAGTAAATAATTGAAAGTGTTCCCAGACTTCACGTACACCCTGCACTTTTATTGCTGCCCCACAATTATTCAATTTTCACGGCAAGTTAACAAGTTACAGCAACCAGACAATTGAAATTAAAGGTTGTCCAAACATGAAGAACAAAAAAGTGCAGGCTCTGCTTCTAGTATTGCAATCATGTACAGCAGCTAACCTCAAGGGATTGGATCTCTTCCATTAGCTGAGCTTCACAGTTCAAGATACAGGTCACAGATGAGAGAATGTGGAGTGCACTGCCATGCTCTTCTTTGCCTGGGCCTGGAGTAATGGAGCTCTGGAGTTGGCTATACCTTGACTACACCAGACCCTTTCTGGGGACAAACTGGCTACATTGTCAGGATGAACAATACAGGAACATCTCAAACAGTCCGGGCTCTGGAACTAATTTTCACTGTGGATAGTCTCCCTTCAGCCATTGATGCAGATAACAGCATCCAGTTGACTAGTGAAGAGGTTGAGTCTTTTTGCACGACCCATGGGACATAGCACCCTCACAGCTCATCATCTCAACCAGAGCCAAACAGGGTCACTGAATGCTTTGTCCAGACTTTCAAGGAGAAAATGAAAAAGGCTGACTACTCACTAGAGGATGCTTTACTAATGTTTCTTCCTTCTTTGAGTAGCTTGACCCACAAGGACGGATCTCCAGCAGCCATTTTGCGTTGCCAGAAGAGGATGACCCTTCTGTCCCTCACAGTGCCCTGCAAACAGGGCAATACCCCATCACCAGAGGATTCAAAAAAAGAAAACGGCATTTCGAGATTGATGTCAAGGTCTGATATTAAGAGGTACAGTGTGGAAATAAGGAATTTTATCTGGGGGCAGTGTTTTGTCATTTGGGAAGCACACAAAGGAAACTTGCTCATCAGCCCTGACTGCACTTCACTACATGTCTCCCTTCTAGGAACTTGTTCATCAGTCCTGACTGCAGTTCAATACATATCTCCCTTCTAGAAATTACGATACCAGAGAAGGAAAGCTGTTACTCACCATATAGTGGAGATGCTGAGTCGCAATAGGCACAACAAAAACATTCACGCAATTATAGCTTTCAGCCATTAAGGCCCATCTGCAGTCTCCGGTGAGCAGCAGCACCAGTGCATGATGGGAGTGGTGAATGGGTGGGGATAAGGAGGTGGCTGGGGCAGGGAGGGGAGGGATAGTATGGTGGGAGTGGCGGACAGTGAAGTGTTGCAGTTTAGACAGAGGGCAGGAGAGAAGGTGCGGAGGGGGGAGGGGGTAACTAGCGGGAAGGAGAGAAATAAAAAGAAATTAAAAGACTGGGTGTGGCAGTGAAATGGCAGCTGTGTAGTGCTGGAATGGAAACAGGGAGGGGGCTGGATGGGTGAGGACAGTGACTAACGAAGATTGAGGCCAGGAGGGTTATGGAAACTTAGGATGTATTGCAGGGAAAGTTCCCAACTGCACAATTCAGAAAAGCTGGTGTTGGTGGGAAGGATCCATATGGCACAGGTTGTGAAGCAGTCATTGAGATGAAAGATATCATGTTTGGCAGCGTGTTCAGCAACAGGGTGTTCCACTTGTTTTTTGGTCACAGTTTGTCAGTGGCCGTTCATGTGCACAGACAGCTTGTTGGTTGTCATGCCTACATAGAATGCAGCACGGTGGTTGCAGCTTAGCTTGTAAATCACATGACTGGTTTTACAGGTAGCCCTGCCTTTGATGGGATAGGTGATGTTAGTGACCGGACTGGAGAATGTGGTGGTAGGAGGATGTATGGGACAGGTCTTGCATCTAGGTCTATTACAGGGGTATGAGCCATGAGGTAATGGATTGGGAGCAGGGGTTGTGTAAGGGTGGAGGGGTATATTGTGTAGGTTCGGTGGACAGCAGAATACCATGGTAGGAGGGGTGGGAAGGATAGTTGGCAGGAAATTTCTCATTTCAGGGCACGACAAGAGGTAATCGAAACCCTGGCGGAGAATGTAGTTCAGTTGCTCCAGTCCCGGATGGTACTGAGTTACGAGGGGAATGCTCCTCTGTGGCCGGACTGCGGGACTTTGGGAGAGATGGTGGGAGACTGGAAAGATAAGTCACAGGAGACTTGTTTTTGTGCAGAGTGTCAACATGTTGCCTTGACTGCTTGATCACCAGCTCTGTCTCCAATCGAGCACTTATGGGACATCATTGGACAACTACTCCAGCTTCAGCCACAAACAGCAATAACCGTTCCTGTATTGACTGACCATGTGTGACAGGCATGGAACTGCATCCCACAAACTGACATCCAACACCTGTACAACGCAATGCATGCACATTTGCTTGCTTGCATTCAACACTTTGGCAGTTAAATCGGTTATTAATGTACCAGCATTTTACATTTGCAAGGTTCCATATTAGTCCCAGTCTTATTTCTCTTCTATGTTAATGACTTACCATTAAATATCAGCTCCCCATCAGTTCTGTTCTAAGTTGAAGATCAGGATTCGGAAAAAATTTCCAAATCTGTTATCAGAACCCTCAGTAGCCTAGAAACTTGGTTTCAGCTAACTGAGTTGAATCTAAACGTATCTAATACTCACATGATGCAGTTCAAAGCCAACAGTCAAAATGTGAGCAGATTAAGATTGCACACAACAACGAAGACAGAGAAGAAGTTGACTCAGTCAAATTCTTAGGTTTAAATGTAGATAAAAATTTGAGCTGGCAGGCATACATTGAATACCTAGCAAACAAACTGAGCAGCTTTGCATTTGCAATGCAAATATTATCAACTGCAACTGACATGGACACACGAAAAGTAGCATACACAAACTACTTCGAATCTATTATTAGGTATGGCATTGTTTTTTGGGGTAACTCAAGAAACATAGTGCAGATACTAAAAATACAGAAAAAGTCATTTGAAATATGTGCACTGTGAATCACAAAGAACCATATTGACCATTATTTAGAAAACTTAAAATATTAACTCTTCCATCCTTATACATACATGAGATTATTATATTTTTGTACACCAGACACGAATTATTTGAGGGAAACCATTTTGTCCAGTCACATGATACTAGAAACAAAGAAAATTTTATGCTCCCCACCCACCACCTCAGACTGTATGCCCAGGGACCTCAATACATTGGAATGAAAATTTGCAATAAATTAAAAGGGAACAAGTTCACTTAAAAGAAAGCTATTTGAGGTACTGTCATTGAAGAGTTATTACTCAGTGGATGAATTCATGCAGGACAAACTGGAAATTTGAGCTGGCTACAAAGTGTTACATATTCCAAGAAATATCCTTATAGTATCATAATTTACTGTAGTGCTATTATTTATTAATGTAAAAATAATTGTACCTGTATTATAAATTTTTGACACGTCTCCTGTACACAAAACAAATGGATAGCAAATGTATGTCACAAGATGAATAAAACACAATTCACAAAATTCAACAATTCACAATTCACTAAATCTGTGATACCTCTTATTTCCTCTGGATCAAGATGGACTCTATAGCCATTAACTAGGTTCCCCACGCTTTCATTTCTTGGGTGACAAACAGGCATTTTTTTAATTAGGACTGCAAGGCCTGCAATCCGAACACATTTCAGCACAGTTTTCAAATGGCTTAAATGTTCTTTGAATGTTTTTAAAAAATGATAGTGTCATTCAGATAGCAGAGGCACATTTTCCATTTAAGACATCAAAGCAGGGTGTCTATCATAAGCTCATCAATGGCTGGAGTGTTGCTTAGTCCAAACAGCAGAACTTTCAATTCAGAGAAGCTGTCAGGCATTACTTCTCCCGACCAGCTTTGTCAACTTTGATTTGCAAGTAACCTGCCTGCATCCTCACAGCTGAAAACACGTAGCTCCTTTCAAGTGGTCCAGGGTGCCAATAATGTGCACCAATGGGTAGACATCTGTTTCCATGATTTTGTCTAGTCATCGGTTGTTGACACAGAAGCACTATGTGCCATTTGTCATCTCCACAAGGATCACAAGAGACAGCCAAGTACTCCCTGAAGGTCCAATGAAGTCACCTTGCAGCACCTTCTCCACTTCCTTCGTGTCATTAAACCAGCAACTCTCCATACTAATGCTGGCTAACTGATGGATGATCCCCACTGTTGTTACAGTCTTTTATCATGGGTCACTGGCTATGTCTTTTCTCCACTCCAAATTTGAAAGCATACAAAAATTGGCACACAACAGCTAACACTCACCATGCTGTTCCTCCGTCAGGTCACATTATACACCGATGGAAAAAAAAAAATCATAACATGAAAAAATAATTGATATAGAGTAATGAAATTTCAGGAATACATTTGTATAGCTAACATATTCAACTGATTAACATTGCAAGACATATGTGCATGATAAGCCACTGCAAATGTAAAATGCTGGTACATTAATAACCGATTTAACTGTCAGAGTGTCGAATGCAAGCATGCAAACATGCATGCATTGCATTGTACAGATGTTGGATGTCAGTTTGTGGGATGCATTTCCATGCCTGTCACACGTGGTCAGTCAATACAGGAACGGTTATTGCTGTTTGTGGATGAAGCTGGAGTAGTTGTCCAATGATGTCCCATAAGTGCTCGATTGGAGACAGAGCTGGTGATCAAGCAGTCAAGGCAACATGTTGACACACTGTAGAGCATATTGAGTTACAACAGTGGCATGTGGGTAAGCATTATCCTGTTGGAAAACACCCCATGGAATGCTGTTCATAAATGGCAGCACAACAGGTCGAGTCACCAGACTGACATACAAATCTACAGTCAGGGTGCATGGGACAACCACATGAGTGCTCCTTCTGTCATACAAAATCACCCCAAACCATAATTCAAGGTGTAGGTCCAGTGCATATAACACACAGACAGGTTGGCTGCATGCCCCAGATGGCCTCCTCTTACACAACACATGGCTATCACTGGCACCAAGGCAGAACTATCTTTCATCAGAAAACACAACCTCCTGCCCCCTGATGTACTCTCGCTTGACACCACTGACATCGCAAATGGCAGTGATTTGGGGTAAGGGGAATGCACACTACAGGGTGTCTGGCTTGGAGCTATCCTTGAAGTAACCAGTTTGTAATGGTTCATTATGTCACTGTGGAGCCAACTGCTGCTCAAATTGCTGCTGCAGATGCATTACAACGCATCAGAGCAACATGCCAAACACAGTGGTCTTCCTTTCAGTAGCACCATGTGGCCATCCAGAGCCCAGTCTTCTTGCGGTCATACATTCTCGTGACCACTGCTGCCAGCGATCATGTACAGTGCCTACATTTCTGCCACGTCTTTTCTGCAATATTGCAGAAGGAATATTACATGACTGTACAAATTCAAGTGATGTGTTAATGATGGCATTTTTGTCACCTTGAAGACATTCTTGACTAACATTAACCCACCACATCCAGTTTCAAAGGCATAACTAACGCTCACGACCATTGCAGCATGCATTTATCAAGCAAACCTGATTTGCTTCCTCATAGTGCTGTTATTAGCACCACTCTTATGCAACTGTCTTGAGTAGACATCACCTTTCAGCTGTAGAAACATGCCTACCAACTTTCGTTTACGTCGCACAACTCCTTCTTGGTGTTGAGATTTTTCTTTCTGTCAGTGTATTAGCACTTCGATAATAGCTTCCTCCACTATGTTATCTGTAGTGGTACACTATGTGATGAAAAGTATCTGGACACCCCCAAAAATATATGTTTTTCATATTAGGTGTATTGTGCTGCCACCCACTGCCAGGTACTCCAAATCAGCGACTTCAGTAGTCATTAGACATCATGAGAGAGCAGAATGGGGTGCTCTGCAGAACTCACAGACTTTGAATGTTGTCAGGTGATTAGGTGTCACTTGCGTTATGTGTGTGTATGCGAGATTTTCACACTTCTAAACATCTCTAGGTCCACTGTTTCCAATGTCATAGTGAAGTGGAAACGTGAAGGGGCACGTACAGCACAGGCCGATCTCATCTGTTGACTGACAGAGACTGTCAACAGTTGAAGACAGTCATAATGTGTAATAGGCACGCATCTACCCAGACCATCACACAGGAATTCCAAACTTTAGGCAGGAGGTGAGAAAACTTTTATTTCATGGTCGAGTGGCTGCTCATAAGGCACACATCATGCTGGTAAATGCCAAATGACGCCTCGCTTGGTATAAGTAGCGTAAACATTGGATAACTGAACAGTGGAAAAACGTTGTGTGGAGTGATGAATCACAGTACACAATGTGGCAATCTGATGGCAGGGTGTGGGTATGGCAAATGCTCAGTGAACGTCAGCATCTGTAGTGCCAACAGTAAAATTTGGAGGCAATGTTGTTATGGTGTGGTCATGTTTTTAATGGAGGGGGCTTGCACCCCTTGTTGTTTTGCATGGCACTATCACAGGACAAGTCTACATTGACATTTTAAGCACTTTCTTCCTTCCCACTGTTGAAGATCAATTCGGGGATGGTGACTGCATCTTTCAATATGATCGAGAACCTGTTCATAATGCACAGCCTGTGGCGGAGTGGTTACATGACAATATCATCCCTGTAATGGACTGGCCTGCACAGAGTCCTGACCTGAGTCCTATAGAACACCTCTGGGAAGTTTTGGAACACCGACTTCATGACAGGCCTCACCGACCAACAACAATACCTCTCCTCAGAGCAGCACTCCATGAGGACTGGGCTGCCATTCCCCAAGAAACCTTCCAGATTAGATCAGATTTACTTTCATTCCAATTGATCTGTAGTGAGGAGGTCCTCCAGGATGTGGAACATGTCAGAAAAACAACAATACATGACAAATATTTACAACTAAAACAAATAAGCTAATGTACCATTCCACAGGTCCCAAGTGGAGTGATCGTCATTTTTTAATGAACACTATATGAGAGTCATTTTACAAATACTAATGCACTGAATTTAAAATAAAAAAGTTTTTTATTTATTTATACGGTAATAAACATGTAATACAACTACTATATTACTTATTTACAATGAACACATTACTGCACTGAAATGGTGCAGAAGTTAGATTGTACTTACACACACACACACACACACACACACACACACACACACACACAAATTTTCAATGAACACATTATTGCACAGAAATTGTGCAGAAGTTATATTGTACTTACATACAAATCAGTTGGTTTTACTTAGAAATTCATCAATGGAGTAGAAGGAGTTGGCCACCAATAAATCCTTTAGGCTTCTCTTAAACTGAATTTCATTGGTTGTTAAGCCTTTTATGGCTGCTGGCAAGTTATTGAAAATGTGTGTTCCTGAATAATGCACACCTTTTTGTACAAGACTAAGTGACTTTAAATCCTTGTGAAGATTATTCTTATTTCTAGTATTGATTCCATGAATTGAGCTGTTGGTTTGAAAAAGTGATATATTTTTAATGACAAATTTCATTAAGGAATAAATATATTGGGAAGCAGTAGTTAGTATCCCTAGTTCCCTAAACAGGCTTCTGCAGGATGTTCTTGAGTTTACACCACATATAACTCTTACTGCATGTATTTGTGCCCGGAAAACTTTAGCTTGGCTTGATGAATTACCCCAAAAAATAATCCCATACGACATTATGGAATGAAAGTAAGCATAGTATGCCAGCTTTTTCATTTTTATATCCCCTATGTCTGACAAAATTCGCATTGCAAACAGAGATTTGTTAAGACACTTCAGCAGTTCTGTGGTGTGCTCCTCCGAGTTGAATTTATTATCAAGCTGTAATCCTAAGAATTTAACACTGTCCACTTCTTCTATCTTCTTGTCATCATATGTTAAGACATATACTCGTGGGACACCCCTTACAAGTTCTGAACTGCAGGTAGTGTGTTTTTTCAAAGTTTAGTGACAAAGAATTGGCTAGGAACCAGTGATTAATGTCCACAAGTATTTTATTGGCTGATATTTCTAAGACTACACTTGATTTGCTATTTATTGCAATGTTTGTATCATCGGCAAACAAAACGAACTTGGCATCAGCACCTGAGTGAACGTATGCCTGCGAGAGTGGAAGCTGTCATCAAGGCTAAGGGTGGGCCAACACCATACTGAATTCCAGCATTATGAACTTGTAAGTCATTTTCAGCCAGGTGTCCAGATACATTTGATCACATAGTGTAGCAGAGCAGGATTCTTTGTTGCTGGCACTGACCTATCCATTCTGCACTTGTTCGGCTGTCCCTACACAGCACATACCTTTAGGGATTAGTTGCAACAGTCTTCCTTCACTATCTTCACGTGATTGTCACTTTTGTCAGCATGAGTAGCTTTCTGCAATCAGCAAAAGCTTCACAGTTTAACTGAACATCAAGACTGACGACTGGAACTTGTCTCACTGATGATGATGGGATAACAACGTCTTCAACAGCAAACAACTGCCGCGAGCAATCTTTGTTATGTGTGCTTGTTGGAATAGCTTTATCTGTATGGAGTTCTGATCTATGGCTCACTGTGATGCCTGCAAGAAGTCCCATCTGAGAATAACATTATGACAACAACATTCTATCAAAATGTCAAATTCAATGGCTGTGTTCTGACACTGATTCTTATTCTTGCAAATATGCTCCTATCAGTTGAATGTATTCTTCATTTGCGACCTTCAGCGCAATCACTTTTGTATCATGGAACGTAGTCTTCATACTGAAAAAGAGGCCTCCGAGTTGACAAGCATAGGTACAAAGAAGGTAATTGCTAATAAACCATGGGTAACAGAAGAAATACTTCAGCTGATTGATGAAAGAAGGAAGTACAAAATTTTTCACGGAAATTCAGGAACACAGAAGTACAAGTCACTGAAGAATTAAATAAATAGGGAGTGCAGGGAAGCTAAGACAAAAAGACTGCATGAAAAATGTGAAGAAACTGAGAAAAAAATGACTGTCGGAAAGACTGATTCAGCATATAGGAAAGTCAAAATAACCTTCAATGAAATTAAAAGCAAGGGTGCTAAGATTAAGAGTGCACTGGGAATTCCACTGTTAAAAGCAGAGAAGAGAATGAATAGGTGGAAAGAGTACACTGAAGGCCTCTGTAAGAGAAGATTCGTCAGCTGTGATACAAGAAGAAACAGGAATCGATTTATAAGAGCTAGGGAATCCAGTATTAGAATCGGAATTTAATAGAGATTTGGAGGATTTAAGATTAAATAAGGCAGAAGAGATAGATGACATTCCATCAGAATTACTAAAATCACTGGGGGAAGTGACAAAAAACAACTATTCACGTTGGTGTGTAGAATGTATGGGTCTGGCAACATACTATCTGACTTTCAGAAACGTATCATCCACACAATTTCAAAGACTGCAAGAGCTGACAAGTGTGAGAAATACTGCACAATCAGCTTAACAGCTCTTGCATTCAAGTTGGTGACAAGAATAATATACAGAAGAATGGAAAAAGAAAATCGAGGCTGTGATAGATGACAATCAGTTTGGCTTTAGGAAAGGTAAAGACACCAGAGAGGCAATTCTGATGTTGTGGTTGATAATCGAAGCAAGGCTAAAGAAAAATCAAGACACATCCATAGGATTTCTCGACCAGGAAAATGCTTTCAACAATGTAAAATGGTGCAAAATGTCCAAAATTCTGAGAAAAGTTGGGGTAAACTATTGAAAGAGATGGGTAATATACAATATGTACAAGAGCCAAGAGTGAATAATAAGAGTGGACAACCAAGAATGAAGTGCTCAGATTAAACAGGGTGTAAAACAGGGATGTAGTCTTTTGCCCCTACAGTTCAATCTGTACATCGAAGAAACAATGATGGAATTAAAAGGAAGGTTCAGGAGTGGAATTAAACTTCAAAGTAAAAGGATATCAATGACATGATTCGCTGATGACATTTCTATCCTCAGTGAAAGTGAAAAAGATTACAGGGTGTGCTGAAAGCAATGAACAGTGTAATGAGTGCAGAATATGGATTGCGAGTAAATCGAAGAAAGACGAAAGTAATGAGAAGTAGCAGAAATGAGAACAGCGAGAAACTTAGAACATTAGGATTGATGGCCATGAAGTTGATAAAGTTTAGGAGGTCTACTACCTAGGGAGCAAAATAACCAATGATGGACAGAGCAAGGAGAACATCAAAAGCAGACTATCACTGGCAAAAAAGGCATTCCTGGCCAAGAGAAGTCCACTAACATCAAACACAGGCCTTAATTTGAGGAAGAAATTTCCGAGAATGTACGTTTGGAGCACAGAATTGTGTGGTGGTGAAACATGGACTGTAGGAAAACCAGAACAGAAGAGAATCGAAGCACTTGAGATGTGGTGCTACAGATGAATGTTGATAATTAGTTGGACTGATAAGGTAAGAAACGAGAAGGTTCTGGGTAGAATTGGAGGGAAAAGGAATTTGTGGAAAACACTGACAAGGAGTAGGGACAGCATGACAGGACATCTGTTAGACACCAGGGAATGACTTCCATGGTACAGGACGGAGCTGTAGAGGGCAAAAACAGTAGAGGAAGACAGAGATTGGAATACATTCAGCAAATAATTGAGGTCAACAGTTGCAAGTGCAACTCTGAAATGAAGAGGTTGGCAAAGCAAAGGCCACATCAGACCAGTCAAAAGACATGACTCAAAAAGAAAACCTTGTTTCTCTGTACATGTACATCATATGTACTTCTTTCCATCCTGTTGGAATAACTTATTCATGAATAAATTATTTGTAACTTAAATAACGAGTAACATAGAACACTACCATATTTTCTTATTTACTTCTTGTATGGAATTCTATAATTAGTTTGTGTTCCTTTGGTTCAGTTCAGTTTCTGTTTGATAAATGACTTGTTAATGGTTGGTACAGAAATTTGCCTCAGTGGATCAGTGGGTTTAGCTCCAGACCACAAAGCTTAAGGTTTGGGGTCCTATGATTTGCTCTGTTACTTGTAACTTCTTTCACCTCTAACAACAACAAAAAAAGCAAAGTCTAAATGTAGAACCCCTTCTAACTGGCTTTATAAGACGGTTTGGAAGTGGGAGATTAGCAAAGGTACGGGACCATGCTAGTAAAACACTGTAGTGTTCAAAGCCACATTCTGGTTGTGTACAACTTCACCTACATCTGCATGCATGCACCTACATCTGCTTGCACCTTCCGCCTGCAGCCAGCAGCCCCCCTCCCCCCCTCACCCCCCCCCCACTCCCCCACCCCCTTCTAACATGGGCAAATACTCTATGTAAGTTGCCAAAGATGAGAATGCAGCTGACAAAAATCATAACCTGCAACACCTTCCTCTGATTGCTAACACTATCAGATATGGGTGCCTCCTTGATATAATTATGCAATTCTTTCAAGTTTTGAGTGCTACAAAATGAGTGAACCAAGCAAAAACTCGGTGGTTGCAAACACTACGAAGCCATTCAAAAATGCTTTAGAATTAACTCCGAGTAACATTTTCATTAGAAGATGGAATAGTTATTCAATGTGACGTGTCTATGCATTTACACAGAGAAAACTGCAAAATTCCAAAAGAGCCACTGGGTTTGGGTACATAACAAATGATGATTTCAAGGAAGTATCAAGAGACAAGTGGGACTCTTTTGTCTTTCTGCACCAACTGCAATTACTGCAGCAATGTCTTACTCATGATTTAAAAACAAACAGTGTACCTGCATTGCTGCCAATGACAAAGGGAGACTTCCAACAAACTACAGACATATAATAGCCAAAGAAAGGTGGTTGGTTTGGGGGGGATTAAAGAGACCAGACTGCGACGGTCATCGGTCCCTTTTTCCAAAAAAAAAGTAAAACCACCCAAAGAGAATAAAAAACGAACAACAGGAAAGACGTCAGACGACACAGGACAAGAAATACTCCTACAGAGATCAGACGAAACAAATTAAAATCACACAGAGTGTGACAGTGGTTGGCCGACCATAGAGATAAAAGGAAAAGCCAACCACCGAGAACACATTAAAAACTCAGCGTAAAATCGTAGGCCAATGGCCAGAATCAACACAAAAGAACAGAACAAACACTCAGAGTAAATAATAAAAACCCCCTGCCCGAATAAAACGGAAAACTAAGTCAGCCATACCAGGGTCATCACATAAGAGGGCAGGGAGCGTATCAGGCAGCGCAAATGTCTGCCTGACCACAGCTAAAAGGGGGCAGGCCAACAAAATGTGGGCCACTGTCAAAGCCGCCCCGCAGCGACATGCAGGAGGGTCCTCCCGGCGCAGTGAATAACTGTGTGTCAGGTGGGAGTGGCCAATGCGGAACCGACAAAGGACGACAGAGTCCCTGCGGTTGGCTCGCAGGGATGACCGCCACACTGTCGTCGTCTCCTTGATGGCACGGAGTTTATTGGGCATGATCCGATTGCGCCATTCAGCGTCCCAAAGTGCAAAAACTTTTCGGCGGAGGACTGCCCGCAAATCAGTCTCTGGGAGGCCAACGTCCAGAGACTGTTTACTCGTGGCCTCTTTCGCCAGGCGGTCAACATGTTCATTGCCCGGGATACCGACATGACCGGGGGTCTACACAAAGACCACAGAGCGGCCGCAACGCGCAAGAGTATGCAGGGACTCATGGATAGCCAGCACCAGACGAGAACGAGGAAAACACTGGTCGAGAGCTCGTAAACCGCTCAGGGAATCGCTACAGATAACGAAGGACTCACCTGAGCAGGAGCGGAGATACTCTAGGGCACGAAAGATGGCGACTAGCTCAGCAGTGTAAACGCTGCAGCCAGCCGCCAAGGACCGTTGTTCGGAATGGTCCCCTAGAGTTAGCGCATACCCGACACGACCAGCAACCATCGAACCGTCGGTGTAAACAATTCCAGAGCCCTGATACGTGGCCAGGATGGAATAAAAGCGGCGGCGGAAGGCCTCTGGAGGGACCGAGTCCTTCGAGCCCTGTGCCAAGTCGAGCCGAAGGCAAGGGCGAGGAACACACCACGGGGTTGTACGCAGAGGCACCCGGAAAGGAGGTGGAACTGGGAAAAACCCAAGCCCGCAGAGAAGCTCCTTGATGCGTACGGCGATCGGACAACCCGACCGGGGCCGACGGTCTGGCAGATGGACGACTGACTGCGGGAACAGGACACGATAATTTGGATGCCCGGGCAAGCTAAAAACATGGGCAGCATAAGCGGCCAGCAAACGTTGGCGTCGGAACCGCAGTGGAGGTACACCTGCCTCCACTAGGACGCTGTCCACAGGGCTGATGCGGAAAGCACCAGTGGCAAGGCGTATCCCGCTGTGGAGAATTGGGTCCAGCACCCGCAACGCAGATGGGGATGCTGAGCCATAAGCTAGGCACCCATAATCCAGGCGAGACTGGATTAACGCCTGGTAGAGCCGCAACAGGGTAGATCGGCCAAAGAAAGGAAGAAATCGGATCAGGAGTTTCAAATGATGTTACTCTGTAAAAAGAAAATTTTATTTTTAAAAAAGTACAGTAGAAATGATGATTTCTCAATTTCTGCTGAAGACAATTGGGATTTGAAAGTGATGTATGGTATCCTTATCCTGAAACAAACACAATTTCAGAAGATGTAAAGCACCACTATCATCTTTACATATGTAGAACATATTTTCTTTTGTGGGTCAGAGTGTCAAATCTTCACAAACCCAATAAACTTTTTGATGAGATATTTTCTTTTTTTAATTAAAGAAAAAGGTTGTTTTGAAAACTAAATTAAGAGCAACAGAAAGTAGATTTGTTTAATAAATGACAAAGAACTGGAGCAATAAATGTCACTGGATTCCAAATTTATCTACAAGGCCGTGAAAACTCAAAGCATTTTAAATAAAACAAACCTTTTTAACATTCTACATCTTTATTCTTCATGTCTAGTTGTATTTCTTTCTCAGCATAGTTACCTTGAATGTTTGACTTTGCTGAAAGATCCACAACCTCACCTCTGCTTGCACCACTACATTACTATTGAAGTGAAGTTCTTGACTGAAAGTTTACTTTGATTCTATAAACATGAAAACTGGACGAGGTCAGTTTGGTACTGTATGGAGGATGGATGATCAATGACGATGAACCCAGGGCATCAGATTACTTCAGATGTCGCAGCGTTAATGTGTGATGTGGCATTGTCATGCTCAAGGGAGAAGGTGCTTCATATGTGGACAGACTCTCCAAATTCAAAACTCGATTACAGCACACTGTTTTTAACACATCAAACATAATTATGTTACACACTACTATTTAGAGCCGTATAGATGCAGTGGGCCGCAAATATGTAGTCATGAATAATAAAGACATACAATGTTAAAACATTGTTTTATTTAAAGGCTTAAAGAGTTTTCACATATAAAATTTGGAGGCATTACTTTACAGCATGCCCTCATATCGCTCGTAATGTTTTTTATTCACAGATGATGAATAAATGTTTTTATCCCTATAAATGAATAACATTTTGAATACATATTTTTATTTGTTCTTAATGAATAATGTATAATAATTTTAATCAGTTTTCGCCATTCATCATTTGAATAAATGTTACCCAACTCTGGTAGTAAAAAAAAACGCATTGCATATGCACAAACTGCAAATTCGCAGCCTATGCGCTAGTGAATGTGAGTGCGTGATATCCTTGTGACTGTGGACAAGCATGTTTGCATGGTTGCAGCCAAGCCCTTACTCACTTTTGTTATGAGGGGAGGAAGTATCAGTCATCTTTGGCAACTCCCACAAACTTTCACTGAGTGTATCTTGCTCTCTCTCAGGCACCGCAGGAGCATGCAGACCACGTGGATAGGCTAGCACTTGCACAGCTCTAGCGTCCAAAGTGGAAACATGTTGGTGTGTGTCCTGTTCTACAAGTATCTGATCTTGGCAGAGGATTTGGTTGTACCTGTATTGGTTGGATGATGAGTTGTTGTTTGATGGTTGGGACATAAGTCTGAGTTGGCCAAATTCATTCTTCATGGCACTTTCAATACGTGGTGGAGACTGCGTTTTAGACAGGTACACCCCTTCTTCAATATTCTCTATTACCTCCTGACATATTGGATGGACATTCATGGCTGCCACCTCTTGTGTACTTGGACTGACATTTCTGACTGCCATACACTGCTGCATCTCTTTCTTACTACCTGGCAAATCAGAGAGGTGAAGTCATGAAGTCTTCCACAACTGCCAAAAAGACCACTTTCAGGTATCAATGATATTTCTTTTGTACAACACTTTTGCTGTTGCATTTCTTTTGACATGCTGGCACCACATGATGAATTCTTTTGTTGTTGTGACATCCTTTGCCAGAAAAGCTTGGTACACGTCTTCTGGTGATTAAATCCAGTGTTGTTGTGACATCCTTCACAAGAAAAGCATGGTACATGTCTTCTGTGACTCCTTTCATCAAATCTGATATTTCTTCAGCTTCTGTCACATTCAGATTCACATTGTGGCACTCCCCATGACACTGGCCTCTGTTCTTCAATTGTTGTTCTGCTATGGAGACTTGTTGCTGACTGCCATCAAATGTTTTCTTTAGGTTGGCCTGGAATTTGTCTCAGCTACTGAGCTTCTCTCCCTCATTCTATAAGCATGCCTCTATGTGCCATCCAATTAAAACTACATACACACATCTTCAAAAAAAAAATTTGCATCACCCCGGTTCCCAGAACTCCTGCCCAAAGATGTAAACAACCATGCATGAGCAGGGCCTATTAGACGGAGGGGGTCCGACAGCTGATCAGTTTCAATCATTCCACCAGGAAGAAGGTACATGGCTCTTGTTGTCTGTAGTTCAACCATGGCTAGACAGTCAATACCGTGGTTTGATTGTGTCCGCATTGTTACTTTGTGCCAGGAAGGGCTCTCAACAATGGAAGTGTCCAGGCGTCTCAGAGTGAACCAAAGCGATGTTGTTCGGACATGGAGGAAATACAGAGAGACAGAAACTGTTGATGACATGCTTCACTCAGGCCACCCAAGGGCTACAATTGCAGTGGATGACCACTACCTACAGATTATGACTCAGAGGAACCCTCACAGCAACACCACCCTGTTGAATAACACTTTTCATGCAGCCACAGGACGATGTGTTACGACTCAAACTGTGCGCAGTAGGTTGTGTGATGCGCAACTTCTCTTCCAATGTTCATGGCGAGGTCCATCTTAGCAACCATGACACCATGCAGTGCGGTACAGATGGGCCCATCAACATGTCCAATGGACCACTCAGGATTAGCATCATGTTCTCTTTGCCAATGAGTGTCACATATGCCTTCAACCAGACAATCGTTGGAGACATGTTTGGAGGCAACCTGGTCAGGCTGAATGCCTTAGACACACTGTCCAGCGGGTGCAGCAAGGTGGACGTTCCCTGATGTTTCGGGGTGGCATTATGTGGGGCCGACGTATGCTGTTGGTGGTCATGCAAGGCGCTGTAACAGCTGTACTATATATGAATGCCATCCTCCAACCAATAGTGCAACCATATCGGCAGCGTATTGGCAAGGCATTCATCTTCATGGATGACAATTCGTGCCCCCATCGTGCACATCTCATGAATGACTTCCTTCAGGATAACGACATCGCTCGACTAGAGTTGCCAGCATGTTCCCCAGACATGAATACCATCGAACATGGCTGGGATAGATTGAAAAGGGCTGTTTATAGACGATGTGACCCACCAACCACTCTGAGGGATCTACGCTTAATCGCCATGGAGGAGTGGGACAATCAGGGCCATACTACTATACAGGGTATACTACTGGGTATTAGAGGTACCAGTGTGTACAGCAATCTGGACCACCACCTCTGAAGGTCTCACTGTATGGTGGTACAACATGCAATGTGTGGTTTTCATGAGCAATAAAAAGTGCGGAAATAATGTTTATGTTGATCTCTATTCCAATTTTCTGTACAGATTCCGGAACTCTCAGAACCGAGGTGATGCAAAACCATTTTTGATGTGTGTAGCACTGAAAGCATGTTTGTTATGGACATCAACATAGAGATAGAACAAAATGGTTCAAATGGCTCTGAGCACTATGGGACTTAACTTCTAAGGTCATCAGTCCCCTAGAACTTAGAACTACTTAAACCTAACTAAACTAAGGACACCACACATAGCCATGCCCAAGGCAGGATTCGAACCTGCGACCGTAGCGGTCGCGCGGTTCCAGACTGTAGCGCCTAGAACCGCTCGGCCACACCAGCCGCTACAGATAGAACAGAACTGCATTCTGGATAGAGAGTGCAGTTAGTTATACAAACATCAAATATTCCGTAATAGGTGTTAAGACTTTGTAACTAGAAGTCTAAAAGGCCAACCCTACCTAGGGTATTGGACGGGTCACAGGTGGCGGATAGTGAACGTTCCATAAGATATGGTGGACAGCTGCGAATACAGAATAAGCACTCCTGGACCAAGGCAAAACAAAACTGAATCCACTTTGTGTCTGTCTTGTAGTAATCGGCAAAGTGATCAGCGTCTGATCACCACCAGTGTGGCTGAAACTTATATTCTGGAACTAAGCTCTCCATCGTTAACACTCTGAGTTCACTCAATGAGTCTACTCAACCCTATCTGATTCCAGGTACAATTGTCATGGAGCATTTTGATAATCACAATATTACCCCATGTGTGGATCCACTCTCAGTATTACTGGAGCAACTGGTCTTTCGGATTCTGGGGCAGCCAGCACTTCAAGAAACTCAAATACGGACAATAACACCGTGTATTTTGGCAATTATCATCTTAGTAAAAGTAAAACTGATAAAAGAATACTTAATAATACACCACATCTGGGAGCTTATTTTGCAGTCTCCAAAAATATTTTAAATTTAATAACAGAGGTAAAAAAACCAATTTCTCTTAAATGTGCAAATAAAGCAAACACTTTAATTAATGCACATATGCCAGTCAATGAGTATAACTGCTAAAAACCTGAAGAAGTTAATGAAGCTTGGGAAACATTAGAAATGATCATCTCATAAATTCCCTAAAGCCATGTTAATTAGGTAAGGAGAAAAAATATAAGAAAATAGTAGTTGTATTTCCTGTGCATAAATGGACAAACCAAAATGGCCGAAAACTTGTTGAAACATGCAAAAATTTTAACCTTAAAATCATGTCAATGCATTTTAAAAAGAACCCTTCAAAACAAAAAACTTGGCAGGCACCCAATACATTTATTGGGGAATTTCAAATTCATCATGTAGCAATTTCATACCCTAACTACAAAGAAATTTTAAATGTCCAAGTTAGGAGAGGGGCTAATATTGATTCTGACCATTATTTAATGCGAATAAAAGTCAAACTTCAAGCTCAAAACAAAAAATGTTGTCGCAAAATTTGACACTGTTAAAATAATTACAACTTTAACAGGCAAACCTGACAAAAAATAATCCAACAATTGGCAAAGTCTAAAAGGAAATTTCATCAAAGAGGCACAAATTTAATTCAACTTTGGAAGGAACAAAAACACCCTTGTTGGAATGTAGAGTGTGAAGCAACAGTTAAGTGTAGTTAAGAGGCATTCAAAAACTGGAATAGTAACAAAAATGAAAATACATACACCTTTCTAACTGTAAGAAAAGAAACATCTAAATTAGTCTGACAGACTACAAGACACTACAAAACTGCTCAACTTTTAGAAATTGAAAAAGGCTTCCAAAAGAACAATACAAGAAACTTTTGTAAAACATTCAAAACAAAACTAACCAGTTACCAACCTCAAAGTCTTCATTTCAAAAATGAAAATGGCAGTTTAGCTCTTAACAACCAGGAAAATTGTAAAATACTTGCTAATTATTTTGAGAAACTATTTAAATGTCCAGAACCAGCAAATAAATTCCAATCACAGAAACTAATAACTTAACTCTAACTCTAAAGAACCTGATGAAATTGAAATAACTAAACAAATTAAGAGACTTAAAAACAATAAAACATCCGCAGAAGATGGTATAATCACAGAATTACTAAAATCAGCTGACCCTAATGCTATAAAAGAGATCACTCAATTAACAGTACATATCTGGCAAACTGAGAAAATACCTGAGGATTGAAAACTGCCCCAATTCACCCACTGTATAAAAAAGGAGATAGAACTGATGTTAATGATTACCAAGGAATCTCTCTTCTCCTGGTCACATACAAAATTCTCTCGCAATGTTTACTTGATCAAGCCCCAGAACAGTTAGAACCTAAAACTGGTGAATACCAAGCAGTCTTTAGACCAAACAGATCCTGTCTGGAACAAATTATTGATTTAAAACTAATCCCTTGCATTTCTCGTAACAAGATTGTATGTATATTTCTGGATTTTAGAAAGGCCTACAACTCAATTGATCATGAATCTCTTTTCCAAATTTTAAAGGAACAAGGGCTACATAATGAAACTCTAACACTGTTTAAGGAAACGCTAACAGACACAAGTTCTGAAGTTAAATTCATGGGAGATATTTCTGAACCATTTGATATGAAGACTGGTGTTAGACAGGGGGATGGACTCTCCCCATTACTGTTTAACTGTGTTTCGGAAAAAGGAATTACAGAATGGTGAGAGTAAAACTCAAGTCAAAATATAGATCAATCAATCAAGAAGTACTATTAGAGTATGAAACTTCCTGGCAGATTAAAACTGTGTGCCGGAACGAGACTCAAACTCAAGACCTTTGCCTTTTGCGTGCAAGTGTACTACCATCTGAGCTACACAACCATGACTCACGGCTCACACTCACAGATTTACTTCTGCCAGTACCTCATCTCAGCACACACTCCACTGCAGAGTGAAAATTTCATTCTGGAAATATTAGAGTTGATTGCCTCGTCTTTGCAGACGATCTGGCAAATTTAACTAGGGATATTCCCACAGCTCAAAAACAAATTGAAATTCTTAAAGAAGTTGCGGTAAAAGTAGGACTAGAAATATCATTCAAAAAAATTGAATATATGACATGCAACAAATCAGCACCAAAGTTTTTGAACATGAAATATGGAAAAATAAAAAGAGTTTCTTGATTTAAACACCTGGGGGAAATCGTACAAGAAAATGGTCTGGAAAAAGCTACAAATGAAGTTCACTGTCAAAAACTGGCAACTGCATTCAGATTAACACAAAATATTTTGAATAAAAAAATCACTTTCCAAGTTCAGTAAGCTTAGACATTAAACCACTGTAATCAAACTGAATGTCTTTATGGAGCAGAAACTTTAATTTTAAATAAAAAGCGGAATACTGAAGAAATTCAAAAGAGAGAAAGAAAGATTATTAGGAAGATCTTAGGCCCCAAAATCTTAGGCCCCAAAACAACTGTGGAAAAACTTACAGGCTGAGAAGTAATAAGAGTGTGTATACACGAACAAGAAAAAAAATTCCCGGATTTTCTGGTTAAAAATACACTTTCTCCCAGAGGAAACTACACTTTTTCCATGTTAAGTGACAGCATATTTTTCCTCAGAACTGTAAAACTTATCAAGCCTTTGAATGGTTATGGTTTTATACACCAGCTTTCTTCCCCCCATGAACCATGGACCTTGCCGTTGGTGGGGAGGCTTGCGTGCCTCAGCGATACAGATAGCCATACCATAGGTGCAACCACAACGGAGGGGTATCTGTTAAGAGGCCAGACAAATGCGTGGTTCCTGAAGAGGGGCAGCAGCCTTTTTAGTAGTTGCAGGGGTAACAGTCTGGATGATTGACTGATCTGGCCTTGTAACACTAACCAAAACAGCCTCGCTGTGCTGGTACTGTGAACGGTTGAAAGCAAGGGGAAACTACAGCCGTTATTTTTCCCGAGGGCATGAAGCTTTACTGTATGGTTAATGATGATGGCGTCCTCTTGGGTAAAATATTCCGAAGGTAAAATAGTCCCCCATTCGGATCTCCGGGCGAAGACTACTCAAGAGGATGTCGTTATCAGGAGAAAGAAAACTGGCGTTCTACGGATCGGAGCGTGGAATGTCAGATCCCTTAATCGGGCAGGTAGGTTAGAAAATTTAAAAAGGGAAATGGATAGGTTAAAGTTAGATATAGTGGGAATTAGTGAAGTTCAGTGACAGGAGGAACACGACTTTTGGTCAGGCGAATACAGGGTTATAAATACAAAGTCAAATAGGGGTAATGCAGGAGTAGGTTTAATAATGAATAAAAAAATAGGAATGCGGGTAAGCTACTACAAACAGCATAGTGAACGCATTATTGTGGCCAAGATAGACACAAAGCCCACGCCTACTACAGTAGTACAAGTTTATATGCCAACTAGCTCTGCAGATGACGAAGAAATTGAAGAAATGTATGACGAAATAAAAGAAATTATTCAGATAGTGAAGGGAGCCAAAAATTTAATAGTCACAGGTGACTGGGATTCAGCAGTAGGAAAAGGGAGAGAAGGAAACGTAGTAGGTAAATATGGATTGGGGCTAAGAAATGAAAGAGGAAGCCGCCTGGTGGAATTTTGCACAGAGCACAACTTAATCATAGCTCACACTTGCTTCAAGAATCATAAAAGAAGTTTGTTTACATGGAAGAAGCCTGAAGATACTGACAGATTTCAGATAGATTATATAATGGTAAGACAGAGATTTAGGCACCAGGTTTTAAATTGTAAGACATTTCCAAGGGCAGATGTGGACTCTGACCACAATCTATTGGTTATGAACTGTAGATTAAAACTGAAGAAACTGCAAAATGGTGGGAATTTAAGGAGATGGGACCTGGATAAACTGACTAAACCAGAGGTTGTACAGAGTTTCAGGGAGAGCGTAAGGGAACAAATGGCAGGAATGGGGGAAAGAAATACAGTAGAAGAAGAATGGGTAGCTTTGAGGGATCAAGTAGTGAAGGCAGCAGAGGATCAAGGGAACAAATGGCAGGAATGGGGGAAAGAAATACAGTAGAAGAAGAATGGGTAGCTTTGAGGGATGAAGTAGTGAAGGCAGCAGAGGATCAAGTAGGTAAAAAGACGAGGGCTAGTAGAAATCCTTGGGTAACAGAAGAAATATTGAATTTAATTGATGAAGGAGAAAATATAAAAATGCAGTAAATGAAGCAGGCAAAAAGGAATACAAACGTCTCAAACATGAGATCGACAGGAAGTGCAAAATGGCTAAGCAGGGATGGCTAGAGGATAAATGTAAGGATGTAGAGGCTTATCTCACTAGGGGTAAGATAGATACTGCCTACAGGAAAATTAAAGAGACCTTTGGAGAAAAGAGAACTATTTGTATGAATATTAAGAGCTCAGATGGAAACCCAGGTCTAAGCAAAGAAGGGAAAGCAGAAAGGTGGAAGGCGTATATATAGAGGGTCTATACAAGGGCGATGTACTTGAGAACAAAATTATGGAAAGGGAAGAGGATGTAGATGAAGATGAAATGGGAGATATGATACTGCGTGAAGAGTCTGACAGAGCACTGAAAGACCTGAGTCGAAACAAGGCCCTGGGAGTAGAGAACATTCCATTAGAACTACTGACGGCCTTGGGAGAGCCAGTCCTGACAAAACTCTACCATCTGGTGAGCAAGATGTATGAGACAGGTGAAATACCCACAGACTTCAAGAAGAATATAATAATTCCAATCCCAAAGAAAGCAGGTGTTGACAGATGTGAAAATTACCGAACTATCAGTTTAATAAGTCACAGCTGCAAAATACTAACACGAAATTTTTACAGACAAATGGAAAAAATGGTAGTAGCCGACCGCGGGGAAGATCAGTTTGTATTCTGTAGAAATGTTGGAACGCGTGAGGCAATACTGACCCTACGACTTACCTTAGAAGCTAGATTAAGGAAAGGCAAACCTATGTTTCTAGCATTTGTAGACTTATAGAAAGCTTTTGTCAATGTTGACTGGAATACTCTCTTTCAAATTCTGATGGTGGCAGGGGGAAAATACAGGGAGCGAAAGGCTATTTACAATTTGTATAGAAACCAAATGGCAGTTATAAGAGTTGAGGGGCATGAAAGGGAAGCAGTGGTTGGGAAGGGAGTGAGACAGGGTTGTAGCCTTTCCCCGATGTTATTCAATCTGTATATTGAGCAAGCAGTGAAGGAAACAAAAGAAAAATTCGGAGTAGGTATTAAAATCCACGGAGAAGAAATAAAAACTTTGAGGTTCGCTGATGACATTGTAATTCTGTCAGAGACAGCAAAGGACTTGGAAGAGCAGTTGAATGGAATGGATAGTGTCTTGAAAGGAGGATATAAGATGAACATCAACAAAAGCAAAACGAGGATAAAGGAATGTAGTCGAATTAAGTCGGGTGATGCTGAGGGAATTAGATTAGGAAATGAGACACTTAAAGCAGTAAAGGAGTTTTCCTATTTGGGGAGCAAAATAACTGATGATGGTCGAAGTATAGAGGATATAAATGTAGACTGGCAATGGCAAGGAAAGTGTTTCTGAAGAAGAGAAATTTGTTAACATCGAGTATAGATTTATGTGTCAGGAAGTCGTTTCTGAAAGTATTTGTATGGAGTGTAGCCATGTATGGACGTGAATCATGGACGATAAATACACTCCTGGAAATGGAAAAAAGAACACATTGACACCGGTGTGTCAGACCCACCGTACTTGCTCCGGACACTGCGAGAGGGCTGTACAAGCAATGATCACACGCACGGCACAGCGGGCACACCAGGAACCGCGGTGTTGGCCGTCGAATGGCGCTAGCTGCGCAGCATTTGTGCACCGCCGCCGTCAGTGTCAGCCAGTTTGCCGTGGCATACGGAGCTCCATCGCAGTCTTTAACACTGGTAGCATGCTGCGACAGCGTGGACGTGAACCGTATGTGCAGTTGACGGACTTTGAGCGAGGGCATATAGTGGGCATGCGGGAGGCCGGGTGGACGTACCGCCGAATTGCTCAACACGTGGGGCGTGAGGTCTCCACACTACATCGATGTTGTCGCCAGTGGTCGGCGGAAGGTGCACGTGCCCGTCGACCTGGGACCGGACTGCAGCGACGCACGGATGCACGCCAAGACCGTAGGATCCTACGCAGTGCCGTAGGGGACCGCACCGCCACTTCCCAGCAAATTAGGGACACTGTTGCTCCTGGGGTATCGGCGAGGACCATTCGCAACCATCTCCATGAAGCTGGGCTACGGTCCCGCACACCGTTAGGCCGTCTTCCGCTCACGCCCCAACATCGTGCAGCCCGCCTCCAGTGGTGTCGCGACAGGCGTGAATGGAGGGACGAATGGAGACGTGTCGTCTTCAGCGATGAGAGTCGCTTCTGCCTTGGTGCCAATGATGGTCGTATGCGTGTTTGGCGCCGTGCAGGTAAGCGCCACAATCAGGACTGCATACGACTGAGGCACACAGGGCCAACACCCGGCATCATGGTGTGGGGAGCGATCTCCTACACTGGCCGTACACCACTGGTGATCGTCGAGGGGACACTGAATAGTGCACGGTACATCCAAACCGTCATCGAACCCATCGTTCTACCATTCCTAGACCAGCAAGGGAACTTGCTGTTCCAACAGGACAATGCACGTTCGCATGTATCCCGTGCCACCCAACGTGCTCTAGAAGGTGTAAGTCAACTACCCTGGCCAGCAAGATCTCCGGATCTGTCCCCCATTGAGCATGTTTGGGACTGGATGAAGCGTCGTCTCACGCGGTCTGCACGTCCAGCACGAATGCTGGTCCAACTGAGGCGCCAGGTGGAAATGGCATGGCAAGCCGTTCCACAGGACTACATTCAGCATCTCTACGATCGTCTCCATAGGAGAATAGCAGCCTGCATTGCTGCGAAAGGTGGATATACACTGTACTAGTGCCGACATTGTGCATGCTCTGTCGCCTGTGTCTATGTGCCTGTGGTTCTGTCAGTGTGATCATGTGATGTATCTGACCCCAGGAATGTGTCAATAAAGTTTCCCCTTCCTGGGACAATGAATTCACGGTGTTCTTATTTCAATTTCCAGGAGTGTAGTTTAAACAAGAAGAGAATAGAAGCTTTCGAAATGTGGTGCTACAGAAGAATGCTGAAGATTAGATGGGTAGATCACATAACTAATGAGGAGGTGTTGAATAGGATTGGGGAGAAGAGAAGTTTGTGGCACAACTTGACTAGAAGAAGGGATCGGTTTGTAGGACATGTTCTTAGGCATCAAAGGATCACCAATTTAGTATTGGAGGGCAGCGTAGAGGGTAAAAATCGTAGAGGGAGACCAAGAGATGAATATACCAAGCAGATTCAGAAGGATGTAGGTTGCAGTAGGTACTGGGAGATGAAGAAGCTTGCACAGGATAGAGTAGCATGGAGAGCTGCATCAAACCAGTCTCAGGACTGAAGACCACAACAACAACAACAACAACACTGGCTTTGAATTTCCTGGCCCTTTATAAAACAAAACTCAATAACAAAAGTAATAAAGCACATTTTGAAAAGATCTTTTGAAGTGCAGCAACACGTACGCTGCATATTTTTGTATTACGAAAATGTAAATTTGAATTTCACCAAAAACAGCATTGAAATCCAAATTGCGGTGCACTTTTGTAAGCAAGTCATCGCTCATGTCATGTGACCTCACCAGCTGATGACAGCAGATATTCAGAGCATAGGACACGTGATGTGGTCAGCCAACAGCAATATCACTGTTAAGTAGCGCGTGCACACAAATAGGAAAAGTTAATGGTTTAAGTTAATATACATAGTGTTGCTACAAGAAAAGCAAAGCAATAATATTGGTCTCAAAGATTAATAAGCTGCAAGAGACGCTAAACTTTCACATATAATGTTGATCTGTTTTGAGCATGTTACACTTTAAGACACATCACACACAAATGTGCCACAAAAATTTTTAATAACAAGATAAATGTCTGATCTTCTGGGCTCAAAATTTTTCTAAATGGTCATCCTCAAAGAGTTGATTTTTAAATGAGTGTCAAACGCTCTGTGATTTAAGAAATTCATTGTACATTCGCACACATAGTTCATCTTGCATTAAAGGAAATTTAATAATAACACTTTTCAAACAACAATTCACAATATTTTCCCATGACCTATTAGAAATAGGTTCATTTCAGCAGTTTCCAGAGAGCGTCAGATAACAGGCGTCACTGCGCTTCTGTAGTTACGATTATGCAGGAAGTCCGTATGTTCATACGTGTAAAACATTAAAAGATCTTACATTACGTCATAAAAGAAACAAGACATCAGAGGATACTTCAAAAGCATCGGGATTTCCTAAGCCATACTAAAATGCAGAGTTCGGCTTAAAGTGCAGATTCGTATTTACAGATTCAGATGTAAATTTTCTTGGAGTACTAGCACTGTATTCTCATGTCTGGTTCTTTATTATGACATAATGCCATACATGATAGAAGATGAAAACATGCACTTTTGAAATGCAGCGAACAGTTGAAACTAGCCAGTAGTGTGGAATTAAACACTTCATTCCAAATAAATTTACTGCCTCAGCGGAAAAAATCAATAAAAGCTTAATTTCTTTAGCAAACCGACAAAAATAACTTCATTGTTCTGCAAGACGATTAATGCCTGACTGTGAGAAAGGTGAAAATAAAATAAAACCTAAAAACTAATAACATATTTCAGCCTTCCATAATTACGTGAATGTATTTTACTTCACTTGATAGCTCCTGGCCACAGAAATCCAATTTGTTTTCATTTGATGTGAGAGCAATAAACGAAGAGGAAACAGCAAAATCATTAAATGTAAACACAGGGCACGTGGAGACTGTGCACCTCCCCACTACAACTCAGACTGCTCTATGCATCAGCCCCGGCTCAACGATATTTCTGAACCGCAGCAATAATAGATTAGATAGTGCCCCTCCCCCCCCCCCCCCCTCTTCCTCATGTGTTTGAGGTAGGACAAAAAAAAAAACTTTCCAAAAATATGTCCATTTTGTAGCACACAACTTTTTGAAGAGTCTGATATATGAAACATGTGTTCGAGGAAATGTAATACATGTTATTTGGTCTTAAGTGTGCCAAAGTGCAGTGCCACACCTATTCATACAGCATTCTTCTATTGCATGTCATTATATTTCACTCTGTGGAAGTCAAATGTGTATATTTTGTAATGGATGCCATCAAACTATATCCAGGGCAGTGGAAATTAAAATGTCTTGTGGTGCCTCTCCTGCTCCCATTTGGCCAGTTTGACATCCAGCCCGTCTTTAAAATAAAAAAAAAAAAAAAACTCACAATTAATACTGGATGGGATTACTTGTAACAGGGAGAACAAGCACTCTTCAGAAAATTTGCACTCTTAATTGCCTATTTGCTAATAACTTTTTTTTTGTGTGACATAAAATTAAATACAGGATACATAAAACCAGTGAAGACAAAAGACAAACAAGACAGTAGACATTTCTTCAAACCTTAAGTCCTAGCATTTTTCCTCTCTAACATTGCTACAGCTTTATATGGTGTGCCTTCCTTTCTGGGAAAGATCTATTACCTCATCAAAGTTTGTTTTGCTACAAGAAAAAACGAAATGTCATCTACTACTGAAAAAGCTGTTAATACAAATAGTACCTAAGATTGGTGTGGTTTCTCGATCTGATTACGTGTATTTTGTCACTGTCTGCTAGATAAAATGAAATAGGCCTTTCTAATATTGCAGCAATTGTAACACACACCCAATAAACAAGACTGTTTTGGCACAAATGGTGATTTTTATAACACGACAGAATGTAATTCATGAAGTACCAATACCAAATGCCTATTAGGCCTATTACAAGCAAAAAGCTTTATGTTCGGAAATAATTTTAGATTTCGTTCATACGCTCCAGCTTCTAAAGCATGAGACTGAAAAGTAGTAGTACAAAATCTTTATATAAATTTGGAATCGTCATATTCTTCCATAATTTGTGTGGGGTCCCCTTTTCTTTTCCTCCCTCGTTCTAATAAACAATCTTGTCATCACTAATTCTGTAACTATTCCTGCCAGTGTCAAAAGTTACTCTCCGGTTAACTTCACTAACCCAGCCACAATCAACGGTTTAGTTATCCTGCGTTTATTTTCCAATTAGTCATTATTATGTGTTCGTACAACGCGTTTTCCATGCTACTCTCAGAATAGAACTTAGGCAGCTGCAAACAGGGACTGTACAACTGGCCCTAACTAGTGTAGCGGTCTCGCCAAAAATTTTCTGTCAAAATTTCAGTTTCTTGGGTACACCGAGAAGATAATACATAATCTTTCTTACTAGTTATTCCTGTCAGTCCTTTATTTCCACTTTGGTAGTCTGAATCTATAGATTTCACTGGCAATTATACCAACACTGTCCATTCGCAAATCCAGTCAACAACATAAGCAAAAAGCAATTGGCATTCACCCATTCAGCTTTATTCCGCTCAGCTCGTATAGCCCCGTCCCCTTCTGTTTACAGGAAGGTTTATTTCTAGATGTGATGGGGACTCCCCTGGCAGAGATGTGACATTGCATACATTCAAAAATCAGCTTATGATTCAGAAATAAACATAAAATATGTTCAAAAATGTTCAAAAACCAACAGGGATGTATTTCAAAATCATATGAATACTTGATAGACCAATGTGCGCTGGATACTAGGCGCTTTGTGAAACGAGGTTTGCCCCTACTGAATCTGGCAGCTTACGCTGGCTGCTTGCTGCTAACTGCTTATACAGCCAACAGCCACACTTCTGTAGTCAGAAGCGGGAGAAAGTACTACACATGACTGACTCAACTGTGCATATGCATGAGCTCGCTGGCAACTGCTCAGACGAATCTAATAATGTAAACAGTAGTGACGTCACACTCATTGGAGGCAATTTGTTGTTATGAAGCATTGCATAATCTTCCTAATCCTTTGACACATTTTGCTATTGGCAGACGCTTATATGAGCATTGTGTTTTGTTACTGTATATGAACATTTCCTCTGCAACTTAAGTTGTTGTTTCTTTCTTTCTTTTTGTTGCTTTTAGAGTATTGTTTCTTACCAGCCAAAATTACAAAAATTTAACTAACAACTAAAACAAAAATATTCCCCAAATTCTAAAAAATTCCCATATTTTTCCCTATTTTCTCCCAGATGAAAAATTTCCCATGTTTTTCCCTGATCCCCCAGTTGTCCTGGGTTGTATACACTCTGAATAAGGAAACAAGAATACACAGACATACATGATGACATGAGAAAATGAAGACTTAAATTTTATGGGCACATTAAAAGAATGGCGCCCACTAAGTTGACAAAACAAATAGTAGAATTCTACAAAAACAGGAGTAAGACCAAATCTGAGTCAATTAAATGGATAGCTGCAATTAAGGAGGATATTAAAGAAAGCCAGTATAACTCTGGCAGATGTTAAGAGATAGAAAAATGTTCAGACAAGATATTTTATTGGAAAATTGGTCAGAGGGAAATTATAAAACAGACTGGAACACCATGGTCTGATGAAAGAAAGAGAGTTCATTCTGAAAGGCAAATTTAGACACAAAGGAAGACCAATCATCAAAAGCAACATTGACTGATTATATCTCACATGGTTCCACTGGGCCCATATGTGAATAATAATTCCATAATACACAAATATTACAAACATAAGAAATTTTGAGAACTTTGAAGAAATGATAAACACTAAATAACAAATATTTGTTGGCGACTGTATTCGAATTAGTGACCCAAATCACACCAGCCTGCAATTCCAACCACTTCTCCACATTGCATGCAGCATAGCTCGCGGCAGTATGGTCACAGTTAAAAAGGTAAATATTTATAAAGGACCTTGGGAAGTCGCTTAAACTCCTCACCCAAAGGCATTATTATTCAAGGACCCAATGGCAGAGGTTATTAAAGTAGTATACAATACCAACCATGGGAGGAAGTATCATAACTACAGAACAACTTACTTTGAGAAAAAATATAACCCTAGAATGGAACCAGCAGTCAGGATAGCAGTGGGTTATATACAGGATGAGGCATCTAACTTTCTGACCTAAGAGAATTTTTGAGTTACTGAAGATATTTTTAATCACTTTTCATCTAGATTCATAGTGACCATAGACTCGTGTCACAAAGACCAAAATATTTACTTAATTTCATTAAGTGCTGAGATATGGGTATCAACTTTGCTTTTTTCTTTTTTTCTTTTTTATGAGAATTGCATACCTGAAGGAGATAAATTTCATGATCTAAGTCTTTTACATATTTTACACAAAATTACGGAGTAAAAATACATTCACTATAGGTAATTTTATGCTGTTGTGGCTGTCTGAATAGTGCACTACCTGGAAATCTACTCCACACACTACTCTCATCTGAGAGTGGCACAAACAGTGTGCTTTGATTGCTCAGAGCAGCTAGTTCCTGTAGTGAGTGACATGAATTTTTTGATGTATTATGAGCCACAGAGGCTCTGACGATATTTCCTTTAAGTTTAGAACTTCTGTTTATTTTAAAAGTGTATTTGGGTTCTCTGTAGCACACTTGAAGGTCATTTTAACTTTTATGTGAATACATAGTATTTTCATGCTAATACTTCAGTTGTTAGTCCATGATGACTTCCATTCCTCACCAACACATGCCCTTCTGGCCAAGGCATACCTGGAAAACCCCACAGCCACTCATCAGCTGGTTTTTTGTCACCTCATGTCCACAATGCCTATGCCCCCCCTTTCACACACACACACACACACACACACACACACACACACACTCCCTAGTCCCACTCCCACCCTGGTTCTTGAATCTCATGACAACATTGTGTGAAAATAATCTGGCCAAACTGCACATTATGTCAAAGGCACGAAGGCTGCATTCAAGATGGATTGGGATTCCAGAAAATGACAGAAATGATGAATACGTCTCTGTGTTGGTTCCAGTAAACATAAAGGGAAAAATCTGAATAAGCAACATTAACAAATTATTGTTACACAGGAGCATGAACACCAACAATTAACACAGACTCCTCTATAGAGGACATATTAGTAGGCATCCCTGGTGTATAGATGCAACTGAAAGAGTTGAAAAGAAGCAAGTCAGAAGATCTGGATGGAATTCCAATTCAGTTTTATCCAGAGTTCCCAATGGCACTGGCCCCTTACTTAGCTTGCATTTATGAGAAATCTTTCACAAAGCCACAAGTGATTGCAAAACATACAGCGGAATACTGGATATACAAAGGGTAAAAGAACAGACCCAAAAATTACGAGACCAATATCCTTAACACTGGTTTGCTGAAGAATTCTTAAACATATCCTCAGTTCAAATATAATAAAATTTCCTCCAGACAGAAAACCTTCTGTCCACAAATCAACATGGATTTAGAAAGCATAACTCATGCAAAACTCTGCTTGCCCTTTTCTCGCACAATATCCTGCGAACCATGGATCAAGGACAATAGGCAGAGACCAGATTTCTAGACTTCCAGAAAGTGTTTGACACAGTGCCTCACTGCAGACTGTTAATGAAGATTCAGGCATACAGAATA
This sequence comes from Schistocerca cancellata, assembly GCF_023864275.1. NCBI lineage: Eukaryota > Metazoa > Arthropoda > Insecta > Orthoptera > Acrididae > Schistocerca > Schistocerca cancellata. Next base: position 910,918,736 of record NC_064626.1, on the reverse strand, counting down.
GGTTCACAGATATGGTTGTGCTCCAGGGAAGTGTGATTGGGTCATTTTTGTTCTCTGTATACATAAATGACCTGGTGGATGGGTTGAACAGCAATCTGTGACTGTCTGCTGATGATGCTACAGTATACGGGAAAAGTACCATTGTTGAGTTACTGTACAAGGATACAGGATAACATAGACAAAATTTCTATTTGGTGCAATGAATGGCCAGCTTGCTCTAAATATACACAAATGTAAGTTAGTGCTGCTGAGTAGGAAAAACATAATGTTCGAACACAGAAGACAGTGATAGCAGTGTACTGCTAGACACAATCATGCCAATTAGATATGTAGGTGTAACTTTGTGAATCAATATGAAATGGAACGAGCACATAAGAATGGAAGTATTGTCGGTGAATGGTCAACTTACATTTATTGAGAGAATTTTAGGAAAGTCTGATTTGTCTGTACAGGAGATCGCATATAGAACACTACTACGACCCAGTTCTTTAGTATTACTCCAGTGTTTGGAATCCCCATCAGGTCTGATTAAAGCAAGACATTGAGGCAATTCAAAACCAGGCTACTGAATTTGTTATCAGTAGGTTACAACGATACATGAGTACTACGTTGATGCTTTGTGAACACAAATGGGAAGATGACGTTCTTTTGGTAAAACGCACTGAGAAAATTTAGAGAACCAACATTTGAAGTTGACTGCAGAATGATTCTACTGCCGCCAATGCACAATTCGCTTATGGATCATGAAGATGAGAAATTGGGGCTCATATAGAGGCATATAGACTGTCAATTTTTCCTTCCTACTTGCAATTGGAACAGGAAAGGAAATGACTAATGGCGGAACAAAGTACCAACCACCATGTGTCATACAGTGGCTTGTGGAGTAGGTATGTAGATGTAGATGTAGGAAGTAGCAGAGTACATGTAGATGCATATAGGTATTTAAGTTCCATTAAATTACAATATCTGTGACAGGTTGGGTGCCACATAGCAAACACATTACAGAATGTTACTGCGATGTGAGGGAAAAAAATGAAACATGTATTAAGATTACGTAACCAGTGCTGTAGCAACTTCTATAATTGGGAGTGTCATGAATTCATATGAATACTTATATGTCTGTATTTAGACATACATAACACGGTGTTTCTGACCTTGATACTGATCTGTGTTATTTTTCTTTTGGAGGGTTCTAACCAGCAGAACAGCAACAAGCAACCTGTGGCAGGTGCCACACATATTGCAAGAGAAAGTAAAATCAGAAGACAGAGTCACATCTGGATCCGATTCTTAATGTTTCCAAACAATTATCACAGAGGAAAGGACATTACGAAACACCATAGAACTTATGTTTCTTTATACCGGGTGATCAAAAAGTCAGTATAAATTTGAAAACTGAATAAATCATGGAATAATGTAGATAGAGAGGTACAAATTGACACACATGCGTGGAATGACATGGGGTTTTATTAGAACCAAAAAAATACAAAAGTTCAAAAAATGTCCAACAGATGGCGCTTCATCTGATCAGAATAGCAATAATTAGCATGACAAAATAAGACAAAGCAAAGATGATGTTCTTTACAGGAAATGCTCAATATGTCCACCATCATTCCTCAACAATATCTGTAGTCGAGGAACAATGTTGTGAACAGCACTGTAAAGCATGTCTGGAATTGTGGTGAGGCATTGGCGTTGGATGTTGTCTTTCAGCATCCCTAAAGATGTCAGTCGATCACGATACACTTGCAACTTCAGGTAATCCCAAAGCCAATAATCGCACGGACTGAGGTCTGGGGACCTGGGAGGCCAAGCATGACGAAAGTGGCGGCTGAGCACACGATCATCACCAAACGACGCGCGCAAGAGATCTTTCACGCATCTAGCAATACTTTGTTTGTTCCCCCATCCCCCCCTAATAAAACCCCATGTCATTCCACGCATGTGTCAATTTTTATCTCTCTATCTACATTATTCCGTGGTTTATTAAGTTTTCAAATTTATACTGACTTTTTGATCGCCCGGTACTTTATTTTCTGTAGTAACAAAAGAAGAAGAAAAACATAAATGTTTGGTCAGTCTCATGTAATTCAATTGTGATTGTTCATAAGAGAAGACATGTTTTAAATAAACAGTCTCTGTTTACACATGAAAAGAAAGAGAGGACAACATTAGAACTAATTTTTAAATGTTTTATCATGTAATTTACATTTTAAAAGAATTGTATTGATTTGTGGATGTAAGATGATATGCCACACATTTACCTGAAATGAAAAATCTGCTGAAGAAGTCCAAGACTTCAAATCAAAAAAATCAAATCAAATCAATAAATACAAAATGCGGCTGAAATATTGTAAGATAGCAGCTCTATCAAAAGCATAATAAGTAGAAGAGGTTAAGCATCGCAGTGTCTGTCTAGTGTAGAATGTGTAACAAAATCTCAACTCCAGTTATAAATTCAGTGCCACTCACATACTGACTGCTGATGATGACATTCTGAAAAGTTGTAAAGTCACTGACAGTTTCTGTCATAAAAAATGTTCTACTCACCTGAAGGAACTGTGTCTGGTACAGAAAAACCTTGGACGATATTAAAACTCAAACTAACAAATTCTTCAGACAGCCTGACAAGCAATTTAACAATCTTATCTGACTCAATGGCTAGGTGGATAAGTGCCAGGCCGCAAATGCAAAGGTTCAGCATTCAACCTACAATTGTTCCTACGATTTTTTTCTGTCACATTATGTTTCTTTCATTTATGGCAACAATTTGCTTATGACCAATGGCTCAGAATCTATATTAAATTTTAAATTTTTCTATAACTGGCTTGATAAGTCAATCCAAAGGTTGGAGGAAGGCATGAGCATACCACATCCCTCACCTAGTAAAGCAATGAGGCGTTCAAACCAATCTTTGTATAGAGGACAGCTTTACCTTATGTTATTAACAGCCACACGGTTCCCACAAACGTCGACAATAAACTCAGTAGAGCAATACCATCTCTGACATTGCTTTAAAAACACAGTTTGTAAGTGAAGCATAACAGCATTACCTGATTTGTACCGAATGAAAATTTAAAAGACTATTTTTCATCAATAATGTAAAGAGAAGCCTGGCCACAACGCCATTGTTAAGACACTGTGGTCTAGGAGTTACCGCCTTTGGCAATTAATCCACATGTCTTGCACACAATCCCATTGATTGCTCCCACCTGACACTCAATTACTTGCAATCTCTCTTGCTATGTTGATCTGCACATGGGATAGCTGGTGTACCTAATAAAATACTTTTCCTCCCAAATGTTACTTATGATTGATAATAAGAGTGAATTCAGAATCAATTGTGACATTTGCAAGCTACAAAAGATATCCTTATAAATGGTGTGTCTCTGTCTAGAGTTCATAACGGAGTACTGTATTTTGGTGCAGACGTGTTTAAAAGTTTTATGGAAGAAATCAGTCACGAAATTAGAAATAATGAGATATTCAAAAATCACTTCTTCCACAATTTATTACAATATGTGGACTTGGGGATGAAATTGCAGTTAACACTAACATTCACATTAATCCTCCTATGACCAGAAGTTTTTGGGTCAGAAATACCCCAAGTAATTTACATGGGATACATTGGTAATACTTCAATACCCCAAGTAATTTAATGGGATATATTGGCAGTACTTCAATCAGTTGACATAAATACAAACATAAGAGCCATCATTCTTTTTTCATAGATGTTACATTCAAGAAACAAAAGGAATTTTTAATGTGTTGTAAATATAAAACTGATCAAAATATCATTGAATACAACTGATTCAGAGGGAGAAAGTCATTTATTTTGAAAATAATAGTTTCAAAAACAAGGGATGTATATATTTCCAATGCACTTATCGGGTCATATTGATTACAGTGGTATTATGAGAGTTAAACAAGTTTCAACTTTTCCAGCATAAGGCATTTGATACTGCTCTGGGTACATGTATATAGCCGGTTTGTTTGAAGTTCTAGATAAAAACAGCAGTTGAGCTGTGTAAAAAGGCGTATTTTTTTTTCTATGTAGCTGCTTTTTCCAGATGTACACAAATACATATAATATAATCTAAAAGCAGCCCACATACTTATCAAAGTTGAGTAAATTAGCACTATCCACGATTTGTTGTTAATATATTGAACAGAAGCAGCCCATTGGAGTGGATGCTCCTGCCTGTTGAAGACCATGATGTGTAAGCAAATTAATGAAATTCATTTAAAATAACAATATGAGTGTCCTGATTTACAATTGTTGTTATATGTCTCCAAGAGATCACAGCTGTGTGTCTTAATGGTTCTTCCAACACAGGCACTTCTGAGATGTCCCCCCTCACCCTAGCATTGTTCACTAAGGTAATGTTTCTATCACATATTATAAAATAAAAAATTAGAAAAACACTCACCTGTGTATGATATACTGGGATCCATTAGGGCATCTAAGAGTATTTCAACAGTTCCAGCATTTCCTAATTCAGGCCGATGACTTTCTATGTGACACAAGTTCAAAACCGTACTAAGAACTGATTCTCGTAGAGTCGGATCTGCTGCCAGTGGTAACAGAGATGTGAATTTGGAGGATCCTGCATGTACCTACATAATAAAGAATTTGGAATACTTTAATATTTATAAAGCCATTAAATGTATTGAATACTTTATCTGTGTGTAACAACTAAAAGCATCGCCACCACTAAATATGAATGATACATACCAAATACCTACACGCTAACCAGTATTAAATTAAAAGCCCCTTATGAGGGGTAGGACATCTCATTACTCGGATACCTAAGCTTTGTCAAAAGTGGTTCCTTTGTTAGAGAGACTTCCCTTAAGCAGGAATACCTATCAGCTGACTTCAATCTAAAAAAGGTGCAGCTCTAACACCCACTACTGCAGGAATTTTCCCATGAGTGATCCCACCAACCCCACCTATGCTGCCACCTATAAGCTTTGCCAACTCCCCTTCCCATATCTGTTGAGGTGCAGGCCATGTCTAGTGAAACCCGTCCTGCTGACAGACTCAACCGACACCACTGAAATGTGACCCATGCTTTCTGTCATCAATTCCACGAAATGCACATTCGTGTTGCCAGTCTGAGTGGCTATCTTTTCCAGGTCACCATCTACGTCATACTCCCCATCACTATCAATACTATAACCAGCCCCACCCACAAACACTACCTGATCCTCTTTAGTAAAATCCCTACATAACTCCCCTATGTTAACAGCCACCTGAGCCAATCCTGCATTAGGCTTCACAATGCTGGTGAGCTGGCACTCACTCCCCAGCACTTCCTGCAACTGCTGGCCTACACCTCTGCCATGAGAACTACCTAACAGCAGAACCTTCTTTTTCCTATTCGACTTTGCAACTGTTCTAGCCACCGTAACTGCTGAGGTCTGCTGCATACTTCCTACATCTACAGCTACTAGAGATTCCTCTCCACTAGACTCCACAAACACCAATAGTAAAACTATCTGAAAATCTTCTCCTAGCCAACAGCCAGCTCCCATTCCCCAACCCCCTTCATCCTCCTCATCCTATCTAGCTCCTCCTGTGCGTTTTTCAACTGCACCTGAAGGGCACAGATCTTACGCTCCTGCTCCTCTATCAACTTACCCTTGCTACATAACCCCCCCCCTCCCCCCACAAAGACAGAAAGGGGGTGCCACATGATATTCACCTGACTTGGGAGAATTGTATTTCTTTTTCTTTTTTTAAGTATGGAGAAATAAAAGAGATAGTGAGAAGGTGGCTACCACAAAAATGTCTGATTGTCTGATTATATGACACTCATCTTCATCTCAGTTTCACACAACTTACTTATTTCATCACATTAACAATGGTTTCACTGTCCATTTAATTGACACATGGCTGCTCCAGTCCTCAAAATTTATTACTTTTATCACAAAAAGTGTATTCTTAAAATTAATCAGTATTCTTCCTTTAAAAGTTTTTTATAATTTTGGCTGCGATTCAGACCTATAATTAATTTGAATGTCTACCATTTTCCTGTTGTGAATTCTTTCTTTGATCATGTTGATAGAAAATGATCCCACAGGGTATTTGAAGATTGCATGGCTTAAACTTACTGCTGAATATACAAAGTAAATGAAACACATTGATACCTATAGAGGATATTATGTTTCTCTGTATGAAACACAAGTTTGTTCTAAATGTGATATGTGGGATTAGTAAAAGTAGCAGATGGTGGATGAAAAAATATTCTATATAAATTTCACAATTATTTCCTAAATATGATGTCCAACACCGGAACATAAAAGGAATTCTCAACAGAGGAAAACTTTTAAGAATGCCGAGTAAAGTGTTTTATGTTACATTTACGACTAGCACAACAAGAAAGTCTCAGCCAGTCATGCTTCAAAGAAAACTCATTCTCCAAAATCTGGTGGACAATAATTATTCATATATTGTATATGAGTATTTAACATTAATGCTGTACAATTACACAACTGTCTTTACTATACATCAACATAAAATCATTCTCGTATTTTCACAATTAAAATATTACAAAGATTATGTGGAGCTAATTTCAATATTTAAATTAATTTTAAGTGATTAGTTAAAACAGAATAGAGAAAAGAAACATTTTGACAGCCTCAATAGGAAAAATTTGCTGCACTGCATTCATGAGTACAATGTTCTAATTTAATAAATCATCATACCTTACTGCAAAATTTCAATTTTCCAGAGAAGAAACAATTTTCCCTATGTGTCATTATGCAGACTGTAGTGATTCGAGAATTTCTGTGTAAATTCTAGAACCACTAGCCTTCAACTGACTCGAACACACGATATTCTAGATGCGAGTGTGGGGTGGTAAAATCCTATCTACTGTGCATCACATGTTTGTGTGTGCAGGTTTAAAACCAGTCACGGGAAGAAAGTAGATGCAGCAGTCGAACGGCACCGACAGGTACCTGTCGGACAATCCATAAATGTGTCAGTGAGTGTGTAAGAAAGAACCATGGGATCTATATGCAGCTCCGTGCTTATTGTGTCACTGACTATTGTTATGTGAAACAAGAACAGTTGAAAAAGTACTCTTGTAGACTCTTGACTTAGCCTTGTGAGAGGCAAGACGTTTTTTCAGTCTCTTTTTCTGAAAGTCATGGTGTCTAAGCAGACTTTCTTTCGAAAGTAAATCAATTTGTTTCCAACAGACAACTGTACGAGAGACTTACTGAAGTTACATATCATGTTGAAAGTGAGAATTTTTATTGTGCTTGAAAGTCAAATACATCATTGACTGATGAAACGTAAAGTTTGTACGGCTACTTATTTCACTAATAGAAAGAGGCTTGAAAGTTCCTGCACCTAGCGTTGTTTGACAGAGAAGAAGTCAAGAGAGTTTCCAGCAGCTGGCTATCCAGTAGAGAAGAGTGGCTGCAAAGTCCAAGTAAGTCATCTCGTAAAGAAGTGGAATGTGGTTTGGGGAAATAAATCAGTAAAACCCAGACCCACACTCACACTTTAAGTCGTCAAAACGTTAGAAGACATATAAAAAATGAAAACTAAAGAGTAAATTATTTATTTCAAGCAATTCCAAGTTAGATGTTCATTTGTTTTACAAACGTGTGAAAAAATGTATAACACTCTGCCTGTCATTGCAACATTTTTTTTTAAGAGTAAAGACTGCAAAATAAATATGAACTAACTTGTGAAATAAAAAGTGTTGCAACCTAAAAATGTGTCTGGTTTAATTATATTTCATGTTAAACATAAAGAATAAGCTCCCTCAATTGATGACCCCAACGTGATAGAAACATAAGAATGTTGCATCTTCAAAAGGCGAACTGAACAAGGTCATTGCAAAATTGCTGCTACTTTGGGTTGAAAAACCAAATATGTGATTCTGCCAAGATGAAGCACATTTCATATCTTCAGCACAACTACTGAAACTATGGTGTTTAATTATTTACTAGCACACTGGAGCCATGATTTGTTGAAAATATCTGGGGTGTAGTTGCCAGTTCTGGGTCAAGTAAATATTGCTTAGCTAAGGAAAGCCTCCTAACAGTGTTCCTAGAAACGGCAGTTAGGCTATCTAAAGCCAACTCAACTGCTGCTAAAAATGAAAGGTTATGCAGGAAAAACATTAGTGAAAAATGCTCCCCTTCACTCTGTCTACCCCTCCTATATCCATCTCAACCTGTTCCCAGATATGCTCATCGGATGGCGTAGGCCTTGCAATGCAGTTCAGTGATAAAAATAAATTCATTGCATGTGAAACAGTTCAATGAAGTAAGCCAATACTACTCCCACAAAATACTTGTGATACAGGGCAGGCTGCACAGCAGGGGCTTGAAACTCATTTCTTTGTGCTGATGTACAGGCCACCTTGCAATAAAGTGTGCCATTACTACTCCAACACAACATCACATCATACTGTGTAGTGTATATGTTGGGGCCCAGAAAACCATTTCTTGGCCCAGACATGTAGTAGATTGATTTGGCCACTCAATACTGTTCTCACACTAACATGTCTGTCATGCAGGGCAGTCTATATGGCAGCTGCTGAAAACACTTTTACCCATAACTAAACTCCTTTTGGAGCTAGGAGGTTATATAAACCCCATGGTGCTGATACTCAGCATCCCTTCTGTTTCTGTGCCAAATTTGGTTGAAGTCAATCCAGGAGTTTGGTAGCAGATCACAGACATACAAACATACACACATACATTCTGCTTTATATACATAACAGATCCATTCAGCGATCATTTGACAATGATATTGGATTTGTCATCACATTACAATGAAAAACAAAAATAGCTTAAAAAATACACACATATTCCAAATTAATAATTGCTTTAAGATGATTTGATAGACGGTTGTTCGGCTAGACAAATTTTATGGCCATATTCACAGTATTTTAACAATTTATGAAGAATTAAATAAATTATAACTTGTGGCAGATCATATGAAGGAAATGTTATCAATTAATGAAAACATCAACCCCATTACAAAAGTTGTCATGAGCTGTAGAGTCTATGTTACAGTTACACAGAAGGTGCATGCAAACAGATGAACTAGGACATCAGCAGAGAAAACAGAAGATGACCATGTTCCTGTAAGAGGAGCAGAAGCTGATCATGATATAATAACAAAGGCAAGTATTGCTACTACCACTTTCATTTTGATCCATATAGCACACCAGAAAAACATATTCAGCTTGGTGAATGGCAAAATCGGAGAAACTAGAATAGGCAGACACACAATATTATGCCCCAGATGTTGTTACAGGCTGTCAGTATCATTTGTTTGCTAAGGACTACAACTCAGAGTTAATAGTTTTTCGTGTACAATGGAGCAGAGGTCTCTACCTACCAGCAACAAAAACTGACAAAATAGAAGCAGCTGAATATTAACAGTTTGCAGTGAATGGTTCTCAAATTCCAATCTACGGCTCAAAATTGCCAAATGTTGACCTCACATTAGGACACAATTTTCAATGTTCATTTACTTCACAGGCGCTTCAAAAGACACACTGGGCACCAGCTTCGTTCATTGTTTTCACCTTCTGGTTGATGTCAAATCGAGAGATTGATAACAACATTCAGTTCAAACAAAAGGTAAATGTAACATGCACTGAAGCAAATGATACAGCTAGTTACCTTCAAATCTCCTGTAAATTTTCAGAATATTTCTTCGGTTAACAAAACCATGCACCATACTAAAAGGAGAAATAAAACCTCATGTTCAGTGTCCAGTTCAGACGAACAGCACTTGGAAAGTATAACCACACTTTTTGAACATCTTGATAAGTATGGTCTGATGATTAATCTTTGAACGTCTATGTTTGGTACTCAGAAAAGAACTCTTTGGGCTGCATAATTATGCCTGAAGGCACCAAACCAGACTTGGAGAGAGTAACAGCCATTCTACACGTACTTTATCCAGGAACTTTCAAACAATTGTGAGCACTGCTTGTCACACTCAACTTCTATTGCCATCACCTTGAAAATGCTGCATTAAACCAAGCTCCTCTAAATGATCATCTGAAGGGTAGCAAGAAAAATAACAAAAAAAATATCAACTGTACTTCAGAAGAAATAAAAAAATTGAACAATGCATGGGAAATCTGAACTGAGCTGCACTACTAATGTTTCCAAGTGTGGAGTATGAACCTGCATTGTTTCTGGATGCACCAAACTTCGCTGTAAGATGGAATTCGTAAGAAAATTGTCCCCCCCCCCCCTCCCCCCAATGTGATTCCCTTGCCCAGAAGAATTACTCAGCTTATGACAGATAATGTCTCACTATTTATTTAGCAATAAAACAATTCACATATCTACTTGAAGGAAGGACATTTCTGTTTACACACATCATGCCCCATTAACTTATGCATTCAAACAAAAGAATGAGAAAGCTTCATCACTGAAACTCTGTTATCTCCCCTATATTTCTCAGTTCACAACTGATTTGCATTATGTTCTGGCACAGAAAAATGTAGTGGCCTGTCATCTGTCTAAGACGGAAGAATTAGAGATGACAGATTACAATTCTGCTGTTGCTCAAGAAAAAGACCAAAAACTTCAACACCTACAGTCAAGTTGTAGCACTTTACTGAAACTTAAGCAGTTAACTAAACTTGGTGCATTACGGCTGTAATGTGATATATCAACAGAAATGATCTGTCCATATGTTCTCAAACAATTTAGGATCAAAGTTTTTAAACATTGTTACAACTTGACTCATGCAAGTATGATATCTCTCATATTACCCAAGACTGTTTGCTCAAATTTTAAGAAGGATGTGAAACAATGGACTATACCATGTACATTCAGCCAGAAGAGCAAAATTACAAGGCATACTAAATCATCTTTTCAAAAATTCTCCAGCTTCAATGAACAGATTGAGGTGGTACATATTTGCCTTGTAAGTCCTCTAGCACATTTTGATTGATTTGCTTACTGGTTAACTTGTATAGACAGACTCACCAATTGGACAGAAGTTGTGCCCCTTCAAAACACTGAAGCAGAGACAGTTGCAAGAATGTTTTTTTAATTTCTCAGTTATCAGATTTTGGTACACCACAAAAATTAATAACAGATCAAGGAACATGGTTTCAATCTAGTATACCTTGAGCCTTGGCATAGATTTGTGGCTATAGACTCACTACAACTACTGTGTACCACCCATTACTGGCTAATGGAAAAATTGACAGATTTCGCACTATGCTAAAGAGTGCCATATGAGTCTACATTAGAAACGAATGAAATAAGATGTAACATACAATATTACTTGGTTTCCATTCCTCTTCCTGGATGAAAGCCATTCTACAATAGCAGAAATGTTGTATGGTATTGCAATGAACTCAGGAGAAACTTCTTCCACGAACCTCATATCACAACCGACAGTGACCTTCCAACTTTTGTCACTGAACTGAAGAAAATGATGACTCACATAAAATCTAATGAGTATTTCCCAAGGCCAAGCAATCTCCATTCATCCAAAAGGATCTTAAAAGTGTAAGTCATGTCTTTGTTAGAACATATATGATAAAGAGGGGATACACACAAGAATACGAAGGTCCTTATTAAGTTATGCAATGTTTATTCAAGTTCTTCATCTTCAAGATTAAAGATAAACTAATCAACATTTCTACTGATAACAGAAACCAGCCCATTTTCTCACTGATAATAATGCACATGAGCATCCAAAACTAACAGGTCAACTGCCAGCTGACAAGGATACAAAGCATTTCCAAGTGCCAAAAAATGTCACACAATCAAGATGTGGTGAAATTCCCTGTAAAGTATACATGCAGCACTGTGTGACATCCATGCTGAGGGGAAACAATGTGGGGACGTACAAAAAGTGTAAACAGTGACTAAAAAGTAAATTAAGTATCTCATATTATAGTTCCAATGTATAATTCCATTTGTTTTACAAATATAGATTCAAAGAAAGTATATGAAACTCACTGCCAGTCACCGCCTCAAAAAGAGAGAGAGAGAGAGAGAGAGAGTGTTTGCAAAAAAGTGAGAAGTGAGTTGTCAAATGAAAAGTGTGGCAAATCGTGTCTGATTTAGTCAGATTTTGTACTAAACATACAGAATAAGCTCTCTCCTCCTATTCTAAAGTTCTTCTGCACAGGTTGCTATTATTCTATTAAATAATAATCATTTATTGCAAACTTGTCACAAATTGCAGCAATGTGAAATTTTATGAAACAAAACAAAAAAGACAACCAATTTACAAGATTACAACGAGATCAAGTAATGTTACTACAGAAAATTCAGACCTGTTCAGCACAAACATCAGTACAATGGTTTGTTATTACAGTGAGTGCCTTGAGCACCGCTTTCACAAGTTCTTTTCCCACAGCACTTTCCTGTGATGTCTTTAAATGAACAGCTACATTCTGGACCAAATTGAGTTCCAACATCTCTGTTCTATACTGAGAAACACTCCACAGCAATCTGCAAATATGACAAAATTATTAGAAAATGATTGAAGTTCTGAAACTTATGCACTGAGTACTTTTTTAGTGATTGTACAACAATATAGGAAATTCTTGGATTTACACTACATACAAAATCTGAAAAGGATATGGCAGATAACATGTGTAGGCATCTGGTGATAATCTTTAAATGATCACTGGACAGATACTTCATACATTAAACATGGCCAAATTTCTTTAATCAAAACCATTAAAAGTGTAGAACTACCTTCTATAGATAAGTGTAGAGGCTGAAGAAGTAATGAAAGAAATTTTTGCATGCAAACTTCAGTCAGTCTAGTACCCAGACACACACACAAATATATCATTTTTTGCTTTGTTCTTACATGTACTGTGTAAAAATATGTTGCAAGATGCCTATGATGAAATAGTAAGCTTTAACGGTAGACAGTGAAGGGAAACAATAAGTGACTGCATCTCAGACACTACCCACGACACTGGAAGCTATGGCAATTTCTTTACATTTTTGAAAATTCTTAGCATATGGGAACAAATACTTTCTGGAAACCACAACACAGAGAGTTCACACTGATAAACTGATGGCACAGAATGTTGTACGAAAGTTCTTGTATGATGTTAAAACTTTAGGATTAAAGGAGACCACTCACCGAAAAGCAGAAGTGTTGAGTTGTTGATAGGAAAAACTTGCTGTCTTTCAGAGTTATCTTTTGATGAGTGAGAGTATGGACACACACACACACACACACACACACACACACACACACACACACACACACACACACCTATGCCCCTACATGGTGCCCACTAAACTTACAGTGCCAATGCTATTCTGCAGCAAGTGGTCTGATAATGGTGGGAGTAGTGTTGGATGGAGTGGGTATAAGGAAAGAGATGCATGAGATACAGAGAGAAATTGGGGGTTCGTGGCTAGAAGCTCAGAGGGAGGCAGATCTGCTGGCTACGAATGTGGAATGGAAGGGTGGCAAGTAGAGTTGTAGCAGCCAGTGGGAAGCAGCACATGCTGAAGGCTACATGGGGAATTGATTTGGGAGGGTCTGGCTGGACAGAGTAAGGGGAAACTGTTGGGTGAAGATTGAGGCCAATCGTCCATATGAAAATGAAAGTAATAAAAAAGTGAAGGGTAATTGTCCTATATGGTTTTAGTAATTCAAAGGATGACATAAAATATACACAGGTACAAACCGCAAAGGGGATTCCACGACATATCCTCTGTAAAATGACCACCTATTCATTTGAAACCAATGTCAGATTTAGGCCTTCGTAAATTTTGCAAGTGTGTTTCTTAAAGAAGTGAAAAAGTGACAGGAGAGGAAACATTAAACAAGTACTTTACTGTTCTTTGATGGTATATAGCAGAAAATTACCATTTCAGAAGTGAATCTGCTGTGACATGTACATCACCTTTTTTCTGTGTTAAGAAAGTGCAATAATGGAGGATGTTGCTATCTTTTTCATAAATATTTAAAGAAGCACTTGGTACATGTAATTTACCTAGTATTTTTTAATTTTTAAAAAACGAAGATCAATAATATAAAAATGAATGTTTTATAAATATATTTGTATTTGACTCATTCCATATCCCCCGTGATGTGCTCATGATATGAGATCAACAGAACTTGAAATAAATAAATAAATGACATTAACTGCTAAGAGCTTCTACTGTAGATCAATTAAATGTAAGATATTTCCATTTGGAACAATCTGGAAAGAAAGTTCTTGAAGGAAGGAAGAAAGCTTGGTGATTAACGTCCCCTCAACAACAAGGTCACTAGACACAAAATGCTAGCTCATGTGGGGATGGATGGAAAAGAAAATCGACTATATCTTTTTCAAATAACCATCCTGTATTTCCCTTTGAGTGATTTAAGAGAAACACGGAAAACCCAAATCTGGATGTCTTGACAGGAATTTATGCCATCATCCTCTTCAATGAGAGTCCCGTGTCTTATAACAGGGCAACCTAACTTGAAGCAAGTTCTCAACTGTAGAGACAAAGACAAACACTTTATTTACTTGTAATTAGGTAATTTTGCCTCCCTTGGGCATTGTATGAGGTATGTATGTATATCCAGTTTACGATCTCCCATTTTTATCACCGCTGCGTCGCAGCTTAGGCTTCAGTACTGGCACACGACGCTGTGGCGCATTATGCTTACAACCTGAGCCCCCATCTTACTCTGTTACTCGCTCCTGTGAACGGGAACTCTTTATGCAGATCTTGGTGCCTCTCACGACCATTTAGAAAAGGTAATGATTTTATTATTTTATATTTCTAGTTTTTACTGAGTTTAACGAAGGCGGTGTTGGCGTGATATAATCGACGATGCCCTTTGGCTACACTGACACAAAGATTCTTATAAGAAATACCAAATTAAGGTATTTGCTCTTTGAATAGTTGATCTGTTTAAACAAGCTTATAGGTTATCCAAGTCTGCACAACATGATCGTGATTCTTAAATAGATGTATTTGTTCTCTGTTTTCTATGTAGATAACCTGAAGATGCCTAAATAAGACGAAACGCGTTGCTGAAGAATAAAAAACTAAAATTGCAACCAAGACTGTTTTTCACCAATACATTTTACATCCTCTCTACTTCAACCATCATCAGTTACTTTGCTCCCCAAATAGCAAAACTTCTTTACTACTTTAAGTGTCTCATTTCCTAATCTAATTCTCTCAGCATCACCCGACTTGATTTGACTACATTCCATTATCCTCTTTTTGCTTTTGTTGATGTTCATCTTATACCCTCCTTTCAAGACACTGTCCATTCCGTTCAACTGCTCTTCCAAGTCCTTTGCTGTCTCTGACAGAATTACAATATTATCAGCGAACCACAAAGTTTTTATTTCTTCTCCATGGATTTTAATACCCACTCCGAGCTTTTCTTTTCTTTCCTTTACTGCTTGCTCAATACACAGATTAAATAACATTGGGGAAAGGCTACAACTCTGTGTCACTTCCTTCCCAACCACTGCTTTCCTTTCATGCCCCTCAATTCTTATAACTGCCATCTGGTTTCTGTACAAATTGTAACTAGCCTTTCGCTCCATGTATTTTACCCCTGCCACCTTCAGAATTTGAAGAAAGTATTCCAGTCAACATTGTCAAGAGCTTTCTATAAGTCTACAAATGCTAGAAACATAGGTTTGCGTTTCCTTAATCTTTCTTCTAAGGTAAGTCGTAGGGTCAGTATTGCCTCACATGTTCCAACATTTCTACGGAATCCAAACCGATCTTCCCCGAGGTCAGCTACTACCAGTTTTTCCATTCGTCTGTAAAGAATTCGCGTTAGTATTTTGCAGCTGTGACTTATTAAACTGATAGTTCGGTAATTTTCACATCTGTCAACACCTGCTTTCTTTGGGATTGGAATTATTATATTCTTCTTGAAGTCTGAGGGTATTTCACCTGTCTCATACATCTTGCTCACTAGATGGTAGAATTTTGTTAGGCCTGGCTCTCCGAAGGCTTTCAGTAGTTCTAATGGAATGTTGTCTACTCCCAGGGCCTTGTTTCGACTGCGGTCTTTCAGTGCGCTGTCAAACTCTTCCTGCAGTATCATATCTCCCATTTCATCTTCATCTAAATAGTTTTGCGCATCTGCTCGACGACCCTTCTTGAAGACTGGGACTACCTGTGCTCTTTTCCAATCATTTGGAACCTTCCGTTCCTCTAGAGACTTGCAGTACACGGCTGTTAGAAGGGGGGCAAGTTCTTTCGCGTACTCTGTGTAGAATCGAATTGGTATCCCGTCAGGTCCAGTGGACTTTCCTCTGTTGAGTGATTCCAATTGCTTTTATATTCCTTGGACACTTATTTCGATGTCAGCCATTTTTTCGTTTGTGCGAGGATTTAGAGAAGGAACTGCAGTGCGGTCTTCCTCTGTGAAACAGCTTTGGAAAAAGGTGTTTAGTATTTCAGCTTTATGCGTGTCATCCTCTGTTTCAATGCCATCATCATCCCGGAGTGTCTGGATATGCTGTTTCGAGCCACTTACTGATTTAACGTAAGACCAAAACTTACTAGGATTTTCTGTCAAGTTGGTACATAGAATTTTACTTTCGAATTCACTGAACGCTTCACGCATAGCCCTCCTTACGCTAACTTTGACATCGTTTAGCTTCTGTTTGTCTGAAAGGTTTTGTATAGACCCTCTATATACTCCTTCCACCTTCCCACTTTTCCTTCTTTGCTTAGAACTGGGTTTCCATCTGAGCTTTTGATATTTATGCAAGTGGTTCTCTTTTCTCCAAAAAAGTCTTTAATTTTCCTGTAGGCAGTATCTATCTTATCCTCTAGCCATCCCTGCTTAGCCATTTTGCACTTTCTGTCGATCTCATTTTTGAGACGTTTGTATTCCTTTCTGCCTGCTTCATTTAGTGCATTTTTATATTTTCTCCTTTCATCAATTAAATTCAATATCTCTTCTGTTATCCAAGGATTTCTATTAGCCCTCGTCTTTTTACCTACTTGATCCTCTGCTGCCTTCACTATTTCATTCCTCAAAGCCACCCATTCTTCTTCTACTGTATTTCTTTCCCCCATTCCTGTCAATTGTTCCCTTATGCTCTCCCTGGAACTCTGTACAACCTCTGGTTCTTTCAGTTTATCCAGGTCCCATCTCCTCAAATTCCCACATTTTTGCAGTTTCTTCAGTTTTAATCTACAGTCCATAACCAATAGATTGTGGTCAGAGTCCACATCTGCCCCTGGAAATGTCTTACAATTTGAAACCTGTTTCCTGAATCTCTGTCTTACCATTATATAACCTATCTAAAACCTTCTAGTATCTCCAGGCTTCTTCCGTTTGCCTTAGTAAGTTCATTCATTTCACGTCTACTAATGATTTAAATAGCTTTTGCTTTGTTTTTGGAATTTTTGTTTATAGTACAAGGTTTTTGCCGGGCGTGAGTCGTGTTTCGGTAGCTCAGGTGGTAGAGCACTTGCCTGCGAAAGGCAAAGGTCCCGAGTTCGAGTCTCTGTCGGGCACACAGTTTTAATCTGCCAGGAAGTTTCATATCAGCGCACACTCCGCTGCAGAGTGAAAATCTCATTCTGGAAACATCCCCCAGGCTGTGGCTAAGCCATGTCTCCGCAATATCCTTTCTTTCAGGAGTGCTAGTTCTGCAAGGTTCGCAGGAGAGCTTCTGTAAAGGTTGGAAGGTAGGAGACGAGATACTGGCAGAAGTAAAGCTGTGAGTACCAGGCGTGAGTCGTGCTTCGGTAGCTCTGTTGGTAGAGTACTTGCCCGCGAAAGGCAAAGGTCCCGAGTTCGAGTCTCGGTAGGGCACACAGTTTTAATCTGCCAGGAAGTTTCATATCAGCGCACACTCCGCTGTATAGTGAAAATCTCATTCTGGTAAGACTTACATGTTGGCTACTTTGATCAATTTGGAAACATATTGTCTCTCAGGTCAACAATCTCGTATCCTCAAACCAAAATTTAGTGTGATATGAGGTGAAACCAGAAAGTAAGTTCTGATCACATCCAGAGATGACATGAGTAGTCAGGAGTACACATACACTGGAGTAGAGAGGAGGTATGTGGGAATAAAACAATGCAGTTTCAGTCTTGTGGTGGCAGTGGTTACCGCAAATGCTACAATAAAATGGCTGCTCTGATACTGTCTCCCGCCAACTCTAAGATGAATACAGTTATCCATTATTTGCACACTCAGAAGCAATCTCCAGCAGCAGCCGAGATCCATAACCAATTGTACCACTGTGCCATGGGTACGGATACAATATTATTAGCAACAGCGCAATCAAATGATGGTGTGGGCAATTCGCTGAAGGATGAACCAATACTCACAACGAAGATCATAGTGGCTGACCACTCCTCGTGACACCAGAACTAATAGAAAGGGTTTGGTAAGTGATTCTGCAGAACTCTCTCGTCAATTCCCCCAGAAGTTTCACTCTCTGGTGCTCAAAATTGTCTCCTAGTGGCTTGGTTTCCACAGTGTGCATGATGGGTTCCTAAGGAACTGACAGGTGAACATGAAACAAAATGTCTGGCTGCAGTATTACATACCTACAGCAGCACACAGAGAAAAGTGACCAGTTTCTCGACCACACTGTCAGTGGGGATGAAACATGGGTGTCGAATGCCACACCAGAAACAAAACAACAATCCATTCATTGGAGACATAGTAGTTCACCTGTAAAGATCAACTTAAGCAGAGGGTCTCTGCCAAAAAATATTATGTGCGCCGTCTTCAGGGATCAACATGGTGTTCTCCTTTCCAAGTTTTTAATGCCAGAGGAGACTATAAATGCTGATGGATATTGTGAGACTGATGGATATTGTGAGACACTGAAAAATCCAAGGAGGGCAGTCCAGAACAGGATATGCAGGATGTTGACAAGAGGCATTACACTTATGCATGAAAATGCAAGAGCCCATGCAGACAATGCCACATGAAACGTGTTGAATCAGTTTGGATGAGAGTTTTTGGACCATCCACCCTACAACCCTAACCTCGACCCCAAGTGATTTTCAACTCATTCCTCTCATGAAGGGTCCTCTGGCAGGAAAATATTTCCACAACAAAGGTGAGGTGCAGAATGAAATGAAGTCGTGAATAAAGATGTTGGTGGCAGACTCCAATGACATGGGCATACAACTGACGGTGCAACATGTTAAGAAGTAACCAGTGGCAATGATTCCAATAAATATTTCTTACACAGTAATGTTTTTGTTTTCTTTATTGCATTGGAAATTACTTTCTGGATGCACCTCATGCATAAATCTACTAATTTCAATTTTAGACACCTTTATCGTGAAATATTATCTTGTGAAGTCAACATGTGCTTCAAATACAGAGGGTTAACCAATATATTGGTTCTCTGTGTCTTCACAATCAAGTATGCTGTCCATATACTGCCAGATGTGAAATCTTTCAGGTTCTTCATGAGGACAAACATTCTTTCTGAGGCACAAAAGAACAACTACAAGATTGAAAAGAGGCATTAGTCTAACATATGTTGAGAAGAAGTTTCTTTTTGCCTGTGTTATTACCAGTACTACTTTTTTTATGAAATACAAGCTAGTTTTGGACTACACTGTGATGTTCTCAACATAACAACATTACAGCATCAGCCACTATGCAAATCCATCTCTCTCATCTCTAGTAGAACTCAAATTTTGACAAGCAATATGCCTTTTTCGAATTCATGCTGTCCTTACTGCTGTCAGCAGTTTTCTGATTGTGGTATCAAATTTGGTGTACGCTGCCTGACTCGATTCCATCTCAGAAATAGCACAATATTTTCTGTAAGAAGGTTGCCCGCTAGTGCTCAGCTTCAGATAAACACACAGTTTAGGCATTCTTTATGCTGCACCTCTGACTCATTAAATCAAAGCAGCCACACTGTTGAGTACTAAACAAGACAATTACAAAGTGATCACTTCAGTCCACTGCAGCCTGACATCTTATGCTCATTACAGTTCAGCCAACAAGAGAATAACAAATACTATGTATGTGACTCGTCATCATACAATTGGGCATACAAGTCAAAAATTTTATAGGTATGTAGACACTGATTATAACATCATGCTGCATCTCTGCAATCCTTCACACTCAGCCACAGCATGAAAGACCCCAAGATCTTGATTTTGCAGGGCCATTTCTGTGAAGACACAGTTTTTTGTGTTATGGAACAAACCATAGACCATAAACATCTTCCACCCAATATCATCCTGGATAATGCACAGTGATTATAATGGGGAAATACTGTCAGATGTGAAAGAAGGTTCAAGTGTACCCCAAGGGAATGTTATCTGGCTGTTAATATTGAAAATTTTATATACATCACCTGGTGGAAATGTCTGGATCTTCACGAGACTGCCCATGGAAGATACTGTTGTATATGAAAGGGTTACAGTTCTTGGAAATTGTTAAGCAATACAGGAAGATTTGTGAAGGATCAATGCTTCTGCTGGAATGGGCAGTTGACTGTAATGACGAACTATTTCAGACTCCTGTTTTCTGGGTTAAAACTGGATTCTTCTTATTATTTACCTCGCAAAGGACAAAACAATAACTGGTGAACACTTCACTAGTGTCTCGGAACAATCAGACGAAAAAATGCATGAGAAGGGGTCTGGTTGGCAAAGCATTAAAACAGCTTTCATTAGGACTCCTGCTCAAAAAGACTTTTGGCAATGGGAAAACCACAAAAATCTGAAGTAAAAACTGTTATGTGACAGTCATACTATTCAGCAGATTTGGCACCTTCTGACTTATGTCTGTTCCCACACTAAATGCAGTTTGTAGTCGGAAAATATTTTGAATCTAATGAATGGATTATTGCACATGTAGATAGGTATTTTACCTAACATCCAGAATCTACTCAACTGAAAAATTTTGCACAAGATGTGCAATGGCTTAAAAGGAGATTACATTAAAAAATAAGTGAAAACACACTTTCAATGCCACGGCATGGAAATTTTCTTCTTGCTCTCAAAGATATATCATCAGCCTGATGGATTATGTTAGTGTTATGTTTCAGCATACCAATTTAATGCTCAAGTACACTGTGACTGCTGATCAGTATGGTAGATGGACCTGAATGAGAAAGTAGTCACTGTAGAGTAATTTCTCACGGATCAGTATTGCTTCCTTGGGCACATCAGGCAAATATCATTTGATATGAGCATCCTCTACTTGATTCCTTGGGCATGAAATCTGAATTGCCTACTGTATTTTATGTGCAACTCCAAGAGGGAATAAGAGCTGTGTATAAGAGATTGCAGAGATATCTCATAAAGTGGCATATCTGACCATCCAATGCCTGAAGATGAATGGTGAAGGGAACAGCAACAGAACTTTATGTATTATGGCCACACATTGGTCCTCCACCCTTAGGTCTTGTATTACCTGTCATCCTTTCTAAGGATAATGTAACTTTTGAACATACACTTCTCAGAAGGTTGAAAGCATCTCTTGAATAGGATTTTTGAGCCTTGAATTATAATCATACTTATTTATTTATTTATTTACTTCATTTTATTCTGTTTTATAAGAAAATAGGTATACTGATGGTCTATTTTAATCAAATTAGTTCCAAAAGGTACAGCTGTGAAACATTCCTACTATCCTTAATCTCTTTTGAAAGAAGAAATGAAGGTCTCTACATAACTTCTCCATTGGTTTTTTCCTTAGGGAATGCTCAAAAACAAGGAGCTCATACCATAAATGAAGTCAAAAGTCCAATTTGTGCAGTATGTGTGACATGGCAATGACCTACTGTTTTGTCACAAACACTTACACAAATGAGAAAATGCACTATTATCTCTACAACAGAGCAGGAATATATGCTGACATGAAAAATTAAAGTTGATTAGTAAAGATACTTCTAAAACAGGTACCTAACCATCAATGTTAAATTATTTAACTATAGTTCAGTGCTATTAGTTATAATAAGAGATAATTTCTTGTAGACACATGTGAAGTCATAGACTGGTTTAGTTAAACAAATTAGCCTATAACCAAAAGCAAAATTGTTAGAATATTTTCAACAGGGTCGCAAAATTCTGGTGAACACTGTTTTAAATATCTTGTTCCTAGAAAAGGTGGGCGACATGACTTGGTAATAAGTAGTTAGACAGGGAAGGTGTAGAAAATTTGTGAAAGCAATAGCTTTTATTGAGAACAGAGTTGCTATAACATGTAAGTTTTTGCAGGTTGCTTACTGGAATTAAAAATCCTAAAATGGAAAGTGAGTTATTCAAAAATTTTATTAAATTAAGTAATGGCAGTAAAATGATTGCAAAATGTATGTACCTGATGGCTCTCACTAGCATCTGAATGGTAGCTAAAGAGTTAGTACCGTCTGAACCGCTCATAGGAGCTAGAACAGATGAAATACCAGCACGGTGCAGTCTGTCTGCCAACGTGCGGTCCTGTGCAAGGTTTCCCACAAGACGGCAAGCTCTCCCTCGAATACTATCCCTCTGTTCCTCTTGGCGCAGTAACTGAACAAGAGCTTCTGACACCCCTGCGTCTAATGCCTGAGAACATCGAAAATATTGTATTACACATTTCGTTGCGTTTAATGTTAACAGTTGAATCTAAATATACTAGAACTTACAGACAAAAGAAAACGAAAAAGATATCTTATAACCTATGTAACGACGCACCTGGTTCCGTGCAGGCCTCTGTAAGCACGCATTCCCCAAAATACTTAAACATACGTCTACGATGTTCTCGTTTGGTTTACGCAAATAATGAACTAAAATCTGAATAACTTTATTGTCTAGAAGAAGTTCGACACCTTCTTTCGTGTTGGACACATTCTTCCGAATTTCTAATAAAGTCTTGTACACCTCAGAATCGGACGTCGACTTCAATTTTGAGAAATATTTAGCTGCTGCTGTACTCATTTCTCGTTACTATAAATTCCAGAATAATTCCAACATAATCGTCATAAAGTCTGTAAGACGATGGCTTCAAGATAGTTGGATTTAACACTTTCTGGTATGGAAAACCAAGTACGCTTGAAATATATTAATTAATAATATCGTATGATATTATATTATGAATTTAAGATACATGTGTTTTTCAAAAAAATACCGAAAACAACTTTTTTCGAGAATTAACCTCAAAATTAATAAAGTTTTACGATAGAGTACGTATGCCAACCTCTACAAGGAAAAACCCTTTACATGACGCATCGATGCGGTACATGTTGTATGACTTTCTACATACTTTCTACAATCTTCTTTGTTATGTATATCTGTCTTCACTCCGTATGATAAAACAGGTATACAATTAAAAAGGACAATAGACACAAATAATGCAATTCGTACTATTTACATGAGATACGTTATTTGTAATGTTGGCAAGCAGTAAACATCAACACTTCGTTAAGATACAAACATCACAAGGGTGAAGGGCTACGGAAATCAGTATGCTAAAACAAATTGTGCTAACGAAAATGCAAGGTCTCAACTGTTTTCGCAGCGACAAAAGCAGTTTTAATTGCAATGGGTAACTTACACAAACCTGTAAATTATTTTGACGGTAACACATTTTACAACTAATAAGAACGGTCGAAGAACTATTTTCTTAGTTTTTGGATTTTGACGTCAGGTTTATTTTACATTCGCTTCATATCCCTATGTTAAGGCTGAATTATTGTTTCAGTAGGTATGTCAGACATTTCCGTGCCACACTGCCTGTGATTCATTCGAGAGGCAGGTGATTGTTGTAAAGAGGGGAATAGAGTAGTTTTTCAAAAGTAGTTCAAACAATCCGACTGACAGATCTGAGAAGACTAGCAGTCACTACATTCATGACAGAAATATTTCATTGAAGATTGAACCATATGTCTCTCAAAATCCCATTTTTCAAATGCCGCTTCCGATCGAATTTTCTCTTCCACTTTCGATTTTCGATAATAGAAGAACATAGTCGTTTCTGATAAGCTCTCGTCTTTTTTTCCCTGGTATCCTACTGTTCGCAAGGCTTAGCACAAACGTGACGTCATTTTGACCTAAACAGCTGTCTATCGACTTTCATGATTGTTAGGGTTCACAACACGTGAGACGAACATTAGCGTCAAAAAAATATCTTTCATCTCACGTAGAGAGAGCCACCACACAACATGATGGTGAGCGTACTGTCAGCTGACGACATGCGACAGGAATACGGTAACTAACTAGGTGTGCCTTGTGAGGGGAAGAGTTCATGTCGTTCGAAAAACGTGGCCATGAAAGTATCCATGCCACTGTCAATGATACATTTCAGCAAATTAAATATATCACCAGACTCATTCGGTATACTCCTGCTTTGGGAATAATACCGGCCGCATTCTTCATTTGTGTAGCCTGTTGCGTAATTAGTTTATCGATGCTTATACGATGTATGCAACCACCGAAACGCTTTTTATCGTCACTTAGCACCAATTAAAACATCGTCATTCATGGGAGTTTCATGATTGTTTCTAGCTTACAGTGAAAATGTTATGTCTGCATAAATGTAGTATAATACATCCGTATCCAAGTAATCACAATGAAACTCGTATGCTTCCGATTTTGGACACTTTTTAGCAGGAAAACAAAGGGGATACATCTCTGGTAATTCCCACCTTTCGAATTTTTGCAACACACCATACAGATACGCCGGCATAGTAGGTAGCTTGTAACAATCTTGTTTCACTGTACAATACTTAAAATTTCCTGTTTTGCTTCTTGATCGCATGATTTGACAATATTACTTCCTATTTCACTTCCCTCACGATGAAGTGTCTATCCTTCTTGCGATCTGAAGACATTGTGGAGGCAGAATATATAGTCCCAGTGGATAATGGCTCAAGAATCACTGAACTGTGCAATGTTCTTCATAAAAGTAAAAGAGTAACGCAACAATTATGCGAAACAATGTAGATATAAATAACTGAAAAATATAATGTATTAAACAGCAAAAAACGAAACAGTATTAATGACAAGAAAATTCAGTAGTTAAGCAATATTTTTTCAGACAGCCAATACTACCACTGCGCATATGGGTAGTGACGAAGGGAGCATTGGGAGGATTGTTTTTCTGTTCCTTTAGTACTTGTCTGTACAACACATCGTGTTGCATCCCAATTTACTTGATTGCACTTGAACTTGTTAAGTTACAATAACGCACGCGGCCCAGTGCTGCGCCACACGCACTATGCACTTCTGAATTGCGTCTAGCTTCAGAGTATTCTGGTACAATAGCTTCATACTTAGCTATCATATACAACCACTCGCTCTTAGAAAGAGCTGTACCCAAAGACTGCAAAGTTGCACAAGTCACACCAATACCTAAGAAAGGAAACAGGAGTAATCTGCTGAATTACTAACTTCGAATTGCAGTAGGTTTTTGGAACATCTACCATACTCAAACATTGCAAATTATCTCAAAGAAAGCTATTTACTGACGGATTACCAACACAAGTTCGGAAAATACCGTCTTGCGAAACACAACTAACTCTTTATTTTCATGAAGTAATGAGTGGTATCAACAGATGACGTCAAATTTAGTCCATATTTTTAGATTTGCAGTATTTTGACACCTTTCCTCACAAGCGACTCCTAATCAAATTATATGCTGCAAGAGACGACTGTCGGAAGGGCAGAAGTAGAAATGGTTCTGTATAAGGATGCACTCTCCCCGTTTGCTCCTTGCCAGTTTTCCTCGGAGTGATGGTGGTGATCTGCTGTCGTTGGTAGAAGCAGTGAAAGAAGATAGATGATTAATTATCTATTTCCATAAGTTACAAGCAGTGCCTTCACATGCTATAGAATTGCGTTGTAAGCAGCCTTCAGTCTGCTCAAGGTAGCTGACACTGCACATCCACTCCTCACCGGCTGCTGCTATGCCATTACGGCCACAGTGGCTTTGACGCTCGCTGCACTGCAATGCCGTGGCATTGGGTGAAGGCGACGTGTGTGTTAGACATACAGACGCCCATTTGTGAGGTGTTCTGTCCCCTCCCTCCCATCGCCGTTCTTCTTTATCTTTTGAACCACAATGATGGTTGTCGTGTAGCTACATAGTACGACAAACGAGGCCCCCCAATTGGGAAGGCCCTGGCCCATCAGCCAAAGTATCAGGAATGCTGGTGTCCTGAACCAAGACGGTAAGGAAGGCACCAAGATCTACCCATTTGCGACGGTAGCAGACTGTGATGTTTAACTCTGAGATTGTGATTATAGCGAAGTAGCCAATTTCTCCCCATAGCTGCTATTGCCCAGTAATCTGCAGGAAATCTACAATAGGCCGTTGCCAGATGTAACCTTTCTATAATCAGGGAATTGAGTGTGAACATTATGTGTGCCATTGATCAATCAATCTGACTGACTGCCTTACAACCTAAAATGTTGGGATATTCATGGAGTAAAGTAATAGCTAATGTTCACCTGACACCATTTGTCAAGACTGCGTAAGTCAAGTTATTACGAAGGTATCAGCAGTATCAGTCTGCTTTGCTCGCTCAATGAGTTTGTAATAGTACAGGTTTGCAAAAGCTCTTGGCACATGTTGTTGCACTAGCAATAGCATTTCTCTCGTAGCTTAACGAGGAAGATGTGATCCTGTCTAGTTGTCCTGCATATTGCATTTCTGCTGAGGTCCACCATCTGGCTTGCAAAAAGTACTGATATTGTATTTTCTTCTGACCCAGCTCTCAGTCGTGAAACTCTATTCCTTGCACCCACCATGTGTCAACACTGCCATAATATGTGCATGGTAACTTCGCTCTCAGACTTCGAAAATATTACCTATTTGCTGCCTTGTAAAATGTTCGAATGTGACATACCCCTCTCCCGTAAAAAAATCTTCCTGAATTTTTAGGAAAAACAAAGAAAATCTGAATTTTAATATACAAATCTTACTCTATTTGCAAAATACTTTACCAGATTAACCTATGCAATAATTTCTATGTTTCTTTCTGGTACAAACTATTGCAGATTGATCTCGTGTTTGAGTTTTAACTCTGCTTACCTCCTAGAAAAAGGTAAACTGCACAAATGATGACTACTACTGCGATTATACTAAGGGCTGTTGCACTAATTGTAATCATGTTCTGCTTTCATTCATGGTGATGTTCCTGAGCAGGTCTTAACATTTGATCAATGCAATTTACCCATTTTCTGCATCAGTTAATTTATCTATGCTCTATAGAACCATAGCATGTAGTGTATAACTTAGAAAGGAAATATTGTGAAAAGGAAAAGTGCTGAAAGGATTTTCTGGACAATACAATGTTGATTTTATGTTAGTAATTACCATAGTATGCATGATGGTTGCTGATTAATGGAAGTCTATTCCTGGAAAATCACATTCTGTTCCATTGATTAATATACCACTAAGCTGCAATTGTATCATTACTAAATACCATGAGCAGTGATCGATCATTGTAAATACGTATTTGTTACCTGACTTAACTTCTGTGAAATGGTCCCATAATATCACCTCCTACCTTCTGAAATGGGTATTCGAATGCTGATAGTCTATGCAACTGCACTTTTGATGGCATAAACCAGCACATTGTGCACATGGAATACAGTTCTTGACATTGCCACTTCTTGTTCTCCATGAGACCCTTGATCATGTGCTTTCCATGATACTTCTGTCCACAAAGTTCCTGGAACTACAACACTTGGTCCACACTTCGTTGATATACACAATATCCTATCATGTATGATAAAATGTAACTGTTTGCAATACACCTGATACTCTTTATCACTTGCTTGCACCCTCTTCAGATCTTTCAGATAAAATGCAGAGACTTGCAATGCCCAAATCTTCCTGCCAAGCGTGTCAGCATTTGTGTGTTTCACACCCAATTTGGGGATTACATCATATTGGAATTCACTTAGTTTCAAAGTCCAACTCATTAGATCACTTGAAGGGTCTACCATTTTAATGCTGCATGATCAGTAATCACTTACGACTTCATGTCCATCTAGACAACTTCGAATATAAGAAATACCTTTTCAGTGATATAATAACTTTACTTGGCATTATTAAGCTGATGAGATGCATATGCGATTGGGTGTTCTTTCACATCAATAATTTGCCACAAAATTGCTCCTAAAGCTGTCCCACTTGTGTCACACAACAATATGAATTCTTTTCTAAAATCTGGAACAATCGAAATTGGATGCAAAGTAAACACATATTTTTAAATTTTAAATGCTGGCTGACACTCAGGTGTCCAGCTACACGTAACACCTGTATGGAATAATTTTGTTAGTGGCTGTGCCACTTCAGCAAACCCCTTCACTAATTTTCTGTAGAAATTTACTAAGTCTAGGGAAAACCGTAATTGTTCAACTATCTGAGGGACCAGAAAGTCATATACTGCTGACGTAAGGCGCATATCTGTCCTTCCTCCATCTTGGCTAACTATATGTCCCATATAGTTAACCTGTACTGTGCAGAGTAACACTTGTCAATACTAAATATGTAAGTAAAGCCTTCTCCAACTTGTCAAATACCATCTCTAAATGCTGAAAATGTTCTTCTAGACTTTTTGAGAATGCAATTATATGATCTAGATTGACCATGCATTTTTTCAATTTTACACCTTGAGAACTCAATCGCATAAACAAATCTTTAACATAATGCAGCGCTTCAGCTACCATAAATTGTTCAGAAACTAAAAAATGTAGCCTTCATTGGCATGGTAAATTATTTAGTTTCCCTAGGTTTCAATGCCAATAATGGTATCTCCTTCAGAACCTATAAATACACCCATAGAGACATATGTTAAACATTGAAATATAACATCAATCTAAAAATTTCATAATAAGGAAAATCGTGATACATTCAAAAATTAAATTATTTTGAAGGCCAAATGCTGGCCATGTCACAGAATAAAATTAATAGAGTATAAACACACATAATCATAAGATTATCTCTGTCAATACTAAAAACAATAAGACAAATATAGACCGAGCTACGCCGAGCCAGGAATAAGGTCACATGTAAGTAACAAGGAAACTAGGCATCATCAGCAGTTGTGTGGTGAGACTCGGCCGCGCTCGCTATAGAGACAAACTGCCTCGAAATTACTTAGAGCAAAGTAAATTGTAAACAAAATGTGATGGGAAATAGTCCTGCAAATGGACGAATGCTTACCTATTGGTACAGTACATTAAACAACTTTACTGATAACTAGCTACTATGTCAGAGCATGCAAATTTATATTCAAATATTTTAATAAGAGAGCAAAACCCCACTACAGTAACTAATAAATTAGTATGAGAAACACAGTATTGTGAAGTATAAAATATCTTGAACATTAAACAGGCAATTAAAGAAACACTTTTGCAACTGGCGCCATTACCAGTACAATACAAAATACACTACTGGCCATTAAAATTGCTACACCAAGAAGAAACGCAGATGATAAACGGGTATTCATTGGACAAATATATTATACTAGAACTGGCATGTGACTACATTTTCACTCAATATGGTGCATAGATCCTGAGAAATCAGTACCCAGAACAACTACATCTGGCCATAATAACAGCCTTGATACGCCTGGGCATTGAGTCAAACAGAGCTTGGATGGTGTATACAGGTACAGCTGGCCATGCAACTTCAACACGATACCACAGTTTGTCAAGAGTAGTGACTGGCGTATTGTGAAGAGATAGTTGCTCAGCCACCATTGACCAGACGTTTTCAATTGGTGAGAGATCTGGAGAATGTGTTGGCCAGGGCAGCAGTCGAACATTTTCTGTATCCAGAAAGGCCAATACAGGACCTGCAACATGCGGTCGTGCATTATCCTGCTAAAATGTAGGGTTTCACAGGGATCGAATGAAGGGTATAGCCACGGGTCGTAACACATCTGAAATGTAACGTCCACTGTTCAAACTGTCGTCAGTGCGAACAAGAGGTGACAGTGACGTGTAACCAATGGCACCCCATACCCTCACGCCAGGTGACACGCCAGTATGGCAATGATGAATACATGGTTCCAATGTGCGTTAACCACAATGTCGCCAAACACGGATGCAACCATCACGATACTGTAAACAGAACCTGGATTCATCCGAAAAAATGACGTTTTGCCATTCATGCACCCAGGTTCGTCATTGAGTACACCATCACAGGCGCTCCTGTCTGTGATGCAACGTCAAGGGTAACGATAGCAGTGGTTTCTGAGATGACAGGCCACGCTGCTGCAAACGTCGTTGAACTGTTCGTGCAGATGGTTGTTGTCTTGAAAACGTCTCCATCTGTTGACTCAGGGATCGAGAAATGGCTGCACGATCCGTTACAGCCATGAAGATAAGATACCTGTCATCTCGACTGCTAGTGATACAAGGTCGTTGTGATCCAGCATGGCGTTTCGTATTACCCTCCTGAATCGACCACTTCCATATTCTGCTAACAGTCATTGGATCTCGAACAATGCGAGCAGCAAGGTCGCGATACGATAAACTGCAATCGAGATAGGCTACAATCCGACCTTTATCAAAGTCGGAAACATGATGGTACGCATTTCTCCTCCTTACACGAAGCATCACAACAACGTTTCACCATGCAACACCAGTCAACTGCTGTTTCTGTATAAGAAACCGGTTGGAAACTTTCCTCAGGTCAGCATGTTGTAGGTGACACCACCGGCGCCAAGCTTGTATGAATGCTCTAAAAAGCTAATCATTTGCATATCACAGCATCTTCTTCCTGACACTTAAATTTCACGTCTATAGCACGTCATCCTCGTGGTGTAGCAATTTTAATGGCCAGTAGTGTACATAGAAACACAATGTACAAACACACTATAATAAAGGGAGAAGGCAGATAGGAAACAGCATTGGCCATGCGAAGTGGACATTAATGACATTAATGTTCTCTCACTAAATCATCACTCACCTGTGTCATTTCAGTTGTAGATGAAGTATTCAAATAACAAAATCAGATAAATATTTTACTACATAATTTTTATCATCACTAATTACTATTTTCACAAACAACAATAGCAGAACTAACTTCAATTCTATATACTTAAAACATTCTAAGAATAATTTGAACCAAATATCAATGTATTTATTAAAGAACCAGAATCTGTGTGTGGTGTACATATAATTTTTATTAATAAAAATAAGAAATCTAACAAAAATTTCTCTCCAAAATTCAGTCGAATATAGACATAATTAACAATAAGTTTACATATAATCATAAATAATTCTCTATGATTATTGTTGAAAAGAATAATCTGTGGTTTATGTAAAAAAATTTCCTCACCTTTTAGAATAAAATCGTCATCAAGACGCTATCACACAGCATGTTAAAGAAACGTGTTGTAAAAAATATGAAAATGTCAGTAATGGCGAAAAAATTCAATCTAAATATTTAAAAAATTCAACAGAATTTATCAATGAACCTGGTCTATATTCTATAGTTATGAGATAAAAAGATGCCTTTTGCTGAAAATTTTGTTGTTGTTGTGGTCTTCAGTCCTGAGACTAGTTTGATGCAGCTCTCCAAGCTACTCTATCCTGTGCAAGCTTCTTCATCTCCCAGTACATACTGCACCCTACATCCTTCTGAATCTGCTTAGTGTATTCATCTCTTGGTCTCCCTCTACGATTTTTACCCTCCACACTGCCCTCCAGTACTAAATTGGTGATCCCTTGATGCCTCAGAACATGTCCTACCAACCGAGCCCTTCTTCTAGTCAAGTTGTGCCACAAACTCCTCTTCTCCCCATTTCTATTCAATACCTCCTCATTAGTTATGTGATCTACCCATCTAATCTTCAGCATTCTTCTGTAGCACCACATTTCGAAACCTTCTATTCTCTTCTTGTCTAAACTATTTATCGTCCATGTTTCACTTCCATACATGGCTACACTCCATACAAATACTTTCAGAAACGACTTCCTGACACTTAAATCTATACTCGATGTTAACAAATTTGTCTTCTTCAGAAACGCTTTCCTTGCCATTGCCAGTCTACATTTTATATCCTCTCTAGTTCGACCATCATCAGTTATTTTGCTCCCCAAATAGCAAAACTCCTTTTCTACTTTAAGTGTCTCATTTCCTAATCTAATTCCCTCAGCATCACCCGACTTAATTCGACTACATTCCATTATCCTCGTTTTGCTTTTGTTGATGTTCATCTTATATCCTCCTTTCAAGACACTATCCATTCCATTCAACTGCTCTTCCAAGTCCTTTGCTGTCTCTGACAGAATTACAATGTCATCAGTGAACCTCAAAGTTTTTATTTCTTCTCCATGGATTTTAATACCTATTCCGATTTTTCTTTTGTTTCCTTCACTGCTTGCTCAATATACAGATTGAATAACATCGGGGAAAGGCTACAACCCTGTCTCACTCCCTTCCCAACCACTGCTCCCCTTTCATGCCCCTCAACTCTTATAACTGCCATTTGGTTTCTATACAAATTGTAAATATCCTTTTGCTCCCTGTATTTTACCCCTGCCACCATCAGAATTTGAAAGAGAGTATTCCAGTCAACATTATCAAAAGCTTTCTCTAAGTCTACAAATGCTAGAAATGTAGGTTTGCCTTTCCTTAATCTAGCTTCTAAGGTAAGTCGTAGGGTCAGTATCGCCTCACGCATTCCAACATTTCTACAGAATAGAAACTGATCTTCCCCGAGGTCGGCTACTACCAGTTTTTCCATTCGTCTGTAAAGAATTCGCGTTAGTATTTTGCTGCTGTGACTTATTAAACTTATAGTTCGGTAATTTTCACATCTGTCAACACCTGCTTTCTTTGGGATTTGAATTATTATACTCCTCTTGAAGTATGAGAGAATTTCGCCTGTCTCATACATCTTCCTCACCAGATGGTAGAGTTTTGTCAGGACTGGCTCTCCCAAGGCTTTCAGTAGTTCTAATGGAATGTTGTCTACTCCCAGGGCCTTGTTTCGACTGGGATCTTTCAGTGCTCTGTCAAACTCTTTACGCAGTATCATATCGCCCATTTCATCTTCATCTAAATTCTCTTCCATTTCCATAATATTGTCCTCAAGAACACCGCCCTTGTATAGACCCTCTATATACACCTTCCACCTTCCTGCTTTTCCTTCTTTGCTTAGAACTGGGTTTCCATATGAGCTTTTGATATTTATGCAAGTGGTTCTCTTTTCTCCAAAGAAGTCTTTAATTTTCTTGTAGGCAGAATCTACCTTATCCTCTAGCCATCCCTGCTTAGCCATTTTGCACTTCCTGTTTATCTCATTTTTGAGACATTTGTATTCCTTTTTGCCTGCTTCATTTACTGCATTTTTATATTTTCTCCTTTCATCAATTAAATTCAATATCTCTTCTGTTACCCAAGTCTTTTTACCTACTTGATCCTCTGCTGCCTTCACTATTTCATTCCTCAAAGCTACCCATTCTTCTTCTACTGCATTTCTTTCCCCCATTCCTGTCAATTGTTCCCTTATGCTCTTCCTGAAACTCTGTACAACCTCTGGTTCTTTCAGGTTATTCAGGTCCCATCTCCTTAATTTCCCACCTTTTTGCAGTTTCTTCAGTTTTAATCTACTGTTCATAACCAATAGATTGTGGTCAGAGTCCACATCTGCCCCTGGAAATGTCTTACAATTTGAAACCTGGTTCCTAAATCTCTGTCTTACCATTACATAATCTATCTGAAACCTTCTAGTATCTCCAGGATTTTTCCTTGTATACAACCTTCTTTCATGATTCTTGAACCAAATGTTAGCTACGATTAAGTTATGCTCTGCACAAAATTCTACCAGACGGCTTCCTCTTTCATTTCTTAGCCCCAATCCATATTTACCTACTATGTTTCCTTCTTTCCCTTTTCCTACTGACAAATTCCAGTCACCCATGACTATTAAATTTCTGTCTCCCTTCACTACCTGAATAATTTCTTTTATCTCATCAGACATTTCATCAATTTCTCCGTCATCTGCAGAGCTAGTTGGCATATAAACTTGTACTACTGTAGTAGGCGTGGGCTTTGTGTCTATCTTGGCCACAATAATGCGTTCACTATGCTGTTTGTAGTACCTTGCCCGCACTCCTATTTTTTTATTCATTATTAACCCTACTCCTGCATTACCCCTGTATGATTTTGGATTTATAACCCTGCATTCACCTGACCAAAAGTCTTGTTCCTCCGGCCACCAAACGTCACTAATTCCCACTATATCTAAATTTAACCTATCCATTTCTCTTTTTAAATTTTCTAACCTATCTGCCCAATTAAGGGATCTGACATTCCATGCTCCGATCCATAGAACGCCACTTTTCATTCTCCTGATAACGACGTCCTCTTGAGTAGTCCCTGCCTGGAGATTCGAAAGGGTGAATATTTTACCTCCGGAATATTTTACCCAAGAGAACACCATCAACATTTAATGGAGAATATAAAATTAAAAAAAAAATAAAAGAGATGTATAAAAATCACATAACTCACTTAGAAAATTTAAACAAAATTCAATAAGATAACATTCAAAATTTAAATGGAGTAGTTGATAGAGCTAGAGAATGTTTACATAAAAGAAAACAAGAAATCAATACATTATTAACTCATGTTGTTCCTCAAGCACTCAATGGAAATTTAAGACCAATTTTCGTTCACTTAAAATTATTTTATTATGACTGTGGCAACAATAATTATATAGAATTGAAAATAAACATCGTAATTGTGAAGAAACGTTGAGAATTAAAAACAATCCTACTTCAGTAATTTTATATCAATGAATGAGACAAACCTTAAGAATTATTTGTTTTCAGAATTATTTTAATATTTTAAATATATACACTCAAGAACAATTGATTGATGATATAATAAATCTAAGTGCAACGAATTGAGTTTATATTTTTTTTTAACATTTCTAAACAATGGACAAATAATTTCTTCTTTTAACCGATCATCAATACTCTCTTTACGAAAAATATGATTAGATTTAGTTTTTACAAATTAATGATTTTTGTTACTTAATCATACAGAACATTCATTATATTCTCAGATTGTACGATTAGCTCATCTGTTTAAGATATTTGTTGTGTGAATGACTCAGATAATACTTGATATTTTGATTATATAATCCAAAATAACTTTATCGTGTAATGCTATTATAAAATGTTCAGATAATATTTGATTACTTGATATTTCATCCCAATCAGCTATATATTGATATTTTGTTATTAAATCTTCAAAAAAGATTCTCTTATGAAAGGTTCTGATAATTGTAGGTTTCCTGTTAAGTTGTTTCAACTTAATTTATTTTCAAATCTTTATACTGTTTCATTATAAATGTCCATTTTGTTTCATAATCATTGAATATTTTTAAAATAACCAAAACTTTATTTCTGTATGTTTCAGGTAGTATAGAATATAATCTATACGATTCCTCAAAACATTAATTTTCAAGACAATAATTAATTATTGTGATGATTTTAGTTTTTAATATCCTTTAATTCCTAATTCATTTCCTGTAGCTAAATTAATTTATTTACAGCATAATTTTGTAGTTCATTGTTAATAAGTACAATAAGTAATTGTTTTCAAAGTTTATAAATTCGTTTAATTCCTCATTCTTGTGATTAAACTTTTAATTTCCTAACAGTATAATTTTTTTACTTCACTGTTGTTGTTATTGATTTCTACAATGTCATAATAATTAATCAGTTCAATTAGTTGTAGTTTTCTTAGTTATGAATAATATTTAAGGCCAAATTGTTTTGCTCTAGCTTTCAATTTGTTTACTTTAGACTATTTAGACCCACAATCCAATAAGAAATAAATTTTATTACATTCATAAAAGAAATATATAAATTTTTATTCATCTTCAGTGGTACAGATATTTAATATTTCAATGCCCGAATTGTCAATCTAAGGATTGTTCAGTGAAATATCTTGATTACAAATGATATTTTACCTTTTCTATATGGAATTCGAGGTTAGTAGTCAGGTTAAAATTTTAAATGTATGTATTTTTTAAGTGAAGATATTTGTAAATTTCGGTAGTTCATGAAATGTTAAATATCTATTGAGAAATTTTGATAGTGCCAATTTCGTACTATTAAGAGGGAATGAAAAGAAAATACAAAGAAAATGGGTGTAACCAAAAGCTACTCCCTTCGAACACATATATCAATTATTTCTCAATAGAAGCAAATTTCCAATTACTTTCCTCATATTTAATTTTTGTATAACAGTCATGAAATTATTTATATTCATCTAGTACACTAAATATATGAAAACTATTTGTTTCAAACAACACAAATTTAAAAATTTCAAATGATTCTGACATTAATTAATATTGTTAATTTTAATTTTAAGATCATAATACACATTTTCTTCTTTAATAAATCAATTAACAGAACGAATATAATAATCAATACCAAAAAGTATTAAATTATCAATAAAGCTCTAAATTTATATATATACAAGTATTTTTAAAAGCTATTTTTAAATTAGGTACTTGATGAACATGATGGTAAAATATTGACAGATTTAAATCTCGTCTCCCAGATGGGAATAAAATGTAATGAAAATTATCATAAAACATAGGAAAATTTAAGGTTGTGCGTTTTGCTCCCCCAGTCCAATGTACATCCTCATAATGTTTTTATCAATAAATCTGTATTTAAGAGAATTTAAACTCGTTCAATTTAGATGTAACAAAAAATCAACAATATTTATCTTCATCAAACAAAATTAATATAATTTTAATCCCACATCCCAGGTGGTCTTAACTTGTAAAATAACATTACTTTTATTTAACCAACTGTGAATTATCAAACACAAACCTTTTAACATATAATTTATTATCTTCCATTTTTTAAACCTTTTCAACAAGATATACAGCGGGATATTTTGTTTTCTGTACTTCATACTCATAAAAATTTCCTTTTATTTGTTCACTAGTTAAAACCCTTAATTTATATGTTACCAGTTTTGAATGAATAACATCTCGATTTCAGAAATTCTTTTGACGAATTGGCCGTATACACTTCTTCAATAATTTTCTTAGACTAATTCTAACTTTATCACCAGTCTTAAATTTGCTCTATCATTAGATGTAAGCCCCATCTACGAGATGGGTTTTAAATTTTTTTCATTAACTTGTATTGGTTTCAGTTTTGTCATTGATTGTTTTGTGTTGTTATAATTCTTCGGTTTCTGGTGATTTGAGGGAAAAGTGAGGTGATGTTGTGCAAGACTCATACTGCCCCTTGATTATTTAATTTACACAAAGTTCCTTTGCCAATCTTCTTTTCAGGATAACCGGCTGAGATAGTCTGCCCCACTTCTTCTCCAAAAATAAGATGCTGTTTCTAGGAATTTTCTCTACTCTTAAAATAACTCCATACACTCAAGATACTATGAACTCCATCCCACTATATTTTCACAACATATAACAGTTTTCACATACATGGATCATTTTTCGTAAGTTCAACTATTTCTGGTCCGTCAGATACTATTACATATTCTTTACCATAAATACAGTTCTATAAATATTTCAAAGTTCTAGTTAGTCCACCATCCGGACCTCACGAAAGTAAGTAAAAAGTAAGTGTTTTTTTTCTTTTTCACAATTCAACTGTTCTTAATAATGATGGACTTTGCACTGTCACGGTGTGTGGTGCACTTGCTCTTTGTGCTTGGTGTGTAACTTCTGAAATGAGCACTGCAGATACCTGCATGCAGAGGACAGGAACAGAATACAGGATAGACTTGAAGAGAATTCGGTGTGGAAAAACGAATAAGGAAGTAACACCGAACCCAACTCAGGATCCGACAGTCGTCGCACTGCCCGTTAACACAGAATGTTAATGTCCCTGGGGTACTGATGTCACTTTCTCCTGGACCCCATGGATCTAACATTAACTTCACTTGAGAAAATGCAAACCTGTACTTTTCGTTAATTTTGTGTGAAAGTCTCCCCATAACAAAACAATCACTACTTTACTAGGGAAAAATGTTCCGCCAGACTACTTACATTTACAATGTCAAAGTTGACTATTTCTTCCCTGACATTCTGTCCTTCATTATTTACACACGGTCGATCTGTGTTCTCTTTCAAAATATTCATTTCCTGTCTTACAGAATTCAATATATAACCTTACATACAATTTCACAAGATTCTAAACTTTCATTAAGCTCAGGTTCTTTATTATTACTTTTGGTGTCAAATTCTAGTTTCTCTGTAAAATTCTAAAATCGCTCTTCCTGTCTTTGGTTAAATTCAGTAAATAGTTTATTGACATGAGTATTTAAATAACTGAATAGTTCACTCTTTAAATCTACCTTCAGATTCTCGACTTTATTGTTCAGACTGTCAAATTCAGTCTTTAGCAGACTTATTTTTGTTGCTTGATGGTTTAAGATTTTACTTTGTCCACTTAGAACCTGACTCTGAGCATCTAATTTGATGTTCAAATGTATATTTACTGAACCTAACGTAAGACCTTGAGCATTTAAGGTTTCATCCAAAACCTTTCTTAAAGTAACACTGAGTTCCTATCTTAAAGAAGCAATTCGATCACTTAGTTCTTGTCTTACAGAAGCTCAATCTGCATCAAATCTAGCATTTAATGTTATACTCTGGGCCTTGATTAAATTTATTACTTCGGACAAATTTGGCATGTCCTTATTCACCATTCTGGCCATGGCTGCTTCTTCAGTTTCTGTAGGTTGTTGTTCCTGCCCCATAGTTTAATCTTTTTTTGACCTTGTGGTCATTAAAAAAATTCACCTCTAAGAATACTAACCACACTACATTACATTCAAATAGTTATTGTCCTTAGCTCACCCGGCATAGAGTTTTGTAGAATCGGCACCAGTGTATAGTACTGGCACTGGCAGCGTCGAACGTTGGTCTCGGCGTCGGCGTCGGCGAGCGGACGAGAGTCAGCAATTCAAACAGCAGCCGTTGCAGTCAGGTAGGATAGTGGGTTACTGCGTTGGAGTCAGCGCCTGGTTACTGCGACAGTGTCAGCTGGTTACTGCGTTGACTTCGGTGGCTCATTACTGCGTCGACGTCAGCTGGTTACTGTGTGTGTGAGGATTGCTTCCTTCCCACACTCAAATTCTCTTAATCGTATTCTGCGGACCAATTTCTATGTCTTGTTATTATGGGTTGCTATGACGACTCTCAACTTTTTCTTATCCCAATTTTCTCCAAAAAATTCCTCCTTTTCATGTCCTGTCATGATAGCCACGTTCTGGCGGTTTACAGTGATTAGAGGCAACAGTGTGGTGCTGTTGTGCAAGACTTACACTTCACCTTGATTATTGAACTTACATGAAGTTGTTTGCCGATATTCTTTTCAGGATAGTTAGGCCACCATCCGAACCGCACGAAAATATATAAAAGTAACTGTCTTTTTTTTTCTTTTTCACAGTTCAACTGTTCTCAATAATGAAGGTCTTCGCACTGTCATGGAATACGGCGCGCTTGCTCCTTGTGCTGCGCATGTAACTTTTGAGGCGAACACTGCGGATACCTGCCCAGGCCGATTAACCACCCGATACACGCCAGTCCTGCACACACATAATCATGGAGCAGTAGACGCAGTTCCACTTTCACACTCTCATCTTTAAAATATCGCATGTTCGAGATGGTGGAAATACGAGTGTCTCTAGAATTTCACCCAAAATTCTCCAGGCACTACACAATCATCAAATAATACCGACACTAGTCCATTTATAGTTTCATTGTAAGTCAAATTTTTCCACATCCTTATTTAAAGTGTTCTGATAAATCTTTCAAATATTTTTAAATCTGTAGAAGTTAAATAATGTTTAATATTATATTTTTTCATTGCATCTTGAAAATCTTTAATATAAGATTCTTTACCACCATCTGTTAGTAAATTTTTTGATTTCTGTCACTACGTTTTTTTCAAAAGCAACATCTACATTTTAAACTATTTTATCTTTAACTAGAATAGCCCAATCCAATTTTGGAAAAACATGAATAACAGTTAATAAGTATTTGTATCCGTTGTTTATTTCCGAAATTCCTTTCAAATTTATTAAAACCATTTCTAATAAATCAGGTTGCCATATATCATCAAATTTTTTCTCATTGGTTTACGTAATTCATTATTTCTTCACGGTTGAACGATTCGTTCACCCTAGCACCTGCTCCAGTACTTTGTAAGGGCGTTGCGGAGATGATGCATATATTTACCATAACTCTTTAACAAAGATACTCTTTTTAGTTTTACATACTGTACAAACACCTTCAAATCTATGTTTTTCATTTTTTTAATCCTCCGTGAGGATTACATGTTTCCACTTCGAACAGTAAATGCGATCCTCCATTTATATAGATGAAAAATTTAATGAGATTTAAATTTTTATCAAATACAATTTACCTTACATCAAGTGGAATAGTTTTTATGATATCCTTTAATCTTACAGTTAGAAAATTTGATTTGTGTACGATCATTGATTGATTGAATAGTATTTATTTAATTCAGTTTATCAGATACACTTACTATAATATCAAAATCACCAGATTCCAAAAATATCTCATTATATTCTTACCTACAACAATAATTCTTTAAGACTGAAATCATTATCGAAATTGTGTATTTTTTGTTCATCTCCACTTATAACAGCAAATTCAATTGCTTGTCCATCATATTCTATGCTTTCTAGCCTATCACACCTATCTAACACAAATGTAAGATCTGTATGCATACTTTTCAATTTTTCATTGAGCTTTGTAACTCTTTCTAAAAATGTGTTTTAGTATATAATTTTCGAATTGTGTTAGAATACTTGTATAATTAGGTTTTGTAACATATTCTGTTTCTCAGTATTGATTAGTAACCTCATCACAACCGTTTACTGGATCATTATAACTACTATTCTTCTACCTTTAAAAGCAAAATACACTTTAGCTGGAATAAAATTTTCACTCTGCAGATTGTGTGCTGATATGCAACTTCCTGACAGATGAAAACAGTGTGTTGGACAGAGACTCAATCTCGGGACCTTCTTCACACAACAGCTTAAGTGAAGTTTTGAAGGTAGGGGATGAGGTACTTTCAGAATTGAAGCTGTGAGGACAGGGTGTGAGTCGTGCTTGTGTAGCTGAGATAGTAGATCACTTCCCTACAAAAGGCAAACGTCCTGAGTTTGAAGCTCGGCCTTGCATATGCTTTAGCTGCTTTTAAAATGGCATTTAGCTCTTCGTGAAATTCATTTTTTATCTTTTCTAAATTTATCTAACCATTAATTGTGTGACCTTCAGGCTGCAGCTTATTTGCAAGAATGTCCATTTATTAGATTCAAACTATCATTAAATTTATAATTGTCTGTTAACAGTTTGAAAACAAACAGACACAGATGACCACAAGCTACTGCATCAACGCTTTACATTATCTCGATATTGTAATATAGATAATTTTTTCCTAAATGGTTAACTGGTTAACTACAAACAACTTTAAAATTTTTTGATTTATAATAACAATTCCAACATGAAGCAACATAAGCAGAACTATGAAAATTGACTATTCCACATTCAAAATTTTTTGGTTCATTAGGTAATTTGTCAATCATATAAACACCTGTTAAATATTTAATTTTTAATGCCTTTACAATTTTTTCTATATTAAAATTAGAGAAAGGATTGTTATATTTTTTAAATATTTTTTTAAATTTTTTTACAACCTTCCTTTTCCTCAACAGTTATATCTTTTTTGTTCTTCTAATGCTTCATCTGGTTTTATGTCATTTATTACTTCATTTACGATTTCGCAGAACCAGCATCTAGTGAACCAAAATAGATATGGTGATGCAGCTAAAACGCAACTTCATGTTTTGTTAATCTAAAACTTCCTTTCTTTTTTGTTCGATATTCGCTGATCTTTTTCACAACAGGAATATCAAATGTTATTGGTGATTTTCCACCAATTTTTTAGCTAATAGTAGTGGTAAAAACACAACTTCATATTTTATTAATCCTCAACCTTCTTTCTTTTTTGTCAGACATTCACTAATTTTTCTCACAACAGGAATACCTAACGTAATAGGTAAATTTCTACCACTTTTTGTATCTCTCTTTCTCTTTTGGCCATCAGTTAGAAATTGATCAGTGCATTGTAACTGTTCATTATTTACTTTAATTTTAATTGATTTTGGTTCGGATTTGCCACATGTTAGCAACTTATAGTCAATACTAAAGTTATACACTTATACATTTTATGAACATTAACTATTTTACAATCCCTATCCTTTATTTCTGAAGCTACTTTCATTTTGATTTCCATTCATGTCTACTGGAAAAAAATCCAAATTGATCATTCTAACACTTACAGCACATTTGTTTAAAATCATCAATTTATAAGTCACCACCAATAACCTCATATTAACAATGTTATGAATGTAACCCCTATAGCATTTTAATTTATTTAATATATTTTTATTCTATATTAATGGTGACAATCATAAACCTTGTTAATAACAAGGTTGCATACAACAGTAAGCAAGCATCTGTCATTATTGGTGAAAATAATGATCCATGGTTTAAAGCAAAAGATGTTGCAAAAATATTAGAAAATAAAGACCTTAACTATTCGATTAGATAATTTTCTCAAAACCGGTATTTTCTTTTTTGTGACAATTATGTAATGAAAGTGTTGATAATCTTAAAATGAGGTGGCTCACTGATAATTTGTTTATTTGTTCGATGAATTGCATGTCAATAAATAATAGCTTATCATTCAAATGTAGGGCATGAAGTCATTTACTGAAATGTAATTATGTACAGTCGTACTCAAAATTATCCGAACAATCTGAATTGCATTTCGCCTGATTCGCATACAACCCTCATATTGCAGCTGTCTAGCTGGTCCTCTAATCGCTCCTTGGTACAGTCGTTTGACAATTGCAGTGGTTCCAACAAAACACCACTAGAAAACACGGCTCTGTATCACAATAACTCAAGATGTAAAGTAATACCACGATACTACAAATATCAGGGAACATCTTATCTCAGATCAGACTGTCCTTAAGGCTAGTAAGCTTGCATTTATTACAATAAATGACATACCTGAAATGATACCACTCTCATTATTATGTCAGATAGGTAATGCATATAGTAAGTTCGTCGTATTCATGATTTCCTCTTCAAAGTAACATACCGTACTTATTATTTAACACAAAATGACATTAAAAATTTAAGTTTTTCTTGAGCTGCTAGTTGAGAATATGAATGAACTTCCTATGAAACGACGAACCATCTCGTTCTGCATATGGATTCAAACCCAGG
This sequence comes from Schistocerca cancellata, assembly GCF_023864275.1. Taxonomy (NCBI): domain Eukaryota; kingdom Metazoa; phylum Arthropoda; class Insecta; order Orthoptera; family Acrididae; genus Schistocerca; species Schistocerca cancellata. Next base: position 910,875,491 of record NC_064626.1, on the reverse strand, counting down.
TCATGCAGACTAAGCAAAGATTTCGTGACTGACGGAAACTAACAGTCGTTCCTGACTAGGCATACAGAGAGTGACATACCACGATTTTAGACGGTATCAGTTAGGAAATATCAACTTTAAATTACATAACGTAAACATTTTTAACGGACACGAATTCCTACCCAGCATCTATTGTTCCTGTTAACGAATTATGAGAGATGTTAAATATTGCTGCTTCACAAGTAACTTTCTTGAAATGCCGTGAGGTAAAGCTTTATGTTGGACAGGGATTCGAACACAGAACCTAATCGGATTGTTACTGACACAATCAGCTGTGACATGTTTTAACTGAAATGACGAGTCAAAATATTAATTTTTTCCTTCCCAGGACTCCAACCCGGCACCTATCGCCATTATGTTCTAGAGAAAACGAACGATAAATATGGCTTTGTTACACTAGCAGCGACATGTGAGCATATTTGAACTAGAAATAATGTGACGAAGAGTTCGGTGCTGACTGGTAATCGAATCCGACACATCTCGTTTCTGACTACACACAAAGAGACGTCAGCTACCGAATTTTTCTCCACCAGCAGCTCGGAATAACTTCCTTGAACTTACAGTGATCTCGCAAATAGTTCTGTGTCTCACTGAGAGTCAAAAACGTCATATATAGTTAGTGTTGACAACGAATGAAAATACTTTAAAAAACAAAATTATTATCCACCAGCAGATAGGTGTTCTCATGCTAGAGCTTGATTATACATAATGAAAACTTAAGTGATAGGCAAGGATTCGAACCCATTCACGTGCAATATGTGGAGATGTTCAGGAATCTGCAGTTTTGAACAAACAACAAATTGTAATCGAGCTGCCGGCTCGACTGGCCGACCAGTTCTAGGTGCTACAGTTTGGAACCACGCGACCGCTATGGTCGCAGGTTCGAATCCTGCCTCGGGCATGGATGTGTGTGATGTCCTTAGGTTAGCTAGGTTTAAGTAGTTCTAAGTTCTAGGGGACTGATGACCTCAGAAGTCCCAAAGTGCTCAGAGCCTTTTGAACCATTTTTGTAGTCGAGCTGTATTGTCACAAAGGGATCAAATTCCGCGTTAAGGGCAGTCTTAGTTGCATTCCCAGTTCAGAACCAATTTTATTGACATACAGAAGCTCAAATAAAAGATGCAATAAGTGTCCTATGACCCTACATAGCGTTTGTTTCGTCACTATAAATAAATAACTACTATAAGAAAGGATACTGGTGATAGAGTTTCTGCATGTTGCCACTCCTGACTTTATTGTGGTTCAACCTAATGTCTACTTGTTAGAGAAGGAATATCATGTTTAATGTGAATTTCAGACCACAATGCCATTATACCTTCTTCACTTGGCATAGACAGAACAGAATAGAATCCGTATCTCCCTATCAAAAATCATCGGCAGAAGTTGGAATCGAACCCAGACCACGAATATATGAATCTATCAGCAATCCAAGAGACCACCAAATCCTCTTCTCCGGGGCTCATTTTTCTATTGTAACGCCGTTGCGCCACACTGGATGAGACTGCTGACACACAGTCTCCCTGTTGTGGTTTGCAGCATGTTCGGTAAATTCATTTACTTGATTGACAGAATCGCCATGAACTAGCTGCCTCGGCTACCCAGTGCATACATTCGGCTCTATTTTGTAATCACCGAAATAAAATCACGTAACTGCCACCTACACAGAACCGCCAACAGTGTAGGATGCAGAAATTTAAATAGCAAGTGTTCCTTTCCACTTGAGCTACTCTATTGGGCTATCTGTTTGTTGAAAACGTCATGCAGTGCAAAAGAAAATCTGTAACTGTCTGTCTCTCAGAAGTCTACACCTGGCCATATGCATTATCTCACGACACTGTGGAATGCGGAAGTTCTGGAGGAATTGTAGTTGACATTTTGAGGGGCTGTAGCTACAGTTCAGTTAGTAGTGTAATGGTAAGTGTCGTACGCTGTACATAGGACGTCGCGTGTTCAAATACATTCTCTGCTAAATTTTTTAAAACGCAATTCTGCTGTCTGCTGAAGTTATCAATCTAACGGAACTCTGAACATAATTCCATTCACTTCTCAACCCAAAATAGTCGCATGTGGAAAAAGGGTCAACTACTGAGACATTATGTTCTTTTCAGGTTCAATATATGGCCAGGCAGCAGATGCATCTCAAAACTTTTGTATTATGTATGGGGAGAGCGCATCATGCCAAAATGCATCAGAAAAGTATTTTCTACATTAGCTGTCGTGTGGTAGTGGCATTTTACTCTTCTTCAAACCTTGTTTGACAGCTTTAACTCAGAACAAGTTTTCTACAGGCATGTAATCAACAAACTGCATGTTCATTTTCAGACTGTTATAGATAACATCAGAGAATTCGCATATATCGTTGATGATTAATTTCTCTCTCGTGTTTACTATTTTTCAAACAACACTAAAAGAAACCCTAAGAAAATTGTGCACTTTATTATAAAAAATGAAATAATACTACCCACGATAACGTTACAACGCAAGTCTGTTTTAATAAAGTTGAGTATCTGTACACAAGCGTGCCTCTATCAAACAGAATTAATAAAATACTACTCACTTAGATTTAGATTGGGTCTGTGTTTAATTGGTATGCTGTGTCATACTCAAGAATTATGCAAATGTAGCATTTCATAAATAAAGTTATGTCTTCCTATAAACCCAAAAATTGTTTGTCAGCAACGGAAAGAGGCATTACCTGTTGTGCTTCATTGTCAGTTTATCATCATTGCACTACGAACCGAACGTATTTTCTTGCATTTTCCTTATCGATGTCTGATCTGACTGCTTGCAGCTCTTTCACAGAAGGGATAAAAATGTCACACTCAGCGAGAATGGAACCGCGAACCTGAAAGGGCGCTTTTTTACATGTCTGTATGTTACCACAGAGCTAGCGAAGAAGAATGTACCTGCGATTTCTATTAAGAGGCCAATAGTGACTAGACCTCGTAAATCGCTATTTAAAGGACAACATTAGTTGCGATTTTTACGTGCTACGACTTTCCTGGGCTGAAAACCGTAAATTTACAATCTTTTCTTACACCTCAAGCGATAATAACTCAGATTATTCAATGGAACTGACAGGAAAAATCAAGTGAACTTTGAGGCTTAATTCCGTGCACACCAGGAAGTAACTCGTCGATCACAGAGTTGGAAAACATACCTTTCCTTGTTGCCAAATCTCAGTTACAGTACGAGCAGGAAGAAGACGAACCAATGTGTTCCTACAGAGGGCTGGCATCTCAAAGACGCTGCTGGCACGGCCTGGAATACGTAATGCGACTGATTCGCATTTCTGTAACTAGGTTTAGGGACTAGAGCGGAGTTATTAATAATACCCAGAACTAACTGTAAACTAAGCATCATAAATCAGTAACTCTCATAGTTGTTTTTATATTTCTTTTGTAAGTGTACTCAAAGCTAAGAAACTCATTCATGGACGTTTTCGTCGCTGGCCGACTGTCGAGCACAACAATTGAGGTCCATACATTAATTAATGGAAAAGTGAACGCTGTTCGAAAGTGATATTGGAAATATTCAATTGGATTTAAGCCGACAAAATTGCCCATATTTAAAGCTACCCAGAGAAAAAGTAAGTTGCTAGAGCCACTGTTACCAAATGCGTGCAGAGAGTTCCTAATTGCTACTGTGGAAATTTAGCATAGATGCCTTATAGTAATCAAGAGGTTCATTTCTTTCATACTTATCATCCTGGCATGTGAGTCTTACATGAAGAACAATACTGAAATTCGTATCGTTGACGGTCGATTCCAAATTCTTCAGAGGCGCTTGTATTGTGAAGCAGCTTGGCAGTAAGAAAGGCGAGATCAATGACCATTAATTAACACAACTTGCTGTGTCGAGCTACCAAGAGGACTTGATGAGTAAAGGTTTCTTCCAGTTTCGTTACTGATTTTTTCCTGGAAATTGGCAGCTCTATAAAATAAATCAGAAAAACAAAGCTCGCACATGCTGATCCCTGTGCCACAGTTAAATCTGATGACTCATTGAACCATTGCGATACGAGATATGGGAGGGGGCATGGGGCTACGGACACACTGCTGCTAGCACGCCACTCTCATCATGGTATTGGTCGCTCAGCCTCATAACGCATCGTAAACGATAATAACTTACGTGAAGAATAGCATTTCTTTAGCCAAAAAATTTAATATTCTGTCTCAGTGTCTAGGGGTTATATAGCATGAGTCATTCAGATGGAAAGGGAATATCAAGTGAATTTAGCAAGTCAATTCAGTACCATACATGGAAGTGATTGCACTGTCACAGAGTTGCCAAACTTTTGTGACGATGTTGCCAATTCTCAGTTGTGCTAGGAACAGCTCTGTAGCGGCATGCAAGGAGAATCACGTGTTCGCGTCATTGAAGGATATGGAGAGTTGGTGTGGGGTTTGGTTAATATGCAGCGTTTTCTCCTACCAGTTGTGTCAAACATTCAGGTGTATAAAACTTCAATCATGATTACAGTTTCCCACAAAATATATACGAATAAAACACTTACGCTGTTACTTTGTGGCAAACGATTATTTCAGTACAATAAAAAGTCTTTGGAAATCAACTTTTTCCACCTGTCACGAAAAGTAAGATAACAACTTTGCACCTCGAAATCGATTGCATCTATGTGCAATCTTGTGATCATACAAGTAGAATTTCATGAATTGCACGAGAATGTAGAAAAATGTTGGTGGCCCTGGATGCTATAAGAAACACAGTTAACTAATTATTCTGTGCCACGTAATAATCAATACATTTGAAAATTCAGAAGAGAAGGAACTAAAAATTATGCCCATTAAGACAGAAAGAAAAGTGCAGATGCGGGCAGATCTGCGCTTTTTTATCTTCAGATCTACACAAATAATGTATACTAACCAGCATATTCACTGCTTTCGTAATGTTTCCCTCTTGTTTAGTCTTCTAATGATCAACTGGATCCACACCCATGAGTCTGATTGTTTCTTTGTATCCTTCCATCTACTGTCTTTGTATGTTATTGCTCAGTGTTAAAAAAGCAAAAGGTCATGCCTGCTCCCTCAAGGTATTAGAACGAAGTCGCAAGAAGGCTAATGAAGTATAATCAAAATACATTGAGATGCCAGTTTGTCTGTCGTCATGGTGTTAATTCGACAGAAATAGTTAATTATTATTGCCTGCATCACCGGCATCCCATTGTTGTCTTCTCTTCCTGACATTTTTATATTACCTTGAACACAAGACGCCGAGATAAATATGTATATTCTCCGTGACGAAACATCCCACATTCCTTTCATCCTGATCCATTCGTTGCGTGCATCGGCAGCAATGAGTGATAGGAAAGTTGTTGTGAGGCAACGAATAACAATAACAAAGGTAGTAGTAACAAATCAGTAATCAAGGATGTTTACTGCATTACAGACAATTGTTAAAGATTAACAAAATAACCAAGAATGGCTGGGTGTTTAATTGGCAAACTGCATAGGTGTCCTTACCAGTTTGTTAGTGAATTCTGTTCTGGTTGTTTCCAGAGGGAAAAGAGAGAACCCGTAGCCATACATATTGCTAGTACAACGAGATATTACCTACCAACTATCCTTACTTTACATCATGAGACGAACATGGCATCACCGAGTTGATATTTTAAAATACATTTCTGTTTTCTCTCCCTGTCTCTCTTACTCTCTTTTTATTTTTCTTTTAATTTTCTGAGATAAGCATCAAGAAGCGCGAATAATAAACAAGCAGCCATATAATCCCTTTACAGTTATTTTCATTGTTTATATAATGCAAAAATACATCTTTTAAGTGTATTAGTCCATAATTCCAATTGTTGATAATCTACTAGTGAGCTTGCGCGCATTCGGTGGGGTGAAACCGATCACAGAAGCAAGCAAAACACAAATATTTCTTGCACCATGCGCAACACACAAACGAAACCTCGCTGCACTGACGTATTGTCGGATATATTGCTCGGAAAACATATCTGATTCATGTTGCTAAATACAGCTCTATCAGATATCAATGTGGATGCGTACCAAGTGTATAAAAGTATATCTTGAAATACACAGAAAGGCACAAAGTGGTAGTCGACTGAAACATAGCCATGAACAAGATTGTAACTGTGGTCGACAGCATCGTCGTCTACCACCTTGACAACTCGAACAGTGACAGTGCTCGGCCGGTTAGTTACGTTTACTGATATCAAAGCTACAGCATAAAATCACAAAAATGTTAATAGCCTAAAGATCATTAACTTTGGAACATATAGTAAAGTAAAGCAGTCATCAGTTAGAAGATTGGTTTGAAGAACACAGTGGTTTAATAGGCACGGTCCTGTTGGAGGTGGTACGTCGTTGCTTTCCTCCGACCATTGAGTTGATGTGCCTAGACAGTTAATAGGGGAACTTACAGTTTCACGTGGTTTTCGGATCACAGTGCAACTCGGCATTTTTCACATCAATAAACACTACCCAAAGGGAAATGAGTGTAAAACGGGAGATTAAATTCGGGGGACTGACCAGGGATAGAAGCCGAGACCTCCGTACTCGCAGTCTTGCTGTTTATCACTTTGCTGCCATGTAGCCACCTCTGTGGCTTCTGCTTGGCATTCAAATTAAGGATATCTTGTTTGTGCCTGCGTTGGCACTTGGGCGTCCCTGCACCAAAGTAAAGAGAATTGAATTGAATGTAGTGCCTTCAAGTTGTCATAAACAGAGAAGGAGAAAATTAAACGACATAAATGGTCTCTCTGTAATGCCTCGATCTTCATTGCCATTATGCGTTTTATGAGAAAAAACGTACACTGGAAGGTCATGTTGTTTATTTAAATGATTACAAAATCAGGTAAAACGAACAGTGTAGTTGTCAGTAAAAGCACATTACTGTTGTCAGTATGATGTTGCACTGCCCAGGGCCTATAATGATAAAGGGCCCGTTTAGATCAGGCGTATTGTATACAGAAGTGGAAGAGAGAGCACTACTAAATTCTACAATCCGGATGCGTTGCATACACACAGAAATTACTGTTACAGTTTATTTATGGGTTAACTGCGTATTTTCTGATGAGAAAGAACATTGGCAAATAGTCTTCGCAACATTAGGCTACTTAAACTGGTGTCACTCTTAGCTAGAATTTATGGTCAGTGACTAAGTGTAAGGTCAATGGGTCGGATGCAGGTTTTGCAACTGTGAAATACTTTCCCACATTACAGAAGCGAATATAAAATTTGAACTAATATTGAGAAAATTTTGAACTTGGGTAGCTTAGAATGAAAATCTTTCTGTTTTTTGCAAAGGAAAACAATTTATTTTCTAAAACATTCTCTGTAATACTCAACCTGAAACAGGTCACGTCGACCAAATCATATGGAAGAACTGACAGTGACGTATATTGAAAGGCAGTAAGATCCCTTGGCTTTTGGTTTGGCAGTATTCGACGGTCATTTATAGGCGCAAGTAAATAAAGAGAGACAGCGCGTTTTTGTTATCAAGTGATGTCTTCATCAATTACTTCAGTTTTAATGTAATCTACCAGTAATTGCTGATGTTTGATATTAATATGAAAAGAATTCCGTTATGAGGGTTGTATGCGAATCAGGGAAAGAACCTGTTCTTGGGCAACTACTTCTATAATGACCAAAAGGCATTAAATGATGTTCAAGCACATGTGTTCCAGCAGCGATATGAAGAAAATGATAGTAATAATGATGTCCATTATAATTATCCGGGCTGTTATGCCGTGGTCAGTTGATGAATTCTGTGGTAATGATGGTAATAATCGAATTATCCGGTAACTTCACACTTCACAGTGGATTTTCTCGAACTACGAAATTTGCTGAATTAGTGAAAATTTCAAAATGCTTCACATTGGGGCTATGATGCCTAGAAGAGTCTTTACATCCTGCTGACATGAGAATAGCATAATCTCCGTGCCAGAAGCATGCTTCTACTTAACCATTTAATAGACTGGCATTTTTTCCACAATGGCCAATTTTGTAAGCTAAGCATATGATCCGTTACAACACACTCCTGGGGCTGGGAAATGTGGCCACAATGGTCTGGTGGAACGAACAATCACAGGTGAAATGCGTGGGTTCAGGCATTTACTTTTAAGAGGCACAAACATATTTACTTTACCTCTGGTAACCTTACAAGAAAGATGTTATAATTCAGAATCCGCATTAAACATCACGTTCGTTCATTTCCAATTGGGCAGAGTCGGTTTACGTTGGGAAATGACATAGGCGGAAGACATGGTAAACAGAAATACTGTCGCCAGTAACCTTACTTACATTAGAAAATTTTATTTTATTAGATGAACCGATAGACATTTAAAGGAACATGGGTTTTACTTGCACTTGATTGAACTACAGACGTTGAAAAATTTGGGCTGGAGTGTGATTTGAATTCGTATCTCCTCTCTTGAGGATGTGAATCTCTCGGAACAGTATAGTTCAGTCATTTCCTTCCTTTTCCCAACACTGCAATCTTCTCTAGGTCTCCTCCAAAGGTAAGTATGTGAGTCGGAATACTGATCCAGTACAAAAATATTCATAATTTCATTTCAAGCCCTATCACGTGCACACCGGCCTGCTAGTGAAAATTAACATGCATTTTTAATGTCTGTTCAAGTGTTGCCAACATTCACAGTAGGTGTAGTTATTTCTGATCAAACACACATACATCTTACTGTTGGTGAGTAACCAATTGATACTTAAGCTATATTCGTGGATGATAAAGAAGGATGGTAGGTGTGTGGTTTGATTGTCGCTCAGGGACAAAAATTTGTATCCTTATTTTAGATTCAAACACCCAGCAGTTGGTAAGAAAAAACGATACATAACATTTGATTTTGCTTAGTTAACAATCCGATTACGTGTTGGGTTCGTATCTCCATCACAGAATTTCACATCATGCACTTCATCTTTAAATGCATGCACACCCTGTTACTTCTGAATGGAGGTATATCAGACATCTTTCGTGATTAGTTAACAGAGACGAAAGGGTCTTAATAGGAGTCCCGGTTTATTACAAAAACTGTGGTCTTTTATTTTCAGGTTTACATTAGGTAACCGATATTGGCGAAAATTTCGGTAATTCATGACTCTTCATGGCTAATCAGCAATATGATTAGATTAGATTAGATTATTAGATTTGATTCGATTAATATTTGCTCCATAGATCATGAATACGATATTTCGTAACCATGTGGAACGTGTCATTTTAGTGAAAGATTTCTTTACATAGCATGATGCAATTTATTTACAACAATTATTTATTCTCTAACACACACACACACACACACACACACACACACACACACACAGATTTTTATTTTTATTTGTTTATTTTGCTCGACTATCGGCCAGGAACGAAAACGTCCATGAATGAGTTTCTTAGCTTTGAGTACACTTATGAAAGAAATATAAAAGCAACTATGAGAGTTACTGATTTAGGATGTTTAGTTTACAGTTAGTTCTGGGTATTATTAATAACTCCGCTCCAGTCCCTAAACCTAGTTACAGAAATGCGAATCAGTCGAATTACATATTCCAGGCCGTGCCAGCAGCGTCTTTGAGATGCTAGCTATGGTCACTTCCCAGCCCTCTGTAGGAACACATCGGTCCGTCTTCTTCCTGCTCGTACTGTAACTGAGATTTGGCAACAAAGAAAGGTATGTTTTCCAACTCTGTGACCGACGAGTTACTTCCTGGTGTGCACGGAATTAAGCCTCAAAGTTCACTTGATTTTTCCTGTCAGTTCCATTGAATAATCTGAGTTATTATCACTTGAGGTGTAACAAAAGATTGTAATTTTCCGGTTTTCAGCCCAGGAAAGTCGTAACACGTAAAAATCGCAACTAGTTTTGTCCTTTACATAGCGATTTACGAGTTCTAGTCACTATTGGCCTCGTAATAGAAATCGCAGGTACATTCTTCTTCGCTAGCTCTGTGGTAACATACAGACATGTAAAAAAGCGCCCTTTCAGGTTCGCGGTTCCATTCGCGCTGAGTGTGACGTGTTTATCCCTTCTGTGAAAGAGTCAGATCAGACATCGATAAGGAAAATGCAAGAAAATACGTTCGGTTCGTAGTGCAATGATGAAAAACTTACAATGTTGCACAACAGGTAATGCCTCTTTCCGTTGCTGACAAACAAATTTTGGGTTTCTAGGAAGACATAACTTTATTTATGAAATGCTACATTTGCGTAACTCTTGAGCATGAGACAGCATACCAATTAAACACAGGCCCAATCTAAATCTAAGTGAGTAGTGTTTTATTAATTCGGTTCGATAGGGGCACGCTTGTGTACAGATATACAGCTCTATTACAACAGACTTTCGTTTTTAACGATATCGTGGGTAGTATTATTTCATTTTTTATAGTACAGTGCACAATTTTCGTAGGGCTTCTTTTAGTGTTGTTTGAAAAATAAAGAGAGAAATTAATCATCAACGATATACGCGAATTCTATGATGTTATATACAGGGTGGTCCATTGATTGTGACCGGGCCAAATATATCTCGAAATAAGCGTCAAACAAAAAGACTACAAAGAACGAAACTAGTCTAGCTTGAAGGGGACACCAGTTGGCACTATGGTTGGCCCGCTAATGGTGCTGCCATAGGTCAAACGGTATGAATTGCGTTTTTTTTTTAATAGGAACCCCCATTTTTTATTACATATTCGTGTAGTACGTAAAGAAATATGAATGTTTTAGTTGGACCACTTTTTTCGCTTTGTGATAGATGGTGCTGTAATAGTTACAAACATATGGCTCACAATTTTAGACGAACAGTTGGTAACAGGTAGGATTTTTAAATTAAAATACAAAACGTAGGTACGTTTCATCATTTTTATTTTGGTTGTTCCAATGTGATACATGTACCTTTGTGAACTTATCATTTCTGAGAATGCACGCTGTTACAGCATAATTACCTGTAAGTACCACATTAATGCAATAAATGCTCAAAATGATGTCCGTCAACCTCAATGCATTTGGCAATATGTGTAACGACATTCCTCTCAACAGCGAGTACTTAGCCTTCTGTAATGTTCGCACATGCATTGACAATGCGATGACGTATGTAGGCAGGCGTTGTTGGTGGATCACGATAGCAAATATCCTTCAACTTTCCTCACAGAAAGAAATCCGGGGACGTTAGATCCGGTGAACGTGCGGGCCATGGTATGGTGCTTCGACGACCAATCCACCTTTCATGAAATATGCTATTCAGTACCGCTTCAACCGCACGCGAGCTATGTGCCCGAAATCCACCTTGTTGAAAGTACATCACCATTCTGTCACGCAGTGATACATCTTGTAGTAACATCGGTAGAACATTACGTAGGAAATCAGCATACATTGCGCCATTTAGATTGCCATCGATAAAATGGGGGCCAATTATCCTTCCTCCCATAATGCCGCACCATACATTAACCGGACAAGGTCGCTGAGGTTCCACTTGTCGCAGCCATCGTGGATTTTCCGTTTCCCAATAGTGCATATTATGCTTTTTTACGTTACCGCTGTTGGTGAATAACGCTTCATCGCCAAACAGAACGCGTGCAAAAAATCTGTCATCGTCCTGTAATTTCTCTTGTGCCCAGTGGCAGAACTGTACACGACGTTCAAAGTCGTCACCATGCAATTCCTGGTGCATAGAAGTATGGGACGCATGCAATCGATGTTGATGTAGCATTCTCAACACCGACGTTTTTGAGATTCCAGATTCTCGCGCAATTTGTATGCTGCTGATGTGCGGATTAGCCGCGACAGCAGCTAAAACACCTACTTGGGCATCTTCATTTGTTGCAGGTCGTGGTTGACGTTACACATGTGGCTGAACACTTCCTGCTCCCTTAAATAACGTAACTATCCGACGAACGGTCCGGACACTTGGACGATGTCGTCTAGGATACCGAGCAGCATACATAGCACACGCCCGTTGGGCATTTTAATCACAATAGCCATACATCAACACGATAGCGATCTTTTCCGCAATTGGTAAACGGTCCATTTCAACATGGTTAATGTATCACGAAGTAAATACCGTCTGTACTGGCGGAATGTTACGTAATACCACGTCCTTACACGTTTGTGGATATTACAACGCCATCTATCACAAAGCGAAAAAAGTGGTCCAACTAAAACATTCATATTTCTTTACATAATACACGAATACGTAATAAAAAATGGGGGTTCCTATTTAAAAAATCGCAGTTGATATCCGTTTGACCTATGGCAGCGCCATCTAGCAGGCCAATCATAGCGCCATCTGGTTTCCCCCTTCAAGCTAGACGAGTTTCATTCTTTGTAGTTTTTTTCGTCTGATGTTTATTTCATGAGATATTTGGCCCGGTCACTATCAATGGACCACCCTGTATAATAGTCTGACAATGCACATGCAGTTTATTGATTACATGCATGTAGAAAGCTTGTCCTGAGTTAAAGCTGTCAAACAAGGTTAGAAGAAGAATAAAATGCCACTACACACGACAGCTAATGTAGAAAATACGTTTCTGACATATTTTGGCACGATGTGCTTTCCCCATACATAATTTTAACTGAATCGTAGCTACACCCCTCAAGAAGTCAACTGCAATTCCTCCAGAACTTCCGCATTCCACAGTGTTGTGAGATAATGCATATGGCCAGGTGTAGACTTCTGAGAGACAGACAGTTACAGATTTTCTTTTGCACTGCATGATGTTTTCAACAAACAGATAGCGTAATAAAGTAGCTCAAGTGGAAATGAACACTTGCTATTTAAATTTCTGCATCCTACACTGTTGGCGGTTCTGTGTAGGTGGCAGTTACGTGATTTTATTTCGGTGATTACAAAATAGAGCCGAATGTATGCACTGGGTAGCCAAGGCAGCTAGTTCATGGCGATTTGGTCAACCAAGTAAATGAATTTACCGAACATGCTGCAAACCACAACAGGGAGCCTGTGTGTCAGCAGTCTCATCCAGTGTGGCGCAACGGCGTTACAATAGAAAAATGAGCCCCGGAGAAGAGGATTTGGTGGTCTCTTGGATTGCTGATAGATTCATACACTCGTGGTCTGGGTTCGATTCCAACTTCTGCCGATGATTTTTGATAGGGAGATACGGATTCTATTCTGTTCTGTCTATGCCAAGTGAAGAAGGTATAATGGCATTGTGGTCTGAAATTCACATTAAACATGATATTCCTTCTCTAACAAGTAGACATTAGGTTGAACCACAATAAAGTCAGGAGTGGCAACATGCAGAAACTCTATCACCAGTAACCCATCTGATAGTAGTTATTTATTTATAGTGACGAAACAAACGCTATGTAGGGTCATAGGACACTTATTGCATCTTTTATTTGAGCTTCTGTATGTCAATAAAATTGGTTCTGAACTGGGAATGCAACTAAGACTGCCCTTAACGCGGAATTTGATCCCTTTGTGACAATACAGCTCGACTACAAAAATGGTTCAAAAGGCTCTGAGCACTTTGGGACTTCTGAGGTCATCAGTCCCCTAGAACTTAGAACTACTTAAACCTAGCTAACCTAAGGACATCACACACATCCATGCCCGAGGCAGGATTCGAACCTGCGACCATAGCGGTCGTATGGTTCCAAACTGTAGCGCCTAGAACCGGTCGGCCAGTCGAGCCGGCAGCTCGATTACAATTTGTTGTTTGTTCAAAACTGCAGATTCCTGAACATCTCCACATATTGCACGTGAATGGGTTCGAATCCTTGCCTATCACTTAAGTTTTCATTATGTATAATCAAGCTCTAGCATGAGAACACCTATCTGCTGGTGGATAATAATTTTGTTTTTTAAAGTATTTTCATTCGTTGTCAACACTAACTATATATGACGTTTTTGACTCTCAGTGAGACACAGAACTATTTGCGAGATCACTGTAAGTTCAAGGTTGTTATTTCGCGCTGCTGGTGGAGAAAAATTGGGTAGCTGATCTCTTTTTGTGTGTAGTCAACAACGATATGTGCGGGGTTCGATTACTAGTTGTTCAAACATACTCGAATGTCGCTGCTGGTGTAACAAACCCATATTTAACGTTCGTTTTCTCTAGAACATAATGGCGATAGGTACCGGGTTGGAGTCCTGGTAAGGAAAAAATTAATGTCTTGTCTCGTCATTTCAGTTAAAACTACTGCTACTGCCGAGAAAATCCTATATGTCACAGCTGATTGTGCTTCAGTAATAATCCGATTAGGTTCTGTGTTCGAATCCCTGTTTGACACGAAGCTTTACCTCACGGCATTTCAAGTAAGTTACTTGTGAAGCAGCAATATTTAACATCTCTCGTAGTTCATTAACAGGAACAATAGATGCTGGGTAGGAATTCGCGTCCATTAAAAATGTTTACGTTATGTAATTTAAAGTTGATATTTCCTAACTGATACTGTCTAAAATCGAGGTATATCACTCTCTGCACGCCTAGTCAGGAATGACTGTTAGTTTCTGTCAGTCGCGGAATCTTTGCTTAGTCTGCATGACCTGGGTTTAAATCCATATGCAGAACGAGATGGTTCGTCGTTTCATAGGAAGTTCATTCATATTCTCAACTAGCAGCTCAAGAAAACTTAAATTTTTAATGTCATTTTGTGTTAAATAATAAGTATGGTATGTTACTTTGAAGAGGAAATCATGAATACGACGAACTTACTACATGCATTACCTATCTGACATAATAATGAGAGTGGTATCATTTCAGGTATGTCATTTATTGTAATAAATGTGAGCTTACAAGCCTTAAGGACAGTCTTATCTGTGATAAGGTGTTCCCTGATATTTGTAGTATTGTGGTATTACTTTACATCTTGAGTTGTTGCGATACAGAGCAGTGTTTTCTAGTGGTGATTTGTTAGAATCATTTTCAATAGTAAAACGACCATACTGAGGAGCGATTAGAGGACCTGCTAGACAGCTGCGTTATGAGGGTTGTATGCAAATCAGCGAAATGCAATTCAGGTCGTTTGGATACTTTTGAGCACGACTGTACATCATTAACTTTTAGTGTGCCATCAGTTATTTATAAAACCGGAAAATTTTATCAGCAGATGCTTTAATTTTTATTAACATCTTGAAACTTTCCGTCAACATTAAGGTTTTTTCGTGATTTAGAGTCGGAAGTGCATCATCCATGATTATATCTTTGGATTTATTCATGGCAGCTATGTGCTTTGAAAACAATGGAAAGTAAACACTGCTGAGGTCATCGGTCCCTAGACTTACACACTACTTTAACTTATGCTAAGAACTACACACACACCCATGCCCAAGAGAGGACTCGAATGTCCGGTGGGAGGATCCGTGGAATCCCTGATAGGGCGCCTCTAACCGCACAGAAACCCCGCGCAGCAATCAATGTGACGAAATATCTACAAAACTAAGGATCAACGACGAAAGCACATAAACAAAATACACAACATAAATGGAGTGGAAGATTATAAGAGGGAGACGTTGAAACAATTATATGAATATGTGATGTCTCTTCTTTCGGTCAGGTCAAAAAGAACAGACACCAAAAGGAATCAGCAGCTGTGATGCATGTTATGTAAATTGAAGGATGAAGGGGGAGAAAGGAAAGGAAAAGGACTACTGTTATCTACTGGATCAGAACTTTGTACGACATCAGTGGCAACAAGTGAAAATGCGTGCCATACTGTGTTTCGATGGTTGGATCTTCTGCTTACTAGGCAGCTGCCATAAGGCCAATTCATACTGGCCGTCACGGCACCATCGCGTCACGGAACCGCCACACCAACCTGTATTCCCTCTGTCGGTCTCGTCATGGCACATCAAGTAAATTCAAGACACGTGATCTCAACTCACGTGGCTGTCCTCAACTGTTTTTTTGGCGGCAATTGCAATCTTCACAAAATAATGTTCGTTTGTTTTTATGCTCTGCCGGCCGGTGTGGCCGAGCGGTTCTAGGCGCTTCAGTCGGGAACCGCGCGACCGGTACGGTCGCAGGTTCGAATACTCCCTCGGTCATGGAAGTGTGTAATGTCCTTAGGGGGTTAGTTAGGTTTACGTGGTTCTAAGTTCTAGGGGACTGATGACCTCAGAAGTTAAATCCCATAGTGCTCCGAAGTACAGAGAAGGACGACCGAAGTGCAAAACAACCCAAATATGACTGTAGGTCCGAAAAATGTCAATGTGTGGAACAGAGGATAAATTTCGCACACTATACAAGGAGCTCGAGGAATGTGCATTTTATAAGTAGTGTGGAAAATCGAAGCACCAGATTTTTCATTTGTTACATCAAATTGGACCCTATTTTGCTGAAAGGCTGCCATCACATCCCATGAAAACTTGGTTTCTTTACATTAAGCTGCTTGTCCAGTGCAGATATTTGTGCTGTTGTCATATCATCACCTGTATCAGCTGATTAAACGGCTGTACATATTACTAAATAAGATGTTTTGGAAACATAATAAATGTAAAATATTACTTACCAAAGTGTTTCTCGTCTCTCTTGTCTCGACTACATGTTTTAAGAACCCGGTCTGCAGCTTCAAACCAAGCAAGGCTGGGTTTATAAATACCGCCTGTAGACGCACCACTCGTAAGTGATTTCAGTACTTTTTTATGTTCATTCATGTAAGCATTTCGAATGCTTCGAATTTTTAACTTTGTTGTAGCTACATCAATTCCAGGTACATATTCACGCATACTGTTTACTATTTCAATTAATGCAGCATCTCTCAAATTTCTGTCTTTGTAAGATTTGCTTTTGTGGTTCCAAAGGCATTCTCGTTCTTGATACACCTCCAAGAATCTCATAATAGTCGCTGTTGACCACTTTTTCGACATATTAATAGCAAATTCACAAACAAAAGCACTATCTGCGAACGAATACGCACTAGAAACGTTTGAATCCAGCCGCGAGGTAGCAATCGAATGACGTTATTCGATTGTGGAGAAGGCAAAATGGCGCAACAAAGTAGAACCACAGTCTAACATAACAGTCGGGACACTTCGCCTCGATTTTGTTGCCTACAGCGCCAGCAGCGCCCCAAGCGGCCGGTAGGTTGAACTGTGGGTTCGGCGCGATCGTGAAAGCGAGTAGTGATTGTTTATTTTGATTTATACAATGGTTTTTACCATTGGGAGGGTTTGTAGCGCAATAAATTGCAGCAACAACAGGAAGTAGACACCACAGCTGTCTCTTATTAGGTTTCCTAAGGATCATGAGAGGTATATACCATCATGCTATTAAACTGTATCGTCAGGATTCACTTGCAAACTATATGTGTATAAATGATGAATGTTTCGTTTTAGGAGAAGAAAATGGCTAGTTAATAGCAGATGAGAAGACCATATGAAGAAAGACCCAGTTTACCTGTATAATAATATTAGGTTTTGTCCGCTACATTTCGAAGAAAACCAGTTCATGAACGCAGACAATAACAAACTCGTGTGGAATCCAGTACCCACACTGTTTGACATCCCAAATAAGCCACCTCAACTGACGATGAAGAGGAAACTGCCACAAAGATTCGACAGTCAATCTAAAGCTGCAAAACAGTCGTATGACACAGAAGCAGCCAGTTCAGCTCTCCATGTATCAGTGCCAGATTCGTGCGAATCGTCACCACAGACGTGCTTTGAGGATAAAGTGGTTAGATTGAGTGCAGCTGTTCTTGTCTTACAAAAGCGTGCGAAGTGTCAGAATGTGCAGATCGAGCGAAACTATTACGGGACAAGGAAAGTGCCTACAGACAGATTGTTTGAAAATTATTCAAATATTTGGTTTTTCGTGAAATGTAATGTAATCAGCTCATTATAATGTTTTCAGCATATTTCTGCCACTATTTGGCAGTTGCTTGTCCCACTTAGAATAATATAAAGATGAAGGTCGTACTTGTGGCAACAGGCGACAATGACACACACAGTAAGCCTACAGAACGATAAACGAGCTGTCGATCGCTTTTGCATGTAGAGGTTCATGTCTGTGCTTCTCACATGTGAGTCTGTGTGTTTATATTCTTTCGATATCAACGTGGTAAGCTGCAATTCTGTACAATGTCACAAGTGTTTCTCCACGAATGTGTTGTAGCTTGCCACTCTATTCATGGTTTTTGTCCATACTTGCGCTTATTTTAGAATCATTAATAGAAACATGTATGCCTTCTGATACTACGCAAACTCTTGGAGGCAATAAAATAACTCGAATAATTCGGAAATTACGTAGGAAATGGATGCAAACAAACATTATGCTTACGACGCGTCTGACGTTCACCTTACCTGCCGCTTGGAGCGCTAGTGTCTCTCCATCTGTCAAACGGCAACAACTTTTACAGCAGTGAGTGTCGCGACTGTTATGTTAGACTGTGGTAGAACCAAGTTCAACTTTTTGTGGCGTGACAAAAGTTGCGCTTCTTAAATGGCGCCACCGAAAACTAGGAGTTCACACATGCAACTACAAAGCAACTGCAGTTCGCCATTCGCAGTGGCGATACTTTTGTTGCCTGTGTGAACCCGGCTTAATACGACACGAAAATATGACGCTTTTGGCCTCAGTACTGTAATTCCCTTTTGTTTATACACTTACAATAATCAAGAAGAGAAGGTTGTGTCATTAAAAGCGTGCATTCTTAATCCATTTCTAATCACTTTCGTTGTGTTTGTGTCGATAACTGATAAAGCCGGAACTCCAAAAGCAATGATTGATAGTTTAGAGGCACCGATTTGTATTCGTTGCATTTTCAAGGCAAATGCTAATTTTAAATGTTCAAGTTTGCAAGAAACTTACCTTATTTCCTGTGGTGTTCCATAGATGTATGCAGGGATGATATAAGCAAGCCAGCTGTAACAAAGTGAAAGATTCGTTAAATTAGGAATGAAAAGATCTGAATTTAAGATTGTCAGGCCCATTGTAGTTTACACATGTGCTTTGTTTTTAAATTGTACCTACCAAGTGACATTCATTGTGGCAAATAACAGCAATTTACAGGGTAACACAACAACACAGTGGTTAATGTAATGATCTAAATAGCCTGGACTTAGATATGGAACTTTGCTTTAACACATATGTAACCCTTTTAGTACTTATAATTTAACCACAGTAACAGGTGTTTCACACATTTTACTGAAGATTTAATTAACGACATGTAGTTACATTACTTTTATATTAAATTATTGATTTTTAAAACATTAATCCCCATTTCCAGGGTATTTCTTGCCAGGAGTTTTTAGTTACTAGGGAATAACCAAACAATGAAAACCAAGTGTCTTGCTCACCTCCAGAAAGCTCTTCGCGTTGGAGTGATAGGAAATCTAAAGTCAAATCACAGAAATAGAACCATACTGTAATACTTTACAGTGTATAAAAATTTCAATTATATATAAGAAAATAGTGCTTAAATAAGTCCACTTATGAATGAAATGTGAATTGCTTAAACTTTAGACTATAATCAGAACGATTAGTACACCCTTAAGCGACGCAAGCCGGCATTTTTTTATCAAAACACTTCACTACTACACAGAATCAAAACACCAGAAGCGAATGTCTTGGGGTAGCTAACATGGCGGATCTTCACATGGGTCGGCTTCAAGTTTGTGACGTCAGGACAACTCTTAACTGCATGTTTTTATAAGTGTAAGATTATCTCTGTTCCCGCTGGTTATTTGAATTTCGTGGACAAACCGCTGTTTTGGAGGTGTCAAGTTTGTTGCAAACTTACTGTTATTTAAACCAACCGAATTTATACAGATCACTGTGTTTGTAATTGTAAAAGAAATAATTACTTAGACACTATGTTTTCCTGACAGGCAATTTTATCACTGTAAAAGCCCAGCAGCCGACCGATGATGGCAGGGCAGTCGATTTTGTTTCATTTGGTATTCGTTTGCTGTTTTTACAATGAAGTAGTGTGAATGGGTTCTGTTGTTGCAGTGTTATTGGTGAATTAGCTCCGGTTGTATACATTAACGGATATATATGTTGCGAAATACACGATTTGTGGTGCTCCACAATTTACCCAATTTTGACTGTTACGAACTGACGCAGCGGTGTACCTCTTCTGCACACCTGTGTAAAAAAATGACATAAGTTCAGTATCTGGGGTAGTGTGTGTTATTGTAAATCCTGATTGTGGTGACACGCAGGTCTCCAACTTAGTCCGATGTCTAAAAGTAGGTCGTGTTTATTTCCTAAGCTTTATAAGCAGTTTTCCGAACTTTTTATTAGACCCCATGTTACAGATAGGTTCGATTCGAAGTGTAATATTTTGCTGCCCGTGTCGTTTGTACATATTTCGTGGTGTCAGTATGTGTTGTGGTGCGTTGTGTATTTTGAAAACATTTGATAGTTATGCGAAAAATTCATTCTATATTGTCAATTGCAAACTTAATTTGTGGCGTTAAGAAACTTGCAACAGTATGCTCGTTCAAAACCAATCATTTCAGTATATACTAAAGTTCGTATGTACGGTTCAGTTGTGTCTATGTAAATACATGTATAACGGTACAGGTATTTTTGAGAATTTTCGTTATTTATCATTGTGCGTAACATTTGTTGGTAAATCGTTGTTTGAGTTACAGTTACTGTAAATATCTAACATCGTGTCACAATAGCTTTTCTATTAATAAGTGTGTGTAGCGGCTGCATTTGTCGTGAGTTAACGTGAATTTCGAATTTGTTTGTGACCGCAATTTTAAAGTTTCTGAGAAGCAGTAAATTTTATACGAGTATTTTCCCATGTGTGTGGCTATATCCACACCATGCAAACCACTGTAAGTGCATGGCGGACGGCAATCCCATTGTATCAGTTATTAGTATTTATTCCCGTTCTGTTCGCTTAGAGAGACCGGTGTTCGCACTGGTAATTTGATATCGGCCTCATGATCCATAGGGGATCCTTCTTAATAAATATCTCGTTTTATTTGATAGTTGGTACAGTTCTTAAAAGCAAATGGTAATGCTTTTAGCTTATCACACACATAAATTAAATGAGAATCAGCACGCTTAAAGGTATTGTTTACGCTTAAAGATTGCACAATGCTGCCATACTATGTGTGCTGTGCTTGGGCACAGGATGAGTTAGTTGCTGTTCGTAAGCAAATTGAAATCGCACTGGTTGCTGTCAAATGATTGGAATGTGCTGTGAATGGGTGTGTTGCGATGGCTACTAATCAAGTTACCAGAGTTACCTCAAGTACTGTTCTGTGCTGTTCATACTGTCATATCTGCAGGAAGTACACAATATATTACTACTTGCCCACTTGACTGTGAGTTTTGTGTCAATGGTAGGGATCAGGGTGTCAGCCCCATCGTCCTAACCAGGAAGTTTGGGGTATTATCTTCCAGTAAGATAATTTCATCTGTGGGAAGTGTGCTGTGTCCCATGTCAAGTGGAGGTGAACCCGAAAGTTTAGGGGTCTGTTAATCATTGGCAGTGCAAATATGTAACCAATAATGAGACCCCTTAGGAAAATGGCAGTAAGGGATGAGAAGGAACACCATGTGCTTTCAGTGGGTATGTCTGGGGGCCTTTGTTGGGAAGACTACTATTATGGAACACACTGATGGGACAATGTGTAACCAACTGCAGATTATGGCACATGTTGGGACAAACTGGGTATGTTGTCTGGGCTCTGAGATGAGTCTTGAATCATTCCAGCGACTGGCAAAGAAGATTGAGAATTCCAGCCTTACTTGTGTAGTTTCAACAAAGTTTACAATTGGTTCGATTGTCCTCAGAATAGATTGTACCCCTGTGGTTTTCAGTTGAGTGGAAAGCTTGAATTAGAGAGTGTGTAGGTTCTGTGACAAACCAGGATGCAATTCCTAGACTGGCCCCATAGGGTTGAGAATTGTAGGGTCCCCCTAAATGTGTTAGGTGTGTACTACACATCAGAGGCTACTTCCCAAGTAGTTGACTGTGGTAATTCATACAAAGGTTCTTTTAAATTAGGTGACTCCATGCAGTCCACATAATGATAGCTGCAGGAGACCTGAAAGTATTAATATAATAATGTATTAATCTAATAACGTAATAAATGAAAGAAATGCCCCCCCCCCCTCCCCAAACTATCCCATGTCCAAAAGTATTATATTCCTAGTAGCTAACTATTGAAGAATTCGTAACAAATTGCCAGTGCTTTAATTTAAGTGCTAGCAAAAAGCAGTGAATCTTACATAGTACTGGGCACAGAAATCTCATTAAAACACTAAGTGAATAGCTGTAAGAATTTTGGGAGAAATTTTAAGGGTCAGTCAGTATCAGGGGTGGGTGTTCACTTATGGTAGGGTCCTTAATGACCACCACTCACCCCCTGATACCAGCAAAAACTTTAGAGGAGACTTCACTTTGCTTGTACAGGAATACACCAGTCATACTGTCATTGGAGGAGACTAATCATACAACAGTCAATTGGGATGGGTAGTTTTGTTGGTGGTGGATCTGAAAAGCCATCCTGCCTTCTCTGAAAATTGCCAAGAATAGATGTTCAGAACCACAGTCATTCTGGAAATACATTGGATTTATTGGCTACGTGTAGACCTGACCTCTTAAAAGGTGTCCACATTGAAATTGTGGTATGAATCACCATAAAGTAGTTGCAGCAGCGACAATTGCCAAAGAACAAAGGGCAAATAACAAAAGTAGAAATATTTCTAACTTCAGTTAACAAGATAAAGAATCAGCTGTGTCTGAAGATTTTAGTTCAGGACAGGAGTATGTAGAGGAACTATAGTTAAAGTTTGAAAGAATATGTGACCATGCATTGGAGGGTTCAGTAGATATGTACCTAGTAGAAAAGTTCACCTCCATGTTATACAGTCACTGTAAAAAAAACTTCTAAAGAGACAGAGACTACTGCATAATTGATGTAAAACAAAAGTAGATAGAGATATGCTGAAAGTAATATATGTAACTGTCAAGATGCTTACACAGGAAACTTCAATGACTGTTATAGCAGAACATTACCAAAAGATATGTCACAAAACCCAAAGAAATTCTGGTCATATGTGGAGCTTGTTAATGGGACCAAAGTTAGTATCCAGACATTTATGGCTAGCCTAGAAACAGAAAATGAAGGTAGTAATGCAAAGCAGAAATAGTTAACTGTTTTCAAATTTTCCATTAGAAAGGAACACACAGGAGTATAGCCCCAGTTTAATTCTCGTACCACTGCAGAGATAAGTGCAATAGATGTCAATGGCATTGAGAAACAGCTGATATTGTTAAAATTGAACAAAGCTCCCAAGCTTCTATGCCAGAATTGTGTCTGTGTCAAACTCCCTTTTATCCATAAGACACTGAATATCCCTTGACTAAAAAACTGTGCCTAGTAGTTGAAAGAAAGCACATGTCACACGTTTACAAGGAGGCCAGCAAAAGTATTCCCCCAAAGAACTACCCAATATCATTAATATCAAGTTGTGGAATTTTAGAACATATCCTGAGCTAAGTTTAATGTAGTTGAATAGGCCAACCTCCTCTGACATACACCATGGATTCCAGAAACATCATTTGTGTGAAACCCAACTAGTACCTTTCTCCCACGCCATCCTTGAAAGCCTTGGTCAATTCAATCAGATAACAGTGTTTCTTGATTTCTGAAAGGTATTTGACTAGGTACCACATATAAGCTTATCGAAAATGCTATTATACAGAATATTAAGCAAAGTTTATGAGTGGATTGAGTATTTTTTGGTGGGTAGGACACATTATCGTGGATGGAGAACCATCAACAGATGTAGAAGTAATTTGGGGAGTGCCCCAGTGAAGTGTGTTACGCTAATGATATTGCGGACAGTTTTTAACAGATGTTGCAGTTATGCATACTGAAATATTCGATTAGATTAGATATATTTTTTGCTTCAGCAGATCTGTAGTGTGAAAATCCTCAAGGATGTAAGAACATGTCAGAATACTGGATGTGGGAACATCTCAAATTTATACAGTCTACAGTAGTATTTGACAAGAAATGAATACACAATGAATATGTGCAAAGGAAAACAGATATCCTAATGTACCTTCCACAGACCGCAAATGAAATGGCTCTCTTGAGTGTGGAATAAGTCAGAAAACTGAAAAGTATTTCTGTTTAAAAGTTAATAGCAAAACTGTCACAAGACATGTAAATGTTTGGTATATATAGAGGCGTATATGATAATTCTTTGACTATTGTAACCATTCATCATGAAATACAAATATCATTTTCCAACATTTATGTATGCTGACCACATTACTGTGTTGAGAAGTGAGATTATACTCAGGACTCAGATTGTTTCATGGTATTAGTACTAAAAAACACACACACACACACACACACACACACACACACACACACACACACACGTCATTTGGTTCAATTACGAAATTAAGCAATAGTGTAGGAGTAGTGGGCTCCTCTTAAACATTTTATGCCTACTGGCAAGTTACTGAAGAAGTGGATAAAAAAAGAAAGGCTGTACTAATATTCAGTCAGATCCTCAAAATTTTAGAGCGGTGCAAAGCTTGGTAACTTGCTATAAATACTCATAAATATAAAATTGTACGTCTCACAAAAACGAAAGAAATGTATCTTATGACTCCAATGAGTCACAGTTGAAATAAGTCAACTCATTCAATATGTATCTGAGTGTAACAATTTATAGCGATGTGAAACGGAACAACTGTGGTTAATTTGTAGAATACCAAGGCAATGCAGTTAATCTACAAAGGATATTTGTCACTTGTGCACCTTTTCTAGATAAAGTGTGTAGGATTCTTACCAGATAGGGGTAACAGGACATACTGAACGTGTAGAAAGGCCATACAAGTGGTCACAGGTTGCACCCATGGGACATCATGCGGGTGCTGAAAGTACTGAACTGAAGGGCTTATGAAGATAGTTGCAAACTATCCCATGAAAGCCAACATAGAGAAATTTGTAGAACCAAGTAATCTATAAATATACTACACCTGCCTACACAACACCCCCATAGGAAATGTAAAGACAAGATTATACTAATTACAGCATGTGCAGAGGCGTTTAAGCAGTAATTCTTTTCACACTCCATATGTGAATGGAATGGGAAAAAGCCCTAATGACTTATGTCTGTTTCTGTGGTACTACACAATCAGATTCCAGTAAACCCTGTATTTGCATTTTCATTGTATGACATATACATTTGGAACAGTTATTTCATGCAAATGCAGCCAAGTTCACAGTAATCCCCCTAAATATGTGTTTTGCAAAGTTTCTTTAGTCACTAACGACAAATGCTGATGTGGCTCCTTCGAAAACAGCAGCTTGTGATCCATGTGTTAATGACTATTCTAGATGTGGGAACATCTCAAATTTATGCAGTCTACAGCAGTATTTGACAAGAAATGAGGTTACTGTTAATGAATTGAACTCTTGTAGTTGTCGATATTTTTGTTACTCGTAATGATGATGCATTGTCTTGGCACAGAGCTTATACACTAGTCTCCTGTTTGGGGTAGGCAGTTGCTGATTCACTGTAGATAAAAAATCAGGGATAGCTCTCTTAACAATTTGTACATATACAGCTAATTGCTACCTGACTTCGGAATGAAATTCCATATGATAAATATTTCATTCTTAAGAACCCTGTATTTCCTGTTGGTATGACAGTGTGTTGAAAATTGGGCTCTTGGAATTGTTATACTCTGTTTTTGATTAAAAAGTAACAAAAGTAACCGAATGACGGCATATAGTTGTATAATTTTGTGGTAGTTAACAAAAGTTTGCAAGTTGTACATGTGGATATGAGGAAGTCATATCTCATCACATAGTGTTATCTGTGAAATGATTCTGCATTACCGTTAATGCACATCCCTTCACTGAAGAGGAAACACACCCAGTACATGCAACTGAGGAAGGCTATTGAGTAAATAATTTCTTTTTTTAATACAGTTCTTTTACCGTTGCAAAGGCCAGTTGCAAGAGGCAAACTGCCTGCTATTTTCCTAAAAGTTGGCAATAACTATATGTTTTTGCACAGACTAAGTTTTGTAAAACTGTTCCTGTAGTCCCTCAAAGTGAGTGTGTTTTCACTTCACTGTTGTGTTTGTCATCTTTGCATTGTGAGCATTGACGCTTATGTATTGGGCCTAGCTCACTGCCAAAGAGGTCAGGCCACCTGGTGGTCCGTCGTCTGTGCTGCTGGTTTCCCAGGCTTGAATTTAGCTGATTGTCAGACTGCCTGATGCTTCATAGAACCATCGGGCAGTCTGTTTTATGCAATCCATTATCATGGTGATGCCTGATTCCACATGCAAGGCCCTGGTCGGGTAGTCTCACCGTAAGCGCAAGGCAAGCCATAGTTCTCTCCCTTGCAGCACACGATGTGTACGTCAGCTGTGTTCCCCCACACTGCAGACACGTATTCTAGCACTGGTTGGATCAGTGCCAGATATAGCATAATTCCATAGTGTGGAGGAAGCGTTGATTCTGGATTTAATAGGGAGTAAAGTACCTTCAGATGTGAGTGACCGTTCCCCCATGCCTCATAGATATGTGGCTTTGAGGTCAGATGCCTATCAAGAGTTACCCCTAGATACTTAGCCATGTGAGACCAGGGGATAGGGCCTCCCATGATTCGCAACAGCTGAAGGTCCATGGGCACTCTACATTGTGTTATTACGACCGACTGACTTTTAGTGGCATTGAACTTAAGGCGCCGTTTCGTAGCTCAGACTCCCAGAATACCGCACACTTCCTGTAAGTGGTGGTGAACGACATCAGTCCTTCAGGAATGCGCCTGGAGTGCGGTGTCGTCTGCGTATAATGCTAGTGATACCCTATCTGTGTGTGGTACATCAGCCATATACACGAAGTACAGCAGGAGGCCAACCCCTGCGGTACTCCTACACGTATCGGCCCATTAGTTGAGATGCCATCTTTGGCATGAACATGAGAAGTCCAGTCATGGAGATGTGATGTGATGAGTCTCAGTAGTTGGTGTTGCATGCTATGACTGTGCCAGAAGCTGAACTGCTCAGTGGGGATCAGCCCCTTCCTGTTTACATGCTCCATGAGTTGTTTGATGTAAATTCTTTCGAATACTTTATCCAGAGCAGGGAGCAGAGTTATTGGCCTACAGTTTAGAGGAAGCCTAACATCTTTGCCTTGTTTGGTAATGGCAACCACCACTGTGTGTTTCCATGCAGAGAGATAGTTGCCAGTGCGCATAACGTAATTGAAGGCATTTGGGATAGGCTGCAGTGCATCAGGTAGGAGATGTTTCAGCATAAGGGCTTCCACCTTGTCGCAGATGCAGGTCTTCCTCATATTTAGGGAGCAAAGTTGGCTGTCAGTTTACTTCTCAGTGACGGGTTCATTGGCATCATGTGCATTTTCTGCAAGGAAAATATGCAGCCGTTGTAAAATTTGTGTGTGCTCTTCATCTAGATCATCCTCTATCCGAATGTAGTTTCTCGCAAAGTAATCAGCCAACATATTGGCCTTGGCATAGGGCTTGCAGACAATCCCTCTGCCGTCTTGCAGAGGAGGAAGATTGTTCGCCTTCCTTAGGATTTATTTATTTATTTATTTTTTTTTTTTTTTTTTGGTTAGTCGCCAGGCAGAGCCATCTTTAATGCAAAGCATGGCTATTTTGTGTGCCCAGTCGCAATTTCGATGGGTTTCCACAGCCACCCTTATTTTGTGGGGCAACTGGTTTAGGTGGCATTTTGGTGGAGGGTGGCATGTAATTTGCCATTCATGGAAAAGCCTATTCGTATCTGAAATGACCTGCAATATTTCAGGAGGGAGCAGGCGTGATCTGTCAAGAGGCCTTAGTGTGGCACGTCTACAGCCCGGTGAGTGTCCACTGTAAGCTGTCACACTGTCTCGTCTGTCCCGACAATATCCAGATCTGGGATGGCAGCAAGAGTGTCCTCTCTAAACTGTTCCCAATTTACCCTCTCTAGTTGCCGATGTCGTTTTGGTGGCTCCACACTGTCGTGGCTCCTCTGTGTCGAAAATGACTGGCAGATGGTCCGATGAGAGAGCCACTCGACTTGTGGTGCAATGTCGAGCGCGTCAGGATGGTTCTGTGCATTGTTTGGGTAGTGCGTTGGGTTGTATGGCCCTAAAACTACTGCCTTGTGCTGCTGAACTATGCTTAGTAAATTGCGAACATTATTGTTCGCTACTCTGAAGTACCAATCAGCGTGTTTTGCATTAAAATTTCATGCAGTAAAAAGTTTATCGCAAAGCGACAGTAATGTTTCAAAATCTTTTGATTCTTGTGGTCTTCTAGGTGGCCGATAAACTGAGATGGATGTAATGTGATCGGACATTGTTTCTACCGCAGTAGCTGTGGCCTCAGTTGTTGCTAGTTGGGGGAGCTGTACAACATAGTGTTTGGGTGAGGTCTTAATGTAGATGGCAGTACCACCTCCAGCTGTAAGCCTGTCAGTGTGGTGGCAAATGAAATTTGCCACCCACGTGTGGCTGGCAGATTTTAGGAAGGTTTCCTGGATGAGGCAGATGTCAATTGCCTCATCACGAAGGAACTGATGGAACTCTCCTTCCTGGAGACATATGCTGTATGCATTCCATGTGCATACAGTTAGGCCACAAACCGTATTATGCATGGTGCGCCTGTGTTGCCTGTTGATGGTAGGCCGCAAGTGGCGTTTGCACTGCCGTCGCAAGGAGCGTGGGAAGAGTCTGGAGCAATTCTTTGATGGTTTTTAGAAGAGATCAGAGCTCATCTCTTAAATCATTGTGGTTTGCACCAGTTTCCTCATTTGCAGAGGTATTTATGTTTCGCAGGTGTCTATCATGGCTTGTTTGGCAGCCGGCCACTCCCTATTCGGTCTGCAACCACTTGTGACTTCAGAAGTGAAGAAGGCAGCTGGATGTTCCCTATTCAGTCCGCGCCCACTAACGACTTCCTTAGCGGAGATTTGTGCGACTTTCATTCCAGCCCACTGGCCAGCGTGATTCACGTCGGCGTGCGTGCCATGACCGTTTGCGTGCTTTTTCATACGTGGCTGTTCTGGTACAGCTGGAGGAGGGTGTGCAGCAGCCTTTTCCCTCCTTACATTACTAAAACTAAGCCCAGGAGTGACTCGTCTGGCTGGAGTGTTATTGGCGCTCTGCTTAGCATCGGCCTTTTGGAAAGGGTCATATCCGCATGCTAGCACTGGGGCATTTCCTCTGGCTTTGCTTTGCACTCATAGCTCTCATGCGGCCCATTGCATTTCATGCTTTTGGGTGGCATAGTGCAGATGATTTAGACCGTAGCACCAAAAACATTGTGTCTTTTGACCCTTGTCACGAAACTTTTCTACCTGTATTTCAGTGATGTTTTTCAGCTGGTATACTTTCCTGTTTTCTATATTGTCAATCAAGATAACCACAAACAGTGGATTCTGTTTATTTGTGTGTGGTTTCTGACGCAGAAACTTAATTCTTCCAGCTCCTCTTTGAGTTGGGCTGGATCCATTTGTAAAGGTAGTTAGCAGAACACTACCTTGAGCAGTTTGAGAGGCTCAGACGAGTGGGTTTAGTATGGTAGACCTTGGGCCTTAGCCACACACATAACTGCATCGTAGTCCTCTTGTGATTTCACAGTGATCTTATTAGTATCGCGGCCTGCTGTCCTAATCACCACAGAAGACTTAGGCTGGACTGCACTAGGTAAGAGCTGTTGAAAGTTCTTAAAAGCACTTGACCATTGTATAACAATGGGAGGAGGTGTGGCCATCTTTGGTCTACTTGGCTGTCCATTGTTATCATCAGATGGTGCATCAGTGAATGTGACATACCGGTTTGCAGTTGGCAGCAGCTGTGCCTGTGTGGGTGCAGCTGCCCTGGCAGTGTGCTTTCTGTTCGGCAGTTGGTAGCCGTCCTCAGTGGAGAGGTTGTCCTTGGCTGCCTTCATGCCTACAGCAAAGGACTTCTTCTTTGTGTGTACCTTAGGGGGCACCTTGCTTTTTGAAGTGGCAGGCTTCTTAATGGAGATTTCCTCAGAAAATGCCACAGGGGCTTCTTGGAGAGTGCGTTTGCGTCAGGTTGTGCCCTCGCAGTTGCGTCCACCTCCACCTCTGTCTGGTTCCTGGCCGGGATTAATCCTTTCAGGAACGCCAGACTTCCACAGACCACAGCTGTGGTTGCAGAAGCCTCTGAAGTGCCAGTGCAGCTAGTAACTGTGCCATTTGCAAAACAGGTGTCTCGTCCGTAACACAGCTTTTGCTAGCACTGACGGTGCAAGGGGCAGGTACCACTGGAAAACAGCCAGTGCACGTCAGTGGCCTCCCCCTACATCTAACACACATGCTATGGTGTTTGAGAGCAAGCCCCGCCCACCACTCGTGCTGATTTACGGACTGTGTTACCTGTGTGTACAACCGAAGCCGTGTCTGCTGGCATAGTGCTCCTCACATTGGCATCCATTACTCCCACTATAGACAAACAGTTTCTTACTTAGTGCAAATATAATATGTTATGGTACTAGACTTCTCGTGTACAGAGTGTGTAGCCAAAGATGAAAGCAATGTTAAGTGACAGAATACATCACAAAATCTTTTGGCAACGGAATCTTGAATCTTTGAATGTGTAGATGATTACTCCCAAAACTTAAGCAGTGACTATTTGTTCTCAGTCTAGCTCCTAGGCTCATTATTGCAGCTGCTGCATAATGTTCTCTTCTTATAGACTTATTTTGAGCACTGAATTAAGTGTTTGTTCGCACAATGTAAACTTTCACGGCTGGTATTGACATTGCTTAATACAAAATCCGTGTCACTTCAGGTAGGGGGCTACCTTCATAGGCTCAGATGTTACTGAATTTAGCATATGTTAAAATTCAGGAGTAAGTAGGTAACATGTATTTTTTTTTTTTGTTTTCTGCAAAAAATTTCTGCCCCAAGATACAGGCCTCCACAGATGACACTGCAAACACCATTTTGAAGATGCGAATTTTGGAAAATTTTTAAAATGTTGTATTTCTGTAACAGTTCTAGATATTTTGTTAGAGTTTTTTTTGTTTGAAATGTAGTTGCTTTATGATTACAATGGCATCCTCCATTTGGACATACCTGTCAGAATTCTTTTACTGCCACTTTTTTAATTTTTTTTTTTGTAATTTGCAGATTTTTTTTCCAAAAATCCCGATCCAGAAAAATTAGATTTTTTTCTGTTGATTATTATCTTGTAGTTCTATATTCTCACTAAGGGAGAGCTTCCTCTTTTTTGTTGGACAGGTTTTATTTTAAAAAATAATTTTTTTTTAACTTTCAGGGGTAATGTATGTCTTCACTGAAGTTGTTTCTTACTAATTTCTCTCTTACAATGTTTATTTCTATTGCCTTAGTTGCAGTTATTTCTTATCACTTTCTTTGTTGCAGTTTTTTTTTTTTTTTTACTTTCATTGTTGCAGATATTTTTTACACTTTGTTTTAGTTTCTTGGCAGTTTCCTTGTAATGGTTGTTCATTGCAGGTTTCTGTATTGTACTTGTTTGGTGCTAATTTGTTTACTGAAGAGGCTTCTAAGATATCTGAGACCGTCCAGTGAGTTCGTGTATTCATAAGGAATTTGCCACTTGGCACAGTTGCAGTGTGTTTTGTGACAAGCACTGTTTGAAATGTCTTCTGACTGCAGCCACAGGAGAGTGAAGTGTGCTGACTGTTTGCATATCCATAAAAGACTGATATATATATAAGACAAAAAAATAAAACACACTTTGTTCAAGTTGGGAATAAGTCTTCTCATTTGAAGACTCTTTCAAAGTGAAGATGTTTCCAGTGATGACTTTTTGTGTTCTAAATGTTTTGACAGAATAACAACAATGATAGTATCTGAACAAGGTGAAGCCTCCCATGGTGCAGATTTTGCATCAGTAGTGGAAGAATTACATACCCTGAATCAGTCAACTACAGAGGTAGGTGGATCATTCCACACTAAATGATCCAGCAAAATGAAATATAAAGCCCAAGGTTTTTGGATTTCCAAAATTTACGTGTGAAATGTACGCATAAAGATAAGAAAACATCCCAATCTATGGGGTTCTGAGTTGTAAAAATTTTATCTTATATTGAAGTCGAAACGAGTTTTATCTATTCAAAACATATAGAATGGCTTTTTTAAGATTCAAAATGGTTATAGTAGACGTTATGTAGAGGTTATATAGAAGTAAAAGGTTTTAAAACTATAATTTGGAAGATCAGCTACTTAAAACAGTAACTTATTAGTACATTTTTGCTATGCATTTTTAAATTGTGGCAAAGCTTTTACTGCAGTTGTAATTTTATTTATCTTTTTCGGTTTATTTAGCTGAAGTTAAAGCCAAGAAACATGCAACATTTTTGGAGTCATGAGGAGTGTGTTGAAGTTCAGACAAGGCAGTACTACTATGCAAGTATGCACATGAAAAATTCACCAGGCTGTCTGCTGTCTTCCGTCAAGACATGAAATTCAAGTCAGGACATGAAACCCACCTTCCCCCCACAGCCTGCCCGTACTGCAAGTCTGTCACTGTGCATTTGGCTCTGTTCAAGTTAACTGCCTAGTGTTTTGTGGTTAGTGACATTTTAAATCATTGTTATATAAAAACAGTTATAATTTTATTTTTGAAACTATTGTTTTGTGTGTGTGTGTGTGTGTGTGTGTGTGTGTGTGGTGTGTGTGTGTGTGTGTGTGTGTTGTGTTTCTTACCATGGAGATACGAGCAAGTTCAAGTAACGATGAAACTAATTTTAAGTGTTCAGTAGGTTCATTACTAAATTTTTATGTGAACATACTTCACTGACAAAAAACAAAGACATTTATTTATTTACGAAAAGTTGTTCTTGATAAATTCTTGTTTTAAAGATAAGTAACTATTTTGTGGTTTATAAAGGAGAACACTTTAAATTGTCATTCACTTATGTACAGCACTACACCATGCTTGGATAGGAAAACACCTGACTGACACACAGTAACTATTTCAGTATTATTGCACGGAACATGGAACATATATAAAAACACTTTGCATAACATATTACAAGACAAAGAAAATAATTAACACTTAACACTCCTCCTTAATAATTTTTCTTCTTAATTCTTGAAACACATTTACAGTCTGTGGCTTTGTGAGTATGTCAGCAAGTGGACTTGAACTGTCCACATGTTTCAGTTTGACAGTTGTTCCCGTGTGGTGTTGAACAAACTTTTGTGAAATTTCAATGTGTTTCTTGCCTCTTGTTATTTTTCCTTCATAAGTATTCTTCAACATTCGTATTGCAGCTTATTGTTTATTCAAGCCTGAAATTGTAAGTTTTTGTCCAAGGTGTCATATCAAACATATATCATCGATTGAAGAGACAGCAGCTTGGTATTCTGCTTCAGCAGTTGAAGTTGCCACAAGACGTTGCTTTCGAGCATACCATACAATGGGCCCTTCTCGTATGATAAGACTCCACTGGTGGAGCATCTGGTTGCAATATCACCACCATAATCAGAATCAGTACAAGCAAGCAATGTTGAGCCTCCATCAAATAATATGCCATACTTCATAGTTCCTTTTAGGTACCGAAAAATTCATTTCACCATTTTCCAGTGACTAACCATTGTTTTATTATTGAATCTGTTTAAGTAATTAACAGCAAAACTAATATCCGGACATGATATTGTTGCAAGCCACAGTCTCAGGACTGAAGACCACAACAACAACAACAACAACAATTTTCATGACATTAATTTGCTGATTGATGCTATTTCTGACTGTTTACTGATATGCAATGAGTCATTGATGTGTTTGTGTGCTCCTTTTTAAAATAACAGATGAATAATTACATATCCAGTTTTGTACGTGGGTTTATCTGAGCAAGCTTTTAGATTTGTCCTGGGCCCATAACCTCTTGATAAATTCTTGTTTTAAAGATAAGTATCTATTTTGTGGTAGATAAAGGAGAACACTTCAATACATCATTCACTTATGTACAGCACTACAGCATGCTTGGATAAGAAAACAACTGATGGACACAGAGTAACTATTTCAGAATTATTGCATGGAACATGGAATATATATAAAAACACCTTGCATAACATATTACAAGACACAGAAAATAATTAACACTTAACAGTTGTCTAAAGAAGAAGTAGAAATTTTAGTTTGGCATACTAATAAGCAGTACAGTGAAACAGATGATATTTGTTCCCATCATTTGTGTTATTTTTGAAAGTATTTCGAAAAGAACCAAAACTCCTGTTGTGATCCATTTAAGAAACATTCTTTAACAAAGAAGAAAGAGTTGAGGGTAATTACTCTGTAAAAAGCAAAATATTTTAAGGAAAATAAGAACATTATTTTAGTGCCAGGAAAGCTGTTGTGCAGTAAATGTGAAAACTGTTGAATGAGGCAATACCTACTTTAGATCATGAAGATATTGCTCTGTTTGAAAGTGACGAAGCAAATGAGAGTGAATTAACCAATGCAAAAAGAGTAGTAGAAAGAGAAAAGTTGAACGATACTCTTTTAGGGTTGGATGCGACACCACTTAAACTTCAGTCGTTATCTACCCAAGCGAAGAAAAAATTTGCTAAAAAGAAGTTTAAAAAGGCAAAAGACAAGGTTAAAAAAAGTTGTCATTTGTTTTGAAAGTACAAGAATCCAACGACTCAATTGAGTCTGACAGTACAACTCAAAGTAATGAATTGAAGACAAAATCTGAGGATCTCGATCATTTAATGGGTGCTATAAAGGAAAAACTCAAGACAAACTTAACCAAACGGGAAAAAATACAAATATTAACAATCACTCCAAAGTCTCGGTCTTGCAGAAAAGCAGCAGAGAAATATAATGTAGCAGAATATTTAGCGTGGAAAGCCAGAATGCTTGCAAATGAGAAAGGTATTTTGGATTTGACAGAACCCAAACAACAAACCCTTCCCCAAGAAACAATAGACACTGTCCAACTGTTTTATGAAGATTATGAATTTTTTTACATGTTGTCAGGTGCTAAAGACAAAGTTAGTATAAAAAAAATTCTTACAAGCAGAAAAGAATTCTCTTATGCAACTTAGAGGAACTATTTATTGCGTTTAAAGAAAAACACCCAAATATTAAAATCGAATTTTCCAAATTTTGCTCCTTGAGACCGAAATGCTGTGTGCTTGCTGGTTTACTTGGAATTACAGTGTGTGTGGTTGCTTGCACCACCAAAACGTTGAGGTTTAGCAAATGCTCTGAACCAGCCTGATAAAGAATCACTACATACTGTGATGGACAAATTGGTTTGTGATAGACAAAACAGAAACTGTATGTCAAGACATTGTGATGTGTGTCTGAAAACAAGCTACTTATAAGAGAAATACTAGAAGATTACGATGAGGATGAAGACATTAAATTTTTGCAGTGGGTTTCAAGTGATGGCAGAATGACTTTACAAACAACGCTACTACCTTGCAAGGAGTTTACTGATTTTACTATAAAAAAAATTGAGTCTCTGATACCTCATTCTTACATCATAAAAACTCAAAACTCTTACTACATGAAACAGAAAAAAGAAAATTTGGCATTTAATGAGGTTTTAGTTCTTATGGATTTTGCAGAAAACTATAACTTCATTCTGCCAAATGAACTGCAATCCTACTACTGAGGCCACTTGAGCTGCTCAGTTCATCCAGTGGTGATTTTTTCTAAAAAATGAAGATTCCACCACAAAAGAAACATCGTTGTGTTTCATTTCAGATGATCAAAAACATGGTGTACCATTTGTTTATTCAGTACAAGAAAAAACCATAGATGTCATAAAGCAAAACTTTCCTGACGTTGACCAGATTGAGTATTTTACAGATGGTTGCAGTGCTCAGTATATAAAACTTTAAAAGCATGGTAAATTTATGTTTTCATTATAAAGATTTTGAGTTAAATGCAAGCTGGTCATTTCATTCTACAAGTCATGGTAAAACAACATGCAATGGGATCGGGGGCACAGTCAAGAGAACTGTTACCAAAAAAAAATTGCAGAGCAGTAGGCAAAGTTAGCAGATAATAAACACTGAACAAATGTACAATTTTTGCAAAAGTTTATTCTCAAAAATAGATTTTTTTTTCTTTTTAAAGGAGGAAGAAATTGAAATTAAAAGGGCAAAGCTTGAATCAGATTTCAAGTGGGTCAAACAATACTGGGTACAAGAAGTTTCCATTATTTTAAGCCAGCTTCTTGCGAAGAAATTACAGCCAAATGAGTGAGTTCAGACTTTGAAATTTTGTTAAAACAAAATATTTTTATGACTATTCAAACTATTAAAACTAACCTACATTTTTTTGTTGGATGCATTTATTAGCAAAACTGGTGGATAGGAATGGTTCTGGGTTTCAGTGAAGAAGAAGGGGACAATGACAATCTTTTTATGCACCCTCACAGACCAGCAGAAATTTTCTTCTGGCCTTAAAAAGAAGACAGATGTCCTGTTCCACCACCCATCTTCTATGTGTAATAGCTCCTCCAGAGGTAGCATCTCAGTTCGGCAGATCATATAAGATTAATGCTAATTCCCGAAAGGAAATCATCAAAACATGGAACAGTTTCAATGCTTTATTGTAAAAAAAACCCTTAGTGGATATTTAAATCTAATTATTGTACATACTGCTTCATATAAACTTAGTATAATACTACAACTGAATAATTACTAAACTTTAAAGTCACCAAAAACTCTTTATACAAAGGATTTGTTTGAAAACAAATAATTGCCATCTCATGTATTCAAATGTAAGTAAACCTATTTTGTAAAATTCTCAATGTATGTATCTTTTATTTTGAAATAATTGATACATAAAACTAGTAGTTTGACTGTTGTATTGACTTCAGATATTTAGTTATTGTATCAAACATGTATTTTACAAAGTAAATTACAAAATTTGACTTCAATTTGTTATAAAACTGTTACAGCTCAGAACCCCACCATTTTTTTTTACACCATTTGAAAGGTAATTTTATGTTGTGTTCAAAAATATATGACTATATTGGGTTATTTGAAGAGAGATTTCAGCTATTAATAATTTTTGATGCCTACACCACAATTTTGAAATTAACAATATTTTTAATTTCAGTACAGTTTTTCAACATGAAAGAACATTATAAATCGGAATTATGTAGATCTAGCAGTTCAAGTGTTTAATTTAGAACAAAACAGTGAAAATTTTGTGGCTCTAGCTTCAAAACTAATGATTTTGCTTCAAATTGTATAAAAGCATGCACGCTTCAGTTACGTCTTAATCGCCCTCAGAAAAATTTAAACAGTGATAACTCAGAAACTACTTGTTAGAATTGGATGAAACTTGAAATATTTTCTTTTCATTATGCATACAATTCAAATATAAATTTTCATAAACATCTGTGACAGGTGGGTATAGGGCCTTGGATGATTTGGCATGGAATGACCCAGATGTTAGTTCTGTTAAGAAACTGTGATCAGTGTAGTTGAGTCATAAGCTCTGTGCATCAAGAAAGTGCAGAAAAATTACTGAAGCTATGGATGAATACATTACAGCAAAACTGACCACACTCTTCAAATTGGAAATTCCATCTTCAGAAGAAAATGAACCAAAGCGCTCTTGCACCTCTTGCGAGGAATTTTTCACAAATATCAATTCAGCTGTTGCATACTGCGCATCCTACAGTGAAAAGGTGCAAGTTTTAACTATTATTCCAGAGACATTCTCAAAGAAAACAATATTGAACCATGTTCCATCAGTGTCAAAGTGCATGGTAGACAAATCAAGAAATGTGAGGTCTGTAAAAGGAGTCCTTGGAAGACCAGATCCCTATTGTGGCCATTCTATAGAAGCAGCTCAAGTTCAAATAGTACAGCCCTTTTATCTGGAAGATAAATGGGACTGTTCTCTCCAGAGTGGCAACAAGAAGACGCTATAACTGTAACAGTCGAAGATAAAAAAGTTTTGAAAGTGAAGAGCTACATGACTCGCAGTATTGAAGAAACTTTTGCAATTTATGAGAGCAACTATACAACTCCACATATTGGAAGATCAAAATTTATGCACTACGACCTAAGTGGATAGTTCCACACCCACCTGGAGATGTCTGTTTATGCGTGTGCTACGTGAATTTTGAACTTTGTGTGATAACTTTGAAGAACTTACTGGAGCACGTGACATATGACACCTTGGTTGGGCGTGTGAAGTCATTAGTGGTCTGTGACATAAAGCGAGAAACTTGTTTGTTTCAAGAATTTGGTGACTGTCCTGGAGAGGAAGGAATGTCTTTACAGATACTTGGCCTGGAAGAAATTACATATATGACATGGGAGGAAAATAAAGTAATTAAGAAAACTGTTGCCTTTGATAGTTTCGTGGACGAACTTGGTAAATAGTCAGTGAAAGCAGTAACACACCAGCATCTGAAGAAATTGCAACAACACCACATTGCAGAAGTGAAAAGGTGTGTACGGGCTGCAGGACTATGCATAGTGCTTCACTGTGATTTTGCTGAGAACTGGTCTGTAATTCTCCCACAAGAAGTACAAGGGTATCAGTGGAGTAATGATCAGAATACAGGAGTGACATATTTTCAAAACAAGACTACAAGTGTTGCAGTTATAAGTGATGACATAGGATATGACTCAGCACATGCTTTGCTAGCAGTGTGCAAAAGTCTTAAACTGCAAACAGGGGCAGAGAAGATCATCATTATTTCTGATGGTGCTCCTAGTCATTTTAACAATCATTACCAGCTGTTTGAATTGAGTAAGTCGCTTGTGCCAACTGACTGGGTATACAGTGCTACTGGTCACGGGAAGGAGCCTTGTGATGGCATAGGAGGCCTGCTGGAGCACCATGCTACGAAACAATTTTTCCAGGCCAAATATAGCTGCGATTCAGAATGCAGAGGATTTTACGAGAGTCATGAAATCTTACACATCCACAGCCCTTATTATTTTGTCCAAAGAGGAAATTGAAGATTCTGTGAGTAGAAAAAATAAGAATGGTCCAAAGAAACTACTCAACTTTTGGACTCAAAGTGATGGGCAAACTCATATTGCACACACCTTAAAGAGCAAGAAAGAAGAAATTTTGTTTGTTCGGCCAACACCTTGGAAACAGAAGGATAATATTCAGATTCACAACCAGAGAAAGGGGATGCTTGTGGCGTGTGTGTATTACTGTGACTGGTGGATGGCAGGGATTATAGACACCAGTTATGAGTTAAACGAAATTGTAGTGAACTTTATGCTACCACATGCAT
Organism: Schistocerca cancellata; assembly: GCF_023864275.1. Taxonomy (NCBI): domain Eukaryota; kingdom Metazoa; phylum Arthropoda; class Insecta; order Orthoptera; family Acrididae; genus Schistocerca; species Schistocerca cancellata. The sequence goes on along the minus strand of NC_064626.1, from coordinate 910,836,288 downwards.
CAGTTGCTGAATATAGGTTTCCAGCTGAAGGACAGCAACAATGCCATCAGTGCTCACTTCCTGCTCACAATGTTTTGAAGATTATAAGTGCTCCAGTTCCTATTGGTTCAACAGGAAGGTATCACTCTATATCAAAGGAAGATACTGAAGCAGTGGAACAAATTTTTAGTTGAAACTTCCTGGCAGATTAAAACTGTGTGCCCGACCGAGACTCGAACTCGGGACCTTTGCCTGTGCTCTACCATCTGAGCTACTGAAGCACGACTCACGCCCGGTGTCACAGCTTTACTTCTTCCAGTATCTCGTCTTCTACCTTCCAAACTTTACAGAAGCTCTCCTGCAGACCTTGCAGAACTAGCATTCCTGAAAGAAAGGATACTGCGGAGACATGGCTTAACCACAGCCTGGGGGATGTTTCCATTCTGGAAATTTTTAGTTCATTGACTGGCTAATCTCAGTACAAAACAGAGTGCACAGAAGTTGTATAAATTGAAACCTTTAAGTATTTGGACCTTTCGCACACATTTTGGAACCATTTAAAATGCTTGAAAAATGAGTCTCTTACTCATCTTTCTAAACTAAAATTATGTTTAATAAGGCTAGGTTTTGAATTTTATGAGCCTATTATGTGATAATGACCTGTTCAACCTAAAAGTGGCAGATAAGTCTGAATGGAGGATTTCTTAGTAATCATAAAGCAATTATCTTTCAAATAATAATAATAAAACAACAGAATATCTAGAACTGTTCCAGAGAAACAGCATTTTAAAATTTTTTCCAAAATTTGCATCTTCAAAATGGTGTGTGCTATGTCATCTTTGGAGGGCTGTAGCTTGGTGTGGAAATTTTTTTGGTGAAAACAAAAAAAAAAATATGTGTTCCTTACTTAGCCCTTCATTGTAACACATGCTAAATTCAATAACATCTGAGACTATGAAGGTAAGATTTTCCTAGCCTGCCTGAATTGATATGGGCTATGCCTTAAAACTTTTCGGCTAACATGCTGTGATCAATGTACAAAACTTTCTTCGAACATTTTCTCTCTGACTGTACGTTATTTATGTTTGCAGTATTTTATACATTACGTATTCAACTCAAAAGCAATTTTTTTTTCAGTTATTTACATGTTATGAATTGAAAGTTTGCACGCTTTCTTAAAATGAAGCAGTCAGTCAAACCAGTTACGGTGGCACTCAGAGTTAGGCCTTTAACAGAAAGTGAGAGAACTCGTTCCATTGCGAGCATTATTAAGCAACCTAGCAATCCAAAGGTAAGTTACTCTTCTTTGTGGGGTTCAATCTAGATATGTTAGTGATGGTCATAGTGTAAATAAAATAAATTGGTCTTTCAGTATAAGATAACATCTCTGGCCTTCCAACTTGTCATAATAGAAATAACCTAGCCAATTATCAAAGTTCTTGGTGCTTGCAAGTTCTGTAAATGGCTCATTGTTTATCACACAGTTAATAAGTGTGCCCAATTCCTAATTTTTTGGATGTGCATATTGGTATTTACTGAAACTGGTAAAAATACATTTTGGAGCATCTTAAACTTCCACACTTTCTCACTGAATGCCTCAGAGACAAACAAATCAAGAAGTTACACATTTTAGCTATTTTTATGTACTAGTGACTTATTATTCTTGTCAGCTAATGTTTTACAGGAAATAAGTTTTTTTTTCTGTCCCAAAATATGGGTTTGTACATAATTCTTCTATAGACATTTGAGAGACTTTTGCGATTTAACTATCCTATTATAACTCTCTTGACTGGTATTATGCCATTTTACATACCTTCTTATATCAGGCTAATCTTTCCATATGTGGATACGTGTCTCGTATGGCTAGATATATGTACTCTAGTCATTGTCCTCGGTTGCTTTCTTTTCAGGCATTGTTGTTTCATGTGCCAAGTTGCTATGCCCCTATAGACTGTCCACCCTTTTGATAAGGGTTTTCAGAAGGTTTCTTTTATAACCTGTTGTGTGCTTTATGTTTGCATTTTGTACTTTTTTGGCTACAATTTATATGGAGTGTCTATGCTCTGAGTTGTGCATTGTGCAGATCAGATGTTGAGAATGCATGGCATGTTTGGATGGAAGCAGTCAGTGGTTGGGTACTATGAAGTAGCCAATGTCAAGCTATTAACAGAATGATTTAATTGGATAGATAAATTTAAAAAATCTACTCACCAAGCTGTGGCAGAACACACACATACAAGGTGATTATAATTGGCAAGCTTTCAGAGCCAGCAGCTCCTCCTTCAGGCAGGAGGGTTGGAGGGGAAGGACGAGGGGGTGAAGGAAAAGGACTGGAGAGGTGTAAGAAATGGGGAGAATTGTTAGGGGAGACTTACCGCGTGGGATGAGAAGGAAAGACTGATTGTTTGGGACTGCATCGGACAAGACTTGAAAACCTGAGAGCTTAAAGGTGGAAGACAGGCTAATATGCAAGACAGAGATTACAGCTAAAACATCGTGCACGAGTTCATAAGAGTGAAAAGGTAAGTGCATTGTATGTAACAGAGGTGGGACAGGGGACAGCAAAAAATAGACAAGTCAGAAAATGAAAGATGTAGGAAACTAAAATGGAGTGAAGAAAGAAGTAGTTACTGTGAATAAATGCTGAGATGGACGGGATTAACGTAAATTAAGGACAGGTGGGTGGTGAGAACCAAGGACATGTTGTAGTGCTAGTTCCCACCTGTGGAGTTCTAAGGAACTTTGTTGTGACTCGCCGATCTTTCAAAGTGCCGCCGCGCAGTTAAGCGCGTCCTCTACATGCGGCGCTGTCTGCCAGCCATGCAGCAACTGCGCCACCTAAGTGGCCAGCCAGCCTGCGGCCGCTAGACTTGGACTCAGTGCTGATTTGACTGTTACCATGTACACATGTCTTACTTTGTCTACTTGCTCTGTGACTGTCTTGTGTGTCTTTGAAATATATGTGTTCAACTTGACGTTATAACAAACTTGTGACTGGGGGAAGAATCCAGATGGCGTGTGGTGGTGAAAACAGGCACCGAGGTCACAACTGTCATGTTGTAAAGTATGCTCTGCAACGGGATATTGTGTGTTGCCCATATGCACCCTCAACCTATGCCCATTCATCCTAATTGATAATTTGGTGGTAGTCAACCAAGTGGGATGAATGGGCATAGGTAGAGGATGTATATTGGTAACACACAATGTCCCATTGCAGAGCATGCTCTACAACATTACAGTTGTGACCTCAGTGCCTGTTTCACCACACACGCCATCTGGATTCTTCCTCCAGACATCAGTATCTCAGAACTCTGCAGGTGGGAACTAGCACTACAACATGTTCTTGATTCTCGCCACCCACCTGGCCTTAATTTACATTAATTTTTTCCGTCTCAGTATTTATTCACAGTAACTATTCTTTTCTTCACTCTGTTTTAGTTTTCTACATCTTTCATTGCCTTACCCGTCTATTTTTCACTGCCCCCCTCTCACCTCTGTTACATACAATGCACTTAGCTTTTCACTCTTATTAACTCATGCATGATGTTTTAGCTGTAACGTCTGTCTTGCATATTAGCCTGTCTTTCACCTTTAAGCTTTCAGGTTTTCAAATCTTGTCCACTGCAGTCCCCAACAATTAATCTTTCCTTCTCATCATGTACGGTAAGTCTCCCCTGACCTGCGGTTCTGGGTGACTATCCTGAAATCTACCCCTTTTCCTAGACCTCTCCAGTCCGTTTCCTTCACCCCTCTTCCTTCCCCTTCAACCCTTTTGCCTGAAGAAGGAGCCACTGACTTTGAAAGCTTGCCTAATTATAATCTTCTTTTACGTGTGTGTTCTGCCACCGCTTGGTGAGTAGATTTTTTATTTATCCATCCATCCAATTAATTTACTTATTCAAAAACTGATTGTTTTTGTTATTATATTAACAGAGATGTCCATATGTAGGAAAATATGACTTGGTCTTTGTGTACGAACAGCCCTTCCTTCACTATCTGTGTTCCTCATATTAACGATTGTATTATGAAGGTATGTATAGTGATTTTTCTTACTTATTATGTTGAAACAGTTATCAAGACCATAGGAAATAGGTCATTCAGTGTCAAGTCTGTCAAGCAACCTTGCCCACCATCTCAGATTTGTTCTTCCTATAGAGACAAATACATAGCATTTTATCTCTGTTTTCATTTTATGGCATTTCAAAATTGGAGAATTTTGGCATTTTTTAAATATTGCATGGCACGAAACAACACTTGCTAACATTTTTAAAATAAATTAAAAAAGAGTATTATTATTTTTGTTTCTTATTTTGTTAATGAGAGAGAGAGAGAGAGAGAGAGAGAGAGAGAGAGAGAGAGAGAGAGAGAGAGGGGGGGGGAGAGAGAGAGAGGGGGGGGAGAGAGAGAGGGGGGGGAGAGAGAGAGAGGGGGGGGGGAGAGAGAGAGAGAGAGAGAGAGAGAGAGAGAGAGAGAGAGAGAGAGAAAGTCCATTGGGACTATGAGATGCACTCAATGTCTGTGATATTACTTTCAAAATGATGGAGCACAGCTGTCAGTCATCCTTTCCTTTCAGGCTTTATTAAAGCAAATCTAGATTTTGGATAGTGCATAGCCATTATCAGTGCACCATTTCATAGTTTCAATACACGTCCTAGTATGTCAGTCCCCTGTTGTCCAGGATTCTGTCTCAGTTCATTCTTCTTCTTCTTGTTTCGAACGGGCTTACTTTCAACCACACTTGTTCAATTGTTGGGCTTTGGTCTTTGTCCAGTACTGTCGCATCTGCTGCCGATGTAACTCCTTCCTTTCTTTTGTCCAGGGGCTACCTTTCCTTCGGGGGCTTTACCTGAAATCCTCGGGCTTCCTTCAGGGTACGTCTCACAGAGTGTCTGTTCTGTAGATCAGTTATTCCCAGTTCTTTAAGGATACAGGGTACTTTTCCAGCTCAATATTATGTAAAAATCAACACCTATTTCTTTCAGGCACTGTTTATAATGTATATGTTTTACAGATTTTTTATTGATGTCAAGTAATGCAGCACACTTTCTAAACAGATTAGAAGTATTTTGAATATTTTTGAACCTGCTTAGGTTTATTTAAAAAATTACAAAGAAATTGATGCAGTTTTATCCCAAAATGCTTCTTCAAATTGAGGTACCATTTAATTCAATGTTATACATTTGAAGGAGACCAGATTTTTACCAGATATGCATGACATGGTGGCTGAGGTACTAGACCTATTTAATTCCACCTATTATGTATATTACAAGGATAAAAAAATATCACATCTTAATTTTAATTTTGTAATTTTTTTCCTAATAAAAATGTTATTTTTTCTATAATTTAGCTGATTCTGCAATAAAGCTTAGGTCTACCACATAAGTATGGACTATTGCAAGTTACAGAAAAAAATTAGAGCAATGCTTTATAAACTTAAGGAAGTATTTGTACCTGAATTCTGAAAAATACAACTTGTGGGAAGTTGCGAATGAAGATATGACTCCAATTAAACTGTGCCTCAGAACATTTCTGAAGCATAGTCTTCATTATGCAGTATTTCTTTATCTTAAAGCTTCCTCTTGGCATTCCTTTTGCACTTCTTGCTTCTTTGGCAATTTGAAGAGCGAATCTTTCAGCTTCATGCACTTGTTGTCTGTTACATGCAAGCAATTGATCTTCCATATTAGAGCCACATTTTATGCCTAAATTTCTCAGGACTTCCAACTTTCCTATCACTCCATCATTGAAACTGCATCTAGTACACCAACTTTTAATGTAGTTAGTCCTACAAAAACATTCTTGGGTAATCTTTCCCATATGCAGCGGTTCAAACTTTCATTTGTATTCTGAGTGCCCCCATGAAGGCATTTACTAATCAAAACAGGGTCACTCAGGTCTCTAAGAAATTGGTTTTATTTAATTCATAACAGGTGCAGAAAGAGGATGTTTATGATGGTATATTTGACCACTTTTTTTTGTTTTTGGTAACCACACCAAGAATCTGCTCCTTTAGGGCAAAGTAAGTGGAAAGGTTGGTCATCTGTGGACAACTTATGAAAGTAGGTGGCCCATACAGCTTTTCTCATTGCTGCAACATCATTCAGAGGTGCATTTCGTCTAATGGCCAGTCCATAATAATTCTGAAGAAGGTCTGTTTGAGTTTCTGTCAATATGCCTCGGCCAGACAGAGATTTTCCATCAGATAGCAACCTTCCTTTCATTTCTCCTCGTAGCTTCCTCAATCTAGCACCCATACTCTTTTGCACATGTCCACAACACTCCAGTTTTGTTACCAAGGTATCACCACAAACATTGAACACATTAATTTTATTGAAAGCTTTAGAGTCCCCATGGCCTAGGTGCTTCGTATATCTAACGTTATAAATGGGCACCGACCTCTGAAATATTTGTAGAGCTCCATCAGACTCCATGCCTCCACTGTAACCATCATAATTCTTAGAACACTGATGTTCAATATGTCCTTCAGTGTTACCATGGCAGATGTGGCGGTACTTAGATAAGCACTCAACATCAACAACTTTTCCATTCTCCAGAGAAGTAGCACTTACAACACCATTCAAGGAACGATGTCCTCGACGTTGCCACGCCCCATCAAGTGCAACAGAAATGTCCCTGCTTCCACTAATATTTACAATTTCTTCTACTACATGTTTCATAGATGCTTTAGACACAACTGTCAAGACACCTAAAAGTGTTTTTATGTACTTGCTGAGCCTACTGGGACGAGGAGGAAGTTCTATCAAACCACAAAACGTTTGAGCAGCCTTTTTTCCTTTTCCCATTGCACACATTGCATACCCTAACGTCAAATTCACATCATATGAATTATGCACAATGTTCTAAGTCATTTTCGAGGTAGATTTATTGCAGGATCTACACAGAACAACTAATTTTGATGCTAAACCCTTCCTGTTACTTTGTTGTTCAGTTATTTCCAGACATTTTTTACATTTCGCCACTTCCTTTATCAAAGAAGATAAGATGCCCACATCAACAATAACAAATCTACTACAAACAATGTCATTGTTAACACAAAACTTTGAATCACCAGGAGGCATGCCATGTGGGAGTGTTTTCCCTGAAGAACTGATACATAGGTTACTTTCAGCACTGAGGCTTGCTTTGTTTGTGAGCTGGTTACCACGGAATTTTCCTGTTTTGAATTTCTTGGTGCGTGGCATAGTTTGTATTTATTGCACACTAAAGGCTATGTACTTCCACAAATATATGTAGCACTTGGGCAACAAACATTCAGCAACACATCAACAAACTGCTTCAGTGAAACAGAGTAAATTCTAGCAAAGATAATCATTGACAGACACTAGAAACCTGCACTGTTACTAACAAATACAATGTATCATACGTGTAATCGCAGGAAACAGAAAGTTCAGCGTTATTTTCGAAATAATACTGGTTTCTGTAACAGAAATAAAGGGGGAATGGTGGAATACGTGACTGTAACTTTAAAATTTGGTATATATAGGTCATTTTTCATTTGAAACCCTATAATGTATATATCAGTGTAATCAGGAAAGACTATAGAATTTAATAAAGTCATAAAAAATTTCGATTTTTCCACCATTTATAAGTACCCTGTATCCTCAATATCCTTTTCAGTTTCTGTCAGCCAAGTGGTGCGAACCTTCTTGTTTTGCCAGAAGGTGAACAGATGGTTGGTCAATCTGTTTGGAGACAATCTTGCAACATGGCTATAGAAAGCTATCCTCCTTTTTATTGCACAGTCAGAGAACCTCTTGATATGTTCGTAGAGCTCGGAGTTATGTCGCCTTCTGAATTCCCCATCTTCTTCTATCAGGTGTAGGATCTTCCTGATTATTCTCCTCTGTCTGACTTCCAATTTGTCCATCAGACCTCTCCGGTTCATGGCATACAGGGCTTCTGGTCATATAACTGATGTGTAGTGCTTAAGTTTCAGGTTGTGTGACATCCATTTTTTGTTGTAGGCGTTCATAGTCAGTCGATAGGCAGTTCCAACTTGTTGACTCTCATGGATAATGACATTTTTCCTGATAATTTGGATTCAATCCATGTCCCGAGATACTTAAACTTCTCAGCCCTTTTGATGTTTCGCTGGTCTAGTAACATCTCCCCGTTAGCTTCTTTGATGTTGGTGAAGAACTGTTTTCTTCAGTGACATTTGAAGACCCACTTTGGCTGCCTGTTTTCTGAGGCAGTTTACCTGCATTGTTGTCATTTCAAGAGAATCAGCAATCAGTACCATGTCATCTGCAAAAGCCAGGCAATTTACAATCAGTCCTTTGTTCTTACAGCCCAGATAGACACCAGTCTGAACACCCCAATTGGTCAGTTCCTTGCGCCATCTCTCACAACCTTTTCGAGGACACAGTCGAAGAGAAGTGAGGAGAGTCCATTCCCTTGTCCCACTCCATTTTTTATCTCAAAGCTTTCTGAGTTCTCACTTCTAAATTTGACCTTAAAATGGGTGTTGGTCAAGGTTTCTGTAATGAGTCTGTGGGTTTTGTTGTCTAGTCGTAGTTTCTGGAGTATTTTCTGAAGCGTTTATCTATCAACGGAGTTGTAGGCCTTCTTGAAATCAACAAAGGTGATGACCACTTTGTGGTTTCTCATCTTGGAGTGTGCCAGTACAGTTTTAAGGTTGGGGATCTGTCCAGCACAGGATCTGGTCTTCCTGAAGCCTCCCTGATATTCTCCCAGCTGACTATCCAGTTCGTCTTCTGCCCGTGTTAGTAACGCCTTGGAGAGAATCTTGTATGTTACCGGGACAAGAGAAATTCCATGGTAGTTGATCAGATCAGTAAAATCTCCCTTTTTGTGAAGCTGGTGGATCAGGGTCGTGTTCCAATCAGGCAGTAATTTCTCTTGTTTCCCTTGTATGTTACCGGGACAAGAGAAATTCCACGGTAGTTGATCAGATCAGTAAAATCTCCCTTTTTGTGAATCTGGTGGATCAGGGTCGTGTTCCAATCAGGCAGTAATTTCTCTTGTTTCCCAGATGTCCTGGATGATCTTGGTGAGCATGCCTACTTCATTGCTTCCAGCACATTTCCAGAGTTCAGCAATGAAGAGTCCCCTCCAGCTGCCTTGTTATTCTTTAGAAGCTGAATGATTTGTCCAACTTTTTCCAGTGAAGGAGGCAGTCCAGGTTTGGTGTGGTTCGTTTGCAATCGAAGTCTTCGCTCGGTGGATCACAGTTGAGTAGGTTTTTAAACTATGGAGCTAGTAGGTGGCAGTTGGCCTTGTTAAAAACCAGTTTGCTCTGCGAGTCTCTGAAGTGGAGGCTTGGCCGATTGTATTTTCTGAGTGTCTGTCTGAAGGCAATGTAGAAATCTCTGGAGTTATTCTTAGTGAAGCTCTCTTCGATTTGGGTTAATTGGTTTTGTGTGAAGGTCTGTTTGGTTCTTCGAATTATCTTAGCTGTAAGCCTTCTTTGTTCCAAAAAGTTCTCTCAATTTTTCTTGGCTTTCTAACAATTCCACTTCCCCCAGAGCGTCTTGTCTTTGGGCTATTGCATTGTTACAGTCTTCATTCCACCACAGATGCTTCCTACTTCTTGTGAGGGAGTCGAGTTCATTGGCCGTCTTTACAAGAGTCTCCCTCAGTTGGCCCCGGCTGTTGAAATCTGTACTGTTCAGTCTCTGGCTTACTTCTTGTCTGTTCTTAAGTCGCTCTATGTCAAATCTTACCAGCTTGGAGGTTCTGTGTACTCTAGTGTTTCTAGGCTGCAGTCTCATTTTGGTCTTTGAGAGGTAGTGGTCTTACTCCAGATTGACACTTCTTAATACCTTCACATTTTGTATTTCCTTTAGTGATTTTCTTGAAATGGCTACACGATCTATCCAGAATTCACCCAAGTTGGTGTTAGGAGAAATCCAAGTCTTCTGCTTCCTTGGCAGGTGTTTGAAGGCTGTACACTTCATGACCAACCCAAAAGTCCTACAAAGATCCACCAATCTTTCCCCATTGTGGTTGGTTTTCATATGTGCTGGATAGTTGCCCACTATATTTCTGTACTTTTTCTCTCTTCCCAGTTGACCATTGAAGTCAGCAAGCAGTATGATGGTGTTTGTCTCTCGAACTTTAGAGAGAATATATTCTAAGTCTTCCCAGAATTTGTCAGTTCTGTCTAGAGTGCATCCGTTGTCCTGGTTGGCTGGAGCATGTACGTTGACTACATTGTAGCCCTTCTTAGCACATTTGAGGGAGAGTATGGATACACGACTGCTTGGGGAGGTGAAGGCAATCACTGAATCCAGTATCTTGTAACTGATTATAAATCCTATACCTAAGTGGGGTACGTTCTTCATTACCCGTTGACCCACTTTTCCCTAGAGCATTCTGTATCCTTGGGACACGAAAGCATGATCATCCGTGAATCTGGTTTCCTCTACTGCTGTCAGTACTGTGTTGTGCTGTGTTGTGTTAGTGAATCGGTCAGATGTTCCATTTTACCCACTTTGTGCAGTGAATTAGCATTAAATGTTGCAAAGAAGCTTTGCCGTCTTGCTCTGAGTTTACGTCTGGTGAATTCAGGATGCTCCAACTCATCCTCAAAGTACGTTGGTGTGGACTCCCCAGAATCCAAAGGTCCGCTAATGTCACCTTGGGTGACGGTGGATTGGTTACCACCTGGGGTAGTGCATTCAGCGAAATTTCCCTCCATGCTCAGTTGAAGATTATTTTTTGTAGGAGAGTGGCAACCCACTGTCCAAGATATTGCCCAAGTTGTTAGCTTGAGAGGCTTATTATTTGGGGTTGTCACCCCTAGACAGATTGCCTTCACCATGGCTAAAGACCCCTGTCCACCCCACTCTTTACTTATGACAACAAGTGATGGTAGGAAAAAGGACAAGGCAGGTATAGGATGAGGATAGGTAAGTTGGGACAGATGGGCTGTTGTGGGACACACTTTGTATGTTTATTCAAGTTAAGACTTCATGAAAATTTTTCAGAATTACATTGACTATCACATAAATGTAATAGGAAAATTCTCAATCCATTTTTCCAAAAGTATTCCTTATAGCAAGGGCATTCACCCATGGAAATACTTCAGATGTGTGTATTTTTTTCACCCATCTACCACATGGGAAATTTTATCTCAGTTTTTATTCAGAAATCTTGCAGTATATGTTACTGTTCATTTAGGCTATCTGTGGAAATATCTTTTTTTAACTTTTTGTTTTCATTGTTATTATCCTTTTCAACCAGCCCGTGCACGACAGTGCACGGTACCATTATGTTCTAAAAAGCTGTGTGCGAAAATGCAAGTTTTCAGGGGTTAATATCTCACATTCTGTTGATTCCAGAGATGTTTTAGAAAGCCATTGACCTAGTGATCATTTGTATACCTATCAAAAGATCTGGCATACTGCAGCTACCGAGTCAAAATTTAAACATTACACACTCCCTTCAGACCAAGCAGATCGAGTAAATCAGTTAGTTCTTTTGCATTACACGTGGTCTAGGGTGGGCCTTAGATGGCTTATAAAAGCACCATGTGTTCAGGGGCAGTTCCTGAGAAAACTGCCAAAAAACGTGATTTTTGGGTATCTAAAGTACTAATTGTGGGAATGGTCACTTCTATAATTTTTATTCATGGCAAATTGACAAAATTTTTACCATGTGTTTTTAAGATGATCTCTGGGAGCTTTGAAACATTTTTCGATATCATTATCCATTACCGAGATCCAGAGATTCAGTTACTGTACACATGCACATAATATCCAGTCTGAGGTGTAAATGTAGTTTTAACTGACAGTGAACACATGACAAGGGTTCTGGGGTAATTGTGAGTGTACCGAGGTCACCATACTATGTTTTTAGTCGTCGCCATTTTTTCACTGATAAAACTGACATGCTGCTCCCGTAAAGTGGGCACTTCCCACCTATACAAGCTGTCTTGACCTTGAAATTATTCAGTGGTGCCACCTGGCAATGTAAACACTTAACAAAAAATTTTCTCCTCATATGAAATTCTTTGTACTTCAAACCAAATACACCTTTTCTTTGGTTTACTGTAAGTGTAGCCTAAAATATTCATTTTTATCTAAAGGAGCATAAAGTGAACTGTAATTGGATGGGAAATGATTTTGTTTTAATCCTGTATTAAGTATACTTATTTGTTGTTTATGTACATTTATGTACGTCAAAGTATGTAAATGTATCTAAAAACAAAGATGATGTGACTTACCAAGCGAAAGCGCTGGCAGGTTGATAGACACACAAACAAACACAAACATACACACAAAATTCAAGCTTTCGCAACCAACGGTTGCTTCGTCAGGAAAGAGGGAAGGAGAGGGAAAGACGAAAGGATGTGGGTTTTAAGGGAGAGGGTAAGGAATCATTCCAATCCCGGGAGCGGAAAGACTTACCTTAGGAGGAAAAAAGGACAGGTATACACTCGCGCGCGCACACACACACACACACACACACACACACACACACACACACACACACACACACACACACACACACATCCATCCGCTCATACACAGACACAAGCAGACATTTGTAAAGGCAAAGAGTTTGTTTTTGTGTGTATGTTTGTGTTTGTTTGTGTGTCTATCAACCTGTCAGTGCTTTCGTTTGGTAAGTCACATCATCTTTGTTTTTAGATATATTTTTCCCACGTGGAATGTTTCCCTCTATTATATTCAAAGTATGTAAATGTATTGAAGTATATAAATAAACCATATAAACTTTACTGATGTACAGAATTCACATTATGTAAGCAGCACACACAGCTGCAACAAGGAAAAGAAGGGAACCAGCCAAAAAATGCTCCTGTCGGAGCACAAAAAAGTGAGTATGCCCCTCTTTAAAAGACTGACGGCAAAGTGAGGAACCAGCTGCCTCAACCATCATGCCATCTTCCTCACCAAAAAGTTTGGCATTCAAACATATGCACACTTTTTGTCATGAAAAAGAGTAAAGACAATATCTGTGTAAGAGAGAGGAGACAGTGCCAGTGGGAGAGAAAGATAGATGAGACAGTGTTCATATGGAAGAGAAAGTGGCAGTAAATGAGACAAGGGCGATGGATGAAGACAGTTAGCATTGAGAGCGAAGGAAAGTGGAGATAGTAATGGTCAGTGAAAGACAGTGGCAGTAGAAGATAGCTGGATGCAGATAGTAGCAGTGGGAGCAAAAGAGAGAGGAGACTGTGGAAATGAAAAATTGTAATGAGTGGACACCATGCATATTCTTTGGGGGTGGGATCTGTTGCATCCCTTCCCCCCCCCCCCCCCCCCCCCTCCACCCCCACCGGCAGACTATAACTTGAAAAAAATTATCCTCTTTCCCCATATGCCATACACTCATGTGTTGAAGTTCCTGGTCTGTGGCTCAAAACCCTGAACAAATCATCCCCAAGGACGTGTATGGGGAGGAGGCGGTTGAAGAGAAAGACAGCAGACTGTAGGCGAGAAAGAAAGAGACAGTGGCAATAGGAGAGAAAAAGAATGGGAGAAAGACAGTGGCACTGGGCCAGAGAGACAGTTAAAGGGACATGAATGGGATAGTGGTGTGGAAGAGTGAGAGAAAGGGATGGAGACAGTGACATTGGAAGTAGCAAACAGGTGAAAGTGGAAGAGAGACATATATAGACAGTTAGACAGTGGCAATGAGAGGGAGTTGCTGAGTATGAAGGCTTAGGTACAAAGAGAGACTGCACAAAAGGATGTAGAATGCTCTGTGTTAAAAGACCAAAAATATGTTTGCAAACAAAAAAATTTTTGGTTAGGGAGGCAGAAGGAAAATTGAGGCAGCTAGTGCCTCATTTTTCTGTCAGTCTTTTAAAGATCATTGTAGTCACCTTTTCTGTGCTTCGACAGGATAATTTTTCAGGTGATAAATAATACTTTGTCTAAAAACCAGGAAAAAAAATGACAGTAGTTATGATTTATGAGTGAGCAAGTGGGAATGGGGGATGTCACAGGTCCTGGATGAAACTGAGATTTTAAGTAGTTGTAAGTTTACACTAGCTCAACCAACAGCAGTTAAGAAATAAAATTAAAACAGTAACAAAATTTCTGATTATTTCACCTTTTTTACCACACTGTATGAAGGTACAGTAATTATAACAACAATTTTTTTTTCCTGAACAGAGCACATATGCTCTTCTGAGAATTGATAGGTTCTTCCACTTGTCCTGGGAGGTTCTAGAATATGAACATGAGAATGTGACACTGGCCAGATATACTGGGGCAATCAAATGATTCTCATGGATGCATAAATTGAACTGAAACATCATGTTCTGTTGTATATAGCTAAGCGGTGATCCCAAAGTACTACAAACTGTAATATTTACAAGCTACACATCTAGAAGCAAATTTTCTTTAGTCGCAAGGGTTGTCACTTTATTCCTTACATTATATTTTTGGATGTGTTCCATAGCACTATTTATTGTAGTGGTTTCCAACTTCCCCAGTCTGTCGGACGGCTTAAAGTTAAGAAAATATCCGATTCCTTGAAATATTTGAAGTCTTACAAAACAGAGTCTGAGATTCAAACTGCTTAAAATAGAAATTAACTTTATTGGTGAAAAAATTTACAGTTGCTCGCTCCATGTAAGATCTGCACTCAAAAGCTGGAAACTTGTGCAGGTCTCACTAGTACTCAAGAAAGTAAAGAGTAATCTGCTGATTAGACCCTTACCACTGATGTCAATTTGCAGTAGGATATTGTAACATATATTGTGTTTGAACATTATGAAATACCTTGAAGAAAATGATCCATTGAAACTGTCAGCACGGATTCAGGAAATATTGTTGTTGTGGAACACAACTAGCTCTTTATACACCCAAAGCAGTGAGCCCTACCGAAGGATTTCAAATTCATTCCATATTTCAACATTTTTAGAAGGTTTTTGAAACTGTTCATCACAAGTGGCTTCTAATCAAATAACATGCTTATGGAGTACCATTTCAGTAGTGTGACTGGATCATGACTTCCTGTCAGAAAGGTCACAGTTTATAGTAATTGACAGAAAGTCATGGAGTAAAACAGAAGTGATATCTGGCATTCTCCAAGGAGGTGTTATATAGGTCCTCTGCTATTCCTAATAGCTGACCACACATGAGCAGATTTCTGCGATGGGCCAAATCTGTGGGCCAGTTCTGTGGATAATTTTTACAGATCTGGCCTGCTGATCTCAGGTCTGTCGTTATCCTCTAATGTGACTCGTCAGGCCAGATGCCGGAGGCCATAGGTGATTTCAGGAGTCTTGATTGTGTCTCACTGAAAGTACTTTGTACAGTGCAGGCTTTTTAAGACATTGTTTGATGGTTATACATTTTTTGGTTTGCAAAATTCATTTACATTGTCAAGAAGTAGTTGTTATAAAGAATAGTAGGAAGAAAATTGTGACATCCAATGGCAGTTTATACACTGTGTTCTCGTGTACCTCTAAAAAGAAAACTCGCACCAAATGGGTGAAAAAATGCATTATCAAAAGGCAACATTCTAGCCGTATAGTCATGATTCAGAATCTTCAAGATTCTGAACCTGGTTCCTACAAGAGATGCTTAAGGATGTGTTGGTTTATTCATGGCATAAATTTCTTTTTGTTGATGTAGAGCAACCGGTCCGGCACAGAAAACTGTTTTCTAATGGTTAATGGTGTGCTTCTGGGTGTTCTTCGGAGTTGTTGTTTCCATTTTATGCACAAAATTTTGCTGACTGATCCAGTTGTCATCTTCAGGTGCTGTGAGTTTTGCTGTTGAGTGTACTGTAGTTGCTGTCTGGTGGGCCTCGTGCTGTAGAAACAAGACACAGTAATGTGTGAAAGTATTTCATCATGACCAAGATTTGAAGGTTTCATCCTTTGCAAAGAAAAGCAATTTGTAATCCTTGTAAAATAATGGACGTAGCACAGTAATGCATAATAAAATAGTGGAATAGGACAATAACTTTTTATTGGTTCATCCTTTCCTTTTTTTCCCTTCTTTCAGAGGCCACCACTTCTGAGTTTTTTTCTGAAAGTTGATTTGAAATTTTCTAGACTATTTTTTATTACACATTGGAATTTTGTGTAGAAATGCTTCAACCATCTCTTCATACACCCTCCTTTTTACATTCTTGTTCATGAGTCATTTTCTACAAAGCCTTTCATGGTATAATTCTCAAAATTGTTTGATGTGGTCATTGGTTCATTCACTCACAATATTGGAAGCAACTAGAACTGACTGTCACATGAAAACATCATGAAAAATCATAGACTATCTGAGCTGGGCCTTTTGCAGAAATCTGTGCATGTCCAGCCAAAATGAGGCTGGATTGCCCGTTCAGAGAACTGCAGGTAAGGATCTGAAGGTCGTGTCTCCACTAATGCACAGGCAGGGGCTGCAGGTGTTCCAGAATCTGTTGGAAATATCCCTAAAATGCACCCGTTTATGGCTCACTAATCTATATAAATGATTTTGCTGACAATATGAGCAGCCCTCTGAGATTGTTTGCAGATGATGCCATCGTTTACTACCTAGTAAAGTCATCAGAGATCTAAATGAACTGCAAAAAGATTTAGACGAGATATCTGCATGGTGTGAAAAGTGGCAATTGACTCTGAACAATAAAAAGTGTGTAGTCTTCACTTCAGTACTAAAAACATTCCGTTAAATTTCAGTTACACAATGAAAGTACAGATTTGGTTGTAGATTTGACTAAATGCCTAGGGATTATGGCACAATTACAAACAGCTTCAGGTGGAACCATCAAATGGAAAGTGTGGGGAAGTTGAACAAAAGACTATGTATTATTGGCAGAACACTTAGAAAATGAAACTAATCTACTAAAGAGACTGCCTACATAACACTTGTCCGTCCTCCTCTAGGGATTATGCAATTTTTATCTGATGGGATTGAGGAAGGAGATTGAAAAAATTCAAAGGAGGGCATGCTCGTTGTGAATTATAGTGAAATGGGGGAAGGAGTGTCACAGATATGATATGTGCGAAGGAGTGGCAACTAGCAAAACAATGAAATTTTTTTGTTGCAGTGAGATCTTTCCAAGAAATTTCAATTGCCAACTTTCTCCTCCAAATGTGAAAGTACTTTTTTGACATCCATCTACATAGGGAGAAATGACTGTCGTAATAAAATAAAAGAAATCCGAGCTCGTATGGAAAGATATGTGTGTTCATTTTTACTGTATGCTGTACGTGTGGAATGGTAGAGAAATAGTCTCAAGGTGCTTCAGTGAACTCTGTGTTAGGCACCAAGTATGGATTGCAGAGTAATTGTGTAGTTGAAACTGTCAAATTCAGTTTTTCCAAGGAAAGTCCGAGATAAAATAACAACAGTATGGAAAGGATAGATTGTTACTGACCACATAGAGAGGCACAATGAAAAAGGATTGCTGAGTATAATTAACTAATTTTTAATATTTCTAGTATTCTTTTTCATTGTGCCTGTCTGTGACTCAATACCTCCTCCATATGGTCAGTTTTTTCATGTTTAGTTGCAAAGAATGACCACTTAGCCAGCACTGATCTTAAAATCATTTTGATGTAGACTTACTGTAGGTTTATAAATTTTTCTGTTGCCTTGCACAATCATTAATACAATAGTGGAATCACAATTTTTAAATTTGATGACTGTACAGATATGTTTCATATTGTCAGTATGACACAAAGATACTTAATTAACCTTTCAGTACCTTTTTAGCTTAATTATTGCAGGATGTATAGTGCAGGAGTCAAATATTCAATTGTACCCATGGGCTGCGTCCTGGACGGTAAAACAGTAATTTTCACTGAAGTCCATTCACACTGTGATGATGTTTACCTTAGGTGGACCTATAATTGCATCATATTACTTTGATTGATACTTTGCAGTGTAAGTATGTGGAAAATGTTTTTTTCAGATTAGATGAAAGGTCCTGAATAAAGTCAGCCATGTTTGTAAAGGTGTGATTTTTTGTGTTCAGTCTGTCAGAATCCACTGAATAAAGGCAGTTGTCTTACTTCATCACAGTTTTCAGTTTTTGTTTTTTAAGAAACTTACTAATTTTTCATTTGGAGGACATTAATTACATTGGTGTAGCATAAACGCGCAGGTCAAGTTTTCACATAGTATTGTCTTTTTGAGATCCATTATAGTTTTCTTCAAATGGTACTGCGTCAGGTACTAAAATTATGATCTGATGGACGGTACAGACACATACTGAGTGGCCGCCATTAGCATGTGCTAAAATGCACAGTCTGGGGGAGAGTGAACAGAATTTACAAAAACCTACTTTCATTTCAGAATAATCACTTCTAAAATTTGAATAGAAACCATATAAAGGGCATAAAATCAACCATTTTCTTTCATATTGTTTTCTTCTCTTTGCATTTCCCATCTTTCATACCTGGTAAAATTCTAGTCCATTCAATACTTTGGTAAAAATTCATTGCTATGTCAGTTACTTCAGGGTTCGGTTTTCTCTCTCTCTCTCTCTCTCTCTCTCTCTCTCTCTATAAATATGTAAATGTATCAGTGTTTGTCACACACAGTGTTTCAAATTTTTGTTAAGACCAGTTCAGTGACATGGTGATGAGCTCAATTTGTTTCTTGTTTGTAGCTTGGTGTAAATTATGCCTAATCTTCTTGAGCAATAAGTTCACACCAATAGCCGTTTCTTCTACAGTATTTTTTGATATAGTACCATTTTTTGGCGTTTCAATTTCTAATACAGGTTTTGTTTCTTTTTTATATTTCCCTTAGTTTTCAAGTTTAACTTTTACACATGTCTTTTGACAGTTCTCATTAAGTGCATGCAGTTTTAGAGATGAGCACCTTAGTTTTGTGAAAGTAGTATTCAAAGAGTTCATAGATATGGAAAAATTGCTACCAGCATGCAGATATTTGCAGTTTTTCGATTGAAATATGACCAATCATTTGAGCCATAGTTTTTCGATAAAATATTATTTATTAAAATGAATATCACTGAAAATATAAAAAAAGCACTTAACGATTATTTTTACAGATGTTGGGGAGTGTCCCACAACCTTTATGTGATATTTACTGTAATGCTGAAGTGTATTTTTGCACAAAATAGAACACAAAAATGTAACTTTCCAATTTTTTTCCAGTCTTGGTGGCTCAAAGCAGTAATTTTGTTTACATCCCTTATACTTCAGAGTATATAACCACCAAATTTCACACATTTATTTGAAAATGAGTTGGAAACTTTCTCAAATCCCTGCCAACAATCCGTCGTGTTGCTTTGTTCCACTAAAATCCAATTTTTGTTGGATTTTGGTATAGATTTTAATGAATATCTTGTAAGTAATGTTGAAGAAGGTGGAATATCTAGCTTTTATGCGTTGTCTGTCTCCTTTACATGTGAAGTAGAATCTCTATAGTATATTTGCAGTTTTGGTAATTGTCTTTTTTCATAGATATGCTGTAAATAACACTGCAAATTATGAGTCTAGGGTTAAGCAGCTAGAATAAATTTCAGTTTTATTCTTTTGGGTGTGTAACCTTATTGTGATATGATAAATCTGCTGAATGTCTGTACAATTTCCTCTCTGCTTTTAGTTGTCTGGCCTCACAGCTGATGAAAGTTGATGTCTTTTCAACACAGGCTTCTGTTTTGTCTTCTTCATTCTGTTATTGTTTTCAGTTGTTTCTATTTCAGATTTTGATTGTATTGTTTTCACATTGTCACACATTCCCAGATAATTTTATTTATCATTATACAACTCCTGGCATCCCTTAAATGAGTCTATTTGAGATTTTATTTTCTTACTGTCTTTGTGCCTTAGAATATTTTTGTCAAATGACTGCCCCTGTCTATGCGTGTCTTCATTTACTAAGACACTAAACTTCATTTTTGATTTGATTTGGTATGTCACCCTATTTTTAAGTAAATGCTCATAGTCTACATTCAGGCTGCCTGTTTTTAATTGAGAGTACTAAGAGTCTATGATTGCTTGAAATTAAGAAGTTCTTTATACTGAACAATTTCTTTATTGTCTGGCAAAGTGTCAGTAACTTCATTTTTACTTCCATTTGGTTCTTTTCGAGTCCAATTTCTGATTGTTTTCTTTGTGAAGAAATTGTTAATGTAACGACTGTTATCTATGGTATCATATCCAATGTTTCCCATTGAAGTAAGTTTCTGTGATATTGTATAAAAAATCCTTCATTATAGTCCTATTGTTATATTTGCTGCCATTTATTGATTTTTGTAACAGTGGATTACCAACTAGGTAACCTTTTTTTTGGGGGCGGGCAACCACAGTCAAACTTTGACATTTTTTCAAAGAAAATTCCGCATTGGCTGTATGAATGATTTTTATGAAATCTGCGACTGGCTTTGCACCACTTATCGGTGCATCCTCAGGCAATATACACTATTTATAACATGATAATGTTGAACATTGCTCTGTAGCCACTCCCCACCATTCACGTCCAATATACCGTCATCTGGTGAAAGCGGAAGTTAAAATTTAAAAATCTTCTTTAAAAAAATTTTTAAACGATGGGAGCGGCAATGACCGTGCAAGTTGAGAGGAGCCACATGGCAGTGGACACGGCCTGCCTCAATTGTAGTGGTTTTCTCCACCACTTGATTGAGCTATGACATCTTTTAAACGCTTCCCCTGCCCTTCAGGAGACTTGGTTTCCAGCAACGCGTACCCTGGCCCTTCGTGGATGCTAGAGTTATTAGAAGAATTGTGCTATGTATGACACGGTATTGGGTGGAGTTTGCACATATGTTCTAAACACTCTGTATGGCGAACTTGTGCCTTTTAATACACCTTTGGAGGCAGTGGCTGTTCAGATAAGGGCATTTCAGTTTATTATTATGTGCAATGTTTACCACCCCTCCCATTGGTGATATGTCTCAGAGCGTATTGATTAAAAAACGGTCTTGGTTGCAATTCTAGTTTTTTATTTTTCAGAAGTGCGAATCGTTCAGGGAAAGTTTCCTGTGCCTTTCCATCTTTGCACCCTTCCCTTTAATTAGGTAATACATGCAAAATCAAGCACGGTAGCCATCCCATTGTGTGTGTGTGTGTGTGTGTGGGGGGGGGGGGGGGGGAGGAGGATCATCTAGTACCTGCATGGTGGTAGCCCCTGACCACACAAGGATCATAAGGCATTTCGCCTTATTTAGGCATCTTCAGGTTATCTTTTCTAGATGGACGTGGAAACACCAAGATCTGCATAACGCATTCCCGTTCACAGGAGTGAGTAACAGAACTGATTCTGTTACTCGCTCCTGTGAACGGGAACGCATTATGCAGATTGTGGTTTCTCCGTGTCCATCTAGAAAAGATGACCTGAAGATGCCTAAATAAGGTGAAACACGTTGTTGAAAAATAAAAAACTAAAATTGCAACCAAGACTGTTTTTTAACCAATACTGTTAAGCACTGGTTTGCTGTATGCCACATATGGATTGGAAGAATTTCAGAGCGTATTGTTGCATTGGTTTCTCAGCTCCCCACACCTTTCCTAATCTTGGGTGACTTCAATGCCCATAATCCTTTCTGGAGTGGAACCATGATCACTGGCTGTGGTAAAGACCTCAAAAACTTACTGGCACAACTTAACCTTTGCCTCTTGAATACTGGTATCCCCACACTCTTTGTTGTGGCACATGGAACTTCTTGGCCATTGACCTTTCCATTTTGAGCCTTTGTCTTCTCCCACCCATCCACTGGAGAGTCCATGATGACCTGTGTGGTACTGACCATTTGCCAGTCTCCCTGTCCCTCCCTTAGCGTGCTGTGGATGCCTGCCCAGATGGGCTTTCAACAGTGCTGACTGGGGTGCTTTTGCCTCTGCTGTCACCCTTGGCTCCCTGCAGCCTGGAAATGTTGATAGGTAGTCCAGAATACAACTACAGCCATTCTTTCGTCAGCTGAGTTGCTGATTCCTATTCCTCAGACATGCCCCGATCGAAGACAGTACAGAGTCCATTAGAGATCGTAGGCAAGCTCTCCAATGCCATAAACAGCACCCATCAACGGAGCATCTCATTGCCTTTAAGCGGCTCCTTCGCCCTCAATAAAACGACAGAAGAGAGAATGCTGAGAATGGTACTTTTCAACCCTTGGACTTGAGCCTCAGCACGTAAGGTTTATCAACTTGTCTTTCATGTTCTAAAACAGTGGGTGGAGTGAAAGCATTATCTTTTACTGCACACCACCTGGAGCCATATAGTACTCCATTCAGCAAATGAGAATTTGTCGGTGTCCTGATACAACTCCAGGGCCGAACTGCATCCATAACTTAATGATAAAGACCTTACCGGTGGATTGCCAGCTTTATATCCTTGCATCTTTAACTGCTTCTGGATGAGGGTGCATTCCCGCTGCAATGGCGAGAAAGCATCATTGTTCCAGTGCTGAAATGGGTAAGCACTCACTAGAGGTGGACAGTTATCGCCTAATAAGTCTCACCAATGTTCTCTGTAAGTTGCTTGAATGCGTGGTGAGCTGGTGTCTGTGTTGGCTCCTTGAGTCTCAGGGTCTTCTGGTTCCATCCAGGATCGTTCTTTCTAAGGCTGATAATCTG
Organism: Schistocerca cancellata; assembly: GCF_023864275.1. Lineage (NCBI taxonomy): Eukaryota > Metazoa > Arthropoda > Insecta > Orthoptera > Acrididae > Schistocerca > Schistocerca cancellata. The sequence continues at coordinate 910,813,775 of NC_064626.1, read as the reverse complement.
CTTCACCTGGAATCCGCCGTATGAACAGCTTTTGCCCGACATAAATACCTTATAGCTGTCTTCTTCAATCCTACAAAAGGCTTATGACACTACATCGTTGCTTCCTTACACGATTGGAGTCTCTGGTGTCTGCTCCTGAATTTTTATCCAGAACTTCTTGTCGCACCACATTTTCCAGGTTCAAGTTGGTGGTCCCGACAGTACACCCCTCCTCCCCCACCCCACCCCACCCCACCCCACCCCTCATATCAACCGTAGGGCTCTGTACTGAGTGTCCCTCTCTTTCTAGTAGCCATCAATGGTCTACCAGCTGCTGTGGGGCTGTCAATATCACCCTCCTTGTGTGCTGAAGACTTTTTCCTCTACTGTTGCTCATCTAATGTGAGTGTTGGTGAATCTCGACTGCAAGGTTCCATATGAATAGTGCAGGCATGGTCCCTCACACAAGGCTTTTGGTTTTCAGTTGCCAAGACTTGTGTCATGCATTTCTGTCAACATCGTACTGTTCACCCACAACCAGAACCGTATCTCAACGTTCAACTACTCAATGTGGTGGAGACTTACCACCTTTTAGGACTGGTCTTCGATTTTTGGTTGATGTGGATTTCTCATCTTTGCCAGCCTAATAGAAGGTGCTGGCTGCGCCTTAATACACTTTTCTGCCTGCACCTTAATACACTTTGCTGCCTGAGTAACACCAGCTGGGGTGAAGTTTGTGCTACCCTTCTGAAGCTTTACAAAGTCCTGATACAATCCCTTCTTGATTATGGGAGTTTGGCATATGGTTAGGCATCTCCCTCAGCATTGTGGATATTGGATCTGATACACCACTGTGGGGTTTGACTTGTGTCAGAAGCCTTTCGAACCAGCCCTGTGAATAGCTGACTCATGGATCCATTGCGGATCTGGTGCCAACAACAGCTTATCAGTTGTGCTACCCACATTCATAGCTCCCCTAAGCATCTAAACCACCATCTTCTCTTTCCAAAGCCTGAAATTCATCTCCCACAGTGGCGGCCCATATCAGGGATTAAGTCGCAATCAGCATCCAGTCCATCCTCTATGACCTCCAGTTGTTTCCTCTTCCACCTTCCCTCAAAGCCCTCTTACATACATCTCTGTGGTGGATCTCTAGGCCATAGCTTCGTCTTGACCTGTCACAAGGTCTGAAAGACTCAGTCCCTCCGGAGGCTCTCCACTGCCAATTTTTCCCCAACCTTGGAAAATCCCAGAATTCAGAAGTAGTCTATAGTGATGGTTCGATGGTTACTGGTCAAGTGCACTTTGCTTATACTCACACGGGACGTACTTAATTGGGTTCCTTGCTGGATGCCTGTAGTGTTTTCACTGCGGAGTTGGTAATGATGTCTCATATTCTTGAGCACATCTGTTCTTGCACTGGTGGGGTCCTTTCTCATCTTCAGCAACTCCTTGAGCAGTTTACAAGCTTCCAACCAGTATTAACCTCACCATACCTTAATCATTGCCATGCAAGATTTCATCTTGAACAATGTGGAGGCTAAGTGACCTTCGGCTGGACCTCGGGCCACATCAGAATCCCGGGGAATGAACAGGCTGATAGCATGGCTGTACTGTTTACCAGTAAACTTGACTCTTCAGGTCAGTATTCCGGAAACAGACGTCCGATTGGGAGCACGCTGTCAAGTTTTAGGAATCTGGAATATGGACTGGCTCACTCTGACTTTGTCAAACAAACTGTGGCTGATAAAGGAGATGACAAATCTGTGAGAGTATCAGCATTCCATTGGATATGCTATGCATCTATGAAGACTATATTCTGCTTATACTTTAATTTCACATTTCAGCAAGACATTCTGAGCAGTTTTGTCATACCATTTTCATGGATGTCAAACTGATTTTGGTCTACTGACTTTGATACCATCTGTATGACTAAAGAAATTACGTGTTTAACAATGATGGAAATTCCTAACTGGATTAATATGTAAAACAAAGAAAAGGCAACCACTCACCTATTGTTGATTGATGTATGGAGCCTAGAAATGTGCAACACAAAACTGTATTTGCACTAGCTTTTGAGCTCTTTCCCTTTCTCTAGTAGATATTTCTCTGGCAGTAATGTGCACTCACTCGTGTGCGTTTTTTTTTTTTGTTTTTTTTTTGTGTGTGTGTGTGTGTGTGTGTGTGTGTGTGTGTGTCAAGGGTTCAGTTAGTTTTTATATTACCTCGTTGCTGATCTTCAGCTCCTAGCAGTCTGTGAACTCCTGACTCGTTGTTATACTGTTTTATGTCTGTTGAAGAATGCTATTTATATCCAGAACCAGAACTCCACATCTCTGATTTGTGTGAAGGCTTTTATTATGCCTTTTACTACAAGTGTGATCTGAACTTAATCAATTCGGTACACCTTCTGTGAACCAACTCCATGCTTGCCAAGCAAAAAACGAAGAGTCTGTACATTAGCATTTACATTATTATTATTATTATTATTATTATTATTATTATTAATCTGATGGTCATTGGTATTCTATGATATCATGTTTTGTGCACAGGATTCTTTGCCAACACTGATCATTCTGTGCATCGGGAGGCCAATCGTCACTTTAATGTTTCTTGGGAGACAGGGGACACACTAAGCTAAGCTCATGTGGAATACCTATAATTAAAAGAGAGAGAGAGAGAGAGAGAGAGAGAGAGAGAGAGAGAGAGAGACACCTGCTCCTTGGCAAGTCGTCCCACTAAATAATTAAACTTTTAACCTGTGTACAATTTTTGTAGACAAACAAATGAACAGATCTTCTACTAATAACACCTGTTCATTTATATTTAAAATTGACACAAAATTTCCCCGTCATTCAACGAAATCATTTATTTTCATGAACTTTGGTCACACGTCACCTGGGAAATCTCGTAACATCACTGTGTGTGTGTGTGTGTGTGTGTGTGTGTGTGTGTGTGTGTGTGTGTGCGCACCCACTTATACTAGAGAAAGCTTCTATAAACACTAGTTTCTATTGTGTATTTCTTTGCACCACACATTAGTCAGCCATATGTGAGTGGTTGCCTTTACTTTATTTTGCAAAATGATGCCATAAACTTGTAGTTGCTGCACAGATTAAAGTGTATAAAAGCAACTATAATGTTGTAGCCACATAAACGAACAACATGCTACAGATTTCGTACAAAGTGCAATTCTAAGCCTCCTCTCTAGAATGATCACAGACAGCAACAAAATGGACATCACTGAAATGATTTCGATTGCAAAAGTGGAAATATTGTGCTCAAGCAAACCTGACAGCAATGAGAATAAATTTTAATAGCAAATTTGCTCAAAAGTAGCAAATGATATGTTCTAGTCAAGTATACCTGGACCAGCCAAACCAGGCACTCATGTAAAGAGTGTATGTGGAACTTAGCAAGGAAACTCCCATTTATCAGTGCTTGACAACACTGAAATAGATCTGAGTACATATATAAACAATGTAGTGAGTTTTATTCAACAATGACATTAATGTAGTTTCTCTTGAAATAATATTATCAGTAGATCATATTCTTATGCTTTATATACTCATGTCAGACTCATGAACTACTGTTGTAAATACTCTTGTACTTGCTTGATTTGACAATCATACTGAGATAAAAAATGACCGATTTTGTAAAATGTGAGAAATCGTTTTCATGTACATTCACATGACAGCTCCTGGCAATCACTGTTTGCCTCTACACAAATAAAATGTACACAACCATGATTCAGCAGCCATACAGACAAGCTCATGATGAGTTTAGTACTTATCAAGTTCAGGTCAATAGAAACCATCATCTATTCTGACTGTGATGAATATGACTGATGAAAATTATTATGAAAGACTCTGTAGTACAGATGGATGTGTTAATAGTCCTCAACATGCAATTTTTCTGTATGCCTTACACAATCCGCCCATGCTGAGATTGTGATGCTCTCAATCGCTGCGTGCATAAGACTCTCAACCTGTGCAATTTTAGAAGTATTCCTTTTCTCTGTGAAGTAGGGTTTCAGCTGCCTCCATCTCACCTCGATTGGGTTTTAAGGGCAATGATATGGTGGCAATTTAATTACGTGGTGCCCATGTTGTTAAGCAATGTCGTCTGTATCATAGATACTGTATGCTGGTTTATTTGTGCTGGCAGCCAGCATCAATTCCGCTCTGGTTTGTAACAGATTTTGAGAGATACTATTGCTTAATAACCAAGTAATAATATTGGAGTTCTTGGTATATGTATTAGGGCTTTGTTGAGTTGCACTGAGTGGACACTGGCATTGTCCATCACAATAACTGAATTTGAGTGGAAGTATGATGATAATTGTTTTGTAAACCATTGTTGAAATACAGCATATGTCGTGTCAGTGCAGAACTCTTAGACTTTGAAGCCTTAAATATTAATTTACTATCAGGAATAAACCATGTGTCCACTGATGCTGCACGTACAGTTGTAAGAAGACTATATATACCTGTTGGAACCAACAGGCCTATCATTCGCTTTCCGGCACTTTGCCCTAGCATGGTTCTGGTTCACGTAAGTTTCATTAATATAATAAATGCGAGATGTTCCTTGTCTCAAATCTCCTGCATTTTTCTTAAAAATACTGTCCTAGCAGTCACAGCAACACTTCTCTTCATAAGGAATTTTCTCCCATTGCTTATCTTCAATATGCTTAGCATTGTCCATCGATTGCTGCTAAAATCAAAGTTTTCAGTTGGGTACTCGTGCCTCGAATACTCTTAACGCTTTGGGCGACTTAAAGTGGTGAAGTATGTGTGAAAACTCCCACTTCTTTAACAATATGACCCACTTGAGATGGTCAGCCGGCTTTCCTTGCTGGTTAGCTTGCTGCTGCAACCTCTTTTCCTCTTTGTCTCTGAAGTATATTTGCTAGGAACAGGAATTTCTCAAGACTCATTCTTCTTGTAAAATTAAGCAGATGTATACAGTTTCTTTTGCTTCACTTAACGATGTATATTTAAACATCAGACTTTTGCAAATCTCATTCACCACCTAAACAAATGCTGTCATGTAAGTCTCCTCGTGTATCCAAAGGTTAGAAACAAAGTTCATTTACACATATGAGAAAGTTGGCTTAAAACCCAAGTCCATTCTCATCCTGAATATGAATACATGTCTTATCCTTTCCAAGTCCAAGACGAGCATTAATTAACAATATTTCAACTGTTCTTCTTTTTTGCACTACAATAGTCAAAGTTATAAAACAGCACAGAATACATAAACACTCCTTGTTCTTTCACTACGGCTTCCATGGTGCGACCGGCAAACACTTGTCTGTGCTGTTTGATCGCCGCGTCTACAGTTGTCTTGTGATAAACTTCAAACCTGCTCACACAGACAGGTGATGCGCAGTAAATAGGGTTCCTTTCTCCCACTCACAACTAAAATATCGGGTGTTCGAGACGGTGGAAGGCAGAGTGGTTCTAGAATTTACACAGAAATTCTTGAAGCGCTACAATACAAATGGAATATAGTATGATGCAAAAAAACCTTGGAAAAATTATCAAAGTCGCCTACCACCTTCTTATGATTGCATCACATTCCTGGCAGTTTAAAAGATACTGATCCAGTGGCTTTGATAGATGCAGTCACTTCACTGGGAATACACTGTACAGTTCTCAGTCACACATCACGCACCTCTGCCTCTCTTGCCTGGCTATTGGTAACATTTTGGCGAGCACCACTTGGCCACAAGTCATCTTCTTCAGACTGTCTTTCAAAGAGTTATACACTTGGGGCACTATAGCTCTTGCTTGCTTGTCTATGTCTGGGCACCTTTCTGATCCATCAACCTTAACAAATACTTTGCAAACAATTTAGCCTTTAATACAGTAGAATATTAAACAGTTCCATTCTGTAGCTTTATTAAGCCCACAACACATCTGACCTCCAAAATGATCTGACACTCTAATACTATCGAACCAATGACCCATTTTACCCTAAATTTCCTGCACTTCATGTCTATAGTCACAAATTTTTTGTCATCAGACTACTGGTTTCGGCCAGACCAAAACTGGTAGTCTGATGACAAAAAATTTGTGGCCATAGACATGAAGTAAAGGAAATTTATTCTATATTCAGGTCACTGTTCAATTTGTGACCAAGTCGCAGCTTGTGAGATTATTTACCTTAATTATTTTCTTGTTTTGTTTTCCTTTCCTGATTTTTTTCATGATGCTGTGCAGTGCCATCAACGCTTGCCATATTACTTCTCCATCTGCAGAGGGTCAAGGGCTGGAGGAGAGCTTTGAAGTATTCAAATTATGTAAAGGTCTTTTAAAAACTCTTCTGTATTTTGTTGTTCTGCCACTACAAATACAACACTGGGTGAACAGAACTCGTATCTGTACATCGGAACAATTTCTCTGTGTCCTCTTACAACAGAAAAAAATGACATTCCTCTTCAGTTTCTTTCAACTGTTTCTGGGCATTGTCATTGTTCGCAGCTTCTCTTGTTCTCTGCCTTTCAAACCACTGTCAAGCCTTGATGCCAAAGCATAAATGACCCCTTCACAGCAGATGGACACACACAATCGCTGTTATGGTGGTGGTGATCTGTGCTCGTGCAACTTGCCCTGACTCTGTGCCGAGTTCAAAGTTCTTTATGTGTGAATTACCTAAACAATGTTTTCACATGAACATCTTTCATCCGATTGTGAGGAAGAGGTGTAACAATATGTACATGTAGAAGACCTAACCACTACACATTCAAAGTACACTCAGCAATGCGTGAAACTTGCTCAGATGATTGAATGACGCTGTTGGCTGGAGCGTCATGTGGTACATTGTCTCTTGCTACTACGCATTGCTCCACCACCCACCTTCTTACCTGCACACCTCTATAACACCTGGGAGGACAGTTGTTTACTCGACCATGCAGGATCGTACAGCCACTTCACATACCAGGAGCCAGGAGACTGTCTTGGTTTGTACTAGATACGTATCCACACAGAGAGTGCGATGATTTGTGAAGCACCATGGATTGTTAGCACTGCGACTTGATGCGACAGCATAGGGTGTTGACAGTGGTGCTCCCAATGACAACACTGGACACACGAATTGTACCATGTCATCCAGATTGCTTTAGTTGTTGCATGATGTCAGCACCTGGCCTGATGGTAAACAATAAATAAAATAAAAAAATAAATAAAAGGTGTGCCACTGGTTACACAACACAATCAGCTTTGGCTCGCGTAGTTGGTAATATGGACAACAGGCATTATTTCTGTTAAAGTCCATGAGTTTGTCCTATCTTAAAGTTCTCTGTGACACATTTCTAGAAAATAACACAAGACTACTGTTGCATGTGCTGTCATGACCTCCCGTGAAACAGAGGATGTTCGACTACTACTTTGGCCAGCTCTAACCCATTGAAAACATATGGCCATCGATTGCCAAAGAGATTGGCACACCACTGTGTAACAGCCACTATGCTTGCTAAACTCTAGTCTAGAGTTAAAGCAGCATGAAATGATATACATGTAGTCAAAGCAACATGTTTCTTGCCACATACGTCTCGTGAAGTACATTTTGCTTAAGTGGAAGAAATTAGATCTCATATGGAACTTAATCACTGGACTTTCATCCTATTCAACATTTGTGCATGGAAGAAGATAGAGGCAAATGATAGTGGTACATGAAATATTCTTACCATGCACCATGAGGTGAAGTCACCATATGTGTCATCCAAGCTCAGTTAGTCAGTGCCCAACCAAGTTAAAGCAACTGTTTCTGTCAAAGGTACCAAATTTTGCTCCTTGTATATCCAAATTTCATCCACAAGCTTAATCATGTATTCTACTACTATACTGTACACACACACAGTAATAAACATTTCATTATTTGATGTGCTTTCTAGTGTTGCAAAGTTAATGGCATGTAGTGTAGTATGGAAACAGAGGTTGAAACACAAAGGACCAAACAATGAATTAAGTTTACAAGTTTGTTTCACTGGAGTTACATACAAATGCTTAAATTAAAGTTTGTGAGATAGTATACTGTAGTTGCTCAACGGAGGAAAGGTGACCGGATCTGATGGGACTCTTGCACAATTCTATACAGATTATGTGAAATAACTTTCTCTCTTCAAGTAGCAGTTTATATTAGATTGCTGTAGCAGTAAGTTATTGGCCACAGGCACGTGAATAAGCCTATAATGCCAACATCAGTATTTTGCAGAATTGTGGGACACATTTTAGGCTGCTGTGTTATGCTCTTCTTTGATACTGAAAATTTGCTCTGCAAGAATCAACAGGATTTTACAAAAACTGGTTTTATGAATTTAGCTTGTTGTGTTCATCCATAAGATCCAGAAAACTGTAAACAACTGAAGTCAACTTGCAATTATTGCTTTATGGAAAGCTTTCAATACAGTTTTGCAGTGTTACCTGATGAGCAGTATAAGAGATTGTGGAATATCAGACAAGATTTGGGATTCATTGGGCAACAAATAGAACTCAGACACTTGGCTCTTATCAAGGGGAAATTGTTATAAGTGGAAATATACCACAAGGGAGTGCTCTGAGTGTGCCACTATCATGATATGTGTAAAGTACTGGTCTGATGGATAATGCCTGAAGCTCCATCAGACTGTTTACGGGTAATGCTGTATACAGAGGGAAGTTGCAACAGCAAAATAATAGGGAAATGTGACATTTTTGTTTAGGGACTAGCTGTTGACCTTTAACATAAACTAATTTAAAGTTGTATGTGCAATTAGCTGGAAAGACTTAGTAATGGTTTTCGACGCAATTGATGATCAGTCAATAGGAATACAGTAGTCGTGACCATTTAATATCTGTCATCCTACATCACTTAACTGACTGAATTAATAGAGGTAACGTAGAAGGTGGAAAGATCAGCAGCATGTGACATGATGAGTTTGGTTAATTAGTGGAACTGAATCATGTAGGCACTTATTCAAATCCAAAGGCAGCTGCTACAGTAACGACATTAAGCATCATGCAAAGATTTGCTCTTAAAATTTTGAAAATGTATATTTCTGAGAGAGTCAAGCATTTATTTCCTCTCAGATATAATTTGTGAAGTGACCATGATGATAAAATGGAAGAAACTAGATGTCATATGGAGGCTTATCGACAGTTTTTCATCGTATTTAATGTTTGTGGATAATGGTGCATGAATACTCTTACCAAACACCACGAGGTGACTTGTGGCATACAGGTTAAAACTGCAAATGAATCAAATTAACGAGATAGAAAGAATAATCAAGCTGCTGTTGTGTACACCAGCAAACAGATAAATAAAAACTGATTAATTAAATTTGTATTAAGAATTGGAAAAAATTGAATATACTGAATACAGGTTTAATTCCATTAAGTTGTGCTACTTGGAACCAAGGATTGGAATTTTGATGTAGAAAAATAATATGTGCTACATCAAGAAATACATTTTGAAATATATTTGTCTTTCAAAACCACAGATTGAGTGAAGGATTGCCTGGTATTGAAGTAAAATTTCTGCTTTTTTTAAAAGTGTGTTGTTTCATAAAGTGTCCATTTTACTTATTTTGACACATGGATACAGATTTCTATTTTTCCATTCCTTCATGAAATGTGGAGTATCCCGCTGACCATCACATATCTTGCGTGATACTGTCTGTTAATGTTGCAAGGGTGATGTGTGATCAAAGAACAGTTGATAATATGACAAGTAGTGTAACTGTATGACATTTTTCTTTAACATGATATCCTAAGCATCAATTTTTGCTTTTACTGTGAACTGCATGTGTTTGTGCCTGTGCTCACACTTTGGAAGTGGGGAAAACATTATGTTCACTAGAAACAAAGCAACTTGTCATTGCTGGCACAAGCAATGTAGTTTTGGTATGCCATAACTGCTCATCCCGGAAGCATACAGTGTTACTTAATATAGTATTTATAGCTATACAAACTCTTTCTAAAGAATTTTAAATATGTTAATAATGTTATGAGAATTTGTGATGAGAATATTTGTTTCAGATATGCCTTTTCACATTTTATGCCACCAGACATGCATAGATTTTGTAAAGAGCTGTGTTGTAAATACAGTGAAGTGATTTTTCTTCTCTAGCTTGCCATATTGTTTTGGTATTCATACAGCATAAACTGTTTGTGGCTGAAGAACCTTATTACGATAGTTATTGCTTCATTGATCAGGAACTTCCTTTGTTTCAGGTTGTTATTATAGGAGAGCGTGGATTTTCTTTTGATCATGTATTTATCAAGGAAGGGCAGGAGACCATTTTTAATTTACTTATGACACCTGTCATAGAGAAGTTATTACAAGGTGTTAATTGTTCTGTTATTGCCTATGGACAAACAGGAACCGGAAAAACATACACAATGGGAACAGAACCACAGGTAAATACATGTGATGCTGTGTTTCCTGATTATCTATAGGCTGTTTGTTGCCAGTATTTAACAAAGTAAACCAGTTAAACTTTTATTATTTATTCTGTTCAGTCTTATGTTACTTGATTGTAGTTACTTCATTAAAGTAACTCACTCAGAGTTGGATTAGCAACAACATATGTCTTGAAACACAGAAAAATCAAATACTACGAAACATGGCCCCTAACTCATTTTGCAGACTGAACTGTGAAAGACTGATACAAATTATGAAATACAGAAACCATTGTGCACAAATTGAATTTTCTGTTTACAAATAGCTTTCTTAATAGCTAGAAGCATAAATGGACCATGTAGAATGTTGACATCCCAGCTAGGACATTGTTACATGATACACACATCATCAGCGAGAAAGAAGCTTCCAGGTGTGGGATAAACAAGATGGAAGTTGAATACCAACTCATTGGAGCTGTGTGTAACAAATGATTTATGTTGTGTAATGGTAAGCTCTAACACTGTCCTACTGGACCCAGTGGAAATGATGCCTTTGATTTGTTCTTATGGCAATCCTCCACTGATCCATGTTTCCTTAATGAAATTCTTGGATTGGCTCACAGCTAGAGACCATTCCTGTGGGGAAACTTTAACAATACTTCTTTTGTCTGCCTTTGCACCTCTCTAAGGATAAACTTTTTGTTTTTTCTTGCCATATTAGTTTTTACTTGAGGCTTGCATAAAGTCAAAATAAATGGAAATTGCACGGAAGATGCCTGGTTAAGCTGTGCCCTTTCACCATAATCAGTTTCCACAGAAACCAACTTGTTAATGCGGCTGCAAAGGAGGCTTGCTCCCTTACATGTCCTGCTCATTGCTCTGTTTCCCCTGCAAGCTGTTACCACATAATATGACCCAGAAGACCATGTTATGATGAGTGGCTCTGTGGTTAGCAATGCAGAGCAATAAGCTGTGGTTGGCGAAATTTTCAATGGGACCAGCTCCTTCTGACTATGATGAACTGAAGAAGTAGCACTTACATGTCTCAGAGTGACACATAGCTCTCTCTTACATCATGAGGCATCACCAGTGTGTCAAAGATGCGGTATGCAGTTGTCAATATGACGTATTTTAACTGAATGTTTTATATGACAACATGAGGGCAGATATATGTCTGCCACAGTATCTGCTGTCTATTTTAACTGATAATAAGGCAAGTATGGTTTGTGTCTTAATGTTTTGTGTGATGTCAGGACTCTTTCCCAAAATCGTAGTTGTGCACTTTCAGTGTTCTGGCGTAAAAGTCAAGTGCTGGCCATGGTCAGGAATGGTAGTGCCGACCATGAAGAAGATGTCAGCCAATAGTACGCTGACCGATCCCTCTCTTGGATGAGACCAAGACAGCAGCGGCCTCTAGGTGAAGAGAACATAAGTGCCTTGATGCCTGGCCATGGTCCAGCTGAAGACTAGCTGTTCTACGAGCTCTACAGCAGCGACTTAGGAACTGTTTTGTTTCACTTGTATTAGGAGTTGTATGTGTCTGTCACCCATTGTGTGCGACACACCGTTGTAAATTCTCAGAGTTAAGTATTGTCATTTATCTTGATTTGCTTGAATTGTTGTCTAGCGATCCGAGAAAGCAGGTTTCCTAGGCACCCCATACTCGACGAACAGGCAGGACACAACTTTTAGTGTGTCATCCAGTGGTTTAGTCACCAATTATATGGTTTGGTCACCCATTATATCCAGTAGTCACACAGCCACAGTAATCTGGCTCCATTTTAAATGTATCTCTGCTGGTATTTTATACTTGTTTTTAAGTAGTTATTCTGCTGTGTTCTACCTAAATTTTATCGATAGCTTTGTATGAATCTTCTGATGCCAATTTTGTATTTTAAATGTTTCTTTGTTGTTACAGCTTTGTTTTAAAATTATTTTTAATTGGTTTTCCTATTTCATGCAAATCACATAGCCAGTCCATTGACTGGATAGCTTGTTTTTTTGGCTGTACAGGTTCAATTAATGCTGACTTATGCATGCTAAGTTTAGCTTTCTGTGAGGCAACACTACCTGTCACACACTCTCCCTCCCTAACGAAATCCTAAGGACTTTGTGTAACATGATGGACTGGTGTTGCACTTTGCCCATTACTGTCATTGAATTTGGGAGGGGGGGGGGGATTTTGTAGCAGAAAAATATTAAAGTGAAAACTGGTCATTTCTTCACATTGATTCTAATTCTCCTGCTACCTATTGATACATTTGCAGCCAACAAATGTGTTTTCAGATGACCTCTTTTTCCAGCGGATCTTGTGTTGGGATGTATCACACTGCTACAAAAACATGACTCATACAAAAACATTAGTTCACATCAGCAGCTGACTAATACTGCAATGCTTGAAACATTACACTTCATTACATGAGATAAAGAACATGGAAACAGCTGATGCTCAACAGCATGTGCTTCTGTCCAAAATTGGTGTGGCTGCAGGATGTTCTCTGTCAACCTAATGGTGGGCAGAAGGGGAAGCTGGCTTGTAATTGTGATTTCTGTACAGGGACAAACTATCAAAAATCCCATGTTATTTTATCAAATTATTGATATTTGAACTTTTCTTCTTGCTGATGTTTTCCTGATATGCATCTAGAGCCTGGGGCACTGGCTTGATGTCAGTTGTAAACTCCATTTCTCAAGGAGATTTGGAGGCCTGCTTTGGCTACGTGAGTTGACCTTATTTTGACTCCGTAGGTCTTTGCATAAATTCTCTGTTCTGCTCTTGAAGGTGTCTTAAATCTCGCTTCTGAATTTTACTTTGTCTCAATCAAGGCCTGATGTGTAATTGCTCACTTTGTTGTCAAAGCATCTTTCTTTCAGGCTTTGGAATTGTGCATTTTGATCAGTAGGGTCTTAGGCCTTCTAGAAGTCAACAAAAATCACCACTAAATTTCTGTTTCTGAGCTTCAGATATGAAAGATCAGGGTGTATATGCCCGGGGAAATCTGTGAAAAAACCCGAAAATTTTCTCGTCTGGAAGAAATGCGGGAATGTTTTAGAATTCCAGGAATTTTTCATTGTTTTGGTTTTCAGTTAACTTTTTGTAATGATACTCTAAAAAAGAGTTTTACTTTAGCCCACTACTGCAGAATACTACTGCAGCAATAAAATATAAACGAGAGATTAACACCAAAATAAAACTTCAGATACAAAGAAAATGCATCATTTACAACAACAAAACACAGTGCACACAGAAGCATCTGCCAAAATCAAAATGGTCACAGACTGCAATACTTCATGACAACAAACTGCTTTCAATGCGTCTTTCTTGTGGGCCTTGTTTCGATGAGCGTGATGTCACAACTGTTTACATTTCAAACAGGCGGTGGGAAAATATTGCGAATGGTGGTTTGAGAAGTGTTACTTTCAAAGAATTATGCTACGTGTGAGAACGCGCGGTGAATTTCTTATGCCTGATTCTTCTTCATTTGCCGTTTCCATAGGGTTGCTAAGATTTTCTTTGGGGACCTCAAAGGGTGAAGACGGGACAAGTCTGTTCTGTAGGAGACGATTTGACACCAAACCACCTCCGGCGTCTCACTCAAGTACCCGAGAGGTAGGGATCCTGGGGAAGGGGGATAGGAAGGGTTTCCTGTCTTTGGGGCTTTCTTCTCTCTCTCCTTCGATCCTAGCAACCACATTTATTTTTTTCCTTTCTTACTTCTCATCTTGAGGACCTGTCTGTCATTTCACTATTTCCATATTCATAAACATCTATCCTTGAAGTCCTTCCTTATTTCCATGGTTACTAATAACCTACGTCTTACCTTTAGATAAGAAGGCTGAAGAATCAGACTACATGAACACACATCCACATATTTATTTTTTATTTTATTTTTTATTTTATTTTTTATTTATTTATTTTATTATCCATCTTTAGGCATTAAAAATGCAATTGATGTCGTCATTTGTGTACATATACAGTTTACATAACTAACAGAAATGGTGTAATATATTGTAGATCATTATTGTCTAATAAGATACAAAAATTTGTCCTTGATGCTGCACAAGGTATTTGCATTATATTTACATGTATAAGTTTAATCTAAGTGAAACTATATTAATACTGGCACTTAAGATCATCTTTAGTGCACATTATAAACTCTTCTTCTGTATAAAAAGCTTTTTCTCTAAGCCATTTCTTTGTGACACTTTTAATCTCATTAAGTGACACATTATGTGCCTCTATTGGCAACATGTTAAATAGTTTTATTCCCATGTACCTGTAACTATCTTGAGTTTTCTTTAGTCTAGCAACTGGGATGTCAATTTGTTGTTTTATACGTGTGTCATGGTGATGGATAGATTGTCGTAGTTTGTGACTATGTTGGTTCTCTTTTGTGTGTATCAGACAACTTAGTATAAAGAGGGCTGCAACTGCTAGTATTTTTAGATTTTTGAAATATGGTCTACAAGACTCGTTATTTCTGACTCCATGGATGCATCTGACTGCCTTCTTTTGCCAAATGAAAACTTGTTTTCCTCCGGGTGAGTTTCCCCACAACAAAGTGGCATATGTTAAATGGCTGTGGAAAAAGGTATAGTATGCATTGAATAATAACTTACCACTAACACAGACCTTAGTTTACCTAACAAATATGTCACACGTCCTAACTTAGTACAAATATAATCGGTATGACTCTTCCACGTTAATTTTGGATCAAGATGGATCCCAAGTAGTTTAGCTGAGACACAATCAATCTCATCACTCTTAGCACACAAGCTAAAGAGAATATTTACAGTTTTATCATGATTTATATGCAAGTCATTGAGTTGGAACCACTTGATGGCTGCTCTGAGATGAGCCTCACTTTCCTCGTTTAATTTTCGTAACTCTTTCCCTGCTGTAACAGCAGCAGTATCATATGCATAGAGTTTGGATTTACATAACATGATGCTGGGCAGGTCATTTACATATATTATAAAAAGTAAAGGTCCAAACACAGAGCCTTGTGGTACACCCTGCATGATATCCAAGGCATTTGACCTCATATTATTAAAGTACACAATTTGTTTTCTGTCGCTCAGATAGGATCTGATCAGAGATAGTTCTCAGCCTTTAATACCATAGCAGTGCAGTTTTTCTAGTAGTATCCTGTGACTGAGTCAAATGCCTTGCTGAGGTCCACAAGAGTGGCATTAACTGATAATCCTGATTTGAATGATGACAATATATATGAAGCAACATCTTAAACTGCTTTTGCCGTTGACAGGCCGGACCTGAAGCCATACTGAAAGTCACTAAGAATATTATTTACAGACATGTTGACTGATTTGGATCTGTATGCAATATTCCACTACTTTTGATATGATGGATACAAGGGAGATTGGACGGTAATTATTAGCATAAGACTTGTCACCTTTCTTGTGCAGTGGAGTAATGACTGCCATTTTTAAGGATGAAGGAAAACAGCCACTGACAAACATCCGGTTCATAAGAGAACAGAGTGGATGTGGCTATTACAACTGCTATTTTTTTTATTACAAAATTGGAGAGACTATAAATGTCTTCTGATTTTGAGTAACTTAGTTTTGCTATTGCAGTTTTAATATCTGTTACTTTTACTTCTTTCCATTTAAACACAGGAACCATATCCTCAAAATTTTGTAGAAATGAATTTCTGTTATTTGATATATGGTTGTTGTCACATTTACGGATATGTTCATTTGCAGCACTGTTATTCATACTGGCAGCATTAATGAAGAAGGTGTTGAAATCATCCGGTGTGATACAAGCATCAGATGAATTATTTTTGTTAACATCTTTATTTCTACCCAGATGAGTCTTGATAACAGTCCAGGCTGCTTTGCATTTATTTTGGGACTTATTAATATAATCATCATTTGCCATGCACTTGCTTAACCTAATTTCTGCCTTGTATTTGTTCCTCAAACTTATGTAGTTTGCTTTTTCGGCTTCACTATTTTTTGATTTGTCATAGGAAATCATAAACAGAGTTCTGTGCCTTTGTAGGTCAGGTGTGAATCAGTTATGCGCTGATGTGAGACCATGTTTCCTCATAGTTCCCTTATTTTTTCTCATTACTTTAGGGCAGCAAGTTTAAAATGTATCTGACAATGCACTAATGAATAACGCTTTTTCAATATGATTACTTTTCAGCAGAATGTAATTCCAATTTGTCATCTTTATTTGTGTTCTGTAGTTATCAATGTTCTCTTCATTCAAAAGCCTAATGTACTTAATTTTATTGGAGACAGATGCTGGCTCTTCTGTTATCAATTTTAACCAAATACCTTTATGGTCTGATAAAAAATTAGTATTGAATAGCCCTAGTTCATACTGATTTGTCTCAACATTTGTGATTACATTATAAAGGCAGGCAGACTGTCTTGTTGGGCTTTCATTAATGCAGTGCAGATCATGTGATCTTAGCGTATTCAGAAGATTAAGTTGTTTAGGTGTGTTCTGCCTTATATCGATATTTATGTCACCAAAAATTAAAATCCTATATTTAGGCCACTTATCGAGGTGACCTGAGTTGAAACAAAGCCCCGGAAGTAGACAACATTCCATTAGAACTACTGACAGCCTTGGGAGAGCCAGTCCTGACAAAACTCTACCATCTGGTGAGCAAGATGTATGAGAGAGGCGAAATACCCTCAGACTTCAATAAGAATATAATAATTCCAATCCCAAAGAAAGCAGGTGTTGAAAGATGTGAAAATTACCAAACTATCAGTTCAATAAGTCACAGCTGCAGAATACTAACACGAATTCTTTACAGATGAATGGAAAAACTAGTAGAAGCTGACCTCGGGGAAGATCAGTTTGGATTCCATAGAAATATCGGAACACGTGAGGCAATACTGACCCTACGACTTATCTTAGAAGCTAGATTAAGGAAAGGCAAACCTATGTTTCTAGTATTTGTAGACTTAGAGAAAGCTTTTGACAATGTTGACTGGAATACTCTCTTTCAAATTCTGAAGGTGGCTGGGGTAAAATACAGGGAGCGAAAGGCTATTTACAATTTGTACAGAAACCAAATGGCAGTTATAAGATTCGAGGGACATCAAAGGGAAGCAGTGGTTGGGAAGGGAGTGAGACAGGGTTGTAGCCTCTCCCCGATGTTGTTCAATCTCTATATTGAGCATGCAGTGAAGAAAACAAAAGAAAAATTCAGAGTAGGTATTAAAATCCATGGAGAAGAAATAAAAACTTTGAGGTTCGCTGATGACATTGTAATTCTGTCAGAGACAGCAAAGGACTTGGAAGAGCAATTGAACGGAATGGACAGTGTCTTGAAAGGAAGATATAAGATGGACATCAACAAAAGCAAAACGAGGGTAATGGAATGTAGTCGAATTAAGTCGGGTGATGCTGAGGGAATTAGATTAGGAAATGAGACACTTAAAGTAGTAAAGGAGTTTTGCTATTTGGGGAGCAAAATAACTGATGATGGTCGAAGTAGAGAGGATATAAAATGTAGACTGGCAATGGCAAGGAAAGTGTTTCTGAAGAAGAGAAATTTGTTAACATCGAGTATAGATTTAAGTGTCAGGAAGTCGTTTCTGAAAGTATTTGTATGGAGTGTAGCCATGTATGGAAGTGAAACATGGACGATAAATATTTTGGACAAGAAGAGAATAGAATCTTTCGGAATGTGGTGCTACAGAAGAATGCTGAAGATTAGATGGGTAGATCACATAACTAATGAGGTACTGAATAGGATTGGGGAGAAGAGAAGTTTGTGGCAGAACTTGACTAGAAGAAGGGATCGGTTGGTAGGACATGTTCTGAGGCATCAAGGGATCACCAGTTTAGTATTGGAGGGCAGTGTGGAGGGTAAAAATTGTAGAGAGAGACCAAGAGACGAATACAGTAAACAGATTCAGAAGGATGTAGGTTGCAGTAGGTACTGGGAGATGAAGAAGCTTGCACAGGATAGAGTAGCATGGAGAGCTGCATCAAACCAGTCTCAGGACTGAAGACAACAACAACAACAACAACAACAACAACATCGAGGTGTAGTATCAGTTTCTGTAAGGCCTGTGTAAATACTTCAACCTCATTATCAGGTGTGCGGTATACAGACACAATTATGAGTTTTAACATGGGCAGTAACATTGCTGCTATTTCCAGTACATTTACTATACAGTAATCATTAACACTAAGGGCACTGTAATCCAAGTCTATACCACTACTAACATATATATAGAGTCCCCCCATAGTTGTGTGTTGGTCTACAATAACCTGTTACTAAATCACAGCCTGGGGCTACATATAACTGCAGTTGGTCTTCACTTAACCAGTGTTCATTGATACATAATATAATATTCTTGTTCACGCCTAACAAAAAACTCAGGTCATCAGTTTTGTTTCTTAATGACCTGATATTTATATGTACAAATAATAATGAGTCATCTTCACAAAGGGGTAGGTCTGGATTCCTCTGTAGCAGTATATCAGTTTGTTCACTTTGCTTGTACATTCTTCTGTCACTTTTTGATTGTGTACTTATACACTTCTACACAAACATTAAATTATATAAGACAAAGCCTGTCACGATGTGATAACTGCCAGGTGTTTTGGGGGAGAAAGATGTGTACATAAGGAATTATGCTCACATATATGGGGAGTATGACAGTTCTACACCAAATATACATAAGAAGAGGTACACATACATAATGAACAACTATAAATTAGTAATGAGTAATGGATAAATAAGAAAAAGGTGTGAGCAACCTCAGTGCAATAAAAACTCTGATGAACTGAAGGATAAGGGGGTGCCAGTAGTATATACAGACACAATATCTATTGAATGGATAGAAGTTGATAAGTAGAGGAAGACTCTAGGGAGCGAATGACATATTAAAGAATGAATCCGAAGTTTAAAATAAATTTTCAGCTTTACCAGAAGATACTTAATTATGGTAGACATAGAAATGTATATTAGAGTAATGAGCTGTGAGGCCTACTCAGAAAGGATAAGGGGGGTGTACCTGGCATTCACTAAGCATAAAGGGCAGATGTACCTACCTAGAGGTAGGACGATCTGAGGAAAGAAAGAGGAAGTGTACTCCTAAGGTCAACCCACAAGCAAGGAATAGGTGCTGATCCTAGGAAAAGGGGACAGTATCGTGACAAAAGACACAAATTTTATAGGAATTATTGTGGAAAGTGTAAATTCCATCAAAGACTAGCATTATTTTGTTTCGTGGAAATAAATGAGTGTCAAAAGGACACTTTCGCCCAGAGTTCCTCCAAGCTACAGCTAATGAAAATTGTACATATTAGGAAAAAGGTAGTACAAAAAGATAAGAATAGAAAATAAATTACTCATGTGTCATAAACACTTGGATTTTACGATTTAAAAAAGGAAATAAAGAAAAGAAAAAGAGTCCTCACAATTCCTAAATATTAGTAAAGCTGACTAAAACCTCGAGTGTATGCTCGTGTCTTAATAACAAGGTGAAATAAGGAAAGAATCAAGAAACCATAAACGAAAAATTGTTCAAGAAAGAACAAAGAATTGTTACTGAAAGAAGAGATTTGTATATAAACTTATGATGTATGCTGTTAAAATATGAAATGCTATTATGGGTGGTATTACTTGCATAATGATTACATATGAAATATCGTGTGTTTGATCTGTGTTTTTGGGGGGTGGGGGGGGGGGATATGTAGTGATTTGAGAATTTCTGTGTAAATTCTAGAACCACTCAGCCTTCTACTGTCTCGAACACACGATATTCTAGATGTGAGTGTGGGATGGTAAAATCCTACCTACTGCGTGTCAAATGTCTGGTTGGACGGTAAAATCCTACCTACTGTGTGTCACATGTCTGGTTGGATGGTAAAATCCTACCTATTGTGCGTCACATGTCTGTGTGTTCAGGTTTAAAATCAGTCACGGGAAGAAAGTAGATGTGGCAGTCGAACGGCACCAACAAGTACCCATCTGGAAATCCATAAATGTGTTAGTGCGTGTGTAAGGAAGAACCATGGAGTTATTATGCCACTCTGTGCTTATTGTGTCACTGACTATTGTTATGTGAAACAAGAACAGCCGAGGAAGTACTCTTATAGACTCTTGACTCAGTCTTGGTAGAGGCAAGACGTATTTTCAGATTCATTTTAAGAATGTCATGGTAGTCAAGCCAACTTTCTTTTAACTGTAACTCATTTTATTTCTAATGTTTGACGGTACGAGGTACTTAACAGAAAGTTACATATGTATGTTGAAAGTGTGAATTACATTGTGATTGAAAGTCAGATACATTGTTAACTGACCTAAAGGAAAGTTTGTATGTCTACTCATTTTATCTGTAGAAAGAGGCTTAAATGTTCCTGTACCTAACACTATTTGACGGAGAAGAAGTCGAAAGATTTTCTAGCAGCTGACTATCCCGTAAAGAAGAGGGGCTGCAGAATTCCAAGTAAGCCACCTTGTAAAGAAGTGGAATGCGGTTTGGGGAAATAAATCAGTATAACCCACATTCACACTTTAAATCGTCAGAACGTTAGACCGCATTGTATGTGTTTTGTTTAAATGGATTGTTGGAAATGAATTTTGCTGGGGGTAAACCATCCAAAACAAAGTTAGTGAGAGTTTGTGAGAAACTTGCTCCGTAAGTTTGAACTGTAAAGAAATGAGCCGCAGAATTCATAGGGCACACAAGAAACTTTTGCACAGAACGAATGTTACGTCAAAAGCAAATGTGAAATTTATTTCTCAGTAACAATTGGAAAGTTTACTGGTTTTGTATGCTGATTTGTTACTGTCCATGTGACATGGGTTTACCACTCCACATCAGAAATAAAAAAACAAATTGGTGAGAAGAAGGAGGTAATGCTGAAGGTTTCACATTTGCAGGATGAAATCTGTTCACTGCGGGAGTGGGGGGTTTGAACAAAGTGAACTGACATAAAAGTGAACTAAGTAAAAAGTTCATTCTGACAAAAAAAAAAGAGAGAGAAAGAAGAAGTAAATCTTTCACTATTATGCCATGGCATTTTCAAATTTCCATTACTAAATGTGTTTTAAGTCGTGTATTTTGTCTGCGTCATTACGATTTCTTAATGTATAGACTACTTACATTGTCAGGTATTGGAAGAAAGCTTTGTATTTGTGCAAGTAAATAATCTCCAAACAACCCAAAAACCTTCATGAAAACCAAATATGTATGGGCAAATATGGAAATATTTTCAAAAATGTATGGAACTTACATGTCAAAAACAAGATATAAAATCAATTATTGCTAATTAGGAGGTGTACTGAATAGGTGAAAAGTTATAGCTTGCTATATTTCAGCTTTGTCAATTCCCAATCATTAGTGTAAGTATGTGTGTTCAGTAAAACTTTTCTGTGTTTGTGGCTATGTCACGATTTTGTTCTCTATACCACCGTTTCACCATCAGCATGGTGTATTTTTGCTGACGATTACAACAGCCACAGAAGCCTATACTCACTCTTAACTTTGTACAATGCATTAAGTAAAGCTAATTTTGTGAATGTTCATACTGTGTCCCACATAACAAATTAAATCTAGTTTTACAATTTTTACAGGCCTTTGGTGACACTTTAAACTCTGGTCTTATATCAAGAACAGCTGGAAGATTATTTGAAAGCTGTATCATCTCTGATGATACGCTGACCATATCTGTTTCCTTTGTGGAAATATATAATGAAGAGGTATTTGAATTATTAACTGACCAACCAGTGAGACTGGATGTGAAAGGTAAGAATATATGGAAATATAATTTTTTCCCATGAACTAGATGCAAGCGAATTGGGCCTATGTTTCTCATGGAGATTGTGATAATTCTTCTTTGTGGAGAGTACCACAGTCAGATAATTATTGAATATGGTACTTTTTTTTTTTTGACGTAGGCTGTTATTTATTTTCAGTATCAGTTTCGGCTTATGAAGCCTTGGCCAAGTATCTGTACAGAAAAGCATATTTACATTACCGGTATGAAATAAGAACATAGTGGTGTGAAGGTAGATTAGTGGAAAATACAGTTACCTTTAAATTTACCAAATGTTTAAATTAGTAGCATTTTCACAATCTGTGTCTCAATTTGTATTGGTTTACAAACTATTACTAGGTGCTTTGACAGTTTGTGAATATGGGGTGGGGAATATGCACAGGTATAATTTTGACAAAAGAATAAAGTTGCGGGTGTCCAATAATCTCATTGTATAGAGAGGGAGGGGAACTAATAAAATAAAATAACATAAAATTATTAAAAGGTGTTATTGAATTTGGAGTTTGAAAATTTTCTGCGACATTTAAACAGAGAGCTGAAAATGTTATTAACTGTAAACACTATGTCAGTGACACATTTGTTCTGTTGAATGATGTAGAATATGGAATTGCTGACATGTATATACAATTAAATAGTATGCTCGATATGATCAAATTCACCAATGATGTAGAAGTAAATAACTGTATTATCTTTTTAGGTATGACAATAAAGAAAAAGTATTCAGTGCACAAATTCAGAATTTATTGAAAATCAACAACTACACACGCATTAATTGGTAACAGATCATGCAATACAGCAATTCACAAAAAAAAGCATACTTCTAAACAATGTTATGGAGAATGATAAGTTTTCAGCTGGATGAAGGTAAAACTAACGAAGAAATAACAATCCTTCGAAACCTTGCCAAAGCAAATGATTTTTATCCAAAAATGATTTAAGAAATGTATAAGCAAAAATTAGAAGTTGCACAGAAGTCAGCCACTGAACATCTTACTCCGGGAAGAGGAATGACTAAACAAAATAATAATTTTGCAGTTGCCCCTATTACGGTAATATTCGAAACAAAGTAGCCAGAATTAAAAAAAAAAATTGGTTTCACCCAGATAACAATATTAAAAACGTATAAGACATGGCACCCACAGTAGAGAACCATTATATAAATCAGGAATCTTTAACTCTTAACTACTATAGACCATCTCTCACACCGCTGCAAATTTTTGTGACGATATATTTCTCACACCCCTACAAAGCCAAATGGACTCTTCTGTTTACCTTCCTATTGGCTGTCAAGTTACAGGTGCCAGCATTGTTGCTGCTCTTTGTTCCGTAATTATTAGCCTTCAGAGGTCTCACAGATGTACCATAGTGTTTGTGTGCCGTGTTTTTGTTGCATGCTACTGTTTCTCCATGGCGGGGAAAGCTAGGCCTTCTATGCAACGTGTGTTATGTGAGGCAGATGTGGATGTTCAGGATCTCCCCGTTGAATCTTTGGATGAAGATTTTGATGACAGCGATAACGACCCTGATTTTGAGATATTTAGTGATCACAACACTAATTCAGAGCAGGTAACTGAAAGTGACGAAGATGTGACAGCTGATGAAGACGGGGCTTACTTCTTCAGTAAGAATAGATTTTTTCGATGGAGAAAAAATCAGCCACCAGCTAACGTAAGAACAAGGCAACACAACATCGTCTTGCAGCTTCCTGGACTGCGACAGATGGCGAAAAGTCTTGGAGAAAAATGTGCTGTTTTGGAGGTATGGAAACTGTTCTTTACACCAGACATTCTAGACGAAATCATTCGATGGACAAATCTGAAAATATCTAAGCTTACAGCACAGTATGCTAACGATCGCTTATCCTATCTACAAGATATTGATGTCATTGAATTGAAGGCTCTAATTGGTCTATTAGTGTATTCAGCCATTTTCAAGTCGGGGAACGAGTCTGTTTACAGCTTGTTTGCAACTGATGGAACAGGCAGAGATGTTTTCAGATGCACTGTTAGCAAAGAAAGATTTCTGTTTTTATTGTCTGCATTACGATTTGACAATCCAGATGATCGGTGGAAAGAAAGAAAATGGACAAATCAGCAACAATTTCACAAATCTCTTTGCGTTATTGCTACTCTGTAGATGCAACAGTGTGTGTCGATGACATGCTTGTTCCTTTTCGTGGAAGGTGTGGGTTTAGAATGTACAAGCCAAACAAACCGGCAAAGTATGGCCTGAAAGTTTACGGTTTTACAGAAGACATGACTGATTTCCTCCGTGCCCAAGAAGTCAAAAGCTGCAATACTGATCTCTTCTATGCACCATTCAGTAAACAATGGTCCTGAATCAGGAAAACCTGAGATCATTCTGGTTTATAACACAACAAGAGGTGGTGTGGACTGTCTCGACCAAATATGTGCAGCTTACACGTCAAGTCGCCAGACAGGAAGATGGCACATTAGTGGATGTTGCTTGCGGTGTAAATTGTTATGTGGTACATCAAGCTTATCCAAAGGCGGAGGTAATGTTGAGATTGAGCTTCATGAAGACTCTAGCAAGAGACCTAGTTGAACCTCAAATGCCAGCCACGATGGCTGAGCGGTTCTTGGCGCTACAGTCTGGAACGGCGCGACCGCTGCGGTCGCAGGTTCGAATCCTGCCTCGGGCATGGGTGTGTGTGATGTCCTTAGGTTAGTTAGGTTTAAGTAGTTCTAAGTTCTAGGGGACTGATGACCTCAGATGTTAAGTCCCATAGTGCTCAGAGCCATTTGAACCGTTTTTGAACCTCAAATGACGCGTAGAATTGAAAATTCCCCAGCAGACAAAGAAAGGAAAGAAAATGGATATTTTGGTAGAGTCTAAAATTTTTAGTCATTTTAAAAATTATAGACAAACAAACAGAAATGAAAAACACAAGATATGTCTATAGCTTTACTAGAATTTTGCTTGCAGCTAATCAAGAGAAAAATGGTGATTCCATTTGTAATCCCCTCGCTAACAGATGAGATGAGCTGTAAGTAATTTCAGCACTGACGGATAAAATTATTCATATTACCTACATATTAAATGAAACTGAAATTTTTGAACTCCCCATTTTGTAACACATTTTAATATTTTTTTCTTATTTTATTAGTTCTTCTCTGTACTTATACGTACTTATGCACTGCAGTTATGAGGCACCCAAACTTTCTTCCATCAACATTTTATTCTTTGTTCAAAATTAAGTATGTGTATATTTCCTGCCTTATATGTACAAAATACATGCCAGGATACGTAGACCAGTTTGTAAACCAATATGAACTGAGACAAAGGTTGTGAAGATGCTATCAATTTAGACATTTGGCAAATTTAAAGGTAACTATTGCTTACCCTAATTTGCTGTCACATCATTGTACTCTTTATATCATATTGGTAATGTAAGTATTTCTGTCTGTACAAATATTCACTAGACAGTGACTTCAGAGGCCAAAATCAGTGGTGAAAATAAGTAAATAACAGCCTAAGAGAAGAAAAATGTCCTGTTCATTCAGTTGTGATGATTGATTGAGAAATCACACAATCTTTTTTTTTTTTTTTTGTGAATGTGAAACAAAACCACTTAAAATACACATGAATAGACCTTTTGATGAACATTCATTGAAATCGTTGGAGATGATCTTATTTATTTCCAGTCTTCATTCCTGAGACAATTATTGAACAAAGGGGCTCCATAGAAGACAACATAGATATATATTGAACAGGGGGCTCTGTAACAGACAACACCCATGTATTCTAATGTTAACCCATTGGCACTGCTGGTTACGGCTGCAGTGGGCACTGGATCATTGAGACTGGGTGAGGAATCAGTGGAAACATGCCACATGGTCAGATAAATCACTTTTTTTGTTACACCAGGTCGATGATCATGTTCGGATATGTTGTTCAGAAAACGGCTGCTCAAAACATGCACTGCACCATGCATACAGCTCAGTGTGGGAGTTATTGTGCAATGGGACACATTCACCTTGGGTCAGTGGTAGTGATTGAAAGAACCATGACAGCTGTTGAATACATGAATGTTATTGAGAACCACTTGTATCCCTTCTTTCTTGATGACTTTTCTGAAGGTGACGGCATCTTCCAATGGGATAACTGTCAAGGCCAGAGTTGTGCGAAATGATTTGAGGAGTATGATAATAAACTCGTATTAATTGCTTAGATACCAAATTTGTCTGATCTGAATTGGATGGAAAACATCTGGAAGATATCGGGAACCAGATCTGTACCCAAAAACAGCTGGTCTGTAATTAATAGAAATTGTGTGGCCTTTGCATAATAATCTGGTATCACATACCTTCAGAAACATACCAAGGACGCAAACATGCGAAGAAGCAAGTGGTCATAATGTTTTGGTCCATCAGTGTATGTACAGGATGAAGAAGAAATTCCGCAGTTAGCAGTTGGCATGCGATTCTTCATCCCAATTCAAGACAAAAATGTATCTAGAAAAAACAAGTCCCATCGATAGGTTTAATAGAAATTCAGTTTCAGAAATAAGACTGATAATGCTGTAACAGTGTGCAGCTTGCCCAAGAACATGTATTGTGCTATGCCAGAGCTATCCCATTAACTCAGTGAAGTTAAGCAATGCTATGTGGAATGGATATCCAAACTCTTCAGTGTTTGAGTTGTGCTCGTGATGAACTTCTTCTTTCTTTTTTTTCCTTTTCCAGTTAAAGCATCAAATTGTATCAAATTCACAATACCACAGCGTGGTATCTTGTGTATTTCTTTCCGTTATTGTTACCTTTATTCAAACATCAAGACATAACATGAGCTTCTTACAGATGTTAACTATCACTTTGTTTCATTCATGACACAAATAAACCCAACAAAAAGCAATAGTGGTTATAGTAACGTCATCTGTATCCATTGAAGTACAAAAAACACAGAAAATAGGCTACAGTAGACTGCACATTATGCTATCACAATGATTCCATTCTGTATGTTTGACATCCAGCCTTATCTTCACACAGCCAGTATGTACGTGTATGGCCAACGTTCACCTTAGAGGTGATGTTCAAAGTGACCACATTGTATTTGCAAACACTTCACCACTTGCTGGATCACACTTTGCTGGACCCTATGTGACACATCTGCATCCACCATTTCTGAAGCAGCATGCACAGTAGCTATTAGGCCGTCTGCTTCTGTGAGTGGAGTACCATAAACTAGTTCCTTTAAGCATGCCCACAAATAAAAATGTAATGGATTAAGGGCCAGGAAACATGAAGGCCAGAACATTGGACCTGCATGATCAGTCCATTTCCCTCGAAACGCTTCATTTAAATACCATATTTACGCGATTATAAGATGAGGTCTTTTTCCCATTTTATCATTATAAAAATACGAAGTTGTGTTATATTCGCAGGTTAAATTATTGCTGCTGAGGTCAGTATTTTTACATTATTTAATGGAGTGATGTATGAGTTGTCTTACATTTACTGATGTAGCTTTGGCTGTTCATTTCATACAAATTTATTTTGAAGAATCCCGAAGGGTAAAGCGTATCAAACAATACTTGTATATCTAAAAAAAAAGATGATGTGACTTATCAAACGAAAGTGCTGGCAGGTCGATAGACACACAAACATACACACAAAATTCAAGCTTTCGCAACCAACGGTTGCTTCATCAGCAAAGAGGGAAGGAGAGGGAAAGACGAAAGGATGTGAGTTTTAAGGGAGAGGGTAAGGAGTCATTCCAATCCCGGGAGCGGAAAGACTTACCTTAGGGGGAAAGGAGGACAGGTATACACTCGCGCGCGCGCTCGCGCGCGCGCACACACACACACACACACACACACACACACACACACACACACACACACACATATCCATCCGCTCATACACAGACACAAGCAGACATTTGTAAAGGCAAAGAGTTTGTTTTTGTGTGTATGTTTGTGTTTGTTTGTGTGTCTATCGACCTGCCAGCGCTTTCATTTGGTAAGTCACATCATCTTTGTTTTTAGATATATTTTTCCCACATGGAATGTTTCCCTCTATTATATCAAACAATACTTGGATTCGAATAGGCTCAAGGTTTCCTGGTATTCTGAATCACTTGATACAGTATCACCCTCGCTCGAACAATCATGTGACATTTGACTTGTGGTGCTAGTGCAAGGGTGCAGAAACTATGAAATAGTGATTACAATATTATGCTCTGCTTAAAAATGGACTATTTTGTGAAACACAGGAGGAAATAACATTAAATTCTATCAACTTAACAAACTTTCATTGTATTTGAACAAGACTGGAATAAATCTTGTCCTTCAAAAACTATTACTTGATTCTGAACTCAAGTCAATATTTTATTTGTATATGAGAAATTGACTTACCAAGTTTGTTCAAATGAGAGATTCAGTCAGTGTACACTTTAGACTGATGATGATGTTTGGTTTGTGGGGCGCTCAACTGCGTGGTTATCAGCACCCGTACAATTACCCAATCTTTGCTCAGTCCAATTTCGCCACTTTCCTGGATGATGATGAAATGATGAGGACAACACAAACACCCAGTCATCTCAAGGCAGGTGAAAATCCCTGACCCCACCGGGAATCGAACCCGGGACCCCGTGCTCGGGAAGCGAGAACGCTACCGCGAGACCACGAGCGGCGGACACACTTTAGACTACCAGAGAAAATGGTTTTACCAGCTTTTAGTCAGCTTTAAAGAAGATGATGACATTAAGATGAAATGAGAAGAAAATTAATCTAGAATCAAATGTCTAAGAAATCAAATAAATTGTATTAAACTGACTGTAATTGTTGTTGTGAGAATAAATTTCAAAATAAAGACCTGTGGTGGAGATAGTACAGACAGGTTGTTCTAGATCACAGGATGAGCAACAGGTTGATAATTGGACTGAATAGTGACTGTGACCTTCCATTTATGTATTAGTTGCGATTTGTACATCCGACCTGCACCTTAGAACATATTGCCATCCATGTTTCACTGTTGCTCAAGCACAGCACTACAGAAAATTGGAGGGGGAGCAGTGACCCAGCTTGGCTGGGAACTAGAGTGTGGGCAGGGAGAAGGGATTCAACAGGCAGAAATTCCGTTGTGCAGCCAACCATTGGAAAGTACACTGTGTACTTCGGCTTTTTATGAACATCTACCATGTTCATACTGCAGTTTGCCTGAATGTATTTGCCCTCGGAATTGAATTGACCTCAAAATTGGACAAATGCTCAACAACATACATGTCTACAGGAGGCACTAAGTCTCACATGTTTTGTATAGCCACATTGTAGATGCTCACTGTGAGTTATGATGGGAACAATGCTAGGTGTATCAGCTGCTGCTCCTACACAGCCAATGAGACAGGGTGGGCAGACAATATGTTTTGAAGCAAGAGACTCTGTAATATTCTCATGTCAGTACAGAGGGGAAATCCACTATGTGTTCAGAGGGAGGGGCAGGAGGGAACAGCTATATTCTTGGGTCCCACAGAAACCACAACCTCAGAAACTGTAACACATTCAGAAGAAACATACAAATATTTAGACAATGGAGATATAACTTTCACAGCTGTCCTGTTAGGATGACGACGATGATGATTAAAAATTGTGATATCACAGATAACAGGCTAAGTAAACAAAAAAGACATTGAGGACAGAAATAAATGTAAACGATTTCTCTTTGTTTGTTTTTTTTCTACTTGTATTATCAAAACATACACAGTAAATGGCATAAATTTAGGTGTAATTTTAACTTTCTGGACAGATCCCTTACATCAATAAAAGTTTGTAATTTTGATTAGTCAGAGTATGTTAAAAAATAAATTTTTCTCAAGGAACCCCTTAAAAAAGGTGGTTCGTTGTTTACTCAGGTAAAGATGGTAGTTATGCATGTTCATTCAAAATTGTAGCAGTGCACCATCATGCTGAAACTGTAGCTGTTGCTCAGGAGCAAGTGGAATATTTTCTAATGCCTCAGGCAAATCCTTGCAAAAAGACTTACAATATAGAGATGCATTCAACTTGGCTGGCAGTAGGTAAGGGCCCAAAAGTACTCCTCCCATGATTCCATCCGACAGGTTTATGCCAGAGCATGCCTGAAAGCCACTCTCATAGGTGATATGTAGGTTGTGTTGTGACCAATAATGGCTGCTGTGGAGGTTGAAAATACCTTCATGGGTGAAGCTAGATTTGTCAGTCCATAACATATTATTCAGAAAATGTTCATTGTCTTCCAATTAGTGCAAAAGCCATTTACAAAACTGTACTCATCAAATGCAGTCTTCTGGTCACTGGTGTTTAGTTAATGTGTAATGATAAGGATGCAGTTCCTCAACATGCAACACTTCAACAATCAGTATTTGATATGTCTGGAACTGCCTTGACATATAACTGATACTTGTCTGAGGTGATTGATGAACTGTTTCAAGAATCGTGTCCTCTGCTTGTGGAGTCCTCTGCTTGTAGTCCTTCAATGACATCTGTCCATGACTTGCGGGTGAAGTTTACTGGTTTCATGAAGGCGTTAGTTAGTTAGTTGCATGTTCCATTGATCAATCTCACAGTAATCATTATGATGTGGAACGTGTCAAACGCATGAGAATGCATGCATGAATGAAGGTTTTTTTTTAAGCTTAATTTTTTTTTTTACTTTCCCCATGCCCGTAAGTGGCACAAAGTGGATATATTATACCTATAGATTTATTTATTCCTATTCAAAAATCCATCTATAGTATAGAAGGACTTGTCGAGATATGATTCCAATTTATTTTTAAAACTGTTACTGCTGTTTATCAGACATTTTATTTCATCTGGTAATTTATCGAAGACTTTTACAGCAGCGTATTTTACCCCTTTCTGTGCCAAAGGTAGGTTAAGTAGAGGTTAGTGTAAGTCTTTCTTTCTTCTGGTATTATAATCATGAATATCACTGTTGTTTTTAAACTGGTCCATGTTGTTGAGAACAAATTTCATTACTGAGTAAACGTACTGTGAGGCTGTTGTAAGAATTCCTAACTTTTCAAACAGATGCCTACAAGATGTGTGACTATGAGCCCCACACATTATTCTAATCATTTTCTTTTGAGCAGTGAATACTTTTTGCCTAAGTGTGGAATTATCCCAAAATATTATTCCATATGACATCAGTGAGTGGAAGTATGCAAAGTATGTTAGCTTGCTAATTTCTGTATCCTCAAAATTAACAATTATTCTGATTGCAAAAGTTGCTGAACCTACTCGCTTTAGGAGATCCAAAATATGACTTTTCCAATTAAGATTGTTGTTTATAAGTACACCCAAAAACTTAGTATGCTCTACCTTGGCTACTGACTTCTGTTGATATGTTATATTTATTGAAGGAACTGTACTCCTTGCAGTAGAAAATTGGATGAACTGTGTTTTTTCAAAGTTCAGAGCAAGCATGTTCACAGAAAACTGATCAATAACTTTTCCAAAAACATTGTATCATTTTCTACTGGAATTTCTTTCACTAAATTAATAATGATGCTTGTATCAGCAGCAAACAGTGCCAGTTTAGCTTCTTGCTTCTGATAAGAAGGGAGGTCATTCACATGTATCAAGAACAGAAGGTGACCCGTGATTGAACCGTATGGAACACCTAATGTAATTTCATCCCAGCTAGATGAAGTGGAAAAGTTCCTTAAATCACTTAAACCATATAAAGGAACTTTTTGCTTCCTGTTCTGTAGATATGACTTAAACCACTCATATGCTTTTCCATTTATACCATAGAATTGTAATTTCTGTAACATAATGTCATGGTTCCCACAATCAAACGCTTTTGGTGAGTCATAGGCAACAAAAAATATTCCTTTTGGGATGGTGCCTTTGAGGATACCGTGCAGCATATACACGAGCAGCAGCAGCATATGCGCACAGTTTAATGGCTCCCACTCTAATGTGAAAAGCTATTGCCACAGAACAAAATTATGTCCTGCTTATAAATGACGAGAATTAGGGAACAAATGTCTAAAAAATACAAAAGGAACCTGACAATGATTGAAACCATAGCTCAATGGCTAAATGAAACAGCGTATTTTTTGTGATAATATAGAGGAAATGTTGAGTCACAGACAGGCACAATGAAATGAAATGCCTGCTATACGTTTAAGCTTTCTGCCAGAATGCCTTCTTCTGAAGTAGAAAACACACAAGTACAGCTCACACACATGGCCACTGTCTTTGCCTACTGAGGCTGAACTGCAACTGCACTTTATGAGAGAAGCAATCTGTGGCTGGTGGGATTAAGGAGTAGACTGGGGTGGAGAAGGGGCGGGATAGCTAGGTAGGGGTGAGGGAAGGTATAGTGCTGCTTGTGAGAGCCTGCAGGGACATGGTGGGGACAGATTCAACCCAAAACCCATTTGAATCCTTCCTGACTCAGATCACTCCTCCATCCATTTGTGATACACTGCAGCTGCTCCCAAATCACCTCCTGTTAACCGTCCAGTATTACTTATCCTGTAACTTTGCCTCACCATCATTCCCCAAATCCCTTAACATGGAAACAAACCTTACATCTTCAGAAAGAGCCGCACTCCACTGCCTGAAAGGTGGTCCTGATCTTACAATTCTACTGCTGACAGAGGCTCCACCACTGTAGTTTTAAACCACAAGGATTACTTGACAGAGGGTCTCCACTAGCTATCAGATTTGTCCACCTACAAACCCTGCCACAGTGACCCTATTCCAGAAATCTAACAGGATATCCAGTCCTCCTCGAATCCATAGGGCCATCACAGAATCTCTCTCCCTCCCTCCCCCCTGCCCTCACAATCACCACTTCCCACACTCCTGCCTGCTACATGCTTCCTAAAATCCATAAGCCCAAACACCCAGGATACCGCACTGTGGCTGGTTACTGTGCCCCCACTGAGATGAGAGAGACTCTCTGCTCTAGTCAGTGAACACCTTCCGCCTATAACAATTTTCTCCACTGAGTTTCCACAGTTCCTGTGCCATTACCACATGGTGCCCTGCTCATCACCCTTAATGCCACCTCCCTCTTCACTAATGTCCCTAATGCTCTTGGTCCTGAACACTAACTTCCCCAGTGCCTGACTGACTCCAAACATACAGTGTCCATCCTGGTCACTATCAACAACTATATCTCTTCCCATAATTCCTTCTCCTTTGAAGGAATCACCTACAAATAAATCCATGGTACAGCAGTGGCACCTGCGTGGCAACAACCTATGACAATCTATTCATGGGACACTTAGAGGGATGTGATGTGATTTTGTAAACGTCTCAGTGTTATCTTGGGTCTGTAGATGGCTACTGTTGTCGCCTGCAGCTGTTAGTGCTGTGCAATTGAAAGTGGGCAACAGCTCTGCGAGTTGATGGGGATCTTCTTATGCCGTCTCAACTCCAGAAGTAGGGGTGATGTACACTATCCATACCATAACTTAGTCTTAGTGCAACACTGAAAAGAGGAAGTTCTCAGCTGACCACTGAAAGATGAGAGATGAGCAGGACCAGAGTCAAAATTAATATTATGAGTATTTGCATTTTTTAAAATCTCTCTCTTTTCCTTTCTGATATTTTCAAAAACCAAGTGTCTGCTATTCACCAAACCAGACTTCATCCATCATTTTGTTCCTCTGATTGCCACTGCTCCACTTCTCAAAATTTTCAATACCAGAATGCACATCAATAGTTATTCTATTATTCCTTATTATTCTATCATACATTCACTAAGATACTTCTTCCATTTTGGAATGACAATGAATTTATGTTACATATACAAATACAGTTGTCTTGTTTTAGGAATAGTCATCCTCCTACTGAAAATAAATATTTACAATAAAATAAATATTTGAACATTTATGATACTTGAACATCTTTCTGGACTACATTGGTCTCATTTAATTATTATTGGCACTGTAACAAAACTAACTAACTATACACACTCTTGCTGATTTATCAACAATGAGGGCAAGGAAAATTTCTATCTTAACGTTAATGAAAAAATTTCTGAAATTAATTATTGGTTATGAACTGCAGAATAAAATTGAAAAAATTGCAAAAAAAGGACATTTAAGGAGATGAGACAATGATTAATTGTAAGAACCAGAAGTTTTTGATAGTTTAAGGAGCATTAGATAGTTTAAGGAGCATTAGACAACATTGGACTGAGGCAACATTGGACTGAAGTGGGGAAAGAAATACAATAGAAGATGAATGAATAGTTTTGAGAGATGAAATAGTAAAGGCAGCATAGGACCTTGTGAACAAAAAGATGAGGCATGGTAGAAATCTTTGGATAATATAGGGGATCCAGAATGAGATTTTCACTCTGCAGCGGAGTGTGCACTGATATGAAACTTCCTGGCAGATCAAAACTGAGTGCCCGACCGAGACTCGAACTCGGGACCTTTGCCTTTCGCGGGCAAGTGCTCTACTATCTGAGCTACCGAAGCACGACTCACGCCCGGTCCTCACAGCTTTACTTCTGCCAGTATCTCGTCTCCTACCTTCCAAACTTTGAAGGTCCGGGTGTTGAGTCGTGCTTCAGTAGCTCAGATGGTAGAGCACTTGCCCGCGAAAGGCAAAGGTCCCGAGTTCGAGTCTCGGTCAGGCACACAGTTTTGATCTGCCAGGAAGTTTCAATATAGGGGATATTTAGTTTTTGGATAATATAGGGGATATTTAGTTTAATTGGCAAGACAAGGAACTGTTAAAATGGAGCAAATGAAGTAGATGAAAGTGACTATAGATGCTAAAAAAATGATATTTACAAAATGTGCAAAATGGCTAAGCAGTTATGGCTACAGGACAAATGGAAGCCTGTAGAAATATTCATGGAAGGAAAGACATGTGCTGCCTATAGGATGATTGAAGAGACCTGTGGAGAAAAGAGAAGCAACTGTAGTTAGTTAGTTACGTGTTCCATTGATCAATAGCACGGAAAAACCGTTATGATGTGGAATGTGTCAAATGCACAAGAAATGTGCACAGGAAACAAGGTTTCTTTTTACATTATAGTGTTATACCTAAATATTTCTATTATCTATCCCAGTCCCTTAAATGGCACAAAATGCATATATTATATCTCCAGATTTATTTACTCATATTCAAGAATTCATCTATGGTATAGAAGGAGTTGTCAAGGAGGTATGATTTCAATTTGTTTTTGAAACTATTACAGCTGTCTGTCAAACATTGTATTTCATCTGGTAATTTTGTCAAAAAGTTTTATGGCAGCATATTTTACCCCTTTCTGTGTCAAAGATAGGTTAACTAAAGGATAGTGTAGATCTTTCTTTTTTCTGGTATTGTAATCATGAATGTCGCTGTTGATTTTAAACTGGTCCATGTAGTTGAGAAAATTTTTTATTACTGAGTAAATGTACTGTGAAGCAGTTGTAAGAATTCCTAACCTTTTAAACAGATGCCTACAAGATGTGCGACTATGAACCCCACATATTATTCTGACTACTTTCTTTTGAGCAGTGAATACCTTTTGCCTAAGTGTTGAGTTACCACAGAATATTATTCCGTATGACATCAGAGAGTGGAAGTATGCAAAGTATGTTAGCTTACTAATTTCTACATCCTCCATATTGGCAATTATTCTGATTGTAAAAGTTGCTGATCCTAATCGCTTTAGGAGATCCAAAATATGACTTTTCTAATTAAGATTCTCATCTATATGTACACCCAAAAACTTAGTATGCTCTACCCTGGCTACTGACTTCTTGTGATGTGTTATGTTTGTTGGAGGAATTATATTTTTTGCAGCAGAAAATTGGATGTACTGTGTTTTTTTTCAAAGTTCAGAACAAACCCATTCACAGAAAAGCAATTGATAACTTACCCAGAGACAAATAATTTGTATCATTTTCTATCAGACTTTCTTTTACTGGATTAATAATTATGCTTGTATCATCAGCAAACAGTGTCAGTTCACCATCTTGTTTCACATAAGAAGGGAGGTCATTCACATATATCAAGAACAGGAGGGGACCCATGATCGAACCTTGTGGAACACCCAATGTAATTTTACCCCAGTTAGATGTAGTGGCAAACTCCTTTGAATCACTTGAAGCATATAAAGAGACTTTTTGCTTCCTGTTCTGTAGATATGACTTAAACCACTCATATGCTGTTCCATTTATACCATAGAATTGTAATTTCTCTAACATACTGGCGTGGTTCACACAATCAAATGCTTTGGATAAGTGACAGAATATTCCTACTGGTGACAGTTTACTATTTAAAGACTCTATTATGTAGACAGTGAAATTGTATATTGCTGTCTCAGTGGAACAGCATTTCTGAAATCTGAACTGTGATTTACTAATCATCCCATTACTGTTGAGATGGCTAACCACTCTTGAGTACATTACTTTCTCAAAGATTTTTGAAAATGCTGTAAGCAAGGCTACTGGCCATAATTATTGACATCTTGGTTTCCCGTTTTTTGTAGAGAGGCCTGACAACGGCATATTTTAACCTGTGTGGAAAAATACCCTGAGTCAGTGATGCATTACATATGTGACTCAAATCATCAGCTGTACTTGCTCCACATTGTTTTAATAACTTGTTAGAGATGTCATCTACTCCAACAGAACATTTATTTTTCAATGATTTAATAATTTTCCTTATTTCACAAGAGGTTGTTAGATGAAACTTAATTTGACTAAAATTTTTCAAAACTAACTCTTCCATGTACTGCCTGGCTTTTTCTTTTGAACTCTTCTCACCAATTGTTAAATACATTGGCTACCTGTGTACTGTTGGTTAAGATGGTCTCATTCTCTTTAACAGCAATACTACCTACCCCAGTGGTTACTTTTCCTGTCTCCCTTCTAACAACATTCCATATTGATTTGATTTTATTGCTGGAGTTGTTAATTTCTTCTCTAACATACATATTTCTTCATTTCCTTACAACTTTTGTCAGTATGTTACAATAATTTTTATAGTGTAACACTACTTCTGAATCTTTACTAGTTCTTGCTGTCTCATACAATTTTCTTTTTCTTTCGGAAGACACTTTAATACCTGTAGTAATCCAAGGTTTCTTTGAAAAGTCTTGTGGTGTTATATTTAGTAATTTTCTTTGGAAAACAATGTTCAAAAAGGGGTATAAATTTATCAAGAAATATGCTGCATTTATCATTAGCCATTTGGCTCATTATATACATCTTCCCAGTTTACATCTCCTAAACTTTCTCTGAGGTGATCTATAGATACCAGGTTCAGCACCCTCACACTTTTACTTAATGGTTTCTGAAATGTACGCCCTGTTAGGTTTTGTAAGTTAATCAGTTGTGCATCATGGTCAGATAATCAGTTTACCACTACATCATCTTGCTGTACAAATTCATTATCTATTGGAGTACTACTGTCCTGAGCTATACGTGTTGGGAAATTGATCACCGATTCTAAGTTATTTGTTGTTAACAACACTTCTAGTTCACTTTTCCTGTCAGAATTGCTTAGAAAGTTACCACAGATTAAGAACTTCTTTTTTTTTGTCTGACAGACAGCGTAATAGGGAGTCAAACTTTTTTATGAATAGCTCCCAATCTCCTAGTGGAGACCTGTACATTGTTGCTAATATCAACACAACATTATCTAGCTGAAGTTCACATGCACAAACCTCAAAGTGCTGATCAACACAAAATTTGCTTACTTCAACAGTTCTGTATTTATACCCTTGTTTTATGAAAATGGCAACTCCTTTATCCATACTACACTCCTGGAAATGGAAAAAAGAACACATTGACACCGGTGTGTCAGACCCACCATACTTGCTCCGGACACTGCGAGAGGGCTGTACAAGCAATGATCACACGCACGGCACAGCGGACACACCAGGAACCGCGGTGTTGGCCGTCGAATGGCACTCGCTGCGCAGCATTTGTGCACCGCCGCCGTCAGTGTCAGCCAGTTTGCCGTGGCATACGGAGCTCCATCGCAGTCTTTAACACTGGTAGCATGCCGCGACAGCGTGGACGTGAACCGTATGTGCAGTTGACGGACTTTGAGCGAGGGCGTATAGTGGGCATGCGGGAGGCCGGGTGGACGTACCGCCGAATTGCTCAACACGTGGGGCGTGAGGTCTCCACAGTACATTGATGTTGTCGCCAGTGGTCGGCGGAAGGTGCACGTGCCCGTCGACCTGGGACCGGACCGCAGCGACGCACGGATGCACGCCAAGACCGTAGGATCCTACGCAGTGCCGTAGGGGACCGCACCGCCACTTCCCAGCAAATTAGGGACACTGTTGCTCCTGGGGTATCGGCGAGGACCATTCGCAACCGTCTCCATGAAGCTGGGCTACGGTCCTGCACACCGTTAGGCTGTCTTCCGCTCACGCCCCAACATCGTGCAGCCCGCCTCCAGTGGTGTCGCGACAGGCGTGAATGGAGGGACGAATGGAGACGTGTCGTCTTCAGCGATGAGAGTCGCTTCTGCCTTGGTGCCAATGATGGTTGTATGCGTGTTTGGCGCCGTGCAGGTGAGCGCCACAATCAGGACTGCATACGACCGAGGCACACAGGGCCAACACCCGGCATCATGGTGTGGGGAGCGATCTCCTACACTGGCCGTACACCACTGGTGATCGTCGAGGGGACACTGAATAGTGCACGGTACATCCAAACCGTCATCGAACCCATCGTTCTACCATTCCTAGACCGGCAAGGGAACTTGCTGTTCCAACAGGACAATGCACATCCGCATGTATCCCGTGCCACCCAACGTGCTCTAGAAGGTGTGAGTCAACTACCCTGGCCAGCAAGATCTCCGGATCTGTCCCCCATTGAGCATGTTTGGGACTGGATGAAGCGTCGTCTCACGCGGTCTGCACGTCCAGCACGAACGCTGGTCCAACTGAGGCGCCAGGTGGAAATGGCATGGCAAGCCGTTCCACAGGACTACACCCAGCATCTCTACGATCGTCTCCATGGGAGAATAGCAGCCTGCATTGCTGCGAAAGGTGGATATACACTGTACTAGTGCTGACATTGTGCATGCTCTGTCGCCTGTGTCTATGTGCCTGTGGTTCTGTCAGTGTGATCATGTGATGTATCTGACCCCAGGAATGTGTCAATAAAGTTTCCCCTTCCTGGGACAATGAATTCACGGTGTTCTTATTTCAATTTCCAGGAGTGTAGATCTACAAATGTAAGATGAAAAACTATATCCATTTATACTGACATTTTCCATCCCCACAGTTACATGGTGCTCAGACAGACAAAGTATATCAATCTCGTTCTTATGTCTGAGATCATCTAAACACATTATCAGCTCATCTACTTTATTTTTTATTCCCCTGATATTTTGGTGAAGTACGTTGATACCGCCCTTAGCTTTATCCCTATTTGCTGTACATGAAGTTTCTTTTCTTCTATTTTCCTTGGTTGTTGACCGTTTGGAATTTGGCTTTATCCTAAAAAACCTGTTGCGTGGTCCCAGTAACCACAGGGATCACCCCTTGTGTGACTGTGGCCTCCATTACAGTATCTGCTAATAGAGAAGCTAACTTATCTTTTTCCTTCCTATTAAGGTGCAGGCCATGTGTAGTGTAATCCCA
Organism: Schistocerca cancellata; assembly: GCF_023864275.1. NCBI lineage: Eukaryota > Metazoa > Arthropoda > Insecta > Orthoptera > Acrididae > Schistocerca > Schistocerca cancellata. The sequence continues at coordinate 910,774,053 of NC_064626.1, read as the reverse complement.
CCTACCAATAGCATCAACTGGAACAACACTCATGTGAGACTTTGCCGGTGTCTGGAGCATCCCATTCAGCTCAGTGTTAACACGCCTTACAGCAGTGTTTCCCCAGGGCTGATCATGGTGCTGAAAGACCTCCACAAACCCCACATTCGTGTGCCCAGTTTCTGCTCCTATTTTATCCAGGTCACTCCTAATACTATATCTTGGATTCATAGCCAGGCTGTTTCCTGCTCCCCTATGAATATCAAGAGCTCAGTATCAAGCTAGTGCTGAGCAAACAAAGGAAAACTAATGGTGGAAGGAATGTAAAGAGGGTCTGTATTAGAGATGGGTTGCTCGCAAATGAACGGGTCCAAAGCAACGGTTCACCAAGATGAACGAAAGGACTGAGGAACGAATTCCAAGAAACTGTCTTTCATAGTTCTCTTTGGTTGCGGCATTCTGCTTATAGTTCCCAGAAGCGAGGAACGAACGGTTCATAGTTCACTTCGGTCACGGCGGTGTACTTATAGTTCCCGGGAACAAGGAACGATCGGTTCATAGTTCACTAGTTCACTTCGGTTGCGGTGGTCTCTTCGGCAGTTTTCTTTCCAGCCTTGGTCCCGTGCTCATCTCAGTCTCGGTCTCCCTCGGCCGTACCCATTGTTCTTCGCTTGACCACCTGTCGCAGTTCCACTGCCGACTGCTTCTAGTTAGTTCAGTATCCAGTTGTTCGTTTTGTTCACTGCACTCGTCCATTTTACATGTGTTTCAAACTGTTCTTGCACTTGGCTCTGGCTATTCAGCGTCCACGACCATTAATTAAAAAGTATTTTATAGTTACGTAAATTACATAAAAATTACGTTGTATGTAATAGGTATGTCTTTTCAGGTAACAAAAGGGCATATCAGCTCACTTCATTATATTGATGAACAGTGGAAGACATACTTATAACAAGACTAGATTTTTTAAAATTTGTATATATTTTGGTTTCATCAACTTGATTTAGCAACTAACTTTCAATAATTTGCTTAGTTTGTAGTGTAAGAAATTTCATATAAAATGATTTTCGTGTATCTTTCATATACAAAACATTATATTTAGGAAGGCTCCAATTATTTTTAAGTTTGGTTGTTTCCAATTTGCATTACCTGCCAGTTTGGTTTCTTTGGAGAAAAGAAAAAAAAAAAAAAACAGTGTGGGTTGTGGGTCATTTTGGCTCTGTTGAAAAGACATAGATTGCCATAAAATCGTATTTACTTATCATCACAAAAACATTTGTTCAGAAGGAGCTTTCAAACCAAAAACGTTATTACTGCGAACTTAATTATTATTATTGCTGCATTAACTTTAATAATGCAACATAAAAACCTAATGTTTACTAAGTGTGTGAGGCGATTATGATGAGAAAACCACATTTTATTTTAAAACTATCTATTCTTCCATAAAGTCTCCACTTCACCTGGGAATTCGGAGATAACGTGAAGTACATATAGGGTGTAAATGATTTTGTTTAGAACATAGCATAGCTGTGTAGAGGAAGTAGAGACGAAGATTTTATACAGGACACTTGTGGTCTATTAAGTTGGCAAAAAGCCACCAACAGGTTTAGAAGACAACATGAACTATAGCCCATGTGCGTTGTGTGAGATTTTCATGTTCTCTTCTCCAGCTCTCTACACCCAAACTATTAATGCTAAAAAAAATGAATAGGACCTTTTATGTAGGAAATTTAATGTAGTTAAATATTATATCGGGATACGTTTTCACTAGAGGCCATGGTTTTCCACTTATAAAAGAAAAACGTAGAGAAGTAACTTTGAAACCTTTTCCATATTACAAAATTAGAAATTAATTTTAATACCTTCAGCTGCTGACGGGTGTTAATAGGCATTATTATATATCAACGGGAGCAGGTGAAAATGTGCGTCCCGACCGGGACTCGAACCCAGGATCTCCTGCTTACATGGCATACGAGGGCACAAAGGGCACAGAGGATAGTGCGACTGCAGGGACTGTCGCGCGCTCGCCTCCCGCGCGACCCACATTCTGAGCTTGTACGTCCACACACTACATTTGTAGTGTCCCACCCCAACAACACACTCATTACTCGTGGAAGACATTCTTACCAAGTCTCGTAAGAGTTTGGGGAATATGTGTGCATCCGCACCGAAGAAGATGAAGGTCATGCTCGGTATTGCCAGAACCATACACTTATATGGATATGATGTCTGTTCTGTCGGTCATATCCGAAAGAACAGACACCATTGATGACCTGCAGCCGTCTAGAACGAAATCAGAAATTAATTTTAATACCTTCAGCTGCTGACAGGCATTGATATACAGGGTGGTTCGTTGATTGTGACCAGGCCAAATATCTCGCGAAATAAGCGTCAAATGAAACAACTACAAAGAACGAAATTTGTCTAGCTTGAAGGGGGAAACCAGATGGGGCTATGGTTGGCCCGCTATATGGCACTGCCATAGGTCAGACGGATATCAACTGCAATTTTTTAAATAGGAACCCCCATTTTTTATTAAATATTCGTGTAGTATGGAAAGAAATATGAATGTTTTTGTTGGACCACTTTTTTCGCTTTGTGATAGATGGCGCTGTAATAGTGACAAACTTATGGCTCACAATTTTAGACGAACAGTTGGTAACAGGTAGGTTTTTTAAATTAAAATACAGAACATAGGTACATTTGAACATTTTATTTCGGTTGTTCCAATGTGATACATGTACCTTTGTGAACTTATCATTTCTGAGTTCACAGTCTGTTACAGCATGATTACCTCTAAATACCACATTAATGCAATAAATGCTCAAAATGATGTCTGTCAACCTCAATGCATTTGGCAATACGTGTAATGACATTCCTCTCAACAGCGAGTTGTTCGTCTTCCGTAATGTTCGCACATGCATTGACAATGCACTGACGCATGTTGTCAGGCATTGTCGGTGGATCACAATAGCAAATATCCTTCAACTTTCCCCACAGAAACAAATCCGGGGACGTCAGGTCCGGTGAACGTGCGGGCCATGGTATGGTGCTTCGACGACCAATCCACCTGTCATGAAATATGCTATTCAATACCGCTTCAACCGCCCGCAAGCTACGTGCCGGATATCCATCATGTTGGAAGTACATTGCCATTCTGTCATGCAGTGAAACATCTTGTACCAACATCGGTAGAACATTATGTAGGAAATCAGCAGACATTGCACCATTTAGTTTGCCATCGATAAAATGGGGGCCAATTATCCTTCCTCCTATAATGCCGCACCATACGTTAACCCACCAAGGTCGCTGATGTTGCACTTGTCACAGCCACTGTGGATTTTCCGTTGCCCAATAGTGCATATTATTCCGGTTCACTTTAACGCTGCTGGTGAATGATCCTTCGTCGCTAAATAGAATGCGTGCAAAAAATCTGTCGTCGTCCCGTAATTTCTCTCGTGTCCAGTGGCAGAACTGTACACAATGTTCAAAGTCGTCGCCATGCAATTCCTGGTGCATAGAAATGTAGTACGGGTGCAATCGATGTTGATGTAGCATTTCCAACACCAATGTTTTTGAGATTCCTGATTCACGCGCAGTATGTCTGCTACTGATGTGCGAATTAGCCGTGACAGCAGCTAAAACACCTACTTGGGCATCATCATTTGTTGCAGGTTGTAGTTGATGTTTCACAAGTGGCTGAACACTTCCTGTTTCCTTAAACAACGTAACTATCCGGCAAACATTCCGGACACTTGGATGATGTCCTCCAGGATACCGAGCAGCATACATAGCACACGCCCATTGGACATTTTGATCACAATAGCCATAGATCAACACAATATCGACTTTTTCTGCAATTGGTAAACGGTCCATTTTAACATGGGTAATGCATCATGAAGCAAATACCGTTACATGTTACCACTTACTTATACCTTTGTGACTATTACAGTGCCGTCTGTCACAAAGCGAAAAAAGTGGTCCAACTAAAACATTCATATTTCTTTACATACTACATGAATATGTAATAAAAAATGGGGGTTTCTATTTAAAAAACACAGTTGATATCCGTTTGACCTATGGCAGTGTCATCTAGTTTCCCCCTTCAAGCTAGACAAGTTTCGATCTTTGTAGTTTTTTCGTTTGACGCTTATTTCGTGAGATATTTGGCCCGGCCACGATCAATGGACTGCCCTGTAATATCCTGCTTACATGGTAGATGCTCTATCCATCTCAGCAACTGAGGGCACAGAGGATATTGCGACTGCAAGGACCATCTCACGCACGCCTCCTGCGAGACCCACATTCTGACCTTGTATGTCCACACACTACATTCATAGTGTCCCACCCCAACAAACTTATGACTCGTGGAAGACATTCTTACCAAGTCTCATAAGAGTTCGGAGATTATGTGTGCATCCGCACAGAGAAAGGTCATGGCCGGTATTGCCAGAACTATACACTTACATGGATATGGATATGGTATCCATATAAGTATATAGTTCTGGCAATACCGGCAATGACCTTCTTCGGACATGTCCGAAGGGAACAGACACCATATCCATATAAGTATGTAGTTCTGTCAATACCGGCCACGACATTCTTCTTGTGTGCAGATGCACACATATTATCCAAACTCTTACGGGACTTCATAAGAATGTCTTCCACGAGTAATGAGTGTGTTGGACATACAAGGTGAGAATGTGGGTCTCGCGGGAGGCGTGTGCTAGATAGTCGCTGCAGTCACGCTATCCTCTCTGTCCTTGGTGGCTCAGATGGATAGAGCGTCTGCCAAGTAAGCAGGAGATCCCGGGTTCGAGTCCTGGTCGGGCACACATTTTCATCTGTTCCCGTTGATATATATCAACGCCCGTCAGCAGCTGAAGGTATGAAAATTAATTTCTAATTTCGTTCTAGATGGCTGCAGGTCATCAATGGTGTCTGTTCTTTCGGACATGTCCGAAAGAACAGGCACCATATCCATATAAGTATAAAGTTCTGGAAATACCGGCCATGACCTTCTTTTGTGTGGATGCACACATATTCCTCGAACTCTTATGGGACTTGGTAAGAATGTCTTTCACGAGTAATGAGTGTGTTGGGGTGGGACACTACGAATGTAGTATGTGGACATACAAGGTGAGAATGTGGGTCTTGCGGGAGGTGTGTGCGAGATAGTCCCTGCAGTCGCACTATCCTTGAGTCTGGCTGTCGCATCTGAGCGATGCAGACGTGCAGTGTGTGCTCTCCGCCGTCAGTCGGGCCCGCGCGCCTTGTTTACTTTCTTCGGGTGACACTATCATGATGCCTTAGCGGTACAAGACCATGGCAAACCAATACAGAAGATCAACCTTGAAATTCACATTCCGGAATGACTTTACCCGACCAAAGACGCTCGAAGTCAAACGCTTTTTAAAAGAGGAAGCCAAGATCCCAGCTGACGACATTGTCGGCATTCAGTTTTCTATCGCCAGTAGTACGGTCTATGTAAAACTCATAAATGGAGCTACATGCGACAAGGTGCTTCGTGAGATGAAACAAGAACTCCGCTTCTGCCACGCAGACGGAAATGTTGGCAATGTTGAGGTCTGCCATTCCGCAATGGAACTGGGGACTATACGCATATTCGAACTTCCATTTGAACTCCCTGCGGCAGATGTTGCGGTGGCGCTCCACCCCTACAGCACGGTACACGAACATGTTGCTGAAAAATGGATCGAGTTTAAGACGTATCCAGTACTTAATTTAGAACGCCAACTGCGCATTGATCTCTGATGACACGTGCCATCCTATCTACCGATAGGAGGGTGCTGGGCCATAGTTATTTATGACAGCCAGCCGAAGATGTGTTCCGGATGCTGCAGGGAAGGTCACCTTCGTTCCAAGTGCCTCCAGCGTCGGATCACACAACTCCCATCAAAGGACGTAGCACCTCCACCAACAAAGACTATTCTCCTCGTGACTTACGTGGCGGCGCTCACGACGTTCTCCACAAAACAGACACAGCTGACCGATTTAGCGGTACAGGAATCACCTTCCATGGACAGAAACCTGGATGATCCACCGGCCTGGCCGGTTGTGGGAAATAGTACTATGACTCTGGAGCTGCCGAACGCGACAGACATTGACGACAGCAAGATGGCAATTGATTCCCTTATTGTACCAGCCGAAGCATTTGTCCTGGCGGGGCATGAGTCAGTGCCGTCTTCTGACAATGGAGGCCACGTACGGAAACAGCGATCACCAAAGCGCCGAAAGCGCCGTCGCCGGACCGTGTCGGAACACGGCGGTTCACATTCGGCTGGGTAAGAACAACTGACCTCTCAAGAAGCCAACCACGAGGCTGAGGCCGTTTCCAGTGCCTCCAACCTTGCAGAAGAGACAGAGAAACATGCAGCTTTCGACTACCAGCCCATTGACATAAACAGTGTGCAGCAGGAAGGTACCAGTGCAGGCAGCGAAGTCGCCCGGTCCCTTACTATCAAACATTCCGAGGCTATGGTACATGAACAGACATCCGCACCCGCTTTGTGGGCCGAGGACGTCGAGACACAAGATTCCAATCCGGGGCCAGCTGAGGCACCGCCAGATCATGCAGCATGAGGACTGCGCTCAGCGGGGGGTGACATCACTTCCAATGTTCGCTTCTCTCCAACATCAACATGGATAACTTCACCCAACCAACATGTTGCCACGCTTACTGCCTGGCGACAATGAATATCAACATGATAAATTCTCCTGTCAAGATCCAACTTTTGAAAGAAACAATAAGAGCCATGGGAGTTGATTTTGCTTTCCTACAAGAAGTGAAAACGACTGCACTCCCAAACTTTTATGGTTACGCCACATATGTGATGCCCGGTAGCCTTGCAAACACCAGAGTGGTAATATTAGTGCGTGATGGTATTGACATTACTGACGTCACGTATCTTCCATCTGCACGAGGAATAGCACTTACAGCACTCAACACACGATTCATTAATGTTTACGTGCCGTCACGACTGTGCCAGATTCTACACCACAGATGTCGCCCCCCTTTTCCTTGGACAATACAACAACAGCGTCTTCGCCGTCGCTTTTAATTGCGTACTTCAACCCAAGGACAAATCCCACACTACATGCCCTGTTCGGAACTGGGTGCGATGATCCAAGAACTTCACTTGTGCGGCACATGGGAAAAAGTCCACGGTAATCGCTCTGGCCACGCTCATCTTACCTGCCATTCGGCCAGCCAACTTGATCGCATATATGTGTCACAAAATCTCACACAAGTAGTGGTGGCCACCAAACTATGGCCTCAGGCCCATTCCGATCATATTGCCTATATCTGCGCTATACACCTACGCCCCCAACAAGTCTGGCGCAGCAATGGCTTTTGGAAACTTAATATAACTCACCTCCAGGACCTGGAATGCCATCGGCAAGTTGAAGCAACGTGAACTGACTGTGAACGCCGTCATCCATGAGACACCTCAACCCTGGAGTGGTGGCTCCTCTGTACCAAACCAGCAATCCGCAGGACACTAAATTAAGTTTGGCAAGGACGTGACTGCGTGGCATCGACAGGCCCTAGATTTTTACTACCTGGCACTCAGAGACCTTGACGCCTTACCCCCTTCCCCAGAGAGACAACATGACCAAAGCAGAATCAAGGCTCACATACTATCATTGACAAAGTGCCAACTACAAGGTGCCGTAGTCCGCTCGTGACGACACGACCGAACGGCTGCAGAGGAACTCACTATACACCACGTTGTGGCAGATAAGCGCCGACATCGCCAACACCTAATCACACAACTCAGGACACAAGACGGTTGCTTCTGTATGACTCAAGCAACGATAGTAAAGGCAGTGGAGGATCATTTTCATCATCTTTATCAGGAAAGAAACGTAAATGACGAGGCCACTACTGAAGTGTTACAGTAGGTAACATGTACTATCGACGAGGCTACCGTAAATGCACTAACAGAGGAATTCTCATTCGAAGAAGTCAAAGACGCTGTGGACGAAGGTTTGGCCAGTAAGTCTCTTGGGCATGATGGACTGCCCATCAAATTCTACCGGACCTTCCATGACATCATGATGCCTTGCTGGGTTATAATTTTCTGCGAACTTATGTCTCCAGACTGTTGTGCCGCCAGCGTTTGTAGAAGGACTTCTCATATCAGTACACAAGCCAGGCGGAGGGCGATCGATTAATGACTATTGACCACTTACAATGCTGAATGCCTTTTACAAGATTATCGCCAGGCTTATGGTGGGCCGTATTAAGACGACTTTGCCGATGATTCTTGCTCCAGAGCAGATGTCGCAGGGGGGACAAGCCAACATACACATGGCCACCGGTGACTGCAGGGTCTTAATAGCGATCGCCTCTGCGTGCCGTCTAAGAGCGGCGATCGTCTCCATCCATTTCAACCGCGCCTTTGATAGAGTGCACCACAACTTACTCCTACGAGTGATAGACCGTATGTGATATCCCTGGGGCTCATTGACACCCTATGGCATCTTTGGACTGCAGCGAACTCACACGTCCAGATCAATGGAAGGACGGTAGGACCAGTACCCATTAAGAGGTCTCTGACAGGTTTGTCCCCTGTCTACCTACCTTTATGTAATCACACTCGAGCCACTCCTAGGGGGCCTTAACCACAACCTATCTGGCATCACGCTGCGGGACGTCACCTTTCGCTATAGGACATACGGTGACGACCTGCTACTGCTGGTTTGTTCCAACGACGAAGTTCAAAGCGTACTAACCTGGATCGAGTGATACGGACAGGCTTCAGGCAGTCTTCTGAACATCAACAAGTCGGCGGCGTTTGATATTGGGCGTGGTCTTGGACCGGAAGCCCTCGCTCCCCTCCCACCAGTTTCTGATCTGCGATATTTGGGAATCACGTTCACGAAGAATGTACATAAAACAGCTGCAGCAAACTACCGACAGTTACTACAGATCATATGCGCAATGGTGCGACAAACCTGCTCCGGAACTTGAATCAGCTACAACGCGTTGAATACTTGAACCTCTATGTGGCATCAAAACTCAACCATGTGGCACAAGTCCTCCCACTACTGCTGCAGATAGGTCGCCGGCTTCAGGTGGTCTTCAGTTACTACATTTCCGCAGGTCATATATTTAAAGTACGATACGACACTCTTACCCTCCCACTGCACAAAGGGGGGCTGGGATTGGTCAACGTTAGGGCGAGAGCAGCTGCTCTTTACATTAGCAACATGAGGAAAAGATGGAAAAGTCAACATACCACTCTCACGGGTTGTTTACTACAGGTTCTGAGCGCCAGTCTCTAACGTCCTGCCAGTGTTGGTTGCGCAAGTCGCCCCACAGCTCTCCCATGTGTTGACATTCATTCTTGATTACCGCTATGTCAGCTTGATCCTCTCCGCCACATGTCCACCGAAGGCGAAAGATTTTTATATAAACCTTCTGCGGGCTGTTCCCCATAACGTGGTGGAAAACAAGTACCGTACGGTTCACTGGTCAAGAGTGTGGAAAACAAAACACCACAACTTTCTGTCATCCACAGTTTGTTCGAAGTGGTATCAGATTGCCACCAAAAAATATGCCACAGGACAGCGACTTCACGCTATTGGACTGGCATACTCACTTTATTGCCCAGATTGTCACCTCTTGGATACCGATGAACATCATTTTACATGCGCATCATCGTCCGGAGTTTGGCGATTAACACAGAAGATATTGGCTTGTTATCTCCAGGTCACGACTGATATGATTGACCCTCAGACCTTACTCTGTCCAGATGAATCTTACTTTCCTGCCGCAAAATATCATGCGCTTAGTAAAGTTCATCAACTATTAGCACAAGAAAAAGCTAATGAACCCACTTCAGTAGCTTCCTCTCCAAAGGAACTTCCATCGTCATCATCTTTTCCAACATTAACAATTTTTAAATTGTGGAAAGCCTTTGACAACGAAGTGGCAAAAACAACACAAACTTACGATTCTCAGGCTATGGCTGTAACTGAAATGGACAAATAAATTTCTGCTATGTTGCTCCCGAGGGATGGTGATCCTCTGTTGTGGTGGGAACAAAGGAAACTTCTCTACCATTTTTCATTGGCCCTAAATAGTCTGTGCGTATCAGCGACTTCAGTACCTTCAGAGAGGATATTTTCGAAAGCAGGACAAACACTGACTGAAAAAAGAAATCGATTGGGCTTTGAAAAATTTCAGAAATTATATTTATCAATGGCAATGTTTAAGTTTGTACATGTGTTCTAGAAGCTGTTAAATAAAGTTTTACAGTGAAGTGAAATGAATTTATCTAAATAGTCCCATGTACCATTTTCACATTTCAAATTCGGTTGGTAATCCTTTGGAGGAATTATGGGGCAATCTGACTGCTTTAAGTGCATTCTAATCTCCTTCACATTTGTTCAAGTCGCCAATTTTTTTTAATAGCATGTGTTTCGAAAATGTCTGATCCCACTTGAGTTTATAAAATGTGTGTTATTTATTCAAATACTACCATTTTTGTACTACCCGTAATACTTTTTTTTGTTTGAAATGAGTCTGTGTTGTGAAAGAAAGATATGTCAATTGTAATAAAAAAAAAAGTTTCTACAATTTTTATCCAACACTGTAAAATGTAGTGTTTGTAGGGTACAATACTACTAGTCTTGAGCGTCCGCAGAAATTTTTCCAAGGAATGGGCAAGGCTCTAAAATAGCCATTGTTGATATAAATTAATTGATCCCTTTTGAGATGTGTCATGACAACAGAAATCTCTGCGAAATGATGGATATCGACGCAATATTCGTATTTATTATGGGTAGACTACTTTGATACTTATAAAACAGGCATGATTCACGATTATCTTCTTTGAAGTAAACATTTATGTGTTATTAATATGATTCTGGAAATGACACAATTCTCAAGTTGACGATCTAACATTATATCACTTTATGATAGCATTTGACATGTATTCAAGAGAATTACCAGTAAGTTAGGAAATAAGACAGCAAAATATTTAGAAAATATATTTTTGTCAAGTACTAGTAACGTCAAACTGATACTGGAAGCGTATGAAATGATCAGAAATGATAATACTATTGAATATAAATAAAAATGAACCAGTCGTACAGAACCTTTGACTAATCTTTCTCGAAAGTGATAAAGCAGAAAATTTTCTTTTAAGGCTTAGCGCAAAGCACACGGCATTCTGTTAAACAAAACATTGCCGACTTACAACCGAATGAAGCCTGTGCTCCATAATCGAGTGTCTGCTGTCATATTTTGTGAAGAGAATATGATAACTTCTACAATATTATTTCAGTGGTACAGGATGGCACACGAAAAATCAGCCCCGAGTACTAGACTGCCCATTGTCCCCCCACAATAGTCATCTATTGTTTCGCAGTTGTTGCTTGCATTAGCTTATTTGTTATTTCTTCACTGCCTAATTATTACATGTGTATCTGTTTGTTGTATCTGCTTGTAACGGGAAACAAATCGTGCCTAATAGGCGAGCAGTCTGAACTTGGGGCCGGTTTTCTGTGCGCCACCCTATATTATTTCCCTGCGATCAGCCACACGATGCTATAGTTGGCGAAACGAGAGGTTCTGCAGAATCCGGGAAATTACTTGTACAAGTGTGTGAGAATTCTGTAATGAATAAAAACTTTGTACTCCAGGGAGGAGGCAAGTGCCCCCTCTTGGTACCCTCCATCCTTCAGTCACCTACACTACTAGTTTTCAGGTTTTCATAAGAACCATATACCAAGCACAAATGAACGGTGAACGAGTAAAAATGAATGGTTCCCAAAAAAGAACAATCACCAGTAAACTAGTTCCCAAGGATGAATGAGTTTGCCCATCTCTAGTCTGTATAAGGGGAAAGTACTTGACAATAGTATTATAGAAAGGGAGAAGGACATGGATGACAGTGAGATGGGAGAAACACTGCAAAGATATATTTGGTGTCTGTTCCTTTGGACACGTGTGAAAGAACACACACATTTTGATCCTGCAGCCATTATGAATCAAGACACAAAAATATTAATGACATTAGTTGCTAGTGGGCAATGATTTAAATCAATGGGGAAAGTTGAAAATTTATGCTGAACCAGATTCCCACTAGCAGCTAATGTTATTAATTCCTCTGTGTGTTGACTGCAAGAATAATTTGAAATATCATTGAAAGGCGTAAGTGGAAACAGGGCTTCTGGAGTAGTCAACATTAGCTCAGATTTGATGAGATCCTAGGGAGAGCTAGACATGACAAGTTGTCAAAGAAAACACTCCAAAAATGAATTCATGGACTCGAGATATTGACGACACCAGTTATGCAAGTATTGATATATCTGATTATCTTTACATGGACTGCATAGGGGCCTGAAGATGACACCATTGAGATACCAAAACTTGTTGTCAAAATAAAATAACTTCTCAAAACATGTGGCTGTTTGACAACTTTCCTTGGTAAATAACTAACAAAATTATTCCACCTGACGTGCCATGTATATGAAACAAGCTAAATACCCTCAGACTTCATGAAGAATGCAATAATTCCAATTCTGATTAAGGCTGAAGCTGACAGGTATGAATACTACCGGACCATCAGTTTAATAAGTCATAGTTGCTAAACATTGACACAGTTTGTATATAGAAGAATGGAAAACATGGTTGAGGCCGACCTTGAGGAAGATTTGTTTGGATTCTCGAAAAATGTATAAACATTTGAGGCACTACTGAACCTATGACTTACATTAGAAGAGGGGATGAAGAAAAGCATACCTACATTTATAGTATTTTTAGAATTAGAGAAAGCTTTTGACAAGTTGGGCTGGACTAAGCTCTTTGAAATTTTGAAAGCAGCATGGATAAAATACCGGAAACAATAGGCTGTATGCAGCTGACATGTACAGAAACCAAACTGTACTTATAAAAGTCAAAGGTCATGAAAGAGAAGCGGCAGTTGAGAGGGGGGTAGACAGGGCTGTGGCCACAGTGTCATTCAATCTGTAGTTTGAGCAAGCTGTGAAGGAAATGAAGGACATATTTAAAAAGAAGATTAAAATTCAGGAAGTAGAAATTAAAACTTTCAGGTTTGCCAATGACGTTGTAGTTAAGTCATTGTAAAGACGTGAACATTGAAGAGCAGTTGTATGGAATGGATAGTGTTTTGAAAACAGATTATAAGATAAGTTAAGAAGAAAAATGGAATGTTGTCAAATTATATCAGACGATGCTGAGAGAATTAGATACAGAAATGAGACACTAAGAGTAGTATTTTTTTTCTGTTATTTGCGCAGCAAAATAATAGATACTGGCTGAAGTAGGGAAGATATAAAATGCAGACTAATAACAGCAAGAAAAGTTCCTCTTAGAAAGAGGAATCGGTCAACAATTCTACACACATAAATTCAAGTCCCCTGCTCACTTCTGTCTAGGTCTTGGAGTAATCTCAGGAACTGTTGTAGGAATTTTGGTACGATTTTTATTAATAGGTAGACTAATGTGTGAGAGAGGTTTGTGTGTATAATGTCTTTGAAAACGATGTAAATGATCTGAACCTCGTTGCTTTAAATGTAGTCTTTGTCCTCCTCCTTGTGGTACTTGGTGGAAAGTCATTGTGTAATGCAATGAGGTCATTTTTCAGAATCTGTTGAAAGCAGACATGTTTAGTTTGAATTTGTAGCTCAAGGGAGTACATGCATGTTGAATTTTGCCAACCTGGTATTTGAAGAGTTGAAAATACAAAAAGCTAAAACTAGAGACAATTCATTTATTTTGTAGTTAGTGATTCACCAAGCAATCGTAATACTGGAAACAATTTTCTTTGCACATTCAAGACATATGGACACAGTCATATTGATCAAAATGCAACAAGACCAATTTCAAGACAATTATCTGAGTAAAAAGTTAAAGTGAATATGCCCTTCAGTGACATTTTGTTCAGAATAATGTTGTCTGAATTATTCATCAAATAATAATAATTTGCTGCTTAAACTTCTGTCCCAATCTGACTTACAACTCTTGTCACATAAGATAATGTGGGTTACTTTAACTTTGAAAGAACACAGCCCGTAATCCTTACAATTGAAATGCTTAGATTATTTGTTTTAATTATGGAAACATGCTATTACTGCCAAGAATAAGTACTGCCGTCACAGACCCTTATGTATACATGTACAGATATGTTCAGATGTGTGTGTATACACATCAGGGTGTATACGACCCGGAAGATCCGGGAGAAAACCGGGAAAAACCCGGGAATATTTTAGAATTCCGGGAATTTTTCATTGTTTTAGTTTGCAGTTAAATTTTTGCAATTTTAACTGGTAAGAACCCATACTCTAGTAAAGGACGTTACTGTATCCCGCAACTGCAGAATAACACTTCAACAATAAAACATAAACGAGAGAAAAAAATCGAAAATAACTTAAATTGCAAAGGAAATGCGCCATATACAACAACGGCACACAGTGCTCACTCAAACATGTGCCAACAGCAAAATGTGTCAAAGGCTTTAGGAAGACTATGCAATGTTTGGTAACAACAAACTGCCTCCAATGAGTGTGAAGTCACAACTGTTTACATTAGATTCGTTTTAACAGTTACGAGTGGGCTCATGTGCATGCGCAGTTGAGTGGCGTTTGAGTAGTAGATTCTCCAGCTTCTGGCTACAGGAATGTGGCTGCTGGCTGTGCAAACAGTCGCAGCAAGCAGTTAGATGCTATCAGGAAAAGGGGGTGCCAAATTCGTATTCTTGAGGGAAAAAAAAACTTGTTTCACAAAGCGGTTAGCATCCGGGGCACGTTGGTCTATCGATTAATCATATGATTTTGAAATGCATCCCTGTTGGGTTTTGAACATCTTTGAACACATTTTAAGTTGATTTCTGAATGAATAATAAGTTGATTTTTGAATGCGTGCACAGTGTACGTGATGTCAGTGTCAGGAGAATCCTCGTCGAATCTAGAAATAAACTTTCCGCAGACAAAAGGGGATGGGGCTACACGAGCTGAGCAGAGTAAAGCCGAACAGATGAATGCCAGTCGCTGTCTGATTATGTGGTTGATTGGGTTTGCGAATGATCAGCGTTGTTATAATTACTAGTGAAATCCATAGATTCAGACTACCAAATGGAAATAAACGACTAACAGGAGAGAAAGATTATGTATTGTCATCTCGGTGTATCCAGGTAAATGAAATTTTGACAGAAAATTTTTGGCCGGATCGCTACACTAGCAAGGACCAGTTGTACAGTCCCCGGCTTGAAGCTGCTTAAATTCTATTCTGATAGTAACGCGGAAAATGTGTTGTACGAACATGTAACAACCCCTAACCGGAGAATAATTGCCTGTGATTCTGGCAGGGATAGTGAAGTTAACCGGCGAACTAATTTTAACAATGGCAGGAATAGATACAGAATTGGTGATGACAAGATTGTTTGTTACAACGAGGAAGGATAAGAATCGAAGACATCACACAAATTATGAAAGAATGATTCCAAATTTATATAAAAATTTTGTTATACTACTTTTCGATCTCATGCTTGAGAAACTGGTGCGTATGAATGAAATGTGAAACTATTTCCTAACATAAAGCTTTTTGCTTGTAGGAGGCCTAATAGGCATTTGATATTGGTACTCCATGAATTATATTCTCTCATGTTATAAAAATTACCATTTGTGCCAAAACAGTCTCGTTTATTTGGTTTGTGTTATAAAATTTCTGCAATATTAGAAAGGCCTATTTTGTTTTACCTAGGAGACAGTGACAAAATAGACATAATCGGATCGAAAAATCACACCAGTCTTGGGTATTACTTGTGTTAACAGCTTTTTCAGTATTAGATAACGACATTTCGATTTTTCATGTAGCAGAACGTTTGACAAACTTTGATGAGGTAATAGATTCTTCTGCAGAAAGGAAAGCACGCTATGTAAAGTTGTAGCAAGATTAGAGAGAGAAAAAAAAATTGCTAGGAGCTAAGGATTGAAGAAATGTGTATTTTCTTGCTTGTCTCTTGTCTTTATTGGTTTTATGTATCCAATATTTAATTTCATGTCACACAAAACAGCAAGTTATTAGCTAATAGGCCATAAAGAGTGCAAATTTTCTGAAGTGTTCTTGTCTCACGATTACAAATAATCCCATTCACTATTAATTGCAAAAGTTTATTTTAGAGGGGCAGGCTGTCAAACCGGCTGACTGAGAGCAGGAGAGGCACCACAGGACATTTCAGTTTCCACTGTCTTGAATATACCAGGGGACACCACGCCAATAGAAATGTTCTTCTTTTGAAGCAAACCAATCAGACAACCAATTTTCGACTTCTTCGTAGGAATCGAAGTGTTCCTCAGCCAATGCGTGTCCCATTGATGAAAACAAATGGTAGTCGGAAGGGGCCAAGTCTGGCGAATACGGCGGGTTGGGTAGCAGCTGCCGCGCAGGATTAGCCAACGGTCTAAGGCGCTGCAGTCATGGACTGTGCGGCTGGTCACGGCGGAGGTCCTCCCACGGGCATGGGTGTGTGTGTTTGTCCTGAGGATAATTTAGGTTAAGTAGTGTGTAAGCTTAGGGACTGATGACCTTAGCAGTTAAGTCCCATAAGATTTCACATACATTTGAACATTTTTGGTAGCAGCTCCAAGCCAAGTGTTTTCATAGTATCCTGAACCAGTTTTGCTTTGTGTGCAGGTGCATTGTCGTGTAAAAAAATTACTTTGCCATGTCATCTGGCCCATTCTGGTCTTTTTTCGATCAATGCATAGTTCAAATTGATCATTTGTTGTTTGTAGCGATTAGTATTCACAGTTTCACCGGGTTTTAGAAGCTCATGATACGCCACACCTTTCTGATCCCACCAAACACAGAGCATTGTCTTCTTGCCGAATCAATCTGGTTTTGCAGTCGATGTTGATGGTTGTCCCAAATTAACCCATGATTTTTCCCATTTAGGATTCCTAAAATAAATCCATTTTTCATCGCCAATAACAATTCAATTCAAAATTGATTTTTTTCCAAGTCTTTGAAGCAAAATTTGACAAGTGGTTTTTCGGTTTTCCATCTGGCTTTCATTCAATTCATGTGGCACCCATTTTCCACACTTTTGGATCTTTCCCATAGCTTTCAAACGGTCAGAAATTGTTTGTTGTGCAACATTTAGCATTGCTGCAATTTGCTTCTGACTCATTCATCTTCGTCCAATATTGCTAGCAATTCAGCATCTTCGAACTTTTTTGGTGGTCTTCCACGTTCTTCATTTATTACATCAAAAATCATTATTTCTGAACCGTAGAAACCATCTTTTGCATGTTGCTTCTGATAGAGAATGATCACCATATGCCTCGACAAGCATTCGATGCGACTCTGCAGCATTTTTTTTTTTTTTTTTTTTTTTTCAAATGAAAACAAAAAATTTATGCTTTTTGCAAATCATCACTTTCACAAAATCCAACATTGTTAACACGATGAAAACATTTGTTCCATGACTTTATGCATACTAAATATCTTTCACAGATGTCATACCAACCAAACAAAAAAAAAATTAAGGCTCGTTCACAACAAATGTTCCCTATCGACACATTTGTATCTTAATGCTCATTTCATACCAGTACGCCTGGTAGTTTGATGGCATCTATTACAAAATATACACGTTTCAATACTGCAAAGTGAAATACAGTGAAATGAGATAGAAGAATGCTGTATGAAGAGGCGTGGGACTGCACTTTGGCGCACGTAAGACCAAACAACATGTCTTACATTTCATCAAACACATATGTTTCGTGTTTCAGACTTTTCAGAAAGATTTGCACTGCTAGATGAACATATTTTTGAAAATTCGATTTTTTTAGTATTGAGTATTAGCAAATATCATAGATCCAGGGCCAATGTGCAGAACAGTCTGAGTTATAGAGGATAGTCTCCACGTAACCCGTGTTTACATTTAGTGATTGTGCTGTTTCCCCTTCGTTTACTCTCACGTCAAATGAAAACAAAACGGATGTCTGTGGCCGGGACCTATCAAGTGAATTAAAATACAGTCACACAATTATGGAAGACTAAATTATGTTATTAGTTTCTGATTTTATTTTTTTTCCACCTTTCTGACAGTCAAGCATTAATTGCCTTGCAGAACAATGAAGTTATTTTTGTCTGTTTGCTAAAGAAGTTTGACTTTTATTAACCTTTTCCGCAGAGGCAGTCAATGTATTTGAAACGAAATATTTAATTCCACATCTTCTAGCACGTATGGCATTATGCCATAATAAAGAACCAAACACGATATAATACAGTACTGGTGCTCCAAGAAAATTTACATCCCGAAAACCACACTGAAAAGCTTAATATCAGGTCGAGGTCTACTTCATTGTGAATCAGGACATATGAATATTCACTTTAAGTATGCATTTTAAATATGCACATTTTAGTATGGTTCATGAAAATTCCAATGCTCTTGAAGTATCCTCTGATGTCTTGTTTGTTTTTTGACTAAATGTATGATTTTTCAATGTTTTACACATACGTACATACAGGCCGCCTACGTCACGGTAGCTGCGCAAGTGCGGTGTCGCCTGTTATCTGCGCTCTGTGGCAACTGCTAAAACGATCCTATTTCTAACAGGTCGCAGGAAAATATTGCGAATGGTGGTTTGAAAAGCGTTACTTTCAAAGTAAATATTCTTTTATGTAAGTTGAACTATGTGCAAGAATGTACCACGTATTTCTTAAATCACAGAGTGTTTGACTCTCATTTAAAAATCGACTCTTTGATGACGAGTCATTTAGACAATTTTCGAACCCTAAAGATCAGACATTTATGTCATTATTAAAATTTTTACTGGCACATTTGTGTGATATATCTTAAAGTGTAACACACCCAAAAAAGATCAACATTATATGCGAAAGATTAGCTTCTCTTGCAGCTTATTAACCTTAGAGACCAATATTATATGTGAAAGCTTTGCTTTTCTTGTAGCATCACTATGTATATTAATTTAAACTATTAACTTTCCTGTTTGTGTGTTCATGCTACTTAACAGTGACGTTGCTGTTGGCTGATTACGTCACATGTCATATGCTCTGAATATTCACTGTCATCGGCTGGCGAGATCGCGTGAGATGAGCTATGACTGGCTCACAAAAGCGCATCGCAATCTCGATTTCAATGATCCGTAAAGTAATATGCGGTGTTCGGTGGAATTCCAATGTATACTTTTGTAATACGAAAATACGCAGCGTACATGTTGCTGCACATCAAAGATATTTCCAAAACATGTCTTTTTCTCTGAGCTTCGGTTCCTAAGGTGCTGGGAAATTCAACGCCCCTGTATAAAACCATAATCATTCAAAGGATTGATAAATTTTGCAGAGAAAATATATTGTCACTTAACAATGAAAAAGTGTGTTTTCACCCAGGAGAAAGTGTATTTTTAACCGGGAAATCCGGGAAAAATCTGGAAATTTTTTTTCCTTGTCCGCGTATACACCCTGCACATTCTCTTCCTTCCGACACTGCAATACATTCTCTGTATGCAAGTGACTCTACAGTCTGCAAATTTGCTGGCTAATCAGACACAATGTCTGCCTGTTCATCTTTGCTAAGGAGTACTATCTAAATAAAAGTTAACACTGATGAGGCAAATCATGTCATTGCACTTGTTATCCTTAGCTACATGAACAAACTTGCTTTAAGTTTTTTTTGCCATATCTTGACTAGCATCTCATGAATACACTGCTGGGTGCCTGTGACGATTGGTATCTTGGCAGTATTGGTCATAGTGGAAGTACTGATTGTACATTCCTGCACATGAAGGTGATAGCTTTCATTATCTGACAATGCCATGATAAATAGTTGCTATCACTACTACTACTACTACTACTACTACTACTACTACTATTGCTGCTGCTGCTGCTGCTGCTGCTGCTGCTGCTGTTGCTACTATTGCTACTGTTATTCATGTGAAAATGGTGCCTCGTAACTGTTTGTATACACTTGTTAATTAAATCCCACTGATTTACACCTTATGCCCTTAAAATTGTTCTCAAAGCAATTCTTTGCACA
Organism: Schistocerca cancellata; assembly: GCF_023864275.1. NCBI lineage: Eukaryota > Metazoa > Arthropoda > Insecta > Orthoptera > Acrididae > Schistocerca > Schistocerca cancellata. The sequence goes on along the minus strand of NC_064626.1, from coordinate 910,754,017 downwards.
AAAGAAACCCAAAGTTTGATCCCCCCTTTGGGGCTTAAGAATTTTTGTGAATACATGTATGGCAAGCATTGGCTCCCAAGTTATTGCAGCACCTACTTCCTTTACTGTGCTGCAATCTCTCATCTATGACTATACTTCCTTCTCTTACTCTCTTTCTCATGGTGGCAGTCTTTGGTGTCGACCTCAGCTATTCCTTAGGTTTTTCTTTCCTTTCTCAGGGTATTCACTCATTTACTTTACATCAACTTTTGGCTGAAGTGATTTTTAGTCCCCTTCTGGACTTGATCTTTATTTTACAATATTTTTTCTATAGTGTGGACCATCTGGGGAAGAACACCTTAAATAGCACCTCCTGCATGCAGTGTTAAGGATCATCTGCACACAACACCTTCGTAGAATCTTGTATACACCACAAAGCCAACGTGGTAGTCAATCTGATGTGGTTGCATACCCTTTTGATTGAGTCCCCTAATAACACAGTGATTACACTGATGATGCCCGAGCAGCTTGCTTTCCATGCACACTGAGCAGTAGATGCTGGACTTCGTGGGGCATCAAGACTCCCAGCAACAGCCTTTGTGCCAGATGGCCTTTGCTGTGGTTAGGTATCGCCCATGTGGTATCAGGACAGACATTTCTCACATGAAACCAAATCAGCACTCCGACTGCCCTTCTCTCTGTGGACTCTGCAGCACCATCTTTGGGAACCACTTCCCACACCCGGTCAGTGAAGCAGCTTTCTCCTCTACCAATGACAGGGTTCCTCTCTCTGGAAAGCCACAGATCGGAGGCCTCACATCAGCCAGTAGCTGAAGCAAATTCACCTTATGTGTTCCATGGTTGCCTGCTCATCATCCATACGAACACTTCTAATGCTTTAGATGACAAAAAGCGATATGGAGCTGGTTTGCAAACTTCCCACCTCTCTCCCATAGGTTGACTTACTTGGTATGCACAGCTAATCTTCTGTGGATAGCCGGCCCCGTCGATCTCCAAAAACTTCTTCTCTGAAGAATAATTCTGGTTAAGGGAATTTATCAGACTCTCTCTCTACTCTTGAAATAATTTGGTACTCGAAGAATACTTTTAGTTCAGTTATGGTACATTTCAACTTCCACAAAAAACAAATTCACCGTTTCTCATAAAATATTCAAACTTGTGCGAGTCAACCAATTCATCAAACATAAGACTCTATTAGGATACATTTACAACAGGGTTGGTTTGAAACCGCCAGAAAATATGAACATTTCTTGCTTCTAGCAAGTCCAACACATGAATTACTTAAAAGTCTAATCTTATTTCTTCATTTGTTCTTGACAATCATCACAGTCAGTACACCAGCAAAGAATAGCACAGGTTCTTCTCTACACATACACTGTAACTCTATGGATCGTACAGCAGGTATGTGTCGGCCACCATTCGGCCACATTTTGCTCGTGACTGTTTTAGACGTGCACACACAAACATGCAATGCGCAGTAGGTCGGATTCGTCTCTCTCATGCTTCTATTTAAAATATCATGGGTTCGAAACTGAGGAAGGCGAAGTGGTTCTAGAGTTTAACAGAAATTCTGAAATTCTCGAAGCACTACATATTTCCCCCCTCAGATCGAACATGCGATATGTTATATACCATCATTATGTACATTTATATCACGTAGAATAACAATTCATCTTTCAACAGTGTACCTTGTTCTTTGTTCTTTTAATAACCGTGAATACCCTTTTTCTTATTGTTTAGCTATTCCTTATTTTTTTTTATTTTACTTTAATTATAAAATGTCAATATTTCAATCAATGTTGCAGTTAGCTCTTTCAATATTTAAAATTCATGAGGACCAATTTTATTTTCTTTTTTCTGTTCTTTATCCAGTGGTAAATTCCAGGTGTTCAGGACACTTGAGTACTTTATTCTTTATTATAATTCCTTGTACTATTTTTTCCTTAGTACGTAGTACGTAGTTTGTAGTCTGGGGGAACTCTGGGCAAAATAAAAGTGTTACCTTTTGACACTCGTAAACTTACCTAAAACATAGTAGTGGTATATGGAAATCAAACTTACCAGAATAATTCCTATTAAATGTGTGACTTCTGTCTCAATACTGTCCTTTTCCCCTAGGTCATACCTATACCTTACATGTGGGTTGATCCTATGAGTGCACTTCCTGCTTCCATTCTGGTAGGTACACCCCTTTATAAAACATCCCTATTCCTCAGGCCACAGGTCATCCTATCTCTATGTGGGTACAGCTGCCCTATATCCTTAGCAAATGCCGGGTACGACCCCATTATCCTTTATGAGTAGGCCTTTTTGTTCATTGCCCTAGTGTACATCTTTATGTACACTATAATTAAATATTTCCTTGTAAAATAAAATCTATTTTACACTTCACTCTCACTTCTTAGTACCTCCTGTAATACTCTAGAGTCCTGTTCCACTTCTCAACTTCTATAACCTTAGTAGATACTATGTCTACACGTATTAATCAACTCATGGTAGATCCTATGTCTACACATAATGATCAAGTCCCACTACTCTATTTCCAGATGTCCACATATCTTTTTCTCCTACAACTCTTGGTGGTTCTTACATCCCTTAAATCTGTAACTACATTGTTGGTGTTTTCGTATTTCTTTGTGTGTATGCTGAAGTATTTTCCTGTAGTCTGATTCTTCGGCCTTCTTATCTGAGGCATCAAATGAGAAGTAAGAAAGGAAAAAAGGTAGATGTAGTTGCTAAGATCCGAGAAGAGAAAGTGGACATTCCCACCTTCACCCTTGAGGTCCGCGAAGAAAATCTTAGCAACCCTATGGAAACGGTAAATGAAGAAGAATAAGGCACACTTGTTGGTGAGGGTCATTTGAAAGGTGTGATGTGTGTTTCGTGTTAGTCATGATTTATCTGGTAGTGTAAATCATGCTTTTACCTACACTACCCACCCCCTTTCGACTTCGATACAAACCCTCCTGTCTACGTCACATCTCATAAAAGGTATAAAATATTCTGTACCAAGTATAAAATTATATATTCCATTATCACAGTTATTTAATTAGCCTCACAATATTGTGTTTTCCACAAATATATTATTCCATTCAGTTTAGTAAGAAAAATATGTTTCAATGACTTTAACTCAATTATCTTACATTCAATGTGAAAATGGTATTCTCTCGATTTCAGAAATGATTTTGAAAGTTATGTGCCAGGTATGGTTACTTAGAACTATGTGGGGGGGGGGGGGGGGGGGGGGGGAGGGGGGGAGGGGGTGGGGGAAGGGTTACCAGGCAGCTTTCAAGAAAGCCATATTTGGAATCATTGTAATTATGATTCACATTAATAGAATATGCAAATTTAATGATGTTGATTTCACCCAGACTTCTGCCCACAGATTTGCACAGAAAACTGGTGAAGAGATTACTTACAAGGACTAATTCAGGCAAAAATAAAACCTAACTATACGTGGAGACCGAATCGGCTGCTGTCGACATTACAATCAACTGTCTTATGTTTCTAGGGGGTGGACATTCTTTAATTGCTTTTGTGCACTCAGGATCTGGTTTGATGCCGTGCACCCCTACAATATGCCCTAGAAACTTAAGCTCTTGTCGCACAAAGTGTGTTTTAGACAGTTTCACTGTAATACCTTTTTCTTTAAATTTTTTCAGGGTCTTACTTAAGGTTAGACAATGTTCTTCCCAGGTAACAGAGATTATGAGGATATCATCAACATATATTATTAAATTCTTCAATAAATCTCTTCCTAATGCCTCATCCAGAGCACATATAAAAACGGATAGTGAGATATTTAGTCCGAATGGTAACACATTGAAATCAAACAAAAAAGCTGTATACTTCTTTGATTCAGGATGTAGCCAAATTTGCCAATATCCTGCCGTCAGGTCCATCTTGTTAAAAAACCTTGCTTTTTTAAATTTGGATAGTAATTCATTGATGTTAATTGGTCTGTCTCGTTCTGTCTCTATACGCTTATTCAGTGCACGCGCATCTAGCACTAATCGTACAACTCCTGTAACCTTTTTTTACCACTACTAAAGAGTTATTCATGATGCTAGAACTCTGTTCTATTATATTGTTGTCAATCATTTTGTCAGTTTCCTCCTTAACTGCTTCTTCCAAACTTACCGCTATTGGATATGGCTTACAGAAAAATGGAGTGTCGTCTTTGATTGTAATCGCTTATATTACCGGGACGATCGGAAAATACTACTTCATATTCCATTAGAATTTTATATAAATCTAGTTTTTGTTCACTGGTTAATATTAGAGATGCATTTACTTTGTTTTGTATGTCAGCTCAATGTGGTCTTTTGTAGGTATTTTGTGCATGAAATTAACATACTTATTATGAACAAAGCCTCTCTATGACCTGGGCGCCTGCCCTGGATCCGTATCACATTGCGTTTTCCTCATTATTAGTAATCACTGGGTGGTTACCAATCCGGGGTACTACGTTACTACTTTGTGCTCTGTTATTACTTGGCACAAATTCCTGCAAAGTTACTGGACCCAAATTGAAGGTGATAATTATCATTACCTTAATTTCTGTTGCTCTGGTGTACTCTAGCTAAGTAGGGCTCTTGTTTTTTAAAATTATTATTACTATTCCTTTTCACTTTGGTGTAAGCTCTCATTGCGGTCCTTATTTACGGCATCAAGTGCGCCCACAAAGGACAAAAATTCTTCTACGATAGTTAAGCGTATGATTAAAATTTGAACTAACCACTCTTCTTCTATTGGCTTATCTAAAGTACTTTGCCCGCGTTAAATACCAGTTCAAATACTTTCTCATTGTTCCCCACGTATTATTGTAATACTTCGGGTCCCACAAATCTGATATTAGTTTTTCCTGTGCACTAGCGGACCAGTATTTTTCCTTAAATTTCTTCTGGAAATCTCCCCAAGAAGAAAAGTTCTCAATATTTACACTACCCCACTCTCCGGCTTCCCCTAAAAGGTATCCAACAGGAAATTCAATCTTTTTCGAACCTTCCCAATTCTTCAGTAAGGCTTGGTTAAATCTTTTCAGAAAATGAGTGGGATGTACTTCCCCATCTGGCTTAAACTTAGGGAATTGCCTAGAAACCCTGAATTGGCTTCCTATTGTAAACCTGTCATTACCTCACTAGTCAATATCACGTTAGGAGAAGTTATCCTCTTATCTACCATGTCCTGAATAATTTTGAATTCTTTCCATAATTCATCCATACCTTTCTTGGTATCTTTGAGCTCAGAAGATAAGACAGGAGATATGTTCTCGGAGATTACTGTCGCGGCAACTTTTCGGTCAGTTATTTCCTATACCTGTTCCTCCAGACTACTTATATTTGTTAAGTCTGAGGTTGCTAGTTTCTTTTCAAAGTTTCTTTCCACATTATCTACTCGAGTGTTAACGCCTCCAATTTGCAATTGAACTATTGGTATTAACTTATCCTGTTTTTCAACACTCTCTCTCAAATTGCACATCTTTGCTTTACAGCATCAAATGTAACATTACATACACTACATGAATTACTTAGAAGTCTAATCTCATTCCTTCATTTGTTCTTAACAATCATCACGGTCACTAACCCAGCAAAAAATAGCACAGGCTCTTCTCTACAGATACACTGAAACTCTATGGATCGTACAGCAGGTACTTGTCGGTTGCTGCATCCATATTTTGCTTGTGACTGTTTTTAGACCTGCACACACAAACATGAAATGCGCAGTAGGTCAGATTCGTCTCTCTCCCACTTCTATTAAAAATATCGTGGGTTTGAGACGGAGTAAGGCCAAGATGTTCTAGAATTTACTTGGAAATTCTCGATGCACTACACACTGATTGCAGACAAGCTCTCTCAAGAATTTCTGGCACCAAAGGCTGTGGAGTGGGAGGTGGTGGTAAAGGAGAAGGAGGAGGAGGAGGAGAATCAGGATAAGGCTGCTCTGCTGACCCTGGAGATGCACCCCCCCCCCCCCCCCTCTCCTCCACCCTCCCCCCATGCAGTCGGATTATAAACCAATGTTCATTGATGTGGTTCCATCCCTATTGGTGGCAGGAACTGATCCTGGGGCATGACCGATCCTCCTGGTCCCTTCATGTGTAAATTGGACATCCATAATGTGATCATCTGGTGGAACTGTAATGGATATTACTGTCACCTGCCAGAACTACAACAGTTTATTTCCTTCTCTTTTTCAATCTGCATTGCTCTACAAGAAACGTTCTTCACTGATGCCCACTCTCAAACGGCCTGTGGTTATCGTGCATTTTTACAGAACTGTGCTGGCCCTGAAAGATCATCTGGATGGGTCTGTGCATTGTTCGCACAGATGTCATCAGTGAGTGGTTCTCTTTTGTATCATGTTGGAAGCAATAGCGGTGCAGGTGCAAATGACCTGTGATCACCATTCACTGCTTTCAAATGAAAGCCCCCCCTCCAAGTGGTCACTTAGTTACATTGAGGTGATCACCTTTACCCGACAACTTTCCCCTGTTTCTTGTACTTGGAGACTTAAGTGCACATCACCACCCTGTGGGGGAATACAACTGCGTCTGGCAAGTGCCTTCTGCTTGACCAGCTCCTTACTGACCGTGGTTTGTCTCTCCTCAGTGATGGTGCTCTGCCCACTAAAGTGCTGCCCATGGCACCTTTTCACGTATCAACCTACACTACATGACGACCGTTGTGATAGTGACCACTTTCCAGTGATCCTGTCACTTCCTTACCACTGTTAGATGGATTGGCTACTATGTTGACACTTTGAAGAGCCAACTGGCAGTTGCTGCTCTCTCGCTCTCTCTCTCTCTCTCTCTCTCTCTCTCTCTCTCTCTCTCTCTCTCTCTCTTTTCAGATGGCATCAAAGAGGTTGTGCGATCACCCTCTCCGCTGAAACTGATATTCCCCTTCCTACAGTGCCCCTTCATTGCCAGTCAGTGCCATGGCTGACCAAAGACATTGCAATAGCTGTCTGAGCTCGCCAAAGATCTCTGCAACATTTGAAGCGATAGAGGGAGAACCGATAGAGGTACTGAAGGTACCCTCCGCCACGCACCGTCAGGTGGCTTGCGGAGTATGGATGTAGATGTAGATGTAGATCCTTCGCAGACCAACCTTACCACTTATAAGTGACATTATACTAAGGATTGCTATCCAGTTAAAAACAGTAAGAAGTAATGCTGGAAGCACTACATTGCTTTCCTGGGACGTATGGCTCAGGTGTGGGCCAAGCTCTGTATTCTATTGGGCCGGCGAAGATCCGCAACTGTACCAACTGTCTTCCTTCAGGATGGGCTCTGTATTGACACATTGGTTCTTGCCGAACAACTGGTGACTGAGTTTGTGATCGTGTCAATGTCCTTTTCTAATGCGGCTGCCTCCCAGAACATAGTACATAACGGAATGTATACCGCAGAGACAGGCTGGACAGTGAAGGGGGAGGCGTGTTTATAGCGATAAGAAGTGCAATAGTATCGAAGGAAATTGACGGAGATCCGAAATGTGAAATGATTTGGGTGAAGGCCACGGTTAAAGCAGGCTCAGACATGGTAATTGGATGTCTCTATAGGCCCCCTGGCTCAGCAGCTGTTGTGGCTGAGCACCTGAAGGATAATTTGGAAAATATTTCGAGTAGATTTCCCCACCATGTTATAGTTCTGGGTGGAGATTTTAATTTGCCGGATATAGACTGGGAGACTCAAACGTTCATAACGGGTGGCAGGGACAAAGGATCCAGTGAAATTTTTTTAAGTGCTTTATCTGAAAACTACCTTGAGCAGCTAAACAGAGAACCGACTCGTGGCGATAACATATTAGACTTTCTGGTGACAAACAGACCCGAACTATTTGAAAAAGTTAACGCAGAACAGGGAATCAGCGATCATAAAGCGGTTACGGCATCGATGATTTCAGCCGTAAATAGGAATATTAAAAAGGGTAGGAAGATTTTTCTGTTTAGAAAAAGTGACAAAAAGCAGATTTCAGAGTACCTGTTGGCTCAACACAAAAGTTTTGTCTCAAGTACAGATAATGTTGAGGATCAGTGGACAAAGTTCAAAACTGTCGTACATTATGCGTTAGATGAGTATGTGCCAAGCAAGATTGTAAGAGATGGAAAAGAGCCACCGTGGTACAACAACCGAGTTAGAAAACTGCTGCGGAAGCAAAGGGAACTTCACAGCAAACATAAACATAGCCAAAGCCTTGCAGACAAACAAAAATTACGCGAAGCGAAATGTAGTGTGAGGAGGGCTATGCGAGAGGCGTTCAATGGATTCGAAAGTAAAGTTCTATGTACTGACTTGGTAGAAAATCCTAAGAAATTTTGGTCTTATGTCAAAGCGGTAGGTGGATCAAAACAAAATGTCCAGACACTCTGTGACCAAAATGGTATGAAACAGAGGATGACAGACTAAAGGCCGAAATACTAAATGTCTTTTTCCAAAGTTGTTTCACAGAGGAAGATTGCACTGTAGTTCCTTCTCTAGATTGTCACACAGATGACAAAATGGTAGATATCGAAATAGACGACAGAGGGATAGAGAAACATTTAAAATCTCTCAAAAGAGGAAAGGCCTCTGGACCTGATGGGATACCAGTTCAATTTTACACAAAGTACGCGAATGAACTTGCACCCCTTCTTGCAGCGGTGTACCGTAGGTCTCTAGAAGAGCATAGCGTTCCAAAGGATTGGAAAAGGGCACAGGTCATCCCCGTTTTCAAGAAGGGACGTCGAACAGATGTGCAGAACTATAGACCTATATCTCTAACGTCGATCAGTTGTAGAATTTTGGAACACGTATTGTGTTCGAGTATAATGACTTTTCTGGAGACTCTGTAGGAATCAGCATGGGTTTCGAAAAAGACGGTCATGTGAAACCCAGCTCGCGCTATTCGTCGACGAGACTCAGAGGGCCATAGACACGGGTTCACAGGTAGATGCCGTGTTTCTTGACTTCCGCAAGGCGTTCGATACAGTTCCCCACAGTCGTTTAATGAACAAAGTAAGAACATATGGACTATCAGACCAATTGTGTGATTGGATTGAGGAGTTCCTAGATAACAGGATGCAGCATGTCATTCTCAATGGAGAGAAGTCTTCCGAAGTAAGAATGATTTCAGGTGTGCCGCAGGGGAGTGTCATAGGACCGTTGCTATTCACAATATACATAAATAACGTGGTGGATGACATCGGAAGTTCACTGAGGCTTTTTGCAGATGATGCTGTGGTGTATCGAGAGGTTGTAACAATGGAAAATTGTACTGAAATGCAGGAGGATCTGCAGCGAATTGACGCATGGTGCAGGGAATGGCAATTGAATCTCAATGTAGACAAGTGTAATGTGCTGTGAATACACAGAAAGATAGATCCTTTATCATTTAGCTACAAAATAGCAGGTCAGCAACTGGAAGCAGTTAATACCATAAATTATCTGGGAGTACGCATTAGGAGTGATTTAAAATGGAATGATCATATAATGTTGATCGTCGGTAAAGCAGATGCCAGACTGAGATTCATTGGAAGAATCTAAGGAAATGCAATCCGAAAACAAAGGACGTAGGTTACAGTACGCTTGTTCACCCACTGCTTGAATACTGCTCAGCAGTGTGGGATCCGTACCAGATAGGATTGATAGAAGATATAGAGAAGATCCAATGGAGAGCAGCGCGCTTCGTTACAGGATCATTTAGTAATCGCGAAAGCGTTACGGAGATGATAGATAAACTCCAGTGGAAGACTCTAAAGGAGAGACGCTCAGTAGCTCGGTACGGGCTTTTGTCAAAGTTTCGAGAACATACTTTCACCGAAGAGTCAAGCAGTATATTGCTCCCTCCTACGTATATCTCCCGAAGAGACCATGAGGATAAAATCAGAGAGATTAGAGCCCACACAGAGGCATACCGACAATCCTTCTTTCCACGAACAATACGAGACTGGAATAGAAGGGAGAACCGATAGAGGTACTCAAGGTACCCTCCGCCACACACCGTCAGGTGGCTTGCGGAGTATGGATGTAGATGTAGGTGACGAATGGAAGATGTCCACCTGTCCTTCGCCACCCAGCATGACAAATTATGTAACGAACTATTCACTGACATTGCAGTATCTGCCAGGCCATTGGTCACTCCTGCACTGTATATCGACAACTTTTGCATTTGATACAGCTCCCACTCTGTAGCCTTGGCTGAATGCCAGCTCCAAGATGTCATCCGAAGGCCTCTGCTTGCACCCTTTCCTGTAGTTTCCAGTGCTCTCCTGCAAAAATGTAAGTCTTACATATTTGTTGTCATACCACAGTCCATACTGACCTAGAACCTTACATGGCTATCCAGTGCTTGGACGTTGCTCCATGGTCCCAATTTTTGTGACTCCTCTTCGACAAGAAACAGACATAGCTGCCCCTTATTTGTCAAGACTAATTGTGTACAAAAACATAATACTCTCTGCTTCCTTGTCCACACCTCTTGGGGTGTGTATCGTACTACACTACTTTGTATAGCTCTGCTTTTCTCTGCAGTTACCACACTTAGGTCCAAACCCTTTTGGACTATGGTTGCCAGGTTTATGACGCGGCGGCACCTTAAACTTTGAAACTGTTAAATCCAGTCCATCATTGAGGAGTTCAGCTGGCCATAGGAACCTTACCAAAGGGGGATTTTCGTTCTTAAGTTCCAACAATATTCTCTCTTGCAGTTACCATTTAACAATTCCAGTTCATCCAACATATCCAACTCTTTTTGTATTTCTCTGGGCCCCAAGTTTCGGGGGTATCCCAGGGAATGAACTGGCTGACCATTTGGCTAGAGACGCAATTACATTCCCCCCATTTGCTATGAAGATCCCAGGTGCGGATTTGTGGATGCAACTAAGGCTCTGCTCACTCAGGGATAGAACAGCATCTGGTGGACTACAGTCACTTCTAATAAACACCTTATTATAATGGAGGCTGCTGCTGCATGACACTTTTCCTTCCATTCTTTCCAGAGGGAATACACCATTGTAAGTTGCCTCCCCATCGGTCATACCAGACTGACCCATAGTTTTATTTTACGTAACAATCCACCTACACATTGTGATATTGGAGCCCATTTCCTGGCAAATGACCTTCCTTCTGACCCACCATTCTAAGCATAGTATCCTGAATTCTTTGCATTTTGTGTTGGCAGAAGGCTCACAGACAACTGAAGTGGCTTTCTGATTCCTCTGTGAGATTTTTGTTCTCAGATACAACATTTTAAACTACTGATGGGTATCCACAGGACGCAAAATCAAGAATAATAAGGAACGCATCACAGCTCCTAAATCAGTCATCTTTAGAAGAGGCTGTTATTAAAAATCTCTTCCATTGGGTGCTGAAACCATCTACACTTTATGGGTTACCAAAGAACCACAAAATGAATTCTCCTCTTTGCTCCATTGCGAGCACCAACTTCTAGGCAGGTAATACATCTGGCCAACCTCTTTACACCACATGGGTAACTGTGTGCGTCACATCAAGAACATAGAGAGTTTTATCAACAGAATTAAACATCTGCATCTAGGGCAAGGTGATATAATGGTCAATTCCTTTTTAAGCTTGTTCCTGTCAAAGACTATATAGATCTCCCCTCACTGTTGTTTGATAGTACAGTTATGATATTATTTAAGCACACACTTGTTGCATTTCGTGTATCACGGCCAGTATTTTGACCAGTTGGACAGCATGGCAATGGGAAGTCTGTTAGCTCCATCCATATCCAACCTGGGAAAGTGGCCGTAATCACTGCCAGGTACTGCAGGCTACTACTGGTGAGATGTGCAGAGAAAACACCACTGAAGAAGAGAGCAAGAAACATGCATTTTTGCCTTTCTGTGGCATGGTGTTGGGAGAAATTAGCCAGCTCCTGAAGAGAGACAATATTCCATCAGTATTCAGGCCCCCAGCAAAATATGACATCTCATAAGGCCTGTGAAATATAATCTCAGCTTCAGAACACCTGGTGTGTGTAAGATACCATGTCTGTCTGTCTGTTACTATGTAGGCCAAACAGTACGCACTGTGGAGCAATGATGCATGGAACACGAGAGGTGCTTGCACCTACACTATCCTGAAAAAATGTGATGAAGCAAGCTGGGATATTTTTACTTCCCCTCTTGTTTTGCCATCTGCCTCCCTAAAATTCATTTTTTCATGTCTGACTAATTACCATTAACCCTAACACCCCTAATCTTGGAACTGTCACAACATGGATTGGGGGGGGGGGGGGGGGGGAGCGCAAAAAATTGCCCTCACATTCTTTTCACTTTTCAACATTTTTATTGTTTGTTCGTTTCTTTTGTTTTGGTTATTTAATGAACTAGGAATTTCTTTACTAGTTTGCAACACACTTTCCATAGTTATCAGGAACATTATAACATATACAAATACAATCAATAAAGTAATAAGTATGAGAAATATTACTATATTTTTATCATGAAACTAACACTTTCATATACATCAGACTTATATTAAGAAATCATAAAAGAATGTACAATAGCAAACCACAAATAAGAAAACAGAAAATCAAAGTCAGAAATTACAATTGACTTTTTCCTTCCTACTCACTTTCAATTTCACAACCTTTGCATATGATTGTTTTTGCAGGATGAGTGGAACACATATACTTGGAACACCTGCAACAAACTATAGACACTTTTGTCATTTTCCTTTTCAAAGGTTTTACTCTTCAAACAGATGTGACATCTTCCTCTTGAATAAAATTCAACAAATTGAACAGTTGCAGTAGTCTGTGGGCAGCATTTTCCCTTGAACACTTTCCTTTGCAGAGATGCTAGGCTTTTGTAAACCCATGATATTCTTTGCTCTCTCTTCCACAGCTGGCCTAATGAGCTGCTGACCTAATTCTAGCAGATACAGCCCTATTACATTATGCTTGTTCTTATTCCAGTTTGGGTTGTTTATCATAAGAATTGTTCCACCATTGAGGCAGGCATTATCTATCAAGGTGAAGAAGAGAGATATTGCCACCTTCTCGTTTTACTGAATGATGTTGCGTCATTTGATCAATGCTGTCTATGCCCCCTTTGGTTTCATTGTAGTAGAGATTGATTATTATTATTATTATTATTATTTATTTATTTTATTTTTCCCCCCCTCTGTCGACTCATCCACCTTGTTATCATTGTGTTGTGTGGAAAGAAGTAGAAGATTCTTAGTAGGCTTCAGTTTGGAGATGTATGAAACCAAGGTAACTGTTGCCTGTTTTCGGAACTGTGAATAAGAGCTTAGAGGATTATAGCTCTCGACCCTGCATCTTCTTTAGCTGTTCTGGTATGTGTTTTCTGTTACTCCTCAATGTTCCCACCAAAGTTAACTTGTCATCATTGTAAAGCTCGTCAAGTAGGTCTATGGGTGTATAATAACGAACTGTTGTTATATTTCTTCCACTTCCTGCCAGTGGATTCACTAGGCATCTAACAAATGCCTTTGCACTCCATTCCTCGGCAGGTCGTTCATTCATCCTTGCATAGGCCTCCATTTTTAGAACATACCAGGTGTTTGCATCTGATAACATCCTAATCGATATGCCATACTTCCCAGGCTTGTCTTTTATAAAGACCTTAAAGGGACATCTTCCTCAAAATAGGGAGAGCATTTCATCGATTGTTAGATCTGCACTTGGTATATAGTATTTCACAAACATTTTGTCAATTTTGTTGAAAACTTTACAAAGGGGAAAAACTTATCCTGTTTTTGTGTTTTGGTTCTTGTTTCTGTATCATCAGATCTAATCAGGGACAGAAGTTCTCCACATCGAATACGACTCATTGTAGCTATGTAGATATTCTTTCCCAGTACTTTCCCCCATAAGTCCACAAGAGGCAGTCTAGTGTCATTATTTGTGCCCATGATTATCAAAATACCAATGGAGGTGTACATTTCTTCTATGGTTGTAAGTTTTAAGTTCGTATTACGAGCTTCTTGGTTTGTATAGTCCACGATAATCTTCATTATTTCGGAAGTTATAAACTTTTTGAAAGATTTCTGACACACTAGAAGTCAAGCCTTCAAGAGTCAAACCTTCACGAAAATTCACTATATTTTGTACTGACCTGCGTACTTGCCTTGGAGGTGCAGTAATATATTCCCTACCACTTCTTGCTGGAACAATGATGCTGGAAACAGCTGCATGCTGTTCATCAGGGGATGAACTATGCGAACTTGACTCATTTTCAATTGCTGTGTCACTGTAGTATGTCACAACTGTATCTTCTTCTTCTGGATCACTTTCATCATCTTCACTTATCTCCTTCATTATAGCTGACACCTCTTCATCTGTGAGAAACCTCTGATACTGACGAGATATATTATTAGAACTGCGAGTAATGTACAGCTGCTCGAACAACAAAGGAGATTTATTTCAAAACAACAATGGCAACACAATACAGTGGTACCAACACTCAGAAACTGCAATTCTTTTGTTATGCCATGTTGAGAGATATTTTAATGAGAAAAGTTGTCTCACCAATGTATAAAGGCGGGGGAGGGGGGGGGGGGGGGCAAAAGCTGCCCATACTTAAATTAAATATAATAGGCAGATTTAAAGAATTCACAAAAAATTATGCTTGCTTCTTCACTCCAACAAATAGATATATTACACAAATAAAACAGATACTGCAGGCAAATTTGGCTCCCCCCCTCCCCCCTCCCTAGTAGTGCTAGGGTTAACATACATGAGTATAATCAGCAGTTTCATAAAGGAGATAGGTTGGTCCTCAGGTTTAAAGAATATAACAGCAGATCTAATTTTGTTCTTAATTTTATGTAGGTAATTGACTTTCTAATTTATTTTGACTATTCCCAGTTAATATCTCTTGTTATAGGGTGAAATCAGTAATTGTTTCGTAACTTAAATTCTATTGTTGACTTATAAATAAATATCACTTCTATACTAATTATAAACATTTGGAGGAACAACTAATGGCATTCTTGAAGTATTTATTTGGCCCTATTCGAAAACATGTTAGCAAAGCCAGCCCTTAATTAATTCCAAAGTAATTACCAGTTTTGTCAAAAGTATTGTGTGCATAACTATATCTGTTAATTTCATGATTTATACAAATAATTTGTCCTAACTCTTGTAGTAGAAGAAACTTTTAAAAAGACAGAATTTTTCCATGTTTTCAGTTAATTGAATGCGGTAAGTTTCAATTGTAATTTCTGAAAATTAAACATCGAACAATGTGTAGTAGTTTCAGTGCCTATTATTGTGATGATATATAAGGGTCTGATTTTTGGTCCCGAGGCAGTCAGTTCATGGCCGAGTATCAGACGAGAAACCTGTATTGGTTAGATCAACAACTATGCATCAGCTTAATCGTGAAATAAGTGTAAGACAAATAGGACACATGTTAAAACAATGACAGTGTCTGTTTAATTCGAACCATATTATTCTGCAAGAACTGTGAACTGTGTGGTTAGGTTTTTACTGCTCATAGATGTTCAACGATAAACTATTGTAGTAGTATGCTGATGTATGACTGCAAACTATTAATGAGGCTTATCGAAAGTTAAACAATAGTGCACTGGCCATATAAGTGTGTATTGTTGGGGGGATTGTGAACAGTGAAACTAAAGAACTGTGAAACGCATATGTGCACCTGTCTGCGACATCATTTAAAGTAGTCAGTGTTGAACTCCCCCCCCCCCCCCCTCCCTCCCCCCATTTTTCAGCCAGTGTAGCAACACAGTACATTGACACTGAGGACAATCAACAAGGAGATAAAGCAGGCGAACATCACAAACAGGCTTTAGAAAATCGACATTGGTTTGTTTGACGAAGCATCATCATTATGAGAACAATGAGATTTTGGACAACATTGTAAAATAAGCTATAGAAATAAAAATGGGAAAACGCCATCAATAAGGACAGTCGTTTGCAACTCAGCACAGCTGGTACTCAGCCATCACCTGGTTGAAGTGGGCGTGATGGACCCAGGATGGAAACATTACTATATTTAGTGAGGAAGAGAGCACCACTGATGTCATAGCCAGCAGCGTGGCTGTATAGCAGCGTGGCAATGGTGACATGGCTGTCATTCACCATTAGACAATAACTGAGGAGAACTCGGTTGAAAGTTCATGGGATTTTAACCACCTAATGCGGCTGAAAACTAGTACACTATTAGCAGTATTATGAGGGCTGATCAACAAAGATTGAGACTGATTTTTTCCTGAACTTCTGTTATAGTTCCCTATGTGTACCGCGAACATTTGAAAAGAATGGGTTTCTTTGTATAATGTACATACGCGTTATTACTCTTTTATGGGTAAGTTGATAGTAATGCTCTAATTTGTAGACACTGTTTGCATTTCATATACTAGACCATGGAGGTGACGCAAGAGAAGTACACTGTAATAAAATCCTGTGTTTGTTGAAACCATACAATCACTGAGACTTATGGAAAGCTGCAGCAAGCATACAGTGAAGATTCACTACCTCGTGGAGTAGTGTTTAGGTGGTTCGGGGACTTCAAAGAAGGCCAACTTGTCTACATTAATGAGGTAGGCCTGGCGTTTTGGCTTCTACTGTGACTGAAATCATCATCAGCACAGCTGCTGTGATTGGCTGTAAGGACTGGCAGATAATATTACATAACCTGAATGAAGTGTTGAGAATGTCATACAGCAGTGTCTTTAAGATTGTGCACTATCCTCCTCATATGACCCATGCTTGTGCCCGTTGTGCACCAAGTCTGTTGACTGCCAAACAAAAGGCTGTGCAAATGGAGACAAGCTGTAACGTGCTGTGTCTCTCTGCTGATGGAACAAATGTGTTTCTGGAACCTATTATCATTGGTGATGAGTCACCGCTGCATCATTGTAATCCTGAAGGACAATGAGACAGCCATCAAAAGAGACAAAAATTGTCCCATCTTCAGGGAAAGTTATGGTGATCACATTTTTTGACTGTTATGGAATGATTTACCAGCATGCAGTTTCCCCTCCTACTAGTGTTAAGCAGCATACTACACATCAGTATTAGCTAAACCAAGGAAGAACATTGCATTTCTTGGACTGGGTTGCGACTTCATTACAACAGTGTGCGGCCTCACGTTGTAAATCAACTCCTGTAGTTTCTAGCTCAAGTCAACATTACCTGTGTACTGCATCCACCTTATAGCCTCGATCTTGCATCCTGTTATTCCAACCTGCCCCCACCCACTCTTCCCCCATTTGAGAACTCTGAAGCAGTGCTCAAGAAAAATGAGGTAATTCTCAAGGACCTGATAAAGAATGGCCTGCACAATGTGTTAGAGGACTAGCAGAGATGCTATAAAAAGTGCATTCAAGTAGGAGGGGAGTACTATGAAAAAGATTGTGGAAACATTCAAACTGAGTAATAAATATGTGTCAAAATTTGTCTCAGTCAGCCCTCATATCAAAATGAGTAACTATTTAAACTTTTTTCTACGTTAAAAGGTACCTTCACTGAAACTTTTCCTTTTTTGTCTTAAAACTGTTTTGTTATTTTGTTACAAGGTGGATAGGTGGCCTAAAAAAGGCACTTTAAACCATTCTGTTGCAGAACTTGACTCTTCTGCTTCCAAAGCAACAACTAGTCTTCCCCTACATATTATTATGATAGCTGACAGTGATTCCAATGCATTTCCTTAAAAAAAACCAGCCAGTTAATGCTTCTATTAGTAATAAATTCAGAGAAATTGTTAAGAAGTTTGGAAAGTATGTTGATGGTTCTATATCTTTAGAATTCATAAACAATAATTATAATTCTCATTGTGGTATGCGCAGCAAAATTCTTCCAAAAGCTGCTGGCCATTCCATATCGAACACTCCCGCTACTACTTCGGTGCCTATGGTAAACACACCTGCTTAAACATTAAATCCTTTAACACCACTGCCAGTAACATCTTCCAGGCTTTTCTCAGCCACATCTACTCCAATCACATTGTTCACAAACAAATCTGTTGGGATGTTTCCTCCTCCATCTTTTCTTGCCCACCCACTTTTTTCTCTCCTGACCATCATAGCTTCAGCTTCCAAAAATGTCAGCCAGTGCCACCTAGTCTATATGTTCCTATGTATTAAATTCAAACATTGATTCTCGAAGAATATGCTCAGTCATAATTGAGGAAACATCGCCCATTTCTGGCTAGTGAACTCCTGTTGGTTGGCGACTTGTTAAGTCACCCAGTAGCCTGCGCTGCCACCACACCACACTAACACATGTAAAGTGTGCTTGCCAACATTTTGTGTAGAGAGGAGGAGTGGTCCTTCAGAGATGGGAGTGCTGGTAGATGTGAAAGTATTTTGTGAAATGCTGAAAATATACTTTTCCAGCAAGTGAAATCCTATGACAGAAATGTGATACGGTTTAGCAAAAGCACATTTTAAAGACTTTCATGTTCAAATCTGTCATGACACAGTTGCAACAACTACATACACTACTCATGTATACACTTTGCACAACACACACCACACACTATGGATCGTAAAGACTGGCAGAAGTGATAGAGAGCATGAAGCAAAACTGCAGCACCTGAGCTTTCTTTCAAATTTAAATTTACGTCAAGCCTAAAGTAACACTTTAACAGTGGTGAGCGTATGCAGTGCACCTCGTAAGAAAAGCGTTACACAATAACAGCAATGGTGACAAAGTATTTCATTAAGCAGATGTCCACATTTAGCTGCTGTGATGTTTTTATTTAATTCAAGACGTTCATTGGTTTGCGCTTTTTTCGTTGTGAGCATAAAGGATGAGCTCTCAAACATGCGCGTTTTGAACGTATAATTTGTAGTCATAGCATGCCGGAAAACAACTCGATTAGCTTGTACCCAGATAACAATTTCAATTTTTTGATAAGTTTTTACTTGCTGTTAAATGTCTGACTTTTAAGACCTGATGAAATTCATTACCATAAATTATTGTATAAACATTGTATTGTACATTTAATTTCCTTGACTTGGACAGATTTTATACAAAGTGTTGGAGAGGATTGAGATTTTTAATCATACATGTTAATTATGTGTGTGTGTGCTTGTATTTTTGGGGGCTTTAACATTTTCCTCAATTCTACATTTTTCCTTAATTATGCGTTTTTCTTGATATTGGGTCTTTTGAAGTCAGGACCACATGAAAGCATAAAATAGGGGTTTCATTGTAACATAAATACACTGACAACTGATTGTGCTCTCATAGATTAATTTGTAATGAAATCCTGTTGCTATGTAGGGACCCATGTTAGGTTGATGTCATTGGTTTTAGTCCCTTCTTATAACAAAGGGCATGAGGAACTATGGTTACGTAGACCATACTAGTAATATAATAATAAACTGCCGATCTTCAATATTATTTAGCCACTGGTGATTACTGTTTAACTTATATATGTATCCAAATTTCCAAATTTAGAATCTATTTCTCACTTGTTAAAGAATTCTTTATGTTGCTACAGTGTGACAATGGATGTTCATGTTGTTGTCCCCCCCCCTTCCCCCCTCCTGTGTATTGTCTTGTACAAGAGTTTGTGAATTACCATAATTAATGTGTGTGCCGTACGTGTGTTCACTCCAATCAGGTACCGCCTGTAAACTTAGGTGCTAACTGTTTATTGGCCCAGGTTGCATAATTTGACATAGTATTCTAAAATATACAATAACATTGGTTAGCGGACGTTTGCGGCAGTGCATGGCAATTTGGAATGGCATATTTGCTGTCAAATTGGTTTCTCTACATACCATTTCAAAAACTAATGGAAATTTGGTGTGTATCTTTCATCTTCCTCAAGTAAACATACTTCCACAATATCTTGATGCTGTAGATCAGTGGTCAACAAACATTTTTGCCCAAGGGCCAATACTGACATTGTGGGGCGGCATCTGGGACCACATATTTGTTAATGAGCTCCCCAGTAGACTAGCTATAGTAAGGGCATAATAAGTTAACTGCCGATCCCTGAAAGTCACAAGCCTGCACCATCAGGAACACTTTGTGTCAACTATTCCCAGTTTCTAATTGCTGCCACCCTCACTGTCATCGAAGTTTTGACATTGTAATTGGCTACTGAAGTATTGTGTTGTCTGTGTGAGCAGATGATTAATTGAATAATAACATTAATTGTACTTATATTTAATGCATTATGAGACATGATGACGAATGTTTACTAAACGTTTTGATTGTGATTTTTCATCTACTCTATGCGTTATTTTACAGCAGCCTTAATTTAATGTTTCTGCTGCAAGTACCACATTTGAAGATGACTGTATCTGTAATACACATTCACAAATCCACGTCACTTCTGTGCCGACATTCATAACACAGCAGCTGATCAGTACAAGTTGCATGAGGTGTCAGTATTGGAAGACAAACAATAAAACATATCCCTGCTCACCTCCTCTAATGCTGCTGTGACTGTGCTACTTACCTTTTTGGTGTGAGTTAAGAGGTTGTTTGATGGTCTCCATCACATGCATTGTAATATGCATATGTGACACAATTATTTCTTTATTTTTCTGTTCTGATTGTATATTTGTCATCGTTGGGATGTGAAACCGGGACCCTCGGTATGATGACCTGACGCTCTACCAACTCACCCACAAAACCACACACATTTATTATCCACAGGTACACTTTTGCTGTGCTCTGGTAGTTCTGGTGTTACTTGTAATAAACGTTTATGCCAGTTCTGCTGGACAAAAGCACATATTATGAAGTAAATCATAGTTTCAGTTGATATTCTGTCGACATACAATGTTTGTTACTGGACCTGGAGGTTTGGGTGTCAGTTCATTTCCGAATTCACCAACATCAATTAAGATTAAGCACAAGTTAAAATATCACTGTCTCTGTAAGTACTTTTGTTGATTAATGGGCAGAAAAACTGTACTCTTAAGAAGCTTGTATTGTATTCGTTTGTTAGCTGCTAGATGCATTTTGTTATAAAATATGGCTTAGAAGCATGGGATGCATGAATACTTGATTCAGGTCGCATGCCGGCTGTGGTTTGACAACAACCATTGTAGATGGAACACCATTGTGGGAAGTAGTTTCTAAAGGTGGCAAAAATGTTGTTGGTGGAGGCTCTTCTGGTGGTGTCTGTCAGATATATGTTTGTGCTGGGTGAAATAGTGGGGTGCCTGGTATGAGCTGGTTGGTATGTTTAATTTTCTGACCCACTTGAGTAATAAAACCTGGTGGGGTGGAGTTTTGAATGTTGGCAAGTTGCATCTCACAGGTGTTGTTGATGGAGTTGTATCATTGATGGCTTGATTCGCTGAAGGTGGGGTGGTGTTTTCCTGTGAGGATTGTTTGTGTGGTGGGGTTTGCCTTGGAAAAGTTGGAGATTCTTCCACTGTGATGTAAGCAGACTTCACTGTCTTGATAAGACAATGTTGTGCCCATGTCATCTTGCAGTATTACAACAATGTGCAAGCCATATTTCAATAGTGGATAAGACATCCTGTATGGGGAACACAACAGCAGCTTGACTGCATCAACTCATAACCAAGCTTGCGAACGGGTTTAGAGGTCTTTGCGAAAAAAATGTTTACTTTGTGCTATGATTGGGATGCTGCTGGAATAAGTTGCTGCGTTGTGTGCTGCAGTGTCTATGCGAACTCTTGCAGTACGTGGACTGGGGGAGTTGTAACTTCCTGGCTGTCTATGAGGTCCATTGGAACATGAATTTGCTGTCCCTAAACTAGTTGACTCTGGGCTATATCATTGTCAGTTTTAATAGCTGTACTTAGTGCATCGCTCCAGGCACTGTCGTGGCACATGAGCACTGCTTTGAGTGTTCTATGCAGCCATTTCACCATTCCATCACTTGTGGGGTGGTAGCTCATTTAGTTTTGTGAACTCCACAAAAAACAAGCATCCAAATAGACATCCATGATCCATGGTAAGTGTAGCCAGAACTGTAAATCTGGCAATTTACATGCAAACAAACTGTTTAGCTATGGATTCTGCTGAAATATCGGTAATTAGTGTAGCTTCTGGCCACCAGGTAGAGTTATCTGCTATTGTCGACAAGTACTTGTACCCGTTGGAATATGGGACTGTGACAACTGACTTTGTTTTGTTGGAAAGGTAAACGTGCTCTTGATAGCTAGCAGGACTGTTTATTGGATCCTGGTCATGTAAAACATTGAACCAGTACACGTGCAGAACTCTAGGGTGAGAAAGATCATGAACAACGTGGTATATTTTATCTCAGTGTCTCATGGGAATGTATGGGTGTGGTTGATCTTGTGATGTGTTGCATCATTAGGCAACTTGCAATGCCAGAAAGATGACTTCCTTAACTGGAGTTATCACTGCGCAATAGCATTTGTAGTTCTGGAACCATGCGTTGAGTGTCACCAATGTTTGGCTATGACACTCCACTAATTGCATTGCATGTCTACAAGAGACAATACTTGACAATGTTTTATGAACTGCTTATATGGTAAACGGTCACAAGATATTGAAATACTCTAAATGTCTTGTGCACCAAGGTGGGCTTTGCTGACTATTTCTCTGGAAAGCTGAGATGAGAGGTCAGTGATCTGTGAAGGTGATGAATGTCTTTGCTTCAAGTTCGGTGCAGAAGTATTTTTGTACATTGCCAGTAATATCAGTGCGATGCTGACCAAAGGCCTTGAGTCTGTGTAACTTTACAGGAAAAACATTCTAACAGCTACAAAGTTCCCTATACCCGTTTTTGTAATGCTGTGCCAATGACCGTCTGCTGTTAAAGCTAACTGTGCGAAGAGACTTGGATGAAAGAGCAAGGTAGTAGTCAACACTGCATCCCTAAGTCTGTTGAAGGCTTCTGCCATCGTCTGTATCTGTGGTGCCGACTGTTTGCAGGCGGTATATTTTACATTAAGAACATCATTAAGAGGGACTTGGATTTGTGCAACTTTGGCAAATATCATCAGCAAAAGTTTGTCATGCCTACAAAGTGTCTTAACTTGTTATAAGTTTTTTGCTGGGGCATTTTCAAAATTACCTGAACACGGTCTGTGCTGACACTTACCCTCCATGTCCTAAACATTTAATAGGCAGCTTCCCGAATGTGAACTGTAAATGCTCCTTGTGCTCTTGCTCGTCATGAGAAAAAAACCGGATGCCATCTATAGATCATCATCATCATCATCATCCTCATTTAAGACTGATTATGCCTTTCAGCTTTCAGTCTGGAGCATAGCCCCCTTATAAAATTCCTCCATGATCCCCTATTCAGTGCTAAGATCAAAAGATACCTTCTTTTTTTACTCACCAAATGAAGTGGTAATGTCCAGGGGCTGTCTGATAATCATATCATACCTGTGTTCCCTGTTCCACTCATAACACTTCTCCATTATTTGCCGTAAGCTAAAGATCTGGTCCTGACAATCTCTAAGAGGCCTAAACCCACACTGATTTTCATCCAATTGGTCCTCAACTAATACTCGCACTTTCATTTCAACAATACCTGAGAAGATTTTACCCACAACGCTGATTAAAGAGACACCTCTGTAGTTGTTACAATCTTTTCTGTTTCCATGTTTAAAGATTGGTGTGATTACTGCCTTTGTCCAGTCTGATGGAACCTGTCCCGACTCCCAGGCCATTTCAATTATCCTGTGTAGCCATTTAAGACCTGACATTCCACTCTTTGATGAGTTCAGACTTAATTTCATCCACCCCAGCAGCTTTATTGCACTGCAATCTACTGACCATTTTCTCCACTTCCTCAAATGTGATCCTGTTCCCATCATCATTCCTGTCCCATTCTACCTTGAAATCTGAAACATTACTGATCGTATTTTCACCTACATTGAGCAACTCTTCAAAATATTCCCTCCATCTGCCCAAGGCATCCACAGGATTCACCAGCAGTTTTCCTGACCTGTCCAAAATACTTGTCATTTCCTTCTTACCTCCCTTTCGAAGACTGCTAATTACACTCCAGAATGGTTTTCCAGCAGCTTGACCCATAGTCTCCAACCTGTTTCCAAAGTCTTCCCAAGATTTCTTATTGGATGCTGCAATTATCTGTTTGGCTTTGTTTCTTTCTTCAACATAACTTTCTCTGTCTACCTGAGTTCCTGTATGTAGCCATTTTTGATACGCCTTCTTTTTCCTTTTACAGGCTGCCTTGACTGTGTCATTCCACCAAGCTGTTTGCTTCATCCTACTTTTACACACTACTGTTCCAAGACATTCTTTAGCCACTTCTAGTACTGTGTCCCTGTACCTTGTCCATTCCTTTTCCAATGACTGTAATTGACTGCATTCAACTAACTGGTACCTTTCTGAGATCGCTGTTATGTACCTGTGCCTGATTTCCTTATCCTGAAGTTTCTCCACTCTTATCCTCCTACATATGGACCTGACCTCCTGCACTTTCGGCCTCACAATCCCAATTTCACTGCAGATTAAATAATGATCAGTGTCATCAAAGAACCCCTGAATACACGTGTGTCCCTGACAGCCTTCCTGAATTCCTGATCTGTTATTATATAGTCAATGACAGATCTGGTTCCCCTGCCTTCCCAAGTATACCGGTGAATGTTCTTATGTTTAAAAAAGGAGTTTGTGATTACTAAGCCCATACTGGCACAGAAATCCAAGAGTTGTTTCCCGTTCCTGTTGGCCTCCATATCCTCTCCAAATTTACCCATAACCTTTTCATACCCTTCTGTTCAATTTCCAATCCTGGCATTAAAATCACCCATGAGCAGAACACTGTCCTTGTCCTTTACTCTAACAACTACATCACTGAGTGTGTCATAAAAACTATCCATCTTATCTTGAGCTGTCTCTTCACAATGCGAATATACTGACACAATCCTAATTTTCTTGCTAGACACTGTCAAATCTATCCACATCAGTCGTTCGTTTACATACCTTATTGCAACTACGCCGGGTTCCATTTCTTTCCTGATGTAAAGCCCTACACCCCATTGTGCTATTCCTGCTTTGACTCCTGACAGGTAGACCTTGTATTCTCCCACTTCCTCTTCTTTCTCACCCCATACCGGAATGTCACTAACAGCTAAAACTTCCAGCCCATCTCACTTGCAGCCTCTGCCAGCTCTACCTTCTTCCCAGAGTAGCCCCCATTGACATTACTAGCTCCCTTTCTCATTACCATTTGTTTGCCAAGTCGTATCTTAGGAGTCCCTGGTTTGTCAGTTAGAGGTGGGACTCCGTCACCTCCAAAGGTCCGAGGCATTTTGCTCTGATTGTTGCCAGCATCACATTTAAAGTACCAGAGAAGCAGGTTGCTAGCCTTACTTGCTCCGAGTCCCATTGGGTTTTACCCCTAACGGTTGAGGGACTAACCGGTGGATTTGGTAGTCTTTGCCGTATGAGCACAAAGGTGACCACGACTCAGAATATGTCTGAGATGCCCAGCCTTATTCCAAAGTAACTGGTATCCCAACTGTCGGGACCACTTACTTGGCCACTCATACGTTGCCTGTTGTTCATGAACTAGGACATGACTACAGGAACCTACACCATGAACCACCATCTATAGATGCAAAACAAAAATTGAGACCTCTCAAAACTTCATCTATAAAGAACTGCCATGAATGCGCTGCATTGTGCAGTGAGAAAGGCATATATTGGAATTCAAATAACCTGAAGTGGATAATGACGGCTGTCTTGGGGACATATTATCTCAAGATCAAAAGATACCTTCTTTTTTTACTCACCAAATGAAGTGGTAATGTCCAGGGGCTGTCTGATAATCATATCATACCTGTGTTCACCCACATATCAAAATGCTGCTTGCTTTCAGCATAACTTCCTGGTGCTAAGTGGCGGGTGCGGGCAGAGACTAGCTGTCAGGAATTGTCAAAATGTAGTGCATTGTTGAATGCCCCACTTTCGTACAGCGTATGCTTGGTTTTGTTAAGTCTGGAAAGCTCTGTAGAGGCTGTTGAAATAGATCGTCATCCTCAATAGTGGCTGTGGTTATGTTTGGTCTTGTCATCATTGTTGCTGGGATTTTGTGTTCCAGATCCATTATAATTATCTGACAATTGTGTACATGTACAAGAAGCTCAGAACGGTTTAGAAAATCCACCTGTGAGATGGGGTGAGAGACTGAGCAACAGTAAATGTCCATTTGCCATGTATTTGGATGCTGAGGTTCACAGGGAGGTGAGCTACACCAAAAATAGGAATAATTGTATCATTTGTGAGCCCCTGCTGACAGTGTCCACTGAGGGGGCACTGTGCTAATGTCTGACCTACTTGATGCTGTTCACTATGTCTTTAGCAGAGTTACGCTTTACCGAAGCACTTGATACTTGTGGGTATGAACACCATGAGGTGGTGGAGTTCTCATGACTTGCTTTCATTTAGTGTGTTGGGTGATTTAACTGTTGTTTGCAGCTGATAACACCTTCTACTGATTGCTTTTGGCATTTGGGTAACAGCACAGTTGTTTGCACCTCCTGGCCTGATATCCAAATTTGACGCAATACCAGCATCTTGAGGAAGTGTGACTTTTGTTGACTCTCGATTTAGAGTTGTTGTTGTTGTTGTTGTTGTTGTTGTGTGGGTTGAACATCCTCTGAGCAGCAGTAGACAGCAATATTCTCTTCTAAAATATTGAAATGGCACTGTAGATCTCTTAATGTGCCCAAAAGTTAATTGTTTTCCTTATCTGTTTCGGCACATCTGGCATCAGTTTGAACTTGCAATATGTTGCTTTCTATAACATCACCATGACAAAGCACCCAGGGCTGAGCTCGTTATAGAACACTTATTCTGAGTGGGTGCTGCAGTAGGGGAAAAATGGGAAATTGTGTCCTCTTTGTCCGCTGTAGTCAATAGTCAGTAATTATAACCTGTCATAAGCCACCAAAATGGTACTAATCATTGATGTAAATTGGCGGAGCCACATCGTGCACAATATGGCTTCTGAAAAAAGGTTCTGACCCACCAAATTATGTAGATGCCTTAATAATTCTGAGGGGCTTAAATTTGTGATGGCTTCCTCATGTAAAATGTGTTGCATATGTTGTTCCCTTGGCTCTGACAAGTGTTTTATTATGGTGTCTTTAAAGTTTTGATATGATTGCTAGGTGACTGGCTGTGATATCTAGTCTCGCACCACTTTAACCAATTTGTGATCCTTGTTGGCAAAGAGAAGATTCAGTTTGTCTTTGTTGTTGTCACATCACATTGCTGAAAGATGCATTCTGCTCAAGCAAACCATTCCTTAGGATAGTTATCCAGAAAGACAGTATTCGTACCAATTTTGTTGTAGGTGAAGTGTTCATTTGTGAAAATTTTTCAGCTTTTCTTTCTTTGCTCAATTGACTGGTGTGCTTCCAGGTATGCAGCTGAGTTTTAGTTTCCATTATACGCACAATATTTTGATGACCAACCTAGTCATCATTTTGAGGTGCTGCGGATTTCCCTGTTCCATGTACTCACTACACTTGGGTTCCAACCAGACTGTGAACTGTTGTCAGGCAGGCATGCTATTTATATCTGAATTTGCCTCAGCTGTAATTTATTATATGGTATCAACAATAGTTAAACCTGACTGGAGGCCAGGTAGCCTCGAGTATACATAATAGCATTCCATTCCCCCCCCCCCCCTCCCCCCCCCCCCTCCCTATCACCTTGGAGCCATCTTAATGATGGCTTTTGCAAATGTCAGACTTAATACTATGGTTGTAATTACACTTATGAAATACACTATATTCTGTAGCTGTTGCTTCTTATGTCTATTTTTTTTACATTTATCACATTACAACTGATATGCTAATGCCTCATGTTACAATCACTATCTTAAAATTCGTTGAAAGAATATAAACATTTTTCTATTAGGAAAGATTTTAATTTTGTTTTAAAAACATTTCCCGTATACGTTCTTAGAGAGTTTGGTAGTTTGTTATACCAAATCAAACCCCTGACATATGGACTTCTAGCAGTCATTTTTAACGTTGTTCTGTTAAGGAAATTGTTACACTTGGTTCTAGTGTTGTGATCATGTACATCACTGTCATTGATGGCTTCTGTTGGTTGACTTACAAAATACAAATATTTTGAAGATGTACAGAGAATATATTGTCAGATATTTGTGCTGCATAAACATGATATGAATCTCTATGTCCCATCCCATGTATGTGTCTTATTGCTCTTTACTGTGGTAGTAGTAGTATTATTTCAGTTCAATTCAGTAACTGAGAAAGTGGTAAAGTGTCCCATAATATACTAAATTTCAGTGCTTGGCTAGGAACTATCTTTGCGAGCTGGCTGAGGAGGTATATGGCACTACTGACTTTTCCGCATACGAAATTAATGTGGCATGTCCACCGCAAATTTTCATCAACATACACACCCAGGAATTTACAGTTACCAATTTCTGTTGCAGAGACATTACACACACTATTCATATTGTTGTGGTGAGAACTGTGTTTTAAATGTCAGTAGTTGAGATTTGGTGACATTCACCTTGAGTCCCTGATCATTGAAGTATTTTTTACGTCTATTACACCACTAGTAGCAAGAGATTCTAGCTCATTAGATTCACTCCCATAGAATAAGATTAACGTGTCATCTGCATAGCTCACAATATGGGAGTTAATGGGTTGTGCAATGTCGTTAATATATATAAGGAAGAGAAAGGGTCCAAGGATTGAGCCCTGTGGTACACCTTGTAATACAGGTTCACTAGTGGACTGGGAGTTCGTGATTTTATTTTCTAGTTTGTATCACAATTTAGTGCATTGCTTATGATTCAGCAAGTATGTGGTTAGAAGATTCATGGCTTGATTCCCCAATACTATAAGATTTTGGCTTTTTAAGAAGTACCCTACTCTCAGCATTCAGTTGTCGAAATATTGTGCATATAATGGGAGCTCGAAACTAATGAAACTACTGTTTTCCAAATTAGAGGACTACCACATAATAGGTTATTGTGATGCAGATTGAGCAGAGATTCCAAGGACAGAAAGTTGACAATTGGATATGTTTAAATCTCAAGCAGCAGGAATATCTGGCTAAACAAGAAATAGCTAACAGTAACAGTTATGTGGCTATGTCCTCAACATGTCAGGAGGCTCTGTGGCTTCAAAGGTTAGACAGTGGGATATCTCCAAACCACAAGAATGAATGTATGAAACTACAATGTAAACTACAAGACAGCAATGTACTTGTCTAAGGCCAGTGGCAGCAAGAGCCAAACCAATCATATAGACACTAGAAACCATTTCCTATGAGAGCCAAAGTAACTGTGGAGCATGTACTTTCAGATCTAATGTTGGCAAACATTAATTGATCAAAGATAGAAAATATGAGAAATCTTCACAAATGAATGCTTCACCTATAAAAAAAATTGTTACGAATACTGCCTTTCTGGACAACTATCCTAAGGAATTGTTCATTTGAGTGGAATGCATCTTTCAGCAATACGGTGTGACAACAACAAAGACAAAACACTGGTAAAGCCTAACCAACATCTGCTACCACACAATTTTCGACTGCAGATTTTGTTTTCCTGGCATGAGTATAGTGTGGCTGTGAGAGTTTTGAAACTTTGTCTCGCTTTTTAAAGAATGTTTTCATAGCTATGGTATAACTATTGCGTTCTGAATTTTTTACTTCCTGTATTATCTTGTACAAGAGTTCATGTTACATATTTACCATTGTTAGTGTGTGTGCAATAAATGTGTTGGTTCCAATCGGATATGCCAGTAATTTGCTCTGCTAAGTACAGTGACAGCTGTCTACAAGCTCAAAGTTAAAATATAGTTCAGTTATGAATGATTATCAGGGTGTCTACGACCCGGGACAACCGGGAGATCCGGGAAAAACCTGGGATTTTTTTCATCCGGGAGAAAACCGGGAAAAACCCGGGAATCTTTTTGAATTCCGGGAATTTTTCATTGTTTTAGTTTCCAGTTAAATTTTTGTGATTTTGACTGGTAAGAACCAATACTCTGACAAATAAATTACTGTATCCCACTTCTGCAGAATAATACTGCAGCAACAAAACATGAACGAGAGAAAAGAACGAAAATAAAACTTAAGTCGCAAAGAAAATGCGGCATATACAACAACAAAACGCAGTGCTCGTACAAGCGTCTGCCAACAGCAAAGTGTTTCAAAGGCTTTAGGAATACTGTGCAGTGCTTCTTAACAACAAATTGCCTCTAATGAGTGTGACGTGACAGTGTTTTACATCAGAATCGTTTTAATGCAAGATCTTTTAATGTTTCACATGCACGAACATGTGGGCTTCCTGCGTCATCGTAGCTGTGCAAGTGCGGTGACGCCTGTTATCTGGCGCTCTCTGGCAACTGCTGAAAAGTACCTTTCTAATAGGTCACGGAAAAATATTGCGAATATTGCTTTGAAAAGTGTTACTTTAAAAGTAAATTTCCTTTTATGTAAGATAAACTATGTGAGAGAGTGTATGACGAATTTCTTAAATCACAGAGCGTTTGACTCCCATTTAAAAATCAACTCTTTGGGGACAACCGTATGAAGAGTTTCGAGTCCAGAGGATCAGACATTTACGTCGTTATTAAAAAATTTTACTGGCGCATTTATGTGATGTATGATGCGCAAAAAAGATCAACAATATATGTGGAAGCTTAGCTTCTCTTGCAGCTTATTAATCTTAGAGACCAATATTATATGTGATAGCTTTGCTTTTCTTGTAGCAACAATTGTACATTAATTTAAGCCATTAATTTTTCTTATTTGTGTGTTCGCGCTACTTAAGATTGATCTTGCTATTGGCTGACTACATCACGTGTCAAACGCTGTCATCAGCTGGCGAGATCATGTGACATGAGCTGTGACTGGCTTCCAAAAGCATGTCGGAATCTCGATTTTAATGCTTCAGAAAGTAACATGCAGTGTTTGGTGGAATTCAAATTTATACCTTTGTAACACGGAAATATGCAGTGTATATGTTGCTGCACATCAAGGATCTTTCCAAAACGTGTTTTTTTCCCCCGAGTTTCATTTTCTAAAGTGCCGGGAAATTCTACGCCGGTGTATAAAACCATAAACCATAAAAGGATTGATAAGTGCCAAGAAAAAGTATACTGTCACTTAACACGGAAAAAGCATATTTTCACCAGGGAGAAAGTGTATTTTCAACCGGGAAATCCAGGAAAAATCTGGGAATTATTTTTCCTTGTCCATGTAGACACCCTGGATTATGTATTGCCCTTTTCATCTTCTGCTACTCAAGGGTTAGGCCTAGAACCTGTTCCGGCCTCACTGTCTCTTCCTCGGTCTACCGACACTTCTCTTGACCTGTGGTTTATAATCCATTGCTAATTTAGGAAGCATTGTGGTGGCATATGAAATACATATTCTGTCCATTGTTCTTTGTATTTGATTGCCTTTTGGGTTATCAGTTGTATCCCTAATTCTTCTCTTATTACTTTGTTTATAATTTTATCTTCCCTACTGCAGTGTTTCACAGATCTTGGACATTTCATTTCTGATGATTCTTGTTGGCATGAATCTTTGTGTCCTCCAACTTTCTGCCCCATATGATAAATTGAGAACTCCCATAAGCATACAAAATTTTTCTCTTTCCTTGTTTTACACTTACGTGTTCTCCTTTCATAATTTCATTGTATTTTTATGAGTTGCTTTTATTATTTGAAGCATTCTTATCTGTATGTTTTAAATGTTTTTACAGATGGTACATTAAGCTTTAAGATGGGTAATTATTGCTCTCTAATGATGAACTAATTAATGTAAAGCCTAGGCCCTGCTATGGTTTGAGTTTTAGAGTAATATTGATGCCTGAATCTGTTGGTCAAAGTGTATCAGCAGTGAAAACGTTTGGAATAACTACAACCTGTAACATAGTGCCTTTGGGCAATTGTAGCTGGACAAAGTAGTAGGGTTGTTTTAAGTGTGCTGGTAGTTCACATTGGTAGACAGAAGTGTGTGATTGTTGTATCTCAAGTATTTTGATCAATTTTGCGGATGTGAAATGCACAGTTTTGTAACTATATTCTTTGTGTAACTGACACTATGTGTGTAATGTATATATACTTCATGAAAACGTTTTATGTGGAACTATGCGCAGTTATTGTATGAATGTGACATATAATTGTTCTCCTTTGGTACAGGTGGCACAAGGATGGTCAGATTGTGACCAAATAGATTGTATTAAAGCTGGTCAGCACTGTTTATGCAAAATACTTTGACTTATTACCTTGTATTTTACACATATGCTCCTATTTTTGCGTGTAAATTTTGATTGTTTTTCTGCCAGCAAGTAATTAAATAGTATGGTGCATTCTAACCCCCCCCCCCCTCCCCCGCCCCCTCCCTCATTTTTAAAGGTAGTAGTGATTTAGAGAAACCCAGAAGAAGCTTAAATCAAGGTCAGTCAAGGCTCTCCGAATCTGAAGCTTCTTGTTTATAAGTCTTGCATCTCACTCCTCCATTACCTTAACATGTTTTCATGTGACCTCTGCTAATGCTTGGGAATATGTAAGACTGAAAAACTGGAAGAGATATTATTTTGTCTCTATTGCATGTCAACACTCTTTTCAGATTACTGTTTTCTAATTACCAGGTCTGGTAGAAAATTTTAAGGACTGTCATGTCTTTTTTGTGCCTAAATCTAGACAAAACAGAGGGTAGAAAGAGGGATAAAATGTTGGTATATATAAACACTAATTATTTGGTGAATTTCTTACAACCATAGAAAAACAGAAAAAATAAATTAGTAGTTTGTACATATATTCACCTATCAACCTCAGGAAATTGGTCTTTGATTGTTTTGAGATACATTTAATCTACAGTTGTTATGTACTGTTTGACCCTGTTCCAACTACTTTATTTATTGTGTGTGTGTGTGTGTGTGTGTGTGTGTGTGTGTGTGTGTGTGTGCCAGTATTTGTTTTGGGGGCAGGGGGTTGGTTGGTTAGGAACAGGAGGCTATACATTAGCTGATGTGTGTGTCATACAACTAAAGAGAAATGAGATGATAACGTTAAGTTCTGTTAATTTTTAATTTGCTGAATAAATATTGTATGGTCACGGAACTTAAGGTTTTCAGATTCGAGGCCTGATGTCTGTACCAGTGAAAACAATGGATGATGTTGGCAACCTTTTATGCAAGGGAACTAATAATCGTCATACAAGACCAACACTTCTTAATAGCAGCTCCTCTAGATCACACGCCATATTCACTTTTAGATTATGTCGGCATATTGGGTGAGTTGTCATTAATTTATTTATAATTGTCAATAATTTAA
Source organism: Schistocerca cancellata (assembly GCF_023864275.1). NCBI lineage: Eukaryota > Metazoa > Arthropoda > Insecta > Orthoptera > Acrididae > Schistocerca > Schistocerca cancellata. The sequence continues at coordinate 910,720,785 of NC_064626.1, read as the reverse complement.
CTTGCATGAATGCAATGCTAGCAGCCCATGCACTGATGTTCAGTGTCTCTATAGGAATTATCTAAGGTAAGGGGAACAAAACTGAGTACACAAGAACCTTGTTTATCGTGAGCTGGTGGGACCAGATGTCATCTGGATTACATAAGTCTGGACAAATCCGGAAATATTCTAGTAAATGCTAAAACTCTAATATTTACTGGAGTATATAAATGTTTTATTTTGACACTAACAAGAAACACTTTTTCAGCACTTAAACTCTATATATACTGTAGTCAACTTACGTTTATTTTCTGAAATAATGTGTAAATCTCTTTTGTTTCAAACTTGTGCAACATAAGAGAGCAGCACAATTGCAAAAATCTTTTACTACCGTCAGTTTGGCTGAAGCTGTTTCTGGCTGATGTACTAGATAAACCATTAGTTTTCCAGCAGTGCCATTGCCTCTGCTTGAGGGATTATTTTTTCACTTGAAGCACTATTTTCGTTGTCCCCTTCATAATCACTGTCATTCTTAGTAGTAGAACAGGAGACAATACAAATTTCGTCATCAGTCATCATGCTGCAAGATCACTATCATGTACATCTGAGCAACCAGTAATGTTTGCTGACATTTCAAGGAATTCAGCAGTGCTGACAACCTCACAGACTTCACCAGTGGAATCACAATTAGCAGGCCATATGGTTTTCCACCACTTCAGTGATAGTTCAGTAATTTGATCATAAGAAGATGCAACAATAAAAACCAGATCTTTGATATGTACTGATTTCAATACAGAAATCACACCAACTTCTTCTTCTTCGATTTATTTACCCAGAAACTGTTTCCTGGACACATGTGTGACGTTCTCCAGTACACTTTGATCCATTGCTTGTAGAAGAACCTTGTGTCAGGAGGGAAGTGCTTCACTCTGATGTCACCATTAACGCTTCCCTCCTCGATGTGAAAGTGCATTGTCAATAAACAGTATGGCCTTTGGCAGAAGACCCTCTTCCTCAAAATATCTTCTGACACTTGGCACAAAATCATCATGAAACCAGTTTTTTAAAAATACCACTGTCCATCCATGCATTTTTTGTGAGTTGTAGACAGCTGGCAAACGGGGCTTACTAACATGTTTCAGTAAACTTGTATGTTTTGGTTTCCCTACCAACAGGAGAAGGTATTTATTTCTGCGTATCGCTGCAAGCCATTAATTTGGAAGCCAGCATCTTAGTGGGTAACACATGACAAAGTCCAGGATCATCTGCATTATAAATCTGGTGCGGGGATAAGATTTCAGAGGAAATAAGTTATTCAAATTCTTTTGGGTGAAATTTTTCACAGCATCTGCATCCCTCGTAAAAATTTTACTTGTAACTGAAAGCTGGCGTATGCCATTATGACCTTTACATCTTTCCAACCAACCTCATCTGGCTGAGAAGTTTGCCATTGAATTTTTGCTGTTTAAGTTTAGTACCTTTTCCTCCAGGATAGGACCAGATATCAGAATACAATGCTCTCTTTTTCTCACTGAAACAAATGAATAATTCTTCTTCCAGTGTTTAATTTCTTGCATTCTTTATTGTACTGTGCCACTGTCTTTAGTCAACATTTTGAAGCAAAAGTTTTCAGTTTCATTTTGGTTCTTCCTCCAGTCTGACACAATTGATGTCCATACACCATATTTGCAACATTTTTGCTGCTATATTCAGCAGTTCACCTTTCTCTGTTTAGGGTTTCCATTGTGCCCATTGAAACAACCACTTTCTTTTGCTCTGAAGCCATTTCACTCACACACTCTCAAAACATGGTAACAAAAAAACAATACTGATGCAACACTTTAAGGAACAGATCCTAACTAGCCATAGCAATGATAGCTGGAAATGTAGGACTGCTGATGTCAAATGTTATCTGTGGTGCTAACATAACAACAGTACATATACTATACCCTGCACATTTTCTTGTTAAGGAGGAAAAGGAAACAAAAAATGATCCATATAAACCAGAAGTCAATGTTAATTGGGGCCAGATAAATGAGGTTTTTGTGTACTTTCAAACTCTTATTGTTTTTCTTATTTATTTTTTCAGACATTTACTTCACTGGGCAAGGTCAGGACCTTTAGCCCATCTCTTAAGTCAAACCAAACATCCTTAGTAAGTTACCATTGCAATATATGTAGTACCTGAACAGTATGTAATAACCATAATGGTAATGGCATATGATGATGATGATGATGATGATGATGATGATAAAACAAAGACCGAGGATGAGATGGTCAGATGAAGTTAACCGACACCTCATGTTCTGTTATTACCAAGCAACAAACCTAGGAACCAACACAACTTAATACAGATCACAAGTATACACAACATTTATTACCAGATACCCAGAATTAAAATTTTTAACAGAACAAAGACTAGCTGATCAGATCCGTGTAATAATAAAAAATAACAGGATACCCCAGTCAGAATTAGAAAACATCAAACAACAAGTACAACAAATACTGGAACAAAATAATGTGCAGTCAGAAGAAGAAGAAAATACAGTAACGGACTCGGACATCTCAGAGCAAACAAACAAAGACTAACATGCATCAATTAAACAATCAGAGGAAAACTAAATCTTAAGACAGCCACCAGAACAAGCACAAATGGAACACGAAGTGACACACATGTTACATATAGAAGAAAAATTTCAGCTGACATATATAGAATACAAAGACACAAATACAGACATTAGACCATTCTTGCATAGACCACCAAATAACCTACAAGTTGAAACAACAATAACAACTATCAACACAATCATACACAACGAAATACACTCCTGGAAATGGAAAAAAGAACACATTGACACCGGTGTGTCAGACCCACCATACTTGCTCCGGACACTGCGAGAGGGCTGTACAAGCAATGATCACACGCACGGCACAGCGGACACACCAGGAACCGCGGTGCTGGCCGTCGAATGGCGCTAGCTGCGCAGCATTTGTGCACCGCCGCCGTCAGTGTCAGCCAGTTTGCCGTGGCATACGGAGCTCCATCGCAGTCTTTAACACTGGTAGCATGCCGCGACAGCGTGGACGTGAACCGTATGTGCAGTTGACGGACTTTGAGCGAGGGCGTATAGTGGGCATGCGGGAGGGCGGGTGGACGTACCGCCGAATTGCTCAACACGTGGGGCGTGAGGTCTCCACAGTACATCGATGTTGTCGCCTGTGGTCGGCGGAAGGTGCACGTGCCCGTCGACCTGGGACCGGACCGCAGCGACGCACGGATGCACGCCAAGACCGTAGGATCCTACGCAGTGCCGTAGGGGACCGCACCGCCACTTCCCAGCAAATTAGGGACACTGTTGCTCCTGGGGTATCGGCGAGGACCATTCGCAACCGTCTCCATGAAGCTGGGCTACGGTCCCGCACACCGTTAGGCCGTCTTCCGCTCACGCCCCAACATCGTGCAGCCCGCCTCCAGTGGTGTCGCGACAGGTGTGAATGGAGGGACGAATGGAGATGTGTCGTCTTCAGCGATGAGAGTCGCTTCTGCCTTGGTGCCAATGATGGTCGTATGCGTGTTTGGCGCCGTGCAGGTGAGCACCACAATCAGGACTGCATATGACCGAGGCACACAGGGCCAACACCCGGCATCATGGTGTGGGGAGCGATCTCCTACACTGGCCGTACACCACTGGTGATCGTCGAGGGGACACTGAATAGTGCACGGTACATCCAAACCGTCATCGAACCCATCGTTCTACCATTCCTAGACCGGCAAGGGAACTTGCTGTTCCAACAGGACAATGCACGTCCGCATGTATCCCGTGCCACCCAACGTGCTCTAGAAGGTGTAAGTCAACTACCCTGACCAGCAAGATCTCCGGATCTGTCCCCCATTGAGCATGTTTGGGACTGGATGAAGCGTCGTCTCACGCGGTCTGCACGTCCAGCACGAACGCTGGTCCAACTGAGGCGCCAGGTGGAAATGGCATGGCAAGCTGTTCCACAGGACTACATCCAGCATCTCTACGATCGTCTCCATGGGAGAATAGCAGCCTGCATTGCTGCGAAAGGTGGATATACACTGTACTAGTGCCGACATTGTGCATGCTCTGTTGCCTGTGTCTATGTGCCTGTGGTTCTGTCAGTGTGATCATGTGATGTATCTGACCCCAGGAATGTGTCAATAAAGTTTCCCCTTCCTGGGACAATGAATTCACGGTGTTCTTATTTCAATTTCCAGGAGTGTAAATTAAAATACGACTATTTAAGAGTTACAACTACTGGTTTATGTAGGAGCACTCACTACACTAAATATACACATTAGGCAGAGATCAGAACCAACCAACAAACAGAAGAAACCCACAATACCAGCATGGCAACACAGGCTACAGATCAGAACAGAAAAACTGAGAAGAGATATCGGACAGCTAACACAATTTATAAGAAATGAAATATCAGACAAAAAATGAAAAAGGTTAGGTAAAATCTCACAACAAGAAGCAATAGAGCAATTAGATGAAAAGAAGCAGAAATTACAAGCATTGGCCAAACGACTTAGAAGATACAAAAAAAGTGAAAATGGAAGGAAACAAAACCAAAAATTCTGCACAAACCAAAAGAAATTTTACCAGACAATAGATAACGCACACATTAAAATAGAAAATCCACCAAACATAACAGACATGGAACACTTTTGGAGCAACATATGGTCAAACCCAGTACAACATGATAGACATGCATGGTGGATACAAGCAGAAACAGACACATACAAGATGATACCACAAATGCCTGAAGTGATAATCTTGAAACATGAAGTCACCCGAGCAATTAATTCTACGCACAATTGGAAAACCCCTGGAAATGATAAAATAGCAAATTTCTGGCTAAAGAAGTTCACTTCAACACATTCACATCCAACTAAATTATTTAACAATTACATTGCAGACCCATACACAGTCTCTGATACACTTACACATGGAATAACTTATCTGAAACCTAAAGATCAAGCAGACACAGCAAACCCAGCAAAATATCGCCCAATAACATGTCTACCAACAATATACAAAATATTAACTTCAGTCATTACACAGAAATTAATAACACATACAACACAGAACAAAATTATAAATGAAGAACAAAAATGCTGTTGCAAAGGAGCACGAGGATGTAAAGAGCAACAGATAATAGATGCAGAGGTGACATTTCAAGCTAAAACTAAACAAAGGTCGCTACACTATGCATACAGTGATTACCAAAAAGCTTTTGATAATGTACCCCACTTATGGTTACTACAAATATTGAAAATATACAAAGTAGATCCTAAATTGATGCAGTTCCTAAACATAGTAATGAAAAATTGGAAAACCACTCTTAATATCCAAACAAATTTAAATAATATCACATCACAGCCAATACAGATTAAGTGTGGAATATACCAAGGAGACTCATTAAGTTCTTTCTGGTTCTGCCTTGCTCTGAACCCACTATCCAACATGCTAAATAATACAAATTATGGATACAATATTACTGGAACATACCAACACAAAATCACACATTTGCTATACATGGATGATCTAAAACTACTGGCAGCAACTAATCAACAACTCAACCAATTACTAAAGATAACAGAAGTATTCAGCAATGATATAAATATGGCTTTTGGAACAGAAAAATGTAAGAAAACTAGCATAGTCAAGGGAAAACACACTAAACAAGATGATTACATATTGGATAACCACAGCGACTGCATAGAAGCGATGGAAAAAACAGATGCCTATAAATATCTAGGATACAGACAAAAAATAGGAATAGATAATACAAATATTTAAGAAGAACCAAAAGAAAAATATAGACAAAGACTAACAAAAATACTGAAAACAGAATTGACAGCAAGAAACAAGACAAAAGCTATAAATACTTATGCTATACCAATATTGACCTACTCATTTGGAGTAGTGAAATGGAGTAACACAGACCTAGAAGCACTCAATACACTTACACGATCACAATGCCACAAATATACAATACATCACATACATTCAGTGGGAGTCATCGACGTAAAAAACCTATATTACGGACAGGTAGACAATTTAAGAAAATTCTTTCTAGAACGAGCAGATACTAGCAAAATACACAAAGCAATCACTCATATAAATACATTGGCTACACCACTGCAATGTCATAACCACTTCTACAACCCTTTAGATCACATAACATCAACAGATACGAAGAAAGTAAATTGGAAAAAGAAAACACTACATGGCAAGCACCCGTATCATCTAACACAGCCACACATCGATCAAGACGCATCCAACACATGGCTAAGAAAAGGCAATATATACAGTGAGACGGAAGGATTCATGATTGCAATACAGGATCAAACAATAAACACCAGATATTACAGCAAGCATATTATTAAAGATCCCAATACCACAACAGATAAATGCAGACTTTGCAAGCAACAAATAGAAACAGTAGATCACATCACAAGCGGATGTACAATACTAGCAAATACAGAATACCCCAGAAGACATGACAATGTAGCAAAAAATAATACATCAACAGCTTGCCTTACAACATAAACTAATAAAACAACACATTCCCACATACAAGTATGCACCACAAAATGTACTGGAGAATGATGAATACAAATTATACTGGAACAGAACCATTATAACAGATAAAACAACACCACATAACAAACCTGACATCATACTCACCAATAAAAAGAAGAAATTAACACAACTAATCGAAATATCCATACCCAATACAACAAATATACAAAAGAAAAGAGGAGAAAAAATTGAAAAATACATCCAACTGGCTGAGGAAGTCAAGGACATGTGGCATCAGGATAAAGTTGACATTATACCAATTATACTATCAACTACAGGAATCATACCACACAATATCCACCAGTACATCAATGCAATACAGCTACATCCAAACTTATATATACAACTACAGAAATCTGTAATTATGATACATGTTCAATTACCCGAACGTTCCTAAATGCAATATAACATATACCGTAGAGTTAAAAGGAAGTCACGCTTGATCAAGGTCCGCGTCACTTTCCATTTTTGACCAGACATAACGTCTGAGAAAAGAAAGAAAGAAAGAATAATAATAATAATAGTAATGTTGGTGGTGGTGATGATGAATATTGTATTAAGTGATTTAAATATTTTTCTTTGAATGATACATGTCTTTTTTGTAATTGGATTTTGCGTGCCTTTGTAATAAATATGTGGCTTTTCTTTTGAATGAACATGGATGACAATAATGTTTCTATTCTGTATTGGCTGTATATTTATTTTCAGTGGGTAGTTGTTTTATAGTTATAATTGTGTGTAAATTTTAAAACAAAATTCCAAATTGATAAGTTGAATACATAAAGTACCTGCATATTTCAGCACCTCATAAAAAAGCAGTACTCACAATTTGTACTGAAAACACAACAAGGCAATGTGTACCCACAGTTAATATGGTCTTCTTGCTGACTAGTCAGTTCCTTTACTATTTAAGTTTTCCATTTTTAAGGAACCTTAGGAAAGCACTGTTACAATAAACTGAGGATAAGGATGAATTTGCTTCAGGTTGCAATTAAATTATGTACAATTTTGTTTCAAGATCATCAGTTTCAAGGTTTCCAGCCACATCATCAGATGTAAATGTGAACTGGTGAAACCCTATAGCTTTGTGGAAGGAAAAAAGTGCAGCTTCATCATAGGAATGGCAAAGATAATCACAAATTAAACTACATTTTTTGACACCAGTCAGGTCTCAAGTTGCGGTAGATTATTAATTGTCACATGTACTAAATAACCCTTTGTAGAATATGTTTCTATAAACACATTACTTAAGTCAAACCCCTCTTTTACGTTTTTGTGTGATCCAGATGAAAACAACACAAAACTGAGGAAAATGCAGAGTTGAGGAAAATGTTGAAACCACCCCAAGATACGGACAAAAACTTGTATAATTGACGTATGTGATTAAAAGTCGCAACGCTCTCCAATACTTTGTATAAAATCTGTCCAAACGAAGGTAATTAAATGTACGATATGATGTTTTATACAATAATTTATGATAATGCAGGGTGTGTATGCACTGGGACGTCAGGAAAAAACCTGGGAATCTTTTCATCTGGGAGAAAACTGAGAAAACTCGAGGATTTTTTAGAATTACTGGAATGTTTCATTGTTTTAGTTTTCAGTTAAATTTGTGTAATTTTGACTGGTAAGAATTGATACTCTTACAAAGAATTTTAATTTAGTCCCCTTCTGCAGTATAATACTGCAACAATTAAATACAAACGAGGAAGAAAAAAAACCAAAATAAAACTTGCAAAGGAAATGCGCCATTTACAACAACAAAACACAGTGCACACACAAGTGTCTGCTAACAGCAAAATGTGCCAAAGGCTTTAGGGTGAAAAATATGCAATACTTCATAACAACAAACTGCTTCCAATGAGCGTGACGTCACAGCTGTTTACATTAGATTCGTTTGAGCACTTGCCAGCAGGCTCATGCTCATGCGCAGTTGAGTTGTGTATGAACAGTACCTTGTTCTGCCCCTGGCTACTTGAAGTGCAGCTGTTAGCTGTATTGGCAGTAGCAACAAGCAGCCAGATGTTACCGGAAAACTTTTTCTGGCGCGCCTAAGCTGCCAGATTCACATATGCACAGAGCAGTCTGAGCTGTAGTGGGGAGGTGAGTAGCCTCCATGTGACCTGTGTTTTACTGTTTTGTCTTCGTTTACAGCTCTCACATCAGATGAAACAAAACAGATTTCTGTGGCCCGGAGTTATCAAGTGAATTAAAATACATACACATAATTATGGAAAGCTAGAATATGTTATTAGCTTCAGTTTTATGATTTTCTTTCATTTCCAGGTTTTTGGCAGTCATGCAGTAATTGCCTTGCAGAACAATGAAGTTATTTTTGTTACTTTGCTAAAGAAATTTACCTTTTACTAATCTTTTCCGCAGAGGCAGTCAATTTATTTGAAACACTGTTGGCTAGTGTCAACTATTTGCTGAATTTCAAGTGCACTTTTTTATCTTCCGGCGCTTCTGGCATTATGCCATAACCAAAACACTGGATAATACAGTAGTGGTACTCCAAGAAAATTTGCATCCTGAAAACCACGATGAAAAGCTTAATATCATACTGGGGCCTAGTTATTTGTGAATCTGGACATATGAATGTGCTCTTTGAGCTGAATTATGCATTTTAGTACGGTTTATGAAATTCTGATGCTCTTGGAATATCCTCTGATGTCGTGTCTCATTTATGGCGTAATGTAAGCTCTCTTAATGCTACATACATACGAATATATGGGCTTCCTATGTCATTGTAGCTGCACATGCACAGTAACGTTGTTTCCTGGCACTCTCTGACAACTGCTGAAATGAACAGGTCGCGGGAAAATATTGAGTATGTTGGTTTGAAAAAAGCATTGCTTTCAAAGTAAATTTCATTTTACTCAAGATGAATTATGTTACATGTGCGAACATAACAGAGTGTTTGATTCTCATTTAAAGCTTAACACTTTGAGGGCCAGCCACTTGAACAATTTTGAGCCAGAAGACCAGACATTTATGTCATTATTTATAATTTTTGTGACACATTTGTCTGATGTATCTTAAAATGGAACACATGCAAGAAAGACCAATATTATAGGTGAAAGCTGAGCTTTCCTTGTAATTACACTATCTATACCATTTTAAACCATTAACTTTTCCAATTTGTGTGTTTAGGCTACGTAACAGTGATGCTGATATTGTCTTGACTACATCACATGTCCTATGCTCTGAATATCTGCTAACATCAACTGGCGAGATCATGTGACACGAGCTATGATTGGCTTACAAAAGTTCATTGCAATCTTGATTCAGTGCTTCAGAAACTAATGTGCTGTGTTTGATGGAATTCAAATATATACTTCCATAATATGAAAATATTCAGCATGAAAATATGCAGCGTACAAGTTGCTCTACATCAAAGATCTTTCCAAAACGTGTTTTTCTTTTTGTCTGGGGTTTGGTTTCTAAAGTGCTGGGAAGCTCTACACCGGTGTATAAAACCTTAACTATTCAAAGGATTGATAAGGTTTACAGTTCCGAGGGCACTGTCACTTAAGACAGAAAAAGTGTATTTTCACCTGGGAAAAAGTGTATTTTTAACCAGGAAATCTGGAAAAGATTCGTGAATTTTTTTTTTTCTTGTCCGAGTATACACCCTGTAACGAATTTCTTCAGTTCTTAAAAAATTGCAGGCTTGTAACAGCAAGTAAAAACTGAGATTGGTATCGGGGTACAAGGTAATCAAGCTAGTTTTTGACATGTTACAACCACAAATTATGCGTTCAAAATATGCATTTTTCAGAAATGATTCTTTGTGCTTACCAGAAAAAAAGAGCAAACTGATGAACATGTTGGATTAAACAAAAACATCACAGCAGCTAAGTGGTTAAACCGCAAGCATTAATGCAAACATCTGCTTAATGACAAACTTTGGCACCATTTTTGTTACTGTGTAGTGCTTTTCTTACAAGCTGCATGTCATATGCTCACCACCATTAAAGTGTTGTTTTAGGCTTGCTGAAAGAAACAGAGATATTAAAAAGTGAGTTTACTTCCCCAGTTGATGTTAAAAGTTTTTTGGAAGTTGGCTCAGTGAATTTCTGTACAGTATGTAAAATGTAAATTTGAAAGAAAGCTCAGGTGCTGAAGTTTCGCTTCATGCCTTCTGTCACTGCTGCCAAGCTTTATGATCTACAGTGTGTGGTGTGTATAGCACAAAGTATATACGTGAGTAGTGTGTGTAGTTGTTGCAAATGTATCGTGTCAGATTTAAATGTGAAAGTCTTTAAAATGTGCTATCACAAAACCTTTGTTCTATTTCTGTGTGACATCTGTGGCGTAGCACGTCTTATGCACAAAAAGTATATATTCAGCACTTCACGAAATGCTTTCACCCCTACCTGTACTCCCATCGTTGAAGGGCCACTTCTCCTCTCCTCACATCCAGTAGGTGATCTCATTTTGGGTGTGTTAGTGTGGTGTGGTGGCTACACTGATTATTGGGTGACTTAACAAGTCGCCAGTCAATAATAGTTCACTAGCCAAACATGGGCAATGTTTGGTTGATTATAACCTCGTGTATTCTTCGAGACTCAGTGTTTGAATTTAAAAGGTTGATGTTTGATATTCTTGCTGAATACAGTGCATCAGAATTACATGCAAAAAAGAAGAGACTGATTTCTGTGTGGCACAAGAAAAGGTGGTGGGTGGGTCCCTTCGTCACGTAGTGGCTCGGTCCGGAAAAATTTGCATCAGCTATCTTGCTTTTCCATTACCCCTGCAGCCTAGCAGTAGTTGTATCATAATTGCGTGGTGAAGCTAAATGTTGCAACTTGTGTTGACAAAACTAGTTGTCATAGGAAAGACGAAGATGCTCACAAACTAAACTACATTTTCTTGACAAAAGTCAGCTCTCAAGTTATGGTAGATTATTAATAGTCATATGTACTAGATAACCCGTTGTAGAACATATTTCTCTAAACACATTATGTGAAACTATAATGAGAATGTCAGTATGTAATTATGGAATGAGCTTAGAACTTAAGTTTATTTTTGCCTAAGAATGATAAAAAACATTATTTGACTACAGCAAATTAGTGCATTATCAAAAGTACCATAAACCTACAGGTATGTTACTCATGAATTGCTGAAGGAATGTAACGTAGTCAGGCTCTCTAACACTACAGCAGAAGAACTGCATTAATCAAAGTGACCATCTTCCTCAAACAAGCTATAGACAAACAATTATCTTGACACTGCTTGATATGAACAAGACATTTGATACCGTTAATACTGAGATCTTGTTTCTGTAAGTTGAGTACTTTGTTTTTCTCAAACAGTACACTCACATGGTGTGGCACATGCATGTAAAACAGATATTAACATGTTGTTTGTTGATTGGAGAAACCACCATATAAAAATGCTGGAGGAATAGATACCAATTAATTGTCTGTGGATTGGAAAAGTGATTATGGGAAAATATGCTCTAATGAGTTGCCTGGGTCTCAATTCATGGTCTGTGGCTTTCTCGCTGTATATCCGTGATATTTCATCTATGATATGTTCTTGTAATTATCTTATGTACTGTAGTGCTTTGAGAATTTCGGAGTAAATTCTAGAACCACTTGGCCTTCCACCGTTTCGAACACCCAATATTTTAGAGGTGAGTGGGAGAAACAAATACGCCCTACTGCGCATCGCCTATTTGTATGTGCAGGTCAAAAAACTGTTACGAGGGAAAGATGGATACGGCGGTCAAACAACGGCAGACAAGTATCGCCTGTATGGTCCACAGAGTTTCCATGTAGGGGTAGAGAGGAACTAGAAAAGTTTATGTAGTATTCTGTGCTCTTTAATGTCTGTGTTGATTGTAAAAAGATTAATGAACAATTGAATATAGATTTCTTTGCACATTCGTGTATTGGACTGGCTTGAGATTAGAGACTTTTAACTTAATTCATGTCTTGGCTGTGAAAGAAGCAAGACACATGTATGATGTTCATAAATTATTTGGTTATCTAACCAGTGATATTTGGTTATCTAACCAGTGATATTTGAATATGTAAATGTATGTAGTAAATGAGTCTAGTGTTTAAGGACTAAGTTAGCTTGCATGAGTCTGTGGAATGTAAAAATATAAAGTGATTGAACTGTAAAGTATTCTACGAGCACCCAAATTATTTCAAGGATAGAGAAGTAGTTTAATAAACTCCTTTAACCAGCTATAGTCTTCGAAGAAGAAGCTTTTGGGAGACCGACATAGCTGATTACACAGAGAAGAGGATCAGCTACACACATTGTGCAAGTTAACTGAGTTGAAGAGATGTGTGAGCCTTGCAACCCAATACCACACTGTCTCTTGTCGTCCGAGAAACGTTAGAGTATTTTGATAACATCCAATATATCTAAGTGCTAGCCCTAAGAATGTCATGTATGCCACATCAGATAAAATATTAGCTCAGTAAAACTTTTTGTTCGTTTTTTTTTTTAACCCCCTGTAGGCCATATTCGGTATTGTTTGCAATGTGTCAGTAGGTTAAAAATAAAATACATGTACTCTGTGAAAATATAACCACTTATTGGCCATTTACCCAGGGTTGCCACAACTTCTGGGGGAGGCAAAAAAAAAAGTGTGGGGCTGGGCACAGCTGAGTACATGCGCCACTTTCCAACTCCCTCATTCTTACTGCATCTCCCCTTTGTACCACTCCCCTCAGCTTGCAGTCAGTACTGCCACCACTTCTTGCCACTAGCCTAGCAGCTGGTGACGAGAGGCAGGAGGACTGGTTTGTTTGGATCTAATTCTCAGAGATTGTTGATGCAGTAGCGAGAGATGGTGGTCATGTATGCACGAGTTGTGTCTGAGTGACTGTGTGAATGTGTGTATGCTTTTGTTTTCTGACAAAAGCTATGGCCGAAAATTTAGTTGTGAGTGTGTGATTCTGTTGTACATGCCTGTCTGCGGCTCAGCGATCATCTTTACAGTGAGTTGCTACGTATCCTCTTTAGTATTGATTCTCAGAATATTCGCGCAAGTTATCTGTCGCATGGATTGGTAACCACATTCTCATTTCATCAACATGGTGTCTGTGACATGTGAATAGCTGGCCACATGAGTGGACTTCCATGACAGGCCAAAACCGCAGGCCGTTTGTATGGGTATCTCTAACGGATCAGGCCTGCCAATCTGAAGCCCAATGTTTCCCACTAACGTGAAAGCCCTGCCCATTGGATCTAGTCTCACCAATCTGCCAGCAGTCCGGGTCTGTTTGTGTGTGACATAATGTGGCGAATTTTTGTGGTTTATCCAAGGACCCAGGACTGCGGTGCTCCTTGGCAGTCCAAAGGCCACAGGCACTGGGTTTCAGGAATTGCAACTGTCTCACTGCAAGTACATTGTACAGTTCAGCACTTTATAGACATTTTATTTATTCTAGTACATTTTAGCACTTGGAAAATAATTTATATATTAGAAACAATGGACAATAAGAAGATAATTGTGACAGCCACTGGTGGTTTGTACACTATGTACTCATACATATCTCGAAAGAAAAATCACACAATACCTGTAAAATCAAACAATGGAAAATCCAGGATGGAATGTAACAATACCAGAGAAGGAAAGTTGCTACTCACCATATAGCGGAGATGTTGAGTCCTGAGATTCACACAATTAAAGCTTTCGGCCATTAAGGCCTTTGTCAGCAGTACACACACACACACACACACACACACACACACACACACACACACACACACACACACTCAACTTGCACACACATCTGCAGTCTCAGAGAGCTGCAACCACACTGCGAACAGCAGCACCAGTGCATGATGGGAGTGGCGACTGGGTGGGTGTAAGGAGGAGGCTTTGGCGGGGAGGGAGAAGGATAGTATGGTGGGACTGCAGACAGTGAAGTGTTGCAGTTTAGACGAATTGCAGGAGAGAAGGTGCGGAGGGGGAGGGGGTAGTAGCGGAAAGGAGGGAAGTAAAAGAAATTAAAAGACTGGGTGTGGCGGTGAAATGGCGGCTGTGTAGTGCTGGAATGGGAACAGGGAGGAGGCTGGATGGGTGAGGACAGTGACTAACGAAGGTTGAGGCCAGTAGGGTTACAGGAACGAGGGATATCATGTTTGCCAGCGTGTTCAGCAACAAGGTGGTCCACTTGTTTTTTGGCCGTAGTTTGTCGGTGGCCATTCATGCAGACAGACAGCTTGTTGGTTGTCATGCCTACGTAGAATGCAGCACAGAGGTTGCAGCTTAGCTTCTAAAACACATGACTGGTGACACAGGTAGCCCTGCCTTTGATGGGATAGGTGATGTTAGTGACTGGACTGGAGTAGGTGGTGGTAGGAAGATGTAAGCGACAGGTCTTGCATCTAGGTCTATTACAGGGGTATGCACCCTAAGGTAAGGGATTGGGAGCAGGGGTTGTGTAAGGATGGACGAATATATTGTGTAGGTTCGGTGGATGGCGGAATACCAAGGTAGGAGGGGTGGGAAGGATAGTGGGCAGGACATTTCTCATTTCGGGGCACGAGAGGTAATTGAAACACTGACGGAGAATGTAATTCAGTTGCTCCAGTCCCAGATGGTACTGAGTTATGAGGGAATGCTCCTTTGTGGCTGGACTGTGGGACATTGGGAAGTGGTGGGAGACTTGTTTTTGTAAAAGGGTGGGAGGATAATTACGGTCAGTGAAGGTTTCAGTGAGACCCTCGGTATATTTTGAGAGGGACTGCTCGTCACTGCAGATGTGATGACCTCGGATGGCTAGGCTGTACAGAAGGGACTTCTTGGTATGGAATGGGTGGCAGCTGTCGAAGTGGAGGTATTGCTGGTAGTTAGTAGGTTTGATATGGATGGAGGTACTGATGTAGCCATCTCTGAGGTCAAGGTCAACATCTATGAAGGTGGCTTGTTGGGTTGAGTAGGACCGGGTGAAGCAAATGGGGGAAAAGTTGTTGAGGTTCTGGAGGAATGTGAACAAAGTGTCCTTGCCTGCAATCCAGATAGCAAAGATGTCATCAATGAATCTGAACCAGGTGAGGGGTTTAGGATTCTGGTTTTTAGGAAGGATTTCTCTAGATGGCCCATGAATAGGTTAGCATAGGATGGTGCCATGCAGGTGCCCATAGCTGTACTGCGGATTTGTTTGTAGGTAATGCCTTCGGAGGAGAAGTAATTGTGGGTGAGGATATAGTTGGTCATGGAGACTAGGAAGGAGGTTGTTGGTTTGGAATCCATATGGCGTCTGGAAAGGTAGTGTTCGATAGCAGTAAGGCCATAGGGATTAGGGATGTTAGTGTACAGGGAGGTGGCATCAATAGTGACGAGCAGGGCACCGTGTGGTAAAGGGACAGGAACTGTGGAGAGTCGGTTGAGGAAATGGTTGGTATCTTTTATATAGGAGGATAGGTTCCGGGTAATAGGTTGAAGGTGTTGGTGAATCTTTTTGTTGTGCCTATCGCGACTCAGCATCTCCGCGATATGGTGAGTAGCAACTTTCCTTCTCTGGTATTAATACCTGTAAAATAATAGACCTAACACAGTGACTAATAACTGACAATAATGAACATAGCAGAACCAACATTTTATTGGTGGTCACCTATAGTGTTGATTTGCACAAATCTTCCCTGCCTTGTACACTTCTTTCAAGAGACCTACTTTTTTCTGAGGTTATTTCTGAAATCAGTGGAGGTATTTCAAATCTGTTTTCTACTCCAAGAACACACATATTTTTATCTCAACTGTGTTTCGATTTATTGAAATAAAATAACAAAAGTGATCTTAATGAAAGACATATCATTTGCTTTCCTTTCTCAATCTAACAATAGTTCATTACAAAAGATGTTGATGTTAGTGCGAGGGTTGAATGAAAAGTGATGCCGCCACCTTCGTTATTTGGGTTTGGATGGAAATATTATAATAACGCAAACACAGAAATAATCCTTAGAATGTGATCTTTAATCGTCAGTATTCACTTTTCCACAAAATAACCAGCCAATTGGATATATTTCTGCTAACGATGAACAAGTTTTCTGAAGCCGTCACGGAAGAAGTCGACACTCTGTTTCCGCAGCCACAGTCTCAGAGTTCTGTCAGCATCTTCATCAGATTACCCCACATATCATCTTTCAGTATTGAGAGCAGATGGAACTCAAACAGTGCTAAATCTGGACTGTATGGAGGATGCCGTACGGTGGTGAGATTCAGTCTCTGAAGCTCTGCTGTGGTGACACATGAGCTCATCGTACACAGACCTTCTGATAGCCAAACAAAGCAATAATGTGACCCACACGTTCTTATTAAATGCCAGTTGAGCTTGCAGTTTCTCTCTGAGTGATACGATGATTGTTCTGAATTAATCTGTCAACATTTTGCTTGTGAAATTCAGTGGTTGCTGTCACAAGACGTCCAACTCTTTGTTTGTCTTGCACGTCAATGTTCCCGCCTCAACATCTTTTAAACTTACTCGCTTATGTAGCCATGGCAAGAAAATCGTGAAACAGGGGAAAAAAGATTTGTGTCCTTCAGGCTGAACTAGAAATGGTGTACTTCGAATTAGACAGGTTGAAGGGGGGAAGAGAGAATGGGAGCTGGTAACAGGTAACAAGTTGTAGTCAGAAGCAGAAAACCCCAGAAATCACATTTCAGATTCCAGTGAGCAATCAGTTTGATCTGTTACCTGAAGTAGAAGAGCCTCAAACAGTGTTTGAGCGAAGTAGGCTGCAGCGGACTCATAATAACGATTGTGAAGCTAGGTCAGGAGTAAAGTCAAGCAGGAAGAAAAGAGTTCTGCTGTTAGGTTGCAGTTATGGGAGAGGCAGAGGCCAGTTTCTACAGGTTAGGCTAGGAGTCGAGTAGCAGGTCACAAGCATTGTGGAACCTAGTGCTAAGTGTAGTCAGGTTACAGAAAACCTAGGAGCCTTGTGCAAAGATTTTGATGGTGAGGACCAGGTTCTTATAGTGGGAGCAGCAGGAAACAGCCTGGCTAGCAATTCGGATTATAGTATTAGGTTTGACCTGGATGTAATAGGAGCAGCAGCATCTCACACTCGTGTGGGGTTTGGGGATGTTTTGCAGTGCCATGACCGGCCTTGGTTTAATATGGCTGTCAACTGTGTTAAGAGAGAGCCGGACGGCTTACTGTTGGCAGAAACTAAATCTCATATCTGTGCTGTGCCTGTTGATGCGATTGGGAGGTGGGGCTACACTAGTCATGACCTGAACCTGAATAGGAGAGGAAAAGATAGATTGGTTGATTTTCTTGCAGAAAATGTAAGGAGGGCCACATGCACTCAAGACAAAATACCTGTGATTACTGGAGTCAGAGGGACACATTTTTTAGATTAGAGTCAGGTTACAGACAGAAAGTATTGAAAGAAATTAAAGCAGAACAGTGCCATAATGTCTGCAACAGTATCCAAAGAAATGAAATTTGTGTATTTCATCAGAACATTAGAGAACTGAAAAATAAGATAGATGAGCTTCTTGTATGCCTAGAAAATGGGGTAGATTCTGAAGGTATAGATGTTTTGTGTCTCTCTGAACGCCATGTGACCGCAGGGATGGAGAAGTTAAATTTAAGGGATTACAGATCAGCATCTTATTCATGTAGAGCCAACATGGAAAAAGGAGGAGTTGCTACTGATATAATAACTAGACACAAAGTAAAAAATATTGAAACGAATAGTTTTTGTGTAGATCAGATCCTTGAAGCATGTGTTTGTGAGTTGCTACTGCAATATACTTCTATAGTAATTGTGACAATCTATAGATCCGCTCAAGGTAACTTTCAGTTATTCATGAAAACTCTAGAGCTATTATTGAGCTACCTGTCAGACAAAAAGAAGCAGTTAGTGGTTTGTGGTGATTTTAATGTAGATTTCTTAAAAGATACAAATAGGAAAAATGAGCTATAATCTTCATTTGGTTGTTTCAGTCTAGTATCTGTTGTAAATTTTCCAACTCGTGTGCAGCAGGATAGTAGGTCACTTATCGATAACATTTTCAGACAGTGTTCAGGCAGAAACAATTAATGTGTACCCAGTTGTTAATGGGCTATTTGATCATGATGCACAGTTAATGGAAATAATACATATAGCACCTTACAGGCTTGAGGAAGGTTCATACAAGGTAGGAAGGCTTATTGATGCAAACAGGGTACAGAGTTTTAAGGGCAGCCTAGAAGAAGTAGAATGGGATTAAGTATACACAGAAAATGATGCTGATGCCAAATTCAATTTATTCGTCCATAAATTTGTCTCAGTATTTGAGAGTTGCTTTCCTGAAATGTTATTGAAAAAGGCCGTTACAAAGTCAAGTAAGTCATGGATTACTAAGGGAATTAAGATGCCGTGTAAGAGGAAGAGGGAAATATATGGACAGGCCATAATAAGTCAGAATCCGACATTACTTGCTTACTACAAAAGATACTGTAATATTTTAAGGAAAGTCATTAAGAAGTCAAGAAGCGTATGTGTTCTGACAGAAATTAATAATGCGGATAATAATATTAAAACTATATGGAATATTGTCAAACGGGAGACGGGGCAGCCTGACAGTGCACAGCATACTATAGCAAAAAGCTAAATGTTGATGTTGTGAGTGATCATTCACAAGTTGCAAGTATTTTTAACAATCACTTTCTGAATGTAGCAGCAAAAATAGGTTTAAAGGGTTCAGTTGAAGAAGCAAAAAAAAAAAATGTTAAAAATGTCATTCCCCAGGACTTTAGGCCTTTAGAAATAGCACCAACATCCCCCACTGAAATTAAGGGAATTATAAATATACTGAAAAACAAGAGCTCGTGTGGTGTTGATGGAGACTCTAACAGAATTTTGAAGTGTTGTTCTAATTTAGTAAGTGGAGTCTTTAGTGATATATGTAATGCTTCGCTGGCACAGGGAATTTTCCCAGATGGATTGAAACACGTAATTGTCAAACCTCTTCATAAGAAAGGGGGCAAGAGTGACTTAAATAATTATAGACCAATCTCGTTGCTGATTTCATTTTCTAAAATATTCGAAAAAGTTATGTATTCAAGAATAGTTTTACATTTAAGTGAAAATAATTTATTCAGCATGTCACAGTTTGGATTCCAGAAGGGTTACTCTACTATCTACACAATACCCATCAAATAGCACAAACCCTAAATAACAAATTATCGCCAGTTGGTATTTTTTGTGATGTTTCCAAGGCATTTGACTGTGTGGATCATGTCACACTAGTAGAAAAACTCAGGTTTTATGGAACTGAAGGCTATACACACAGCTGGTTTGAATCATACTTATCGAACAGAAAGCAAAAAGTTGTGCTGAATAACACAAATAATGTTGAAAGGGCAGTAAATTCTAGTGAATGGGGAGTTATCACATAGGGAGTCCCACAGGGGTCAATTTTGGGTCCTCCGCTGTTCTTTATTCATGTGAATGACCTCTCACTTAATGTTCAGCAGGCAGAACTTGTACTTTTTGCAGATGACATGAATGTTATAATAAATCTCATTCCAGAAAAAGCAGCTGAAGATATTGCTAAGGATGTCTTTCAAGGAATTATTAAATGGTTCTCAGAAAATGGACTCTCCCTTAATTTTGAAAAAAAAAAAAAAAAAAAAAAAAAAAACAACACTCTATATCCAGTTCTGTATACCGAGTAGAGTCATACCAACAATTGATGTAGCATATGAACAGGGCTCAGTTAACAGGGTAGATTTCTCCAAATTTTTGGGTGTTCACATTGATGACAACTTGAACTGGAAGAAGCATATTACTGAGCTACTCAAACAATTAAGTTGAGCTACTTTCGCTCTTCGTATAATTGCTAGTCTTGGTAATAAACAGATCAGCCTCCTAACGTAATTTGCATATTTCTACTCAATAATGTCTTATGGAATAGTTTTCTGGGGTAACTCACCACTTAGACATAAAGTATTGATTGCACAAAAGAGAATAATTAGTGGTGTTCATCCAAGGACATCATGTAGGCACCTATTTTAGGAATTAGGTTTTTTAACTGCACCATCAGAGTACATATATTCGCTAATGAAATTAGTTATAAATAATCCATCTCAATTCGCGAAGAACTGTAATGTTCATGCATTCAGTGACCTTTCCTATCCATTATTGAAGCTGTCAGTTGCTTAAAAAGGAGTACATTATTCAGCAACAAAGTTCTTTGATCATTTGCCCAACAACATAAAGTGTCTGGCAGGTAGCAGATCAAGTTTTAAATCTAGATTAAAATAGTCTCTTTTGGACAACTCCTTCTGTTCCATGGACGAGTTTCTGTTTCAGAACTGGTAAGAAATTTGTGCCTCTAAATGTAGTTGCTTGTGTAGAACTAACAATTACAGTAAAATTAATATTAGCACTATTCATGTGTGTATATATATATCTTGTAATCTGACTTGCTGCACATCATATCGATAAAATAATTGTAAAAATGATCTACAGAACATGACATAACTAAACTAAACCAAACCAACGGCACACAGTACTCACATCAACACAATCACCATAAACTGCTTTCATTCTTTGATGAATCTCCTTTGGTTTGGCACCTTTTGCTGTCAAGAATTCAATGACTGCACGTTCCTTAGATCACATTGACCGACTGTCTGCACAGGGTTCCATACTTTACATTGTACAACATAACCGTTCAGTGCTAAGGCTATGGAACAAGCCAGTACCTGCCGCATACCAATGCTGCCAATTTTTAAAAAGTTACGAAGGTGGAGGCATTAGTTTTCAGTCAACCCTCATTCTTAAGATATTTGCTCACACGGGGGAGAAATCTACCAGTCTACCATGGGGCCTCAGCTTTTGCAGCATCTTTCCCTTCTGTGGTGCATGTCTATCCTCTTGCTATTCCTTTTCCCATCTGTTGGAGAAAATGTCTGGGGTGTTTTTGGTAATGTTTCACACTGTCTGTAGCTGACATAAGAACAGTCTCACCATTGTTTTTCATTCCTTTTTCGTATCTTCGTTCACCTTCTCCTATCCTTCATCTGTTTTGGTGTTGGAGGCTCCTCTTTTTTCTTCTTCCTCCCTGTGCGCTCCTGAAGGCCGGCTCACGCGTCTGACATGTAACAGGTGACTGGACAATTTGTAATTCCCACCCCGCGTCGACAGGTGTAGTTCGCGCGTACTCCCTAGTACAGATCAGGACCAGGGAAGGGTTACTGCCTGAGCTACTACCTTCCCAAATTGCTGATTGGTCCCTCTCTGTCAGGTGTCTGGGAGTTGTGACCTGATGTTTGAACGATCACCTAAAGCGGGATGCCCCCTTGTGAAGGGGCCCCCAGTTTGGAGGAGCATGCCATCAGAGACACTGGCAATCATGGGGGATTTCCTCGCAATGAGCCAATCATCTTCACTTCCCAATCAACTTCTAAAAAACCTAAACCGAATGAGGCTAACGATTCAAAGAACCTCCCAGCAGCACCACGGTTCCTCATGGGTTCATTTACTGAAGACAGTCAGTCCTTCGCTACAGTAAATCCGTATATTATTCAGAAAGATGTTGATGCAGTTGCCGGCCCTGTGAAATCCTGCTCTCGTTTATAGAATGGCACTTTGCTTTTGGAGACTACTTCTGATTCCCAAGCACAACAGCTGCTTGCCACTTCACTTCTCCAGGGCTGAAGATCTATAGAACTCTGAATGCTTCCTGTGGTGTTATATAGGCTGCTCGATGGTCTGACTGAGGCCGAAATCCAAACATACCTCTCTGATCAGGGTGTCATTGCCGTCCATTGGGTGATGAAAAAGATAGATGCCACCTTAGTGCCTTCTCACCTTTGATAGAGAGGCGCTTCCGTCCAAGATCAAAGCAGGCTATGAGGTTCTCACAGTCCGACCGTATGTTCTGACCCTCATGCGCTGCCACCAGTGTCGTCATTTCAACCACACTCATGTCTTGTCGACACCCGGCCAAATGTGTAACCTGTGTTAGGGATGCGCAAGAGGGTGATCGTGCGCCTCCTTCTCCCTGATGTGTCAACTGCACCGGTGACTATGCCACCTCCTCTTGAGATTGTCCCGTGTATCTCAGTGAGTGGACTGTCCATGTTATCCGGGTAAAGGAAAAAGTTCCTTATTCGGTTGCTCGCAAGTCATTGGTTAGTTTGGCTAGTCGCAAACCCTGTGTTCTACCATCTGGTACTTACAGTACTGTTATTGTTACATCTTGCTTCATGAAGGATATAGCCATGCAGACTTGCGACCTCAGATTCAGCTCTGAATATGTGAAATCGCCCAGTCTTATGGTAGCATCGCAGTGCTCTCGTCCAGCTGCGCAACAAGCCGTCAAACTCTCATCTCATGGGGCAAAGTAACTAGCTACGCAACTGACAGGCTGGGAAGGACAGAATGTATAGTCCCATGAAAATTCCTACATCCCTCCAGCCAACCAAAACCTGAGTGTTTCTCTGCTAATCGGAATAGATCGAAGAAGTTCAACAAAGACAAACAGTCTTCTCCTTCACCGACTTGAAGATTTTCTTCCACGGTGTTGCCACATTTTACCTGGCCTCCTTGTCGCCTGTACACTCTGCCAACCGTTTTTCTGCATTGGACCCCGCACGCTAACAGCAGAAGAAAGCCAATACTTAGGTGGACTTCATGGAGCAGGTTCCTCCTGTCTCTGTGCCCTGTACCGGCGAGTCTTCACAGGGTGGCACTTGGCAGCTGCCGACTTGACACCCCTTCATTTTTTCATCATGACTCCCCTCCAATGAAACGTTCGTGGCCTTCTATTCAGTGAATAAGATTTATGGCTGTTTCTAGAATCACAGTGTCCACTTGTACTCTGCCTTCAGGAAGCAAAATAGCATCCTCATGACCGCTTTGAGCTTTTGAATTTCTTCCTGACCCATTTTGACCTTCCACCCGAGGTCGGCATTCCATCTACATCTATATTTATACTCTGCAAGCCACCCAACTGTGTGTGGTATAGGGCACTTTACGTGCCACTGTCATTACCTCCCTTTCCTGTTCCAGTCGCGTATGGTTCGTGGGAAGAACGACTGCCGGAAAGCCTGTGTGTGCGCTCGAATCTCTCTAATTTTACACTCGTGATCTCCTCAGGAGGTATAAGTAGGGGGAAGCAATATATTCAATATCTCATCCAGAAACGCACCCTCTTGAAACCTGGACAGCAAGCTACACCATGATGCAGAGCGCCTCTCTTGCAGAGTCTGCCACTTGAGTTTGTTAAACATCTCCATAACGCCATCCCGCTTACCAAATAACCCTGTCAACCTGACCTGGTACGGATCCCACACTGATGAGCAATACTCAAGTATAGGTCGAACGAGTGTTTTGTAAGCCACCTCCTTTGTTGATGGACTACATTTTCTAAGGACTCTGCCAATGAATCTCAACCTGGCACCCGCCTTACCAACAATTAATTTTATATGATCATTCCACTTCAAATCGTTCTGCACCCATACTCCCAGATATTTTGCAGAAGTAACTGCTACCAGTGTTTGTTCCGCTATCATATAATTATACAATAAAGTATCCTTCTTTCTATTTATTCGCAATACATTACATTTGTCTGTGTTAAGGGTCAGTTGCCACTCCCTGCTCCAAGTGCCTATCCGCTGCAGATCTTCCTGCATTTCGCTGCAATTTTCTAATGCTGCAACTTCTCTGTATTCTACAGCATCATCTGTGAAAAGCCACATGAAACTTCCGACACTATCTACTAGGCGATTTATATATATATTGTCATGGGGGAGTCATGCTGCTCATATGGGATGATGTTCATAGTCAATCCATCTTCCTAACTACCCATTTTCAAGCTGTTGCAGTTCGCCTTTTCCTTCCTCAAATGACCTTTTGCCTTTGTATGATTTACATCCCTGCATCATCCAGTGTCACCAGGGCCAACTGCCTCCAGCTTATTGGTAGCTACCTTATCCATTTCTGCTGCTCTGTGAATTTAATGCTCACCATTCCATTTGTAATACTCCAGAACCTGTCCGAGAGATGCCCTCTTGGCTGAGTTTCTTAATCAACTTAACCTTTTCTGCCTTAACACAGGAGCACCTATGTTCCTTTCAAACTCCTCGCACACCTATTCCCATTTGGACCTATTCTTCTACACTGCACATCTTTGTGCATCATGTCAAGTGGACCATTCTTCCTGGCATCTACCCGAGCGGTCATTTCCCATATGCTATCCATTTGCTGACTCCTACTCCACCTCCATTCACACCCAGATGGCAGCTTATTAAGACCGACTGGAGGCCTTACTCATTCCTGGCGACCTTTGATAGACGCAATTTCCGCAGTTGTGATGACCAGATGAAATACCTTACAAACGTTATCCTTATTGCTGCAGAACATTCCATTCCTTGCACTTCCTCTTTACCACGCCGTGTTCCATCCCTTGGTGGATTGAGGTGTGCCGCAACGCAATTCTCGTGCAGAGATGTGCTCTCCACGTTTTTAACTGTCAGCCTATGATGGGAAACTGCATGCATTATAAACAGATGCTTGCACAGTGTCGTCGTGTTCAAGATAACAAAAAAGCTAGCTGGATTTCATTCATCAGTTCTTTTAACAGTTCCACCTGTTCTGCCTCTCAGATGGCTCTCGGGGACTAAGTTCCATTGCCCAATTTCCGGCCTGACAGTAGCAGACGATGTCATCATGGACCCTGTTGCTATCTCCAACAGCTTGAGCCACGTCGGCAGCTCGTAGTCTAGTGGCTAGCATTGCTGCCCCTGGATCATGGGGTCCCAGGTTCGATTCCCGGCTTGGTTGGGGATTTTCTCTGCCTGGTGATTTGGTGCTTGTGTTGTCCTCATCACTTCATCATCATCATTTGTGACACTGGCAAGATTGGACTGTGAAAAAGCTAGAGTGTGTAACGATTGGGACTTTCATGGGTTCTGGTGACCACAGTTGAGCACCTGACAAACCAATCATCATCATCATCATCATCATCATCATCATCATCATCATCATCACCACCATCACCACCACCACCAACTTGAGCCGCCATTTTACAGAAATGTTGAACTCCCACTGTCAACCTCCCTTCCTTCGTTGGAAACGATCAGAGGAGGCTTGTGCGATAGCCTTCTCTTCACAGAATCTTGAGCGTTACAGTGCTGCCTTTACTGTGAGGAAGCTAGATCACGCTCTCACTTCATCCTGATCCTCCACCCCAGGGCCAGACGCTGTTCTCATTCAGATGTTGCAGCACCTTTCTCTTGTGGGCAAGCACTTTCTGTTTAATATGTACAACAACATCTGGACAGAGGGCACGTTTCCCAGACGCTGGTATGAAGCCACTGTCATACCCATACCTAAGCCTGGTAAGGACAAACCCCTTCCTTCTAGCCACCGCTCCATTTCTCTCACCACCTGTGTTTGCAAGGTGCTGGACATGTGACTCATACCCGGCTGGTATGGCAGCTCGAGTCTCGTAATTTACTAACCACTGCAGTGTGTGGATTTCGAGCATGCCGTTCTGCGGTTGACCATCTTTTCACTTTGTCCACCCATGTCATGAATGGTTTTCTTCAGAAATCATAGACTGTGGCCATGTTTTTCGTTTGGAGGTAGCCTATGTCACCTGCTGAGGGACTGGTACCCTCAGTACTCTCTATATGTGGGGCTTCTGTGGCTGCCTGCACTGTTTCCTTAAGGAATTTTTAAAAGACTTGAGTTTTCAAAGTATGTATGGGTTCTGCCTTGTTGGACAACTTTATCCAGGAAAACGGTGTGCCTTAGTGTTCCGTCCTGAGCATTGTCCTCTTTGCTATCGCCATTAACCCTGTAGTGGTCTGTCTCCCACTGGGCATCTCCGGCTCCCTTTTTGTTGATGATTTTGCCACCAATGCCAATCTTCACGGATCTATCTCATTGAGTGACGTCTTCCGTGATGTCTCGATTGCCTTTACTCATGGAACTTTGACAATAGCTTTCATTTTTCCACTGACAAGATCAGTGCAATTGGTTTCTCCCACCATATTTACATCTTGGGCCTGTTGCTCTTCCATTCATTGAAACTACGAAATTCCTGGGGCTCCCACTCAATAGGAAACACTCTCGGTCCTACCACATGTCTTACCTGGCAGCCCACTGTACATGGTTTCTCATTGTCGTATGTGTCTTCAGTGGTACTTCCTGGGATGCACATCGAACCGTCCTCCTCCGTTTGTACCATTCCCTCGTTCTTTCGAAAATAAACTATGATAGGTGCTTTGTTTATGCATCTGCACATCTGTCCCTCTTATGCCGTCTCAATACTATCCTCCATTGTGGCCTCCATTTGTCCAATGGCACCTTTTACACTGGCCTCGTTGAGAGTCTGTATGGAGAAACTGCTGAACTACTGCTGTCCTACCATTGTGACTTTCTCCTCAGCTGATATGTATGCAGTTTGTCTGTCATGCGTGGCCACCCATCCTGTACCGCCTCCTTCGATGACTCCTTTGATTGCCAGTTGTGTCCCTCTTCTCTGTTACCTCCTGGAGTTTGCTTTCAGCTCTTGCTCCAGCAGATTAGCTTCACGTTCCTTGCAACTTTCTTGGTGGGTGTGAATTCTTCACCACCTTTGCTTCATGCGGCAGCCCGTATTCACCTTGGCCTTCATTTGCTTCCTAAGGACACTACACCAGCATTGTTCTAGTGCCTTCAGTTTCATGATCCTCGCACAGAATTTCGTGATAGTACCTGTGTGTATGCTGATGGCTCTCAGACTGACCATGGTGTCGGCTGTGCCTTCGTTGTTGGTGCTGACGTTTTCAGTAATGGCTTCCAGCACACTGCTAAGTATTTACAGCGGAGCTCTTCGCCCTGTATCGGGCAATAGAGTACATCCGGTGACACAGTCTTTTCAATTGTGTCATCTGCTCACTTTCCCTCAGCACTCTTCAAAGCCTCTACGCACTGTACACAGTCCATCCCTTAGTGCAACAGGTCCAGGAAAACTTTCACTTGCTCACCGTTGATGAAACCACTGTGATGTTTATATGGATTCCTGATCATGTCAGTCTGACATTAAATGTGGCTCCTGATGCTGCTGCCAAGGCTGCAGTCCTTGTACTTCAGCCCACTAGTTCTTACATTCCCTCTGATGATCTCTGTGTTGCCATCTATCAGGAAGTGGTGTCACTTTTGCATCGCCATTTGTCCCTCCTTCATGGGAATAAGCCCTGGGTTATTGAGCCTCTCCAGCAGTTTGGACGACCTCCTCTCGGCCCTCCTGCCATGAAGAGGTCATTTTAACTAGGTTGCATATTGGTCACTGCCTTCTTAGCCATCACCATTTGTTAAGTGGCGTTCTCCACCACTTTGTGTTCATTGCGCCCAATTTTCAACTGTTGCCATTGCCTGATGGAATGCCCTTTTTTTTTGACTGTTTATGTTCCCATTTGGGTTTGCTGTCTGAGTTATCAGCCGTTCTAGCGAACGACGCCTGGGCTGTCAACCGCGTTTTAGTTTTTGTCCGTCATAGCAATATGGCGAAGGCCATTCAATTTTTGGTTGTGGGCCTCCATTTGTCTGTTGCATATTTTAGAGACCTTTCTCCGCGTCCCTGTTTTTAGGTGTCTTCTCTTCTGACATTGGGGATTGACGTGTAGTCTTCTTTAACTCTTGTATTTGTCTTTGTGTTTCACAGTTTTGACATGGGCGTGTATGATCCTAGTTGTTTTTGCACCCTAAAACAAAATGGGGGAGAGACATGGAAGCCCTTACATTTTTGAAAACTTATGTCTTTATTTACCCTTGAGATCTCAAAATTTATCAGGGAAAAATGCTAAATCTTATCTGGAAATCAGGGAAACATCAAGGAATTTCACTTGGGGAAACTTGTGACAATCCTGTTACCTAACTCGATTTTTAAAATCCTAATCTACAACAAAATTTGATAAATCTGATCCAACAACGTATAACTGAGCTGTTGAGAACATTTGTGGTGTAAGCAAAAAATGTAGTTTTGAGATATTTAAGGCTTTATTAGAAATTCTGTAAGTTTTTACATTTTGAATGTATCCAATTTTATTTGTTGCTACTTATAGTTTAAAGATTAGTGTATTTTGTGATGTATTTCATTATGATTCATATTTAACAGTTTTGGAGGGACCTCTCCCTCCATTTGTACCAATAATGCTTTCAGTGTTTTCACAGGAACACGTGTTTCAGTACTTATATCATCATAAAATTAACATATACCAATGTTGCCGTCAACAAAATGTGTATTTAACATTAAGTGAAATAACTTTATTGAAAAGCTTTACAAATAATATTAACAGAAGTGTGCCCACTATACAATAACATACATAAACTGTAAAGACAACTTATTAAATATTGTAATAAAATGTAGCAGTTGCTTCTAAAATATGGGATTTTTAACTATTATTATGTTCCATTAAATGCCTGCAGGATGGTGCATACTGACTTTATTTAAGTTCTTCCTCTAAACCACTATCATCTTTGTTGTTCTACACTTTCAAGTTGGTATAAAATTTGTGAAACACAGATGGAATGTATGGTAAAGGTGTAACATGTCTTGTATCTTTGCATGGCTCAGGTCTAGTACCAGAATAGAGTTTCCGTTGCGTAAGCCGAGTAAATTCTTCTGTTTTCTTTTTTGTGTGTAAACAAAGTTCCTGAAATTCCACAAGTTCATTCAAACTCTTCTTGTAAAGCATGATGTAAGGCCTCTCTTTCTGCTAGCCAAGCCAGAAGTAATTTATGAAGGATATAGAGCACAAATTTAAGGTCTAATCTGAGTCCTTGTCGTGGTAGCACTAAGAAGCTATGCTGGTATGCAGATTGTTTTTAGCTGCACCCGTCTTCTGCTGGTCCTTAAATGAATACACACTTTTTAAATGGACCGCCCAAGTGAGAGCACTGCCAATAGCTACCTTCAAGCAGTAGCTTCATCCCATCAGTGGGTATCTAGTACCTTGTCAAAAGAATATAACTGAAATCTAATGACAAACCAGAGATCTCTATACAGTCAAAAAACAGCAATGGAAACTTGTGTGTACCACTCCATAAATTATCTCCCTTGATCTTTAGGTACGAGGTTGCAAACTTTCAGTGGTATAGCTCAGATGTTTGTGAGTAAATATGACACTAGAAAGTCATGGGTGGAAAATAAATAACAGAAAGAGTAAAGATAACCACACATGAAATAACTGAACCATTAACCAGTTGAAATGCATATAAACAAGACTTAAATTGTCACTTTGCTTTAGGACAATGTCCTTCATCAGAGGAAACTAATGAAAACATACACTTCCACACTGTTCTGGCCAGGACAATGTAGACCTGTCTTCTTTTGTTTGTTAACTTTGAAGAATTTCGTTGTTCGTAAGCTTAGCAAGAGCACCAATCTTGAATCTTGCATATGTACTTGCTGACCACTCATTGGGTTTTCTTTATCAATAGGCTACACCATTTGGTTTTTTTTCTTCTAGTGGTGTGCAGTGGTACTGCAGTGTGGGAATGCATTGTGCACCAGAACTGCAGACTGCAAACAAACAAAGATTAATTACATAACTTCATTTTTTCGAGGTGATATTTGGAACAATAACTACCCCTCATATATTGTGAGTGGTTACCTTTACTCTTTTCATTAGCTGATTGTTTATTTTTCTCATTCACTAATTAATACCATCAAGTAATAAAACAACATTTTATTTCACCTTAAAAGCTAAGGTAAAGATAGTTGCCTGGGGAGGCTTCTATCAAGCACATAGTTTACATGAAAAACATTTTCATGATCTTTCCACTTTTACCACTCAATTACATTACTGGTTTGGAAAGGTATAAACTATACAGTATCTACCAAACTGTGGCCATCTTGGCCTTAATAGAAAGAAAATTGGGTGGGCGAATCATCGTCTTTATGTAATGTCTGTCCTTTCCATATTCACTAACAATTTGGTCATACATAAAGCTAAACTGTCCATGTTTTATACCTTATCTCTTAATTCTGTGTTCTTTGATAATTTTGTTTTATTTCTTTTCTTTTTACAGTTTTGTATGGACTAACAGGAGTAAATTCTTTTGTTGTTGATTTCTGCTTCATACGCAGCACAAATGTGCAAACATGCTACATTTAGTGACACTGAAATGAACATTATAAGCTGAACTTGTATTTACTTTATAATACCCTGTTAGTGTTGCTTCAAGTAGTGTTTTTTTTCAAAATCTATAACTGAAAACAAGCTCCTACTCTGTGAGTGATTCGTGAAAGTTACTTATGACTCGTATATTCTCGTCCTATCTTGCCCAGTAATAGCTGTTAACTAAGTGAGAAACAACACACAATGTGCTTCCTCTGGTGTATGATATAATACTAACAAATATCATGTGTTACATAGGATGGGACATTATGGTTAACATGCTGGAGGAGTATAGTCTTTGCTCATGCTATATGTATAGTTGACTTGAGAAATCTTCTATTGCCCTGTGAAAGTAATTTGACCTTTCTTCCTATATTTATCTGAAATATTTTTTTCCAGGAATGATGTACTACTGTCAGAGTTACACATGGTAGATCTTGCAGGATCAGAAAGAGCAAAGAGAACAGGCACCTGTGGTGATGCTTTCCAGGAAGCTGTATGTATCAATAGAGGCCTGCTGGAGCTGGGAAACGTAATTCAGAGCTTGTCATCAGGCCGTCATGGAAATCATGTTCCATATCGAAATTCTCTTCTCACTTCTGTGCTACATGGTTTGTTACAGAATTAAATGTCAATTATTTATGTTATATTTAAACATAAGTTCGGCAATGTATGGTAACTCTGCATATATAGAACTGTAAACTTTGCAACTTTGGACATTTTATGATGGTGCTTTTAATTCAGTCAATAAGTTTATTATTTGAGATTTGCAGCTAAAGTTACTTAGCCGATTTTTACCTATTTTTGTGGAATTTTTAAACAACTGTGTAACTTACTCTTTAGTTATCATAATGTGATAGTAATTATCACCCCACCCCCCAAATTTACAGTATGCAAATTGATGTTGCTTTTATAACAATACTATAGAAACAGAAAAACTCATAAATGGAATACACGTTTATGAGCTTTGATTGTTAACGAAATGAATACATTTCCAGCTAAAAGCTTCTGTTTAACCCAAGTAGATGGCACAGAAATTGCCTTGGCTCTCCCAAGCAGTGTAGTACACATGCAACATAACATTACAGTCTCAATTAATATACATTAGC
Organism: Schistocerca cancellata; assembly: GCF_023864275.1. Taxonomy (NCBI): domain Eukaryota; kingdom Metazoa; phylum Arthropoda; class Insecta; order Orthoptera; family Acrididae; genus Schistocerca; species Schistocerca cancellata. The sequence goes on along the minus strand of NC_064626.1, from coordinate 910,689,000 downwards.
AGACACAAATTTGTCCTTTACTCAACTGTTAAAAAAATCTTTAGTTGGCAGCTTGATATTCTGATGGCCAGATAAGCACAAAATTCCTTTTAAAAGGACCACAGAGATCGGTAGACGAAAGTGGTATCTCATATTGCCCCCTCCATTTCCCGTGTCGCAGAATATAATTCCCATAACAATAGAGCAATAATTACTATATGATCCTCAACAGTAATGTTAATAACTGACTATACTACTTAAGTATCTTTGAACAGACATTCATATTATCATTTTCCTTTCCATAAATTTTCTCAACTGGAGATAAGAACAACTACTGTTTCTGTAGAAACATTTCTTCTCTATGCTTTCATAACTTTAACATCAGTCACGTCAAATGTAAAATAATAATAATAATAATAATAATAATAAACCCCGTGGAGGCCCAGGAAACAAATAGGCCTTCGGTATTTTCTGCTAGTCGTAAAAGGCGACGAAAAGAACAAACCACTAATAGGGCTAACCCCCCTTTTACTGTGATTAGTTGGTTCAGGACAGAACTAAAGAAGCCTCGGACAAGTGCCGTCATGGTCGGGTACGACGCTTGAACCCTATGCCCGCCCACAATGGTAATGACACTGCTAGCCAACTGGAAAATGATTTAAATCCAAATAGAGGTGTTTTGCAGGATATGCTTCCTGCAACCACCCTAGAAGGAAAACAAAGACAGAGGATGAGATGGTCAGATGAAGTTAATCGACACCTCATGTTCTGTTATTACCAAGCAACAAATCTAGGAACCAACACAACTGGATACAGATCACAAGTATACACAACATTTATTACCAGATACCCAGAATTAAAATTTTTAACAGAACAAAGACTAGCTGATCAGATCAGTGTAATAATAAAAAATAACAGGATACCCCAGTCAGAATAAGAAAACATCAAACAACAAGTACAACAAATACTGGAACAAAATAATGTGCAATCAGAAGAAGAAGAAGAAGAAGAAGAAGAAGAAAATACAGTAATGGACTCAAACATCCCAGAGCAAACAAACAAAGAACAACACGCATCAATTAAACAATCAGTTGAAAACTAAATCTTAAGACAGCCACCAGAACAAGCACAAATAGAACACGAAGTGACACACATGTTAGATATAGAAGAGAAACTTCAGCTGGCATATATAGAATAAAAGACACAAATGCATAGACCGCCAAATAACCCACAAGTCGAAACAACAATAAAAACTATCAACACAATCATATACAACAAAATAAATGAAAGCACAACTATGGAAGAGTTACAACTACTGGTTTATGTAGGAGCACTCACTACACTAAATATACACACTAGGCAGAGATCAGAACCAACAAACACACAGAAGAAACCCACAAAACCAACATGGCAACACAGGCTACAGATCAGAATAGAAAAACTGAGAAAAGACATTGCACGGCTAACACAATTTATAAGAAATGAAATGTCAGAAAAAAAAAAAAAACGAAGAAGGTTAGGTAAAATCTCACAACAAGAAGCAATAGAGCAATTAGATAAAAGAAGCAGAAATTACTAGCATTGGCCAAACGACTTAGAAGATACAAAAAAAGTGAAAATAGAAGGAAACAAAACCAAAAATTCAACACAAACCAAAAGAAATTTTACCAGACAATAGATAACACACACATTAAAATAGACAATCCACCAAACATAACAGACATGGAACACTTCTGGAGCAACATATGGTCAAACCCGGTACAACGTAACAGGCATGCACGGTGGATACAAGCAGAAACAGACACATACAAGATGATACCCCGGATGCCTGAAGTGATAATTTTGCAACATGAAGTCACCCAAGCAATTAATTCTACTCACAATTGGAAAGCCCCTGGAAAAGATAAAATAGCAAATTTTTGGCCAAAGAAGTTCACCTCAACACATTCACATCTAACTAAATTATTTAACATTAATGATATGAATATAATGGAGGGAAACATTCCATGTGGGAAAAATATATCTAAAAACAAAGATGATGTGACTTACCAAACGAAAGCGCTGGCACGTCGATAGACTCACAAACAAACACAAACATACACACAAAATTCTAGCTTTCCCAACCAACGGTTGCTTCGTCAGGAAAGAGGGAAGGAGAGCGCGTGCCAGCTCTTTCGTTTGGTAAGTCACATCATCTTTGTTTTTAGATATAAATTATTTAACAGTTACATTGCAGACCCATACACATTCCCTGATACACTTACACATGGAATAACTTACCTGAAACCTAAAGATCAAGCAGACACAGCAAACCCAGCAAAATATCGCCCCATAACATGCCTACCAACAATATACAAAATATTAACGTCAGTCATTACGCAGAAATTAATAACACTTACAACACAGAACAAAATTATAAATGAAGAACAAAAATGCTGTTGCAAAGGAGCACGAGGATGTAAAGAGCAACTGATAATAGATACAGAGGTGACATATCAAGCTAAAACTAAACAAAGGTCGCTACACTACGCATACATTGATTACCAAAAAGCTTTTGATAGTGTACCCCACTTATGGTTACTACAAATATTGAAAATATACAAAGTAGATCCTAAATTGATGCAGTTCCTAAACATGGAAAAATTGGAAAACCACACTCAATATCCAAACAAATTCAAATAATATCACATCACAGCCAATACAGATTAAGTGTGGAATATACCAAGGAGACTCATTAAGTCCTTTCTGGTTCTGCCTTGCTCTGAACCCACTATCCAACACGCTAAATAATACAAATTATGGATACAATATTACTGGAACATACCCACACAAAATCACACATTTGCTATACATGAATGATCTAAAACTACTGCCAGCAACAAATCATCAACTCAACCAATTACTAAAGATAACAGAAGTATTCAGCAATGATATAAATATGGCTTTTGGAACAGACAAATGTAAGAACGATAGCATAGTCAAGGGAAAACACACTAAACAAGAAGATTACATATTGGATAACCACAGCGACTGCATAGAAGCAATGGAAAAAACAGATGCCTATAAATATCTAGGATACAGACAAAAAATAGGAATAGATAATACAAATATTTAAGAAGAACCAAAAGAAAAATATAGACAAAGACTAACAAAAATACTGAAAGCAGAATTGACAGCAAGAAACAAGACAAAAGCTATAAATACTTATGCTATACCAATATTGACCTACTCATTTGGAGTAGTGAAATGGAATAACACAGACCTAGAAGCACTCAATACACTTACACGATCACAATGCCACAAATATACAATACATCACATACATTCAGCAACAGAAAGATTCACATTAAGCAGAAAGGAAGGAGGAAGGGGATTTATCGACATAAAATACCTACATTGTGGACAGGTAGACAATTTAAGAAAATTCTTTCTAGAACGAGCAGAAACTAGCAAAATACACAAAGCAATCACTCATATAAATACATTGGCTACACCACTGCAATTTCATAACCACTTCTACAACCCTTTAGATCACATAACATCAACAGATACGAAGAAAGTAAATTGGAAAAAGAAAACACTACATGGCAAGCACCCGTATCATCTAACACAGCCACACATCGATCAAGACGCATCCAACACATGGCTGAGAAAAGGCAATATATACAATGAGACGGAAGGATTCATGATTGCAATACAGGATCAAACAATAAACACCAGATATTACAGCAAGCATATTATTAAAGATCCCAATACCACAACAGATAATGCAGACTTTGCAAGCAACAAATAGAAACAGTAGATCACATCACAAGCGGATGTACAATACTAGCAAATACAGAATACCCCAGAAGACATGACAATGTAGCAAAAATAATACATCAACAGCTTGCCTTACAACATAAACTTATAAAACAACACGTTCCCACATACAAGTATGCACCACAAAATGTACTGGAGAGTGATGAATACAAATTATACTGGAACAGAACCATTATAACAGATAAAACAACACCACATAACAAACCTGACACCATACTCACCAATAAAAAGAAGAAATTAACACAACTAATCGAAATATCCATACCCAATACAACAAATATACAAAAGAAAAGAGGAGAAAAAATTGAAAAATACATCCAACTGGCTGAGGAAGTCAAGGACATGTGGCATCAGGATAAAGTTGACATTATACCAATTATACTATCAACTACAGGAATCATACCACACAACATCCACCAGTACATCAATGTAATACAGCTACATCCAAACTTATACATACAACTACAGAAATCCGTAATTATTGATACATGTTCAATCACCCGAAAGTTCCTAAATGCAATATAACATATACCGTACAGTTAAAAGGAAGTCTCGCTTGATCAAGGTCCGCGTCACTTTCCATTTTTGACCAGACATAACGTCTGAGAAAAGAAAGTAATATTAAAATGGGAATAACGAGACCTTTTATCATGAAACTTTCGAACAAACTCTTCAAATGACCATTTTCTCCAGCGTCTCACCCTTTTCCACTTTGCCAAATCCATTTGCAACTTAAGATGACCGAGATGCATTTATTTTTTACGAATTTCTGTTGTAAAAATACGTTCACTCTTTCTCTCATACAAATGGTTCCCGATGTCAGTGAATCTGTTAACATTGGGTACTTCAGTTATTTGTTATACCTTCAGCAAGTGATAACCATTTCACTTCCTTTGATTTATAGCTATTTCATATCACTGTCAGAACATGTTTGTTTAGGACAACTTTTCCTTTTCATTTGGGTGCTCTGAAGCTAAAAGCATCTTAAATTACAGTCAGTTTACTCCAAGCATTACCTACATACTTCTGTTACCATCATCAGCTCCTCAGCTTAACATAACAAAAATATCGATCCAGGGAATTCACCTAACATCACTTCATAACTATTCTCCCATCACACATTATCTTTCTCCTAATTCATAAGAACTTTCTTTTGCTCCAAGGTATCCACGTTACTGATGTAAGTGACAAGTAAGTGACTTTTTTATGAAAAATGAGAGTATAACATTGCCTCTATTCACTTAACAAGCCGTAATTGTAATTTGCCAACCCTACTTGTTCATAAACTATTCTATCAGTTCTATAATCTTTCCATGCACTTGGCAACAATAAATAAAATGACCTCATATTAATGTTTTATTTTTAATACTTACACTAATTAAACTCATTTCTTAAGTCAGTCATCCCTCCAGTTAGTGCAGTTACTACAGACACCAGAATTACTTTCTATTATCCCCTCAGGTTTTGTAGTAGCCATGTTCTGTATTATAAAGCCGCCTCCAGCCTGACACTCCCTCTGCGTTTATATACACTACACATAGAGCTTATACTATATGAGATGGAAAAAAGAAAAGAAAATGCATTATGGATACACATATTAGCAAAACGTTTGGTTCACTCTTTTCTCACCTGCCATTATATAAATTCACTTGCAATACATACAAAATTGTAATAAAAACTAAAATTTGAGGTGGCCGTTGTGCACAGTTCTTATAGCCTGGCAGATATGATTGATCTGGTTTCATAACCTTAATTGTAAAGTCACAACCATCCCATCATTATGGTATGTGCCATAAAATAGTTGTCATTGTTGTGGAGCCAGTCGTCTTCTTTTATATTTTTTTTTGAGTAGCTTGACAATTCACTCTCTCTTTATTGAGCAAGGTGGTGCAGTGGTTAGCACACTGGACTTACATTATGGAGGATGATGATTCAAGACCGCATCCAACCATCCTGATTTAAGTTTTCCGTCATTTCCTTACATCACTTCAGGCTTCTTTGAAAAGGTGTGGCTGACTTCCTTCCCCATCCTTCTCTAATCCGATGGAATTGATTACTTCGCTGTTTGGTGGAGCTCTCATTTGTCATCAGGTGAGCCATATGAAAAGATTTCCATTGTGATTATGGTGGCACAACGTGAGTTAACAGACTTTGAACGAGAAACGGTAGTTCGAGCTAGACACATGGGACATTCCATTTTGGAAATCATTAGGGAATTCAGTATTCTAAGATCCACAGTGTCAAAAGTGTGTGGAGAATGTCACATCTGAGGCATCACCTCTCACTGAAGTAACCCAGTGCCCAATGGCCTTCAGTTAACAACCGAGAGCAGTTGCATTTGCATAGAGTTGTCAGTGCTAACAGACAAGCAACAGTTTGTGGAATGACAACAAAAATGTTAGACGTACAACAAACATATCATTTAAGACAGTGCAGTAAAATTTGGCGTTGGTAGGCTATGACAGCAGACATCTGACTTAGGTAACTGTGTTAACAGTAATATTGCATGCAGTGCCTCTCCTGGGCTTGTGACCATATTGGTTGGCCCCTAGATGACTGTAAAAATGAGGCCTGGTCAGATGAATCACAATTTCAGGTAGGCTTTGGGTGTGGTGCAGATCCCACCAAGCCATGGACTCAAGTTGTCAACAAGGCACTGTGAAAGCTTGTGGTGGCTCCATAATGGTGTGGGCTGTGTTTACATGGAATGGGCTGGGTCCTCTGGTCCAACAGAACTGACCATTGACTGGAAATGCTACTTGGAGACCAATTGCAGCCATTCATGGACTTCGTGTTCCCAAACAATGATGGAATTTTTATGGATGACAGTGCACCATGTCAAGAGGGCCACACTTTTTTGCAATTTGTTTGTAGAACATTCTGGATAATTCAAGCTAATGATTTTGCCACCTAGATCATCCAACATGAAACCCATCAAACATTTATGGGGCATAATAGAGAGGTAAGCTTGTGCACAAGGTCCTGCACCAGCAACACAACCTTATGGATGGCTATAGATGCAGCATGGATTTATATTTCTGCATGGGACCTCCAGTGACTTGTTGAGTCCATGCCACTTTGAGTTACTGCAGGATGCTGGGCAAAGGGAGGTCCGACATGATACAGGGAAGTATCCCATGACTTTTTGTCACCTAAGTGTATTACCACTTCAGGATGAGGGATTCTTAATATTATATATGGGTCTTTAAACTGTTGAAAGAATTGCTGTTTCCTTCCCCGATTTATTGCTCTTGTTAATCCTTTTAACATATACTGTCTCATCTGTCTTAAATTTATTAACATTTGTTACATTCAATACTGGTGTATTATTTATTGGGCACTGTTTCGTAATTTTTTCTAACAATTTCATTTACGGTTTCTTTTTCAAGTCATTCTATTCAAGGATAACTAATCTCCTTTAATACTGGTTCACCTATTATTCCTCCTTTTACAGTTTCTCGGGGTGCCATTCCTGTGCTAAAGTGTGGCAAATCGTTTAAAATGATTTCAAGCTGGGATATTAAGTCTGGCCAGTGGGAATGTCACTTCATACGATGTGTTCTTAGAAGCAACTTACTTTCATCAACTTTTCAGATCAATTTGAGGTTTAGGAAATGGAGAGATTTCGGAAAAGTTGACCAGAACCACGGGTCAGGGGAGTCTTTTACTTTCATCCCTATTCCTTCACTGTCAACCCTTCTGCCAGAAGAAGGTGGCACTGGCTCAAAAACTTGCAAATTTCTACCCTTTTATGTGGCGTGCTCGAAAAGTAATGGGAATTTTCTTTTCTTAAAGAATCTTTATTTATTCACTAACATCAATTTTGTCCACTTCAAAGTAACTCCCCCTCAGATATAATACACTTGTACCAGCTTGTTTTCCAATCTTGCAAGTACTTCTAGAATTCACTTTTCATTGTGGTGTTCAGCTCCTTCAGCAACTTTGTTTTTATCTCATCAGTGGTCACAAAAAAAAGTCCTTTCATGGTTCTCTTCAGCCTTAGGAATAGAAAGAAGTCACAGGAGGGTCATATCTGATGAATACAGTGGCTGAGACAATTTAATGGGTTTGTTTTTTTTTTTCCAAAAAATCACAAACAGGCAACGAGGTCTGAGTGGGAGTATTATTCTGAGGCAATTCCTGTAAATGTTTTTGCCACAGTTCTGGTTGTTTTCTTCACATTGGTTCAGGTAGTATTTCGTACTGATGCACGACCATAAGGTAAGAACTCTGCACTAACCCATCATAATCAAAGAAATCATTCAGCTGTTCCTGAGTGATGTCTACCTGACATCATTTATAGTCAAAATTGAACAGTTTGGGAACAAACTTTGCTGCTACATGTTTTATGCCCAAAACATCTGAAAAAATTGGCTTGGTATGAGCCAGAGGACATGCCAACATCATCAGAAACCTCTCTGATGGTGATACAGAAATTTTACAGAACAATTTTCTTTCCTTCTTCCACATTGTCATCAGTGATGATGTGTTTGGATGTCCAAGGCAGTTGTCATCTACAACGTCTTATCTACCCTTTTTGAAACACTTATACCACTTTTAATCTCTTGTCTTACTCATAATAGATTTGCCAATAGTCACAGTCAATATTTCAAATTCAATGCTGCAGTTTATTCCATTCTTCAAGCAAAATTTAATGCAGATTCTTTGATCCATCTTTTTTGTATGTAAAAATTCGCTGAGCAGTTTGAAAGCATGTATAACCGTTTCGACTCTCAACAGTAAACTAAATACCCAAAACAGCTGAAAATTCAAACATACATCTGGAACACATATATCAAGACAAAAAAATTTGAAAAGTGAATGTGTAAAGGCCACAAAATTAAGAAAATATCCATTACATTTCGATCACACTTCATATGTGTGTTCTCCTGCTGCCGGTAACTTTTTTACCTGATTCTTTTGCGTTTCTCCCAACACTTTGGTACTTCACATTGATTTTATACTTTCTCTTTCCGAACCCTGTTTTCGTGAATGCTACTGAACTGCTGGCTATTTAACAATTTTTCTGCATTGTGTCTTTATTAATTACTGACTTCTGCAGCTGTTCCTAGTTGATTCAGAGTTCTGATTTCTGCCTTTAGTTTTTTTTTTTTTTTTTAAATATGTTATCCTTTTTACTTTACTGTCAGCATCAGTATCCATTACTTTTCTTAAGGCCAAATACTGTTCCATTGGAAACGGAGCAGTCAAGGCCCAATAAAATTCTCAGTGTCAAATCTGTTACTACTAACTTGGATTTCTGGATGTGAATTCCTCCTCAACCTTTTTCTTTTGGAACCTGTGGTTTGGTTGATGCTTGTACTTACATGCGTAGAATGTGCAAGTGCCTACATCATCTCATAAGGTGATCTGAAAACTTATAATTTCCGTAGATAATTCATTTGCCGCTTGCAGTAGTCAACTGGACTCACTGCTCAGTTCCAATCTGTCGTGCTGATTGTTCTTCCTCATTTGGCAGTAGTGCTATGAGCTGAAAGAGAGGCTGCTGTCAAACTAACATCACCAAATCAACAAACACCGAGACATCAGTCTAACTTATATATTCTTCAACATAATAAACAATATTTTATGTTAACACCTTGCAGAACATCAATTTAATATTACAATTGCCAGAGCAGACAATGCTCTGTATGTGACAGATCACCAGCCAAGGTCTAGATAAACACCACTTGGTATCCCTGCACAGGAAGAATCCGGTTGCACATTATCGTACATGGTGCTATTCCATGTGCTGAGCTCATCTCTGCTGCAGCACCAACACGGAATAAGGAGTAAGCGGCTCCAGATCACAGAGCAGGTGGTGATGTTTTAACATTTGTTATGCTCCCCAGACATACAGCTTCCCCAGATTATTCCATCTCTACACAATATTTCACACACAGTGGACCGTCTGTTCTTTTTTCCTAACGACAGACATATTTTGTCAGCTAAGTTAAACCTTGAGTGTGACATGCTATTTCCCTGTGACACTACATATCCCGCCATGGAGGTGAAATATGTCAGAATCATTCATTTCTCTTTAGCTTGTAGTGCTTCTTGAATAACTTAACGCCTTTTTAATATTTTATTACTGGTACTGACACTTTACACATGCCTTTTAATACTACTCATGATGTTATTTTCTTTTGAGATAAAGAGAAAATAGAAACTTCATAATTCGATTTCAGTTTATTTTTTACAATATTTGTATACCTTTGCACATTTTTCAGAACATATTTTTTTTTTTAAATTTATTTTTCTGGTGCCTGTATGAGGAACCATATTCCAATTTTGGAACTTGTGTGAAAGTTTTCACTTACATTCCTTTACATCATAATATGTAACTCTTTTGTTATTCTCCTGCAAAAATTATCACTGCAATTAATACTGCTTTGTCGTTTTGTTGGTGCTTTTGGAATAGTATCTCTTAATTTCTTATAATAACCAAAACATTACCTACATTCAGAGAAGAAAATATTCCTGCATTATTCATGATACCTTATGGATCAGTGTTCTATATCGAATCTAATTTACTCCCTACAGATCATCTTGTCCCTGAGTCCATCATACCGAGGCATAGGTCATCTCAGCAGTGATTCCATTTAAACTTCTTCTTCTTCTTCTTCTTCTTCTTCTTCTTCTTCTTCTTCTTCTCTTTTTTTTTTTTTTTTTTTTTTAAAAGGCCTGGCCCAGGTCATCCACCTAGGCTATTTACCATCTAATCTCCGTATCTATACACATTTTGCTGCCCTTAATGCTACTTTGTGGAGCACCTTACCTCCTTGCATATATTGTTTTAATTTGGCTCTCATCCTCCTACATAACACTACCCTTAATTTTTTAAAAGATATTTCATGTTCTTTCTCCCAGTAGCTTTACATTGATCCTCTCCTTTGAGGTGTTCTGTGTTACCATCTTAACAATGGAGCTGCTTTGTAGTAATTTCATACCCCGTTTCTCCTGTTCAGTTAACTGTTATCTGCATATTTAAGAAGTTAGCACAGCATTCACTTCCTTCTAAGAACCTGGCTTACTTTTGTAATGTTCCCTCCACTCTCTCCCCCTGCCCTACACAAAGATGATGTAGCTAACATCAAAAGCAACCTCAGTACAATAAGTTTTTTCTTGTTTGTATCTGTTAGTATTTACTTGTTAGTGTGTTTGTGTGTATGTGCAGGTATGTTTGTACTCGCGTATTAGGCCTGTGCCCTCAAACAGTCATGTTTCCAAGCCACTGGTCTCAAGCCTGTTGTTTCTTCTGTTCACTGAGCCCCTATACAATATGTTTAAAACCAACCCCACATATGCACATTGTATAAAAGGTAAACAATAATGTCTCCATACGATGAGTATGAAAGTTGGTGTCACACACTTATCAAGACATTGTAATTGTAATGGTATTGCACTGTTGTAGATTTTTCTTGTAGTTAGAACTCAATTATCTTATTCTCCCTTTAATGTAGAGCATTACATGCTACCTGATATCCACAGGTATAAAATATATTTATATTTCATAAGGGTTATTCATCATTTTTCATTGCAGGTACATTTACAGTATTTCTTTATATGTTTCTTCTCAGTAATGTATTTTAAGTAATAAGATAGGGCAGTAGAAGTATAGTGATTTGCTGATGAAAGAATATTAAGAGAGTGAAGAATCAGTGTAAGGAAAAGGAAAAGTTGAAGTACTACATTGACTAACTCGGTGCCTTACATGCACCACAACACATAGACCACGTAAGGCCATGGTTTCCTTAAGGTTTCAATGAATTTACAATGTTCCACCTCCTGACCTTGGCCCCTAGACTTGTATTGTTTCCCAACATTTGGGCATCTGTTCTGTGGCGTCGACGTATCTTGATGTTACATTTATTGCTCTTACATTCTCTATGTTTCCAGCATGATTGGATACAAACATATGTGATATTATGTTTTGTTGTTCCCACTTCCTTTTATTATTACATCATTGTGTAGCATTATTGACATTGCAAAAATTTGTTTCTTTTCTTTTCTGAAATCTGTTTGAGTGTCGGTTGTTCTCATGTTCCTTGCGAGATGTATTGTCCCTTCATATGGATTCCCCTCGCTTCGTATTTAAAATATCTAAACCTCCAATAGAACAGAAAAAGATTGTTTACTGTTGACCAACCTCAATACTATATTTATTTTCTAACAAAGTAAGGGAGTCTCCTCACTAGTACTTTTAGTAAGTATTTCCTCCAGTTGGTTGTTTAAATACTTCCCCCTGGTCGGATGCACTCTGTATATTTCTTATAGCTACTTCAAGAATTGATAAAATATTTTGGGTCTAGTAGGTCCAAAGTTAATTTTTCCTATGCAGCCTCAGACCAATACTTTCTTTTAAAGATTTCCTGAAAGTCGTTCCTTGATCTGAATTCTTCTGAATGTGCTGTACCCCATTCAGCCACATCCCTGTCTGATAACTCAATGCAGGATTTACCTTTGTGGAATCTTCCCAACGTTGAGGCAAGGGTTGTGACAATACTTGTAAAAAACATGTAGGATGTACATCTCCATCCAGTTTAAATTTAGGGCATTGCTTTGCCAAATTTGTGCTGCTCCCTAATTGAAGTTTCATTTGGTACCACAGTAGTATTCAATCTTATTCTTTTCTCTAGCTCCACCTTTATTTTCTCTATTTCATCCCACAATGAAATAAATTCATGTTCTGTCTTCAAAGCATCTTCCTCCAAATGAGATGTGTTACTGAACGTAAAATCTTATTCATGATATCTCTGATCAACTATAGCTTTCATTTTTTCCTCCAAACTAGTGTCCTTTTCAATCCCTAAAGTCTCTAGCCATTTTTGGATGTGTCTCACCTGGCCATGCACATTGCAGAATTGATGTTACTTGTTCTCATTCATTTGTAGTAAAGTATTATTAAATTCTAGGAACTGTTCTCGTACCTTGTTCCTCACAAAACCACATTGTTTGTCCTTTCGTCTCCAGCCTCCCTTTTATATGAATCTAATGACTTTTGTAAGTCTAAAATTCTATTGTTTGTTTCTACTTTCTCTTGCCTCGATTTACTGATACGGATATGTAAAACGTTTCCCAGCTTTTCTGAACTAGTCTTTGTATTTTCTGTGCTAGCAAACACTTTTTTCTTTCACTCTTTAGTTCATTTGTGGTATTGTGTGTTATTTTGCTTAAATCATCTCTTAAGTCATGTATCAACTAATTTGTTAGTTCAAATAGTAAATCACAGTGGCCTATCAGTATTTATGATGCCATTTTACACATTATTATTGGCACATGAGCACAGATACACAATATACTCTTAAAGATTACGTTTTTGTTTAATCACAGACACTCCCATTCGCAGTGTCACTATCATATACAATTCAATTGCCTTTGTAAATAAATTGTACATGATACTATTGACTATCACAACATCCTGCTCAAACTACTAATAAAACTTTTTGGCACTTATCAGTGCACTGGATTTGTGGGCTGGACTGAAACAGCAATGGGTTGTCTGGTGTTGGTGCCGTGGAGCAAAGTCTTAGTGGTCTCGTCGCATAGATTTCCCTGATGAATAATCAAAGCAGGGACAAGTGTTCTTAGACAGCAAGCTGCTTGGTCAGCTGCTCTCGCTTTTTTGTTATCAGCAATTTGTGTTTCATCAACTGGTGTCATCACTCCTTTTTGTATTTTGTTGATAATTCACTGTAGTCAGACGCATTTGCTTTTTCCCACTACTAATAAACAATTTTTCATGACTTCGCTCTACCAAAATAGAATTGTTTTTTTTTTTTTCATTTGGATCATCTAAGGACCATGCACCAATTTCAATGCTTCCTCCTTTGTTGTTGTTGGTTCTTTTTCCTTATTCTTTCATCTTTTCACTATGTATCCTTCTCCTCAGACTATTTTGACCCTGTCTTCTTCTCCCTCCTGCCTTGGAATCCTTCCATTTTTAACACTTTCCTCTTGAAACTCTCTTTTTCTGTTGCATCTTTCCACTATGTTGTTTCTTTCCAAATCTTTCCTAACTTCTTGAATCCAGGCTATTGTTGACTTCTTGTCCCAAAGATATTTAAAAATCTGTTTGGTTAACCTGTTGCTGTTCATTCTGTTCAATGTATTGTTTTTATTATTATTATTATTATTATTTTTTTTTTTTTTTTTTTTTTTTTTTTTTTTTTTTTTTTTTTTTTTTTTTTTTTTTTAAATACAGTTTAGTTAATGTCTGTTGTCAAGGGCAACCATCCTATTTTTGTAGCAAAATCTTTCTTGTTTTGCAATAGTCGCTCTCTTTCCACTGCTCTACTATAATTCACATAAGCCAGAGGGCGCCAAATCGGTGTCCCAGTGGTTTGATTGGAGCTCGTACTTAAGTGTGTATTATGTGCAATTGTGTAAACAGTCTCATCAGGTGTTTTGAATACTCATGATATCTATAAGTAATTCGATAACCCTTTGCAGTAGTGGATCACCTGCTAGTTGTGCATGGATCTGTAAGAATAGAACACTGACCAATAAGATATTATGAATAATGGAGAAGTATTTTCCTCCATGAATGAAGGTAATGTGTTGGTTCTTATAAGAAATTAAGAAATGGTATTCTAAAATAGTACATCTGTTAGTGGATACCAGGAGTGAAGCTAGTATATTATCTTAGGAATTTTGTGTGGAAAATCAGGAAAAATATAAATCTCATTCATTCACATTAACCAATGTTCACCTCATTCCAAAAGAAAACAGGTTGAGGAGAAATGCACAGCCAGTTATCCGTGTTATTGATAGTGGATTTTAATCTGAGAGTTTTATTGGGTCTTGACTGCTTGGTTTCCAATGGAGTAGTACTTAACCTTAAGAGAAGTAATGGATATTGGTACTAATGGCAAGGTACAAAGGATCACATTAAAAATAATAAATAGCACTTTTATTATTTCACTGACAAAAAAAATCTAAAATCTTTTGATTAATATTTTAAAATCAATTTACATATGACTACCTGAAGTTAATGATGTTTCTTGACCATTTGCTAATTTAAATATTTTTCTTTTTAACTTGACCTAAGAAAATTAACATGGGGTACTGGACCTCTGCTTATTTATTATTCAAACTTTTATACATGGGTCGACAAGGTGTTGAATAATAGAAAACAACTTAATACCCCACTAATTCTTTTGCAAAGTCTGACCTACACTTCCTACCCAAAAAGAATAAAACAAAAATCAGAGCAAATCTTATAATGCTTTTCAACTTTTATTCCTGCCAGGGAGGAGAGAAGACTTTTCCTTTTTCAGGTGTTGCCTTCTAACCTGCCCTCAGCTCTCCCACTGTCATTTTACACAATATTTTGTAATGTCTGAGAGTTGAAGTGCACTCTTTTTCCTACCTTACTGTGTATTAATATAAGAGTCTAGAATATGATACATTACTGTGCTTCAGGATGATTGCTCAGGATTGACACTTTTGAAATTTTTTTTACCAAGATCCCCAGACAGGCAAAGGGGCAGTGATTTTATTCATTAAATTAGTTGTAATAATAATGGCCTTCAAATTTAGTGGCCAGCTCTGGTTGGTTGATTTTTTTTTTTTTTTTTTGCAAGTGATGGCATTGATGTCTGACAGTATCTGTGGTCTACCTTCTCATTGCTAGATGACTGCAGTTGCCATGGCTCTTTTAACTTTAACCAGTGTAATCCACATGCAATCTCAGAATCTCATTTAATATTCATTAGAACACACACACACACACACACACACACACACACACACACACACACACACACACACACACACAAATTTGTCCTTTACACATTTCTTCAGGGTAGGGGGAGGGAGGTGAGCCGGAAATCTTTGATTAGCATCTACACATTCTGATGTGTGTGTGGGGGGTGGGGGGCGGATGTCTCACAGTCTCTTTTGCAGATAGAGCCCTACATGTCACTTGCAGTTGTCTACAAATTCATTACTCGCCTAAAGTGTACCTTCAAGCCTTGCATTTTAGGTGCAGCACCGATTATCGAAAGTGTACAAATACAGTCTCCTAGGAGAGTTGTATATTGATATGTGGTTGAATTAGTTAATTAAATTTATTGTTGTTATTTTGTTTAGTAATGTTGGATATCCTGGGTTCATTTCCAGTATCAATTTATATTCTTTTGTAACAGTTCTTGTATTTATAAGTTTGTCATATAGTATTTTGCCTTTATCTTGCTGTTAAAGGCTCTTTACAGATTCATAATATGATTGCCATGATAGCGTGTGTAAGTCCTTCAGAACTTGACATGGCTGAGACTCTCAACACACTTCGTTTTGTTGAGAAATCCAAGAAGGTTATGCAGGCGATTGAGATAAATAAGGTTGTCCAACGCCACAAGGTATGTCCATAACAAGTTATTATTCTGAACTTAATATAATAGAAAATTTCTCACATGAGACATACTCCTAAATAATTTTTATTGTTATGATGGATTGGATATATAGGGGAAGGCAAAGGATGGTGTGTGGCTTGGCATCGAATTGGTTGAGTGTCATACTACAAATCCACAGTTCTGGCATTCAGTCTCCAGTTCATCATAGGTTTTTTCCTTTTTCTTTTCCCTTTTTTTCTCCTCTCTCACTTTATTGCTTTTTTCACCCCGGGAAATGATGTGTACATACAAAAAAATGTCAAGTTGCATTATGGTTCAGATTCCATGTTAAATTATGAGTGTTCTTATAACTGGGTGTCTCAGTTCAAACATCTTAGGAAGGCAGCTGCATTCCATCTCCAATAGAACGTTCTGGTTGGAGACATCTTTAGCTGTCTGAGTAGTAAAGTAGAGAAATCGCAAATGCTGTTAAACTGCAATCCCATTATATATCTAAGTCTGAAGATGTCTGGTTACTTTTATTATTACTAATCAAACAGTGGGAAATCGAGGATGGAATGTAACAATATTATGAAAAGGAAGATTGCCACTCACCCTTTAGTGGAGATGCTGAGACACAGATAGGCACAACAATAAGACTGAAAAAATAAATAAGCTTTCGTCCAACAAGGCTTTTGTCAAACACACACACACACACACACACACACACACACACACACACACACACACACACACCTGCAGTCTCTGCCAGCTGAAGGTACACTGTTAGCAGCAGCAGCAGCAGCAGCAGCGGCAGCAGTGAGTGAAAGGAGTAGCAACAGGGTGGGGGTAAGGAGGAGGCTGGGGCGGGAAGGAGGAGGGGTAGTAGGGTAGGGGGAGAATGAAACTGCTGGGGAGCTTGCAGGGACTAGGTGGAGAGAGTATAGTGTAGCTAGGCGTAGTTGGGAGGTTGGATGGATTGCAGAAGGAGGTGGTTGGGGGGGGGGGGGGGGAGGGAGGTAGTGGAACAGGAGATAAGTAAAAAAATTGAGTGCGTTGGTGGAATGAGAGCTGTGTAATGCTGGAACAGGAACAGGAACAGGAACAGGGTAGGTGCCTGTTGGGTGAGGACTATGACTAATGAAAGTTGGGACCAGGAGGGTTACAAGAACATAGGATATATAGCAGGGAGAGTTCCCACCTGCGCAACTCAGAAAAGTTGATGTTGATGGGAAGGATCAATATGGCACAAGCTATGAAGCAGTCATTGAAGTAAAGGATGTCATGTTGGGCAGCGTTTTCAGCAACAGGGTGGCCCACTTGTTTCGTGGCCACTGTTTGTCGGTGGTCATTCATGTGGATGGACAGCTTGTTGGTTGTCATGCCCACATAAACAGCAGCACAGTGGTTGCAGCTTAGCTTGTAGGTCACATGACTGGTTCCACAGGTAGCCTTGCCTTTGATGGGACAGGTGATGTTTGTGACCGATTGGAGTAGGTGGTGGTGGGAGGGGGAGCAGGTGTAAGTGGGGATGGGCTAGCATGTTGTGTAGGTTCGGTGAATAGTGGAATACCACTGTGAGAGGGGTTGAAAGGATAGTGGGCTGAACATTTCTCATTTCAGGGCATGACGAGAGCTAGTCGGAACACTGGTAGAAGATGTAATTAATTTGCTCCAGTTCCGGACGGTACAGAGTTATGAGGGGAATGCCCCTCTGTGGCTGGACAGTGAGATTTTGGGAGGTGGCGGCCGACTGGAAAGATAAGGCACGGGATATTTGTTTTTGTACAAGGTTGTTTCAGTGAGACATTGTCCTCACCCATCCAGCCCCTTCCCTGTTCCCATTCCAGCACTACACAGCTCTCATTCCACCAACACGTGCACACACACACACACACACACACACACTCCCCCCATGCCCTCCATCTAACCTTCCGAGTGCACCTAGCTGCCCTACCATCTCTTCCCCTCATTCCTGCGTGCTCCCCAGCAGCACTCCACTGTCCCCTACCCTACTATCCCTTGCCCTCTCCATCCCAGCCTCCTCCTTACCCCCACCCAATTGCCACTCCCATCATGCTATACTGTTGCCGTTTGCAGTGTGGCTTCAGTTGCCAGAGACTGCAGTTGTGCGGTGTGTGTGTGTGTGTGTGTGTGTGTGTGTGTGTGTGTGTGTGTAGTCTATCTTTGACAATGGTCTTGTTGGCGGAAGGTTTATTTGTGACAGTCTTTTTGTTATGCTTTTCTGTGACTCAGCATCTCCGCTTTATTGTTACTAATTGTGCGACAATTAGACATTATTGCAGAAGAACAAATAAACTGTGTACATGATTTACAAATTTACAGACCCATTATTTGTATAATTAATAACATCTGCTGTAGCGTCCAAGAAGTCCAAGGGGTTTCCAGGGTACGAATTTTGAGGACTCACTCTTCAACAGTGTGTCTGACAGTCAGTGTTTGACAGCCACAGGTGTACTTCGAAGAGGTAGTCTCTCCCCATCTGTATCTGTAATTGGCCACCACATCTCCCGTTGTTGGTCTGGATCCTGTTGAGTTCTGTATGTTCTCTGTGGCAGAGTAAGTTCTCATGTTTTGTTATGGCTTGAAGAAAGCTGTGAAGCCATGGTGGAGTAGTGTTGTACCATTCTTGTGTGCAATCTTCATGTAGATTGAAGTTATGTTCCACAGGGATGCTAGCTGTTTTCAGGGGGGATGTCTGGAGTAGAGTCTGTTGATTTGGATAGGAGGTATTTGCACATAAATTGGTAGCTGCTGGTTGTTGCACATTTTCTTATATTCTCTCAGAAGATTATTCTTTCTTCTCAGGTTAGCTGATGGAATGCATCTCAGAATACTGGAGTGGACGTGATCATGCCAATAACAATCCACAAGAATCTTTACCAATACCTCGATGTGTATTCTGTTATACAATAGCCTTTCAAGTAATTTGCACATCATACGAAGATTTAACTTTTACAAGCTTTTGATGCCAATGGCTCCTTCTTCTGGCAGAAGAGTTGAAGGAGAAGGAAGAGCGATGAAGGAAAAGAACCGGAGAGGTTTAGGGAAAGGGGTACAGTTCAGAAAAGTCACCCAGAACCCCAGGTCAGAGGAGATTTATCGCACGGGATGATAAGGACAGACTGATTGTTGGGGACTGCACTGGACAAGATTTGAAAACCTGAGAGCTTGAAGGTGGAAGACAGGGTAATATGCAAAACAGACATTACTATTAAAACGTTGTGTATGAGTTAATACGAGAGAAAAGCTAAGTGCATTGTATGTAACGGAGGTGGATTGGGGGACGGCGAAAATAGACAAGTCAGAAAATGAAAGATGTAGGAAACTAAAATGGAGTGAAGAAAGGAGTAGTTACTGTGAATAAATGCTGAGATGGAAGGAATTAACGTAAATTAAGGACAGATGGGTGTCGAGAACTGAGGACATGTTGTAGTGCTAGTTCCCACCTGCAGAGCTGTGAGAAACTGGTGTCGGAGGGGGGTTATCCAGACGGCATGTGTGGTGAAAAAGGCACCAAGGTCATGACTGTCATGTTGTGCACAGCATGCTCTGCAATAGGATATTGTGTGTTGGCTGTATACACCCTCTGCCTATGCCCATTCATCCTGACTGATAACTTGGTGCCAATGTAAACGGCAGAACAGTGCTTATGTAACAGTTGGTAAATGACATGTCATTTCACACGTGGGTCTCCCTTTGATAGTGCATGTTTTGCCAGTTACAGGGTTGAAATAGGTGCTGGTAGGAGTGTGCATAGGGCAAGTCTTGCAGTGGGATGGTCACAGGGGTAGGAGACATAGGGTAGGGAGATGGGTGCTGAAGGAACATAGGGCCTGACAAGGATATTGCGGAGATTGGGCGGGTTATAAAAAGCTATTCTAGGTATACTGAGAAAAATCTCAGACAAATGGATCTCATTTCAGGGCATGATTTTAAGAAGTCATGGTCTTGTTGAAGTAACTGGTTGATACATTCAAGACTAGTATAATTCTGGTGACTAATTGGATGTGATGGCACAGGAAATCTGCTTTTGAACTAGGCTGTTGGGATAATTGCATCCAGCGCAGGCTGAAGTGGGAGTGGTGGTGTATTGCTGTAAAGTGTCTGCATCCGAACAAATACATTTGCCTCAAATGCCAAGGCTGTGTGGGAGAAGAATGTTTGATATGGAAAGGGTAGTAACTGTCAAACTGTAAGTGCTGTTGTTTGTTAGTAGGTTTGATGTGAACGGAAGTGTGTAGCTGGCCTTCGGTGAGGATGAGATCAACATAAAAAATGGCACGGGATTGGGAATAGGACCATGTGAAATTTAAGTGGGAGGAGGTATTTTACAGGAATTTTAACAGGTCAGACTCACCATGAGTCCATACAACAAAAATGTCATCAATGTATCTAAACCAAACTGGGGGTTGAATGCTTATGGATCCCAGGAAAGTCCCCTCCAAGCGACCCATGAAAAAGTTGGCATAGGAAGGAGCCATCCTGGTTTCCATGGCCGTAACACTGATCTGTTTGTATGTCTGCCTTCAAAGATGAAATAATTGTTGGTAAGTATAAAGTTGATTAAGGTGAGCAAGAAGGGTGTCATAGGCTTGGAATCAGGCGGGCATTAACTGAGGAAATGTTCAACGGCAGACATACCATGTACATGGGGGATGTTGATACAGAGGGAGGTGGCATCAGTGGTGACAAGCACAGTGTTTGGTGGGAATGGGATGGGTATGGCTTTCAGATGATCTAGGAAAATGAGTGGTATCTTTACATCTACATCTACATCTACATTTATACTCCGCAAGCCACCCAACGGTGTGTGGCGGAGGGCACTTTACGTGCCACTGTCATTATCTCCCTTTCCTGTTCCAGTCGCGTATGGTTCGCGGGAAGAACGACTGTCTGAAAGCCTCTGTGCGCGCTCTAATCTCTCTAATTTTACATTCGTGATCTCCTCGGGAGGTATAAGTAGGGGGAAGCAATATATTCGATACCTCATCCAGAAACGCACCCTCTCGAAACCTGGCGAGCAAGCTACACCGCGATGCAGAGCGCCTCTCTTGCAGAGTCTGCCACTTGAGTTTGTTAAACATCTCCGTAACGCTATCACGGTTACCAAATAACCCTGTGACGAAACGCGCCGCTCTTCTTTGGATCTTCTCTATCTCCTCCGTCAACCCGATCTGGTACGGATCCCACACTGATGCGCAATACTCAAGTATAGGTCGAACGAGTGTTTTGTAAGCCACCTCCTTTGTTGATGGACTACATTTTCTAAGGACTCTCCCAATGAATCTCAACCTGGTACCCGCCTTACCAACAATTAATTTTATATGATCATTCCACTTCAAATCGTTCCGCACGCATACTCCCAGATATTTTACAGAAGTAACTGCTACCAGTGTTTGTTCCGCTATCATATAATCATACAATAAAGGATCCTTCTTTCTATGTATTCGCAATACATTACATTTGTCTATGTTAAGGGTCAGTTGCCACTCCCTGCACCAAGTGCCTATCCGCTGCAGATCTTCCTGCATTTCGCTACAATTTTCTAATGCTGCAACTACTCTGTATACTACAGCATCATCCGCGAAAAGCCGCATGGAACTTCCGACACTATCTACTAGGTCATTTATATATATTGTGAAAAGCAATGGTCCCATAACACTCCCCTGTGGCACGCCAGAGGTTACTTTAACGTCTGTAGATGTCTCTCCATTGAGAACAACATGCTGTGTTCTGTTTGCTAAAAACTCTTCAATCCAGCCACACAGCTGGTCTGATATTCCGTAGGCTCTTACTTTGTTTATCAGGCGACAGTGCGGAACTGTATCGAACGCCTTCCGGAAGTCAAGGAAAATGGCATCTACCTGGGAGCCTAGGAGCCTAGGAGCGAAGTCTTTGTGCTGTGGGTTGCAGGTGTTGATCAACTAAGGCTGATATAAGTTCAGTGAGTACATTGAAGCCAGCAACTATAGGATGACTAGGACGATTGGGTTTGTGGATCTTAGGAAGAAGGAAAAAGGTGGGGTGCGTGGATTTGGGTGGGGTAAGAAGTTTTACGGATTGAGGTGTAAGTCTTTGTGAGGGACCTGAGATTTTTAGAAGGGATTGCAGGTCAGTTTGAATCACAGGGGTGGGATCTTGATGGTAGATACTGTATGTAGAGGTGTCAGGAAGCTGGCATAGACCTTCACTAACATACTCTTTCCAGTCAAATACCACAGTGATGGATTCATTGTCTGCTATGGAGGATAATGATGGACTCATCAGATTTAAGGGAATGTAGAACTTGGGAGTTCTGCAGAGAATAGGTTAGGGTCATGGTGGAGGGATCTGAGAAAAGGGTGTCAAGCAATGTTGGATTTGAGGAATTCTTGGAGGGCTTGGAAGGGAGGATGCTGAGGCCACGACTTCCTAAAATCCCGCCCTGAAATGAGATGTTGCCCACCACTCCTAGAATAGCTTTTTGTCACCCTCCCGATCTCCACAATATCCTTGTCAGGCCCTATGCTCCTTCTGCACCCATCTCCCTACCCCATGTCTCCTACCTCTGTGACCATCCCCACTCCAAGACTTGCCCTATGCACCCTCCTAACAGCACCTATTCCAGACCTGTAACTGGCAAAACATATACTATAAAAGAGACAGCCACCTGTGAAACGACACGTCATATACCAACTGTTATGTAGGCACTGTTCGGCCTTTTACATGGGGGATTTTCTTGCAATAAGCAAAATGTCTTCACAGTCAATGGCTACAAAACGTAAACAGAATGAGGCTAATGACAAAAGAATATTGCCCATTTATTTAGGTCTATATGAACTAATTAAGAGTGCCTCAAATAATTATTTCATATTTCTGATTAGAGTTAGGACTACTGTGATTTATACATATACCTCTGTATTGGCATTAGACAGAGTTTAACAAGCCTAAATGATGAAACAATGCAGTTTGTGAATCTAGCACGAGTTTCATCAGTGTCAATGAAGCTTATAACAAAACATTTCTGATTTGTTTGCGGTAACTGTTGCAAAGTATTGTGATCGAACATTAATATGTAGGAAAACTCTGAAAGAAGGTCAATAATTTAGGAGTAAAGGAGAGCACTGACTGAATAACAGAGGCCTTGAGTTTTCATCAGGTGCACAACAAAGAAAATGAGAACTTGCCAGCTGTCGGAAGAAATCCTTTTGACACGCGCGCGCGCCATACGCACACACACACACACACACACACACACACACACACACACACACACACAGTAGGGTTCAATGGCTGCTTTGCAATTCACCTTTTCTGAACTATGTAAATGGCTGTTATCCCTGCAACATATCCTTTGGTGCAGTTCTCATCCTGGCCTCATTCTCTACAAACCCACTGTACCCACTTTCTCCAGCCCACAGTTTCCACTACCTCTGTTCTGCCACTCCCTCTCACTCCACACTTCCACGTCATCATATTCATGCACTACATCTCACTGGCTCCACTAACCATGTATCACACTTGCAGCCTATGCACCTGCCACCTCTTTCTCCTGCATTCCAAGCCTGCACACCTGCTGACTTCCTCCGAGGCACTAGTTCCCCATCCCTAACCCCTCTTCCTGCTTCTTTTCCTTCTGCTCATTCCAAATGACACAACCTCCACCCTACCTTAGTCCACCAGCCAAGCTACAGTCCTAGCACACTTTATGACATACAGCTAAAATCACATTAGGGAAACATGTAATTTCGAGCTGCGAAATCTTTTGACGAAACAGTTGTCTCCCTGTTGTCGTCTTCAGTCCTGAGACTGGTTTGATGCAGCTCTCCATGCTACTCTATCCTGTGCAAGCTTCTTCATCTCCCAGTACCTACTGCAGCCTACATCCTTCTGAATCTGCTTAGTGTATTCATCTCTTGGTCTCCCTCTACGATTTTTACCCTCCACACTGCCCTCCAATACTAAATTGGTGATCCCTCGATGTCTCACAACATGTTCTACCAAGTGATCCCTTCTTCTAGTCAAGTTGTGCCACAAGCTCCTCTTCTCCCCAGTTCTGTTGAATACCTCCTCATTAGTTATGTGGCTTAGCTTTATTAGTACTGGTTTTATTCCTGCAGCAGTCACAAAATAAATTATAGGCTTCTCTGTGCCCACCATGTTAGTCCCTCACATCACACAACTGTCTTGAAATGGCCACCTGCCATAGAATTCCATACAGAGTAACCTTTTACAATTTATTTCGTAGTTTGTATATCCAGTCAGGAGCAGTGGCTCTGTTATGTGAGAGCTCCAGCATGCTACCTCTTCATGAACTATGCATGACTGTGTCTACACTCTCTCAATAAACAGAACAAGGGTCTGCTTAGCCAAATAATTAATCAGCTGAAAGGCGAAAACAGAACTCTCTCATGTCAACCAGTAACATTCAGTAGTAGCAATTAAAAGCTTGTAAGATAATGAAGAAAGGAAAACACAGCTGAACATGTGGACTGTGTGTCAGAGCAAAAATGAATTCCAGAAAATGAGCAAATTAAATTAGCCAAATGCTATTTTACTGACATGTTTCGGTGATTTGGGTGCATAAATTTTTAGGGTATTAATTAAAAAATGTAGACTAATAGTTCTAATGTATTCTAGGATTTTGGTATTATTGCAGTGTGTTTGGAAACTTGGTTGTGAACAATACCAAGTCACAGTCTGACAAACGAAGATGTATGAAGATAACCACCCACAGATAAGTGATGTGTGGATTCCTTGATGATCAGATAATCACACTAGTTTTCTATCATAGGCTCTGGTGGTTGTAAATATGACAGATGACTTCTGAGGTTAGGAATGGGAAGAAATTGTTGAGAATGGAAGGAGATTAATCTGAGTGGCAGTAGCAAAATGTGGATTACTTCTCAACAACTCCCATTTACAAAGTTCATAAGAACTGGTGCAGCAATAATAGGGTCTAAATTGCGTGTGTATTGATGAAAATGTCAAATTCATCAGTGTGTGATTTGCCTTAGGTTTGTGCTGGCAATTGATGTGGTTTGACAGCTGTCATGTCCATTCAATTCTGAACAGTAATTTCAACGGTAATATGATTTGGTCCTGCCTGTCTTCCACTTGCCAAGCAAATTATGGTAATGAAAATTTCTTCTGACACCCTGGCTCAAATTATCTAATGCCAAACATCACCAAACATTAGCTACAATAGGGTACCACCTCCAGATAGTTTAATGCTCCTTACAATGCTTTGACGATCAAATCAATCCTTTGGAGTACCAACTGCTCTGTTTTGATTATTGTAGATTGTCTTTCAACACTATGATCATAACAGGACTAGCATGTGGCACAGACTTGTAGTGAATTTTTCCTTTACTCTTAAAATTAAAACTTCTTTTGGGAACACAAATTTCTGTTCCTGTTTTGACCTGCCATGGTGCACCTCACTTAGACACAAATTTCAATGCCTAATCAGCTTTTAGTATCCTATTGACAAGGGTGGTTTGAAAAGCTCTCAGAACGGAATAGAAAAAAAGTTCTTACATCACTGAAACTTTTTTTTTTCCTTCAATGTAGTCTCCTTGTAGATTAATGCACTTCGTCCAGTGGTGTTCCAGTGCCTTGATCCCATAGTGAAAATGAGTTTCCTCCAGGCCTGCAAAATAGTTGTCAACTCCAGCTATCAATTCTTTGTTTGAAGTGAATCTTCGTCCACCAAGAAAAGTTTTCAGTTTTGGGAAGAGTTGGAAGTCTGATGGAGTGATATCAGGTGAATAAGGCGAGTGTGGCAATAATTCATACCTTAGTTCATGTAATTTTGCCATGGCAATGGCACATGTGTGCGGGTGTGCATTGGCTTGATAGAAGATGACTTTCTACCTTGCTAAACTTGGCCTTTTTTGCTTATCTTGTGTTGAAATTTGTCTAGGATGTTAGCATAGTATTCCCCAGTAGTTGTTTGCCCAATGGGGAGATAATCTACAAACAGAAGACCCTTCGCATCCCAGAACACCAATACCATGACCTCTCCTGCCGAAGGAATTGTCTGCTTTCTTTGGTGGCGGAGAATGAGCATGTTTCCACTGCTTTGACTGTTGTTTTGTCTCTGGGGTATAGTAGTGCACCCAAGTTTCATCTATGGTTACAAACCAGTGCAAGAAATCTTGTTCATTTCTCCTAGAATGGGCCAAACATTGTTCAGATATGTCCATTCTCATGTGCTTTTGATCCAGTGTCAAGAGTCGCGGCACCCATCTTGCAGATAATGTTTTCATTTCTAATTCTTCAGTTAAAATGTGGTATACCCTTTCAGATGACATTTGGCAAGCATGAGCAGTTTCACACACTTTCAATCGGCGATCCTCCATGATCATTTTGTGCACTTTTGCAATGATTTCTAGAGTAGTGACACATTTGGACCGCCCACTGCGCGGATCATCATGTAAGCTCTCCTGACCAAATTTAAATTCATTTGTCCACTTGGCAACAGTTGAATATGAAGGAACAGAGTCCCCCAGTGTATTCTGGAAATCGGCATGGATGTCCTTTGCTATCATATCATTCTTTAAGAAGTACTTAATGACTGCTCGAATCCCGATGTTTTCCAACTTTGCTAATCACTATGGAGAAACAAAAACAGAGCCACGCTCCGCCACAGCTCTCTTCCAAGAGCACTGACCTGGCACGTATTTACAGGCAACAATCCAACGAGTATCACATGAACAACTCGTTGCACTAGTGATGACCTCTCGTGGTGATTCTGAGAACTTTTCAAACCACTCTTGTAGTTGTCATTTTAGTTTCACGAAGGCTATGCCAACATGTTGCCACATGTCTAAAAATCTGACTTACTGGATATCCATTTAGTCTTCAGTTTGTTCACATCACATTGTATGTTTTGTGGTACTGGGTTCCTCGTAGTGTGAGACAGAGTTCAACTTACTTTAGAATACTGACTGTCAGATATAACTAACTGTTTCATGGTGTGTGAAAAAATTATAACTTGCCATTTTCGATTGTGCAAGGATTAATTTGTAATCTTTGTCTGTATCTGTAAAATGCCCCACTGGTTTAGTCTTTTGTACATCTTCCACAACTTAACACTACAATTCATAGAGATATTGAGCATGTATATGAAGTGCAATTATCATGTTTTCTTGCTATATGTAGAATAATTTCAAAACAATTATGTACAGGAAATATATCTTATCACCATAAGTGATATATGGTAATGTATTTTTTTTTTTAACAGAATAAAGCCATACCAAATTCATCTGCAATTCGTCCCAGATACCCACTTGCTCTACACAACTATCAGTATAGGTAAGTTTTATTTCTTCATTGCTTTATAACTTTTAAAATGATGTACTTTCTCTAACTTTCAGCTGCATTATGCAGTATTGATTACAATGAATAGAATTATGCAGCTTGGTTACTGTGTTATAAAACTAACACAGGGTTTTAGCATTAGGCACATATGTGTATAATGATTGTTTAATATTAAGGAGTGTAACAGGTGCCCAAAGAAAGAATATATCCTGTTAAGTGCCAGACTGCAAATTCCAAGCTCTGGGTTTCAATCCCAATTTTCTTCTGAAATTTCTTCTGTGACATGTTGTTTCTCTGACCTTCAGCAGCAATTTGTAAATGTGCAAAATGCCAAGCTGCATTGTAGTTAGCATAGTTAGCAGTCTGTATGAAATTGTAGGTCTCTCCTATAACTTATTAAGTAATTACAGAAGTCAGAGGTAAGGGCATACTATCTCTAACAGGACCGTGCCTAACATGGTACTGTAGTGTTCAAAAAAATTTCTGGTTTGAAGACAGCTTCACACCTACAGCAAAAATATCCTTGATCAATAAAATGGCAACATACTAACATCCACAACATTTTATTCATTGATTAGCTGAGTACCTGGCATTGCCTGGGTATGTATTTATTCCATTCTTCTATTGGTCAGTCTCCTGTCTGTGTCCATCGCCACTAACCCCGTCTGTCTCCAATAAAACCTTCTTAGTTTATAAGCTGCATGATTTCGAATAGCTGTCTCCGCCATTGTCATCATGAGTTCAAATCACTGACTGCTGGCACTGGTATTGTGTTCTGCTTATGTAGATTAAAGGCAGTGTCTCGAACCTTCCAGAGAGGGCAGGAATGGCGCTTGTGGGGAAGGCAAGTTTGGCAGTTCGTAGTGGCTCCGTCCTGTGCCAGGACCAAGTGACATCACATGGTGCGAGCAGGCAATGGCACATTTGAAACTGCTCTCTCACGTCCCTTCAATTGTCAACCCCACATCTCTACTTAGACTCAATGTCCATAGCCCATCCCCATTCACTACAAAGTGTGTACCCTTGGTCTCTGTTGAAACTGTTGCTGTTTATTCTAGTGTCGGCCACTTCTTTGATAACAGAATCCCAGTATGATAGTGTTTCAGGCAAAACTCTCATTTTTACAAACTGTATTTTGTGCCTGTTTTCTGGGCAACGTTGAACCACAGCCAACAATTTCCGAGTTATGTTTGTTTGACAAGTTGGTGAATGCTTTGAATAATGCTTGGCAACAACGAGAATAGTTTGGCCTTTGTAAGTGCTATCACATTCTCAGGGGAAGCCTCACATGCCAGGAACTCAAAGACATATGTTATTTTAACAGGGCATAACATATCTCTTGTCTTGGAGGTGGGCCAGAACACTGGTCCCAGGTCTTAGTCCATGTCTCTTCAGCATGCACAGCATGCATTGTATCTTTGCTGGTAGTTGCTTCACAGTATGGAAGGTATGCGGCTGGCTTGGCCTCTTCCACAGAATCACGAGACTTCTTTCATTGGTGGCACTTGAAAGCTTAAGCAATTTCTCCCTTGCTGTAACAACTTTCTCTGAACAGGTGCTTAAAATTCTGAAATTCAAACTTTAGATGTTCACCGTGAGAAATAATTTTTTAACTGTATACTAACTTCTTACATATCACTTTCTTGTGTACAAGGTGGTGAAAACTGTTGGTTTTTAATTACCAGTTAGCGTGTGTAGATTTACTGTACATTGAATGACCAAGCTAGCAACTAAAACATCCAAGAACAGAAGCTTGCCACCTCTCTCCACGTCGACAGTAAATGTAATATTGTAATGGACACTGTTCATGTGGTCAACAAACTGCTGCAACATTTTCAACATGAGGACATATTGAAAACACATTGTCAGTGTACTGTAGGAATCAAGATGGACACAACCTCACAGAGTTCAGAGCTTGCTCCTGAAAGTGGTCCATAAAATAGCTCGTTATGGCTGGAGAGTGTGGGGTTCCCATCAATGTGCCATCCGTCATTTCATATTATTCGTTGCAATACAGAAAGTATGTTGTCCTTAAAGTATGGTGGAACAGCTTGTCTGTCTAAGGTTGAAATCATTAGGCCAAAAGTTCCTCTGGATCTTATACCTTGATTCTTGTAGAAAGTTACACAATGTGCAAGCTAACCATTATATCATTTGGGCCTATCTTTATTTTTCCATGGGTCTCAGTGAATGACTACGAGTTAGCAATGTAATTCTTGCAGTGCCACAGTTTTGGTGCTAATAACACTGCTAGATGTTTTGCCAATTTGTAGGTGGGTGAACTGATTTCACTAAGTATAGGGCTCAGACAATAGTTTCTGGGTGTATATTCAGCAATCCACAAAGCGTGGGAGGTCTGGCAGCACATTGCATTAATTTCTTTGTCACTTCTTCTGGCATACCAGAGTCCTTAATTAACTTCCTTGTCTTTATGATGATGGTCTGTGTAGAATCACAACTAAGCTTCTAATGTATACCATCTAATAAATGAAGCACCTTCTGTGGTTGTCACTCTCAGGGGCTCAGTATTTGTTTGCCGAGTATGGGCTTGAAAACTCCGAGGTTCCTGAGCTGGGGACTGGTAAGTGCCGCCAGTCCTCTGTCACTGTAAGCTCTGGGCATGCTTCAGCAACCACTGTGTTGCGCAGCAGTGGAACGTTATGTGTCTCAGGGAACAGGGATCTTGGCTTGACCTCCCATATCGCAAGGATGTATAAAAAAAACCTTAATCTCAACATGTGCTGTGTGCTGATGGGATGCATGGCTGTTGAGGTGGAACAGTTGTTATTGGGCAACCTCTGGGGGACCTGCCGCACCTCAGTTGTATTAAGGCTTACCCAGACACATGGGGCTCTGTCTGAGTGGACCCTTATTTCCCTAGTTGCTCGTGGAACCAAAATGGAGCCTCCGAAATTTTCTTTACCCCCTCCCAGCAGAAAGGGTGGGCTGCTGGAAGGTACAAACACCCAGTTGAACAAGAGGGCTCGTGTAGCCAGTCTTCCTGATTCAGTCGGTTGTAATAGATTGCGTGCTGTTTCCCAGAATGTGTTTCTTATAGTTAAAAGAAATTCCTTGGGGAGTATGCAATAGAAACTGAATTGCACACCTTGAACTACATCAAAGGTGTTGTGACTTGCAGGGATCTGGTTGACATTCCCGTAGAAGAACTGAAAGCCGCTTGGTCCCGGGAAGGTGTTGTCGATGTGCAACACATTATGAATGGGTTGGATGGCGATCTCGTAAAATCAGACTCTTTTATCCTTACTTTTAACAGCATCAAACGACCAGAGCATGTGAAAGCAGGATTCCTACGCCTAAGTGTACGACCTTATTACCAAAATCCATTGAGATGTTTTAAATGCCAGCACTTCAGGCACACTACTCTTGGCCATAAAGGAGAAACCGCTTGCGGGAAATGTGGTAAAGCCGCCAATGATGGAGTTGTTTGCTCCTCTCCCCCAAGGTGTGTCAACTGCTCTGGGGATCAACCTCTGTGGAGCAGGGACTGCAGAGTTTTTCTTGAGGAACGGAAGATCCATGAGATCAAAACGACAAAGCGCATCCTGTATGGTGATGAAGCCAAGAAGTTATACAATTCCATGCAGCCACCTACGCAAGTCCATGCAGCCACCCACGTTCGCTGCATCCTTTTCTTTCATTCTGAAGCAGGCAGTCGTGAAAACTTAAGCCGCTACACAAACAGAGGTTGCTGCTGTCAGCACTATGAATAGGTATATGTGTGGAGATAATGGAAATTGATTAATAATTATTGCTTGAATAACTGGAAAAATTGATTGGAAAGAGTAGTTGAAAGAAATTTGGTGGTAATTTATGAATTTATGCACAATCCTGGGCGAACTTTAACTGATACCAATATCAACAGAGCTTCAGTATCAATACATTCAAGGTCAATATTCATAATTTGCATTATGTACTGCTTCACATTAATTCCATTGTATTCCATCTTGATTGTGACAATGCCGATGGAGGATTGCTCCTCCAGGTGTCGGGTAAATTCTTCTTGTCTGCTCCGAACCTCTTGATGCAAGATCTCAGCGACAAGAGAAAGATGAACAGACATGAGTGGACATCTTGAATGTACGAATAAATTTTGATTTTCCTACTAACTTTTTACAACACTTTTAATGTACGGTTGAAATACACATTTTTAACGATGCTAGTATGACGGATCCAAGCATACGTCCGTAACCTACCACTTTTCAAAACAAACAGGTGAAGACACAGGAATTAATAAACTGAAGAGTGTATTTCTTATTTTGTTTCATACAGATGTATCAAAAATTATCCTTGACACAAAACGACTCGTTAATTTATCTTTGTCAGGGTCTATAACCCATTCAGTTTACATATAGCTTAAAAAAAATTGGTTCAACATTATTGGGCACCCACTGTGCACTGACGTGATACGTAGGTGCACAGTGTCTGAACTTATTTCCCTTTTTGAGTGTTGATAATCCTGGCTGGTATGGGCATAGGAGTTATCCTGAATGGTTATCAATTTATATGGGCATGTCAGCTTCTTTTAACACATACATATATAAGTTTTGTGTCCTAACAAAGTGCTTGTTGTAACTGCATAGTCCCATTGTGGTCAGTCAGCACTGCACAGTGTTTAGCTTGCGAAGCATGCACGCAAAGCAACGTCCGCTATCATCCCAGTTCGCACTCACATGTTCAATATGAGGCCAGAGTGTCCATGTCATGTGTGTACGGTAGCTTTCACTGCAGAAATTTGTGAAGCTTGTGTTCAGCTGCATGATCCTTTGTGAAATCTTTGATGAGGTGGCAACTGGTTTCCATATCAGTGACCCGAGGAATTTACTTAACATCGTCGCTCTGACTTATTCAGTGGGGAGAGTACATCTGACATCCATCGACCAGGTAAGTTCCTTACTGCTTTTACGACGTTGTCGAGCACAGAAAATTCATGCCACACAAAGTATTGCCATTTTTAGTTTATCACGCGTACACCCACATATTGTTTTATCACACTTACGCTTAACAATTTGCAGCCAGGTTTTGTATGGGTTTGCACTTTGTTTTTGTGCACCTTTCGTACAGTTGCATTACGTAAAGTTTCTGTAGTGTCCTTTCCACGTGCTGTACACATAACATAATAAAATACAAATACAATAACAAAATACACTTATCCTATTCATTTGCTGACATGACATGTCATGTCCTTTCCACGTGCTATACACATAACATAATAAAATACAAATACAATTACAAAATACACTTACCATATTCATTTGCTGACATGCCATTATTGTTACTTATACACATTAAAGCCTGTAACATATTATCTCCCCTTTTTATACATAGTGTCACTGCTTTTCATTTTGTTTTCATTTTCGTTACATTACTCGATCCCAATTATGTAAGTACACATTTTACTCTCATTTAGTTATACATTCTTCATATAACATTTATACAATAATAGATTCTGTTTTCATGTATAGAATAAATTCACATACATTTCATTTCCATTTACAATGACTTCTTGTGGGAGCATATTTATCATTTCAAAAGAATCAAAGAATTAAACAATAGTAGCTACAATAGACACTACGCACCGCTCAGGTAACTACACATGGCCTTGCCCCTCTAGCATTGTTCGGAAAGGACCTACAGACTACAAGGTTCAGGAAACTCCACAGAAAGGCATTTATGTGCTCAGTTACGTCTCGTTAATGGACTTAACTGTGATCTACAGTGCAAGATAGTTTGTTGTTTCTAAGAACAACTCAATTCTGACCTTACCAGTCATATCAAATACTCATTCAGTGTTTAAAAGTGCAGCTCACTATTTACTTATATAAAGAGTAACCATTTCAAGTGCTAAGGTTTACGGAGTTGTATCATAAATATGCTATCTTACATATAACCCGGCATGAGTGAGGTCGGGTATGTCATACCCGAGGTGTTTTGAAGCGCTGATTATTGAATGTCATTGTTGCCACACAAACCTTGCTGTCACAGTAGCTGGAGGTGACTGAGTGTTGAGTTTATTGTTGTGCCAGTGTTAGAGGGAGATACAGGTGTGCAAAGATGGCTAGGGAACATCACACCTGACCTCGTAGTCGGTGTTACATTTTTGAGCTGTCAGGATATTTATGAGATACATAGTTATGTATATTATTCTGTGATTTATTTTTAGACTTTATATTTCTCAGGATGTCTTACAAAGAAAATGAATGTCAGCTACATGAACTACTAGAAGAAGTTTTAGAAAACTGTTCAAATGCTAGTTCCTGTGATTCCGAGAGCTTAGAAGAGATTGACAAAGTTTGTCAAGGAAGTGAAGAAAGTGATTCAGAACAAGAGGGTATTTTGTATTTTTCGGAAGAGCCAAAATCTGCGTTAGCAGCTCCTAGTCAGTCACTTGAGGCACGTGGGATTTTTTTATACATCCAAAGATGGTACAAAATGGATGAAGGGTTGACCTAGGCAAAGTGTTCGTATTTGTTCAGAGATTATTATTACCAATTCCCCAGGCGTAAAAGGTATTAGAAGGTAATATCATTATGTTAATTAATCAAAGTAATTGTAATTTTGCATGAAAAATGTCACTCATCTCGTTTTATAGACACCACTATTAATAACCCAAGTAAAAAATAAAAAAAAAAATAAAAAAATACAAAACTTAATGCACGATTATACTATCAAAAACTTGTCATCCGACTTTCGGACACCTCACAGCTGGTGTAACAATTTCTCACCTCATTCATGCTGGGATAATGATCATAATACAATGTTTACATAAGTATAACAAACATGCATATTAAATTTTAAAGCTGTTTGACACTTTTACGGATAGTCGACGCTCACAGTAGTTAGGTTTTGAACCCTTGATTATTTGGTAGTTCTCAACCTTAGTTCAGCATGGTAATATGCGACTTAACTGCAACCGTTTTCTTCCTCGCATACTTTCACACCATCACATTCCTATGTATTATAAACTTACAACTATATTTACACGCAGTGCGTTCTTTTCTTATGTTTATGCGGTACCTAACCCTCTACAAGCATTTATCTTTCTTCACTTTAGGATGTGTCGATGCATCGTTTCCTGGAAGAAAAAAACTTAATACTAACTTAAAACTAAATCTTCGTAGATAAGTGTGTAGTTGCTCAGTGGCTACGAATACCTTTTTCATGTAGTCAACCATATATTCGTTCACTTCGGTGTGCAGTCGTGCTATCACAAAACTTATTTAATGTCATGTGTGCATCTCTATTCACCTTATAAATCTGAAAGATAAAGTGTAGTAGAGGCATGTTGCGACCTCTTATTCAATCTGCCACTTACGCTGTACTCTCTTGTTTACCTTCAGCATGATTTTTCTCAACTATCAAGTATGACTAGTGTGTGCACTTTCAGTATTTAAATTTGTAACTATTATACATATATAGATATATTGTATATTGTAGTGTAGCTTTAGTAAATATCTCGTAGCTTAGTGTCCCTTCCCTCTGTATATAATCCTTTAGCTCATCTTTGTGTGTGTGCATTGTGTAAATAGTCATAGATGTAGTATAGACTCACTCTTAATTTTCTATGTCTCTGTTTATTCAATAAGATTTACAGATCTTAGTGCGGGCTGTAGCTCATCAGGTTTTGTTTGGTTTGGGAACTCCAACACCCACAGCTGTGCCTGTCTGGCACTCACGTGCTTGTGGTTTGTTGACTAGCTTGCTCCTAACTGCAGGTCCACTGTGTCACTCTATACCACTGGTGTCACGGCGAGTTGTGTATTGCATTGCACACTACCGTGCATTTCACAAATTCATGTATTTGTTTGCAGCTGGGCTACGCGCAAGGCAAAACGTTGTATTTAGAGTATCGTAGTCTCTAGACACATAAAAGTAAAATTCTTTCTTGTTACAGCCATTCATCTTATCGTTTACACATTTGATGTATAAGAAAAGTAACACAGACAAAAATTTTCCTTATGAACTAACACCATAAATTCTGGAATGTGATTTTCCAGCATCCTAAATATATTATTATTATACATGTATACAACTTAGAGGGTATACAGCCCTTCTTGAGTATATAAATGTTCTGAAGTCTTTGCATGGGTAAAGGCCCTTGTCTATAACTGTGTTCGTGTGCACCAATGTGTATGCTCTCGCGTAGGAGATTTTAGTAATTATGTATGGTCCAGTGTATAGTAGAACTTTGCCACTTACATCGCAGTTATCCATTTTTTTGGGATTTGTATGTGTTCTAAGTAACACCTTTTGTCCTTTATCAAATTGTTTGTATGTTTCAGCTTTCTGTCATAGATTCCTTTCCTACATTTAGACCAGGTTTTAAGGTCGATTACTGCTTGTCGTATTTTATGCTCCTGTGATAATTCCAGTATCCGTACCTTGGTCAAAGATTTTCTCACTCGTCTACTTGTTTGCAATTGAAAATCGTCTCATTTGGTGTAAATCCAGTTGATTTATGGGGAAGGTTGTTAACAACTTGTAAGAAAGGAGTGACATATTCAATCCACTTGGTATGTTAATGAGGTGTATAGGTCCTCACAAATCTGTTGAATTCCTTAAACACCCTTTCTATGGGGGATTCTCCGGGATGAAATTTGGATTCTAAAATGTGTGTGATTTAGTTGGAATCTACAAACTCTTTCCATTTACATCCAACAAAGTATGAGGCATTATCTCTGTTAATGACTTCTGGTTTTCCTACTCTTGCAAAATAATCCTCTTTGATTCGTATTATAATTGAAATGGGTGTAATGTTTTGTACAGAATACAGTTTTACATATTTGGTGAAAATATCATACAGACCTACTATATACTTTAGTCTCCCCTCACCTCTGGGATAGGGTCCAGCTACATCCAACAATACGTTTTTTAGAGTTTTTTTAACCATAATGGGATGTAGTTGTATCTGTTGGAGTTGTTAGAATGTATTGCTTTCTGGCAGACAATACACTCTCTTATCAGCTGTAGTACTTTTCTTCTTAAGTTGGGGAAATAACCAGATTTACCTATTTTGTCACTGCATTTTGCAGTGCCATAGTGGCCCCAAGTATTGTGTGTCTATAAGGTAAAATCATACACATATTCCTCTGGCAAACATACGTGCCATTATTCTTGTTCCGGATGGTTCCTATGGTACAGAAGACCTTTGTGAATAGTGAAAAACCTTTTTAAATTTTCATCGCCATTTTGCACAAGTTTCACTCTTACCTTACTCCGGCGTGTGTCTTCCTGCTGTAATTGCTTCATGTGTTTACACATGTGGACATAGTATGGTCAGAGTGTTTTGTCTTCCATCAACATAACTCTTATTTCACCTTCCTGCTCTAAAAAATCGTTAAATTCCTTTAAGCCGTGTGGTAATCGAGAAAGAGCATTGGCTATTTTGTTTTGGTTTCCTTTTATGTACACTATTTCAAAATCAAATCTTGAAAATACATACCTCACCTGGCTATCCATCAGTGTAGCAATTTACAAGTTAACAAAAATGATCAGGACTGATGGTCACAGCATAGTTTTGTGTATTTACCACAAAGTAAATATTAAAACTATTTAAGGGACCATTGGTAACTATAGGTCAAACGGTTGGTAACTATAGATATCAACCACGCACAGGCAGGGTGATGACTCCAGCGAGCAACCAAATGGTGTAAATTGTCCTGAAGATGACCCCATCAAGGGTTGAAACTGGTTGGCGGCAAAATAAATAATGTGTTTGTGACTGTCATTTTGAATAATTGAACAAACTATTTTGTTTTTGGGATCACAATTAAGTTTATTAACGAGATGTAACTGAGCACATAAATGCCTTTCTGTGGAATTTCCACAACCCTTTAATGTGTAGATCCTTCCTGGAGAATGCTAGAGAGGCGAGGCCATGAGTGGTGAGTGGTATCTATTGTAGCGACTTTTGTTTACTTATTTGATTGTTTTGAATTGATAAATATGCTCTGAGAAGAAGTCACTGTAAACTGAAATGAAATGTATGTCAATATATGCCATAAATGAAAACAGAATCTATTATTAGATAAATGTTATATGAAGCATGTATAACCAAACGAGAGTAATATGTTTACTGCTGTAATTGGAATTGAGTTATGTAATGAAAATGAAATTTGACAGAATGTACTAAAACCAAATGACAAGTAATGACCCGATATATAAAAAGAGCAGAGAATATGTTTCAGACTATAATGTATATGACTGACAATAATGACATGTCAGCAGATGAATAGGATAAGTGTATTTTGTAACTGTATTTGCATTTTATTATTTTATATGTACAGTATGTGGAAAGGGCACTACAGAAACTTTATGTAATGCAGCTTTATGAAAGACGCTCAAAAACAAAGATCAAAAATATACAAAACCTGGCTGCAAAGTGTTAAGTGTACGTGTGTTATAACAATATGTGGGAGTGCGTGTGGTAAACAATACTTCGTGTAACATGAATTTTCTGTGCTCGACAACGTCATAAAAGCAGCAAGGAACTTAACTTTGTCGATGGATTTGGGTGTACAGCTGGTCTCCCCAGTGAATAAATGAGACCGACAAGGTGAAATAAGTTCCCCGTGCTGCTGATTTGGAAACCAGTTGTCACCGCATTGAAGATTTTACAAAGGATCACACATCTGAACAGGAACTTCACGAATTTGTGCAGTGAAAACCACTGTAAACAGAGGACATGGGACATGGGACATGGGACTCGTACTGGACATGTGGCTATATGTAAACTGAATGAGCTATAAACAAAGACACCACCAAAAGTACAGTAACGAGTTTTTTGTGGCAAGTAAGAAATACACTCTTCAATTTATTAATTCATGTACCGGTATCTTCACCCCGTTTGTTTTGGGAAGGGGTAGTTGTGTATGTATGCTTGGATCTGTCGTATCATCGTTGTTAATAATGTATATATTAACCATTGTGTAAAAGTATTACAAAAAATTCTTAGAAAAGGAATATTTATTTGGACAGTTATAAGTTCAACTCATCTGTTCATAATTTCACTCGCTGCCAAGATCCTGCATCAAGAGGTTTGGTGCAGATAAGAATAATTAATGCTGTATCTGGAGGAGTGTTCCTGCATTGACATTGTCACACTCAAGACTAAACACAGTGGAATTAATGTTAAGGTAATGACTCAGAAGTGACAGGCAACTATGAACTCAGTTTACTTATACTAAAAATATTGTGCTTCATGTGCTTTAGACAGATTGACAGTTTCAATGGTTGCGTTGATTATTTGGTACCGCACACTACTGGAAGCAACAGTACATAATGCAAATTATGTTTATTGACCTTGAGTGTAATAATATTCAAGCTCTGTTGATACTGGTATCAGTTAAAATTCACCCAAGATTGTGAACAGCTTCATAACTTACCTTCAAAAGTTTCTAAACTATTCTTTCCAGTCATTTTTTCCTATTATGCAAGCAATTATTAATCAATTTCCATTTTCACATCACTATTCAGCAGTCATTCATTGAGACCCTCGAAAATAAAAAGGCCAAGGTGACATAATGGTAAGCCTGGACATTGTGTCACTTTTTATGAGTGTGCCCGTACAATTCGTGCTGGAACTTTTGGCTGAGCTCTTCAAATGGTTCAAATGGCTTTGAGCTCTATGAGACTTAATTTCTGAGGTCATCAGTCCCCTACGAATTTAGAACTACTTAAACCTAACTACCCTAAGGACATCACACACATCCACGCCCGAGGCAGGATTCGAACCTGCGACTGTAGTACAGTAAATATACACACACTGACGGGTCACCCTGTACACAAGGAAGTGGTATGGAACATGTTGGTACGCAGGGAAAATATTATTTGTGATGAGAACATCTGAAGTCTGAATTTCTGTGTTTCAATCTCTAGTTCAGAGAAAATGGTTACAGCAGGGGAGAAACTGCTAAAGCTTTCAAGTGCCACCAATGAAAGACGCCTCATGAATCTGCAGAAGAGGGCAAGCCAGCTGTATCTGTTCCATACTGTGGAGCAAGTATTAGCAAAATAGGATGTGTGCTGAAGGGCCATGTACTAAGACATGAGACCAGTGTTCTGACCCCACCTCCGAGACAAGAGATGCGTTACACCCTGTTAAAGATAATACAGGTCTTCGAATTCCTGGTATGTATGGTGTCCACTGTGACTGTGGTAGCATTTAGGTAGGTCAGACTATTCACACTGTTGCAAAGCATTCATGAACTATTCATACTGTTGCAAAGCTTGCCCAGAAAACAGGCATAAAATACAGTTTGTAAAAATGATAGTTTTGTCTGAAACACTATCATACTGGGATAGTGGCCGACACTAGGATAAACAGCAACAGTTTTGATGGAGACCAGGGGTACACACTTCGTAGGGTATGGTGGTGGGCTATGGACATTGAGCATAAGAAAAGCCGTGGGCTTGACACTTGTAGGGATGCGAGAGAGCAGTTTCAAATGTGCTATTGGCTCCTCGCAACTTGTGATGTCACTTAGTCCTGTGGCGGGATGGAGCCACTACGAACTGCCCAACTTGCCTTCCCTACAAGCACCATTCCAGCCCTCTGGAAGGTTCCAGATGCTGCCAGTAAATCTACATAAACAGAACACTGCGCAAGCTCAGGCAATCAGTGATTTGAAATCCTGATGACAACAGCGGGGCAGCTATCAAAAGGCTGTAAACTGAGAAGTTCTTATTGACTCACAGCATTGTGAAAAACTCCAAGAACACAGTCTGTCTCTGTCCATGTTCTCCACCCCTCTCTCTGTCCATCTTCTTTTCCCCCCTCTTTTTGTCCATCTGCTCGTTTACCCTCTTTCCATTTACTGCTTCCCCCTCTGTGTGCCTGCTCCTTTTGCTTCTGTCCATCTCCTCCTGCTCTTCTCTCTGTCCATCTCCTCCTTTCCCTCTCTCTGTCTAGCTGCTCTTCTCCCGTTTTTCTGTTCATCTCCATTTTTTTTTTGTGTCCATCTCCTCCTCTCCCCTCTCTCTGTCCACCTCTTCTTCCCTTACTCCTCCCCCTCTGCCTGTTCATCACCTTCTCCCCCATCTCACTGCCTATTTCTTCCTCCCTCTGTCTCCGTCCATATCATCCTCTCTCCTTTCTCTGTCCATCTACTACTTCCCCCTTGCTGTCTGTCCACCTCCTTGACTTCCCTTCTCTGTCCCCATTATCACACTACTCCCTGTAGGAGGCTGCTGGTTGTTACTCACTGTAGATTGTGATACTCTAGTACCAAGAGCCAGAGTCTCTGCTTTTCCTTGTTATTCTCAGAGAGGTTGTCTGCTACTTCATTTTTCCTTCTTCAGACTTGTTTGACCACACTGGAAGTGTCCGCGCCATTTCACCTCTATATCATATTATAGTACATTATTTCCATACACTTCCAACTAATCAGCATGGATTATTTCAGCATTATTTCCCTTCAGATGCAGACAATAAAGTACTGCATGAGAGTTCACCTTATCAATTGGCTGCCCCATTTTGTTTCGGCTCATCTAGTTGCATGCTACAGTACTTTGGCACAAAGATATTATTCTGCACCAGGAGTGCAGACAGTTATCTACAGACAAACAAAATATTACCTAAGTAATTTTATTTTTGTGGAAATGATAATTAAAGCTTTATTACTACCCCTATTATGATCTGGAATGAGTCAGTTTACGTTTATAGTACACTTTTTTTTTAATAAGAAATGTGATAATCTGGCTGACCATGACTATCTCTTGCATTGATTTTGACGTAATGTAAACTTTTTCTATATATATTTAATAACCAATTGCACCATACAACTACGCATTCGGAAACTGTTCCATGATATAGGAATTATGAGTTTGATACAATTTCGGTTTGTCTTTGAATTTAATTTTATTTTCTGTTACTCACCATATAGCAGTGAAGGTGAGTCGCAGGTAGGCACA
Source organism: Schistocerca cancellata (assembly GCF_023864275.1). Classification (NCBI taxonomy): domain Eukaryota; kingdom Metazoa; phylum Arthropoda; class Insecta; order Orthoptera; family Acrididae; genus Schistocerca; species Schistocerca cancellata. Next base: position 910,647,610 of record NC_064626.1, on the reverse strand, counting down.
ACAAAAGACTACGACAAAATGAGCTTTTGGCTAACAAGGCCTATGTCAGAGATACAACTCTCTCTCTCTCTCTCTCTCTCTCTCTCTCTCTCTCTCTCTCTCTCTCTCCTCCCCCCCCCCCTCCCCCCCCACGCAAACCCAACTCACACACACGACTGCAGTCTCAGGCAACTGCAACCACACTGTAAGCAGCAGCATCAGTGCTAGAATGGGAACAGCAAAGTGGCTGGATGGGTGAGGACGATTAAAGAAGGTTGAGGCCAGGAGGGTTACAAATGTAGCGCATATTGCAGGGAAAGTTCCCACCTGCGCAGTTTAGAAAAGCTGGTGTTGGTGGGGAGGATCGATATGTCACAGGCTGTGAAGAGATCATTGAAATGTAAGAAGTAATGTTTGGTGGTGTGCTCAGGAACAGGGTGGTCCACTAGTTTCATGGCCTCAGTTTGTTGGTAGCCATTCATGCGAACAGACAGCTTGTTGGTTGTCATGCCCACATAGAATGCAGTACAGTGGTTGTGGCTTAACTTTTAGATCACATGACAGGTTTCACAGGTAGCCCTGCCTCTGATGGATAGGTGGTGTTTGTGACCGGATAGGAGTGGGTGGTAGTGAGAGGATGTATGGGACAGGTCTTGCTTCTAGGTCTTTTACAGTGATATGAGCCATGAGATAAGAGATTGAGAGCATCTGTAGTTATGAGCAGTCCCTCTTGAAATACACTGAGGGTCTCACTGAAGTCTTCACAGACCTCTGTTATCCTCCCAACCTTGTTCAAAAACAAATCTCCTGTGCCTTATGTTTCCAGTCTGTCACCACCTCCCAAAGTTCCACAGTCCAGCCACAGAAGAGCATTCCTCTCATAACTCAGTACCACCCAGGACTGGAGCAACTGAATTAAATTCTCCGTCAGGGTTTCAACTACCTCTCAGTGTGCCCTGAAATGAGAAATGTCCTGCCCACTATCCTTCCGTCCTGCCCACTATCCTTCCGACCCCTCCCATAATGGTATTCCAAAGAACCTACACAATACACTCATCCATCCCTACCAACCCCTGCTCCCAACCGCTTACCTCATGGCTCATATCCCTGTAATAGACCTAGGTGCAAGACCTGTCCCATACACCCTCCCACCACCACCTACTTGAGTCTGGTCACAAACATCATCTATCCCATCAGAGGCAGGGCTACCTGTGAAACCAGTCATGTGATCCGAAAGCTAAGCTGCAATGACTGTACTGCAGTCTATGTGGTCGTGACAACAAACAAGCTGTCTGTCTGCATGAATGGCCACCAACGAACTGTGACCAAGAAACAAGTGGACCATCCTGTTGCTGAGCACATGGCCAAACATTACTTACTTCATTTCAATGACTGCATCACAGCTCTTCCCTGTTCATCATCTAACCCGTACCCTACTATCCCTCCCCCTCCCCACTGCAGCCTCCTCCTTACCCCTACCCAGTCGCCACTTCCATCATGCACTGGTGCTGCTGCCTGCAGTGTGACAAAAATTGCCTGAGACGGCAGTTGTGTGTGTGTGTGTGTGTGTGTGTGTGTGTGTGTGTGTGTGTGTGTGTGTCGTCTATATTTGATGAAGGTTTACTGGCTGAAAACTTTATTTTTGACAGTCTTTTTGTTGTGCCTATCTGCAACTCAGCATCTCTGCTATATGGTTTGTAGCAACTTCCTTTTCATAATATTGTCACTGCAACAAACAATTTTTGTCAGTGAAGAGTCTGCCAGAATATGATGCCATGTAACAGTAGCTAATAAAAATATGAAAAGTAAGTTGTTATCTTTTTCACATTTTCATCTCTTAACTCTGATATTACCCCTAACACAGGAGTTTTGGAGCATAGACATTTGACAAGGTCTGTAACATGTGCATAGCTGCCAACTATTACAGATTTCTGTAATTATTATGGATTTATCGCTTTCATTATTGAGTAACAGAGAGGTACTAAAAAATTACGGGAATGGACATTATTGATTTCACGTTTAAAAAACAAAAAATGATAAAAGATACTTTTATGTCTGCCTGGAGCGGCAACAATAAGTTGGAATTGGCAGCAGGGCGTGACTGGGGTGTGACACAAGATCTGATGGCCGAGAAAAGATTGGTCTCAAAGTAAGGCACCAGCAATCTGGAAGATTACTTATCTTTATTCTACACACTGAAACAGGCACGTCTATTTCTCTCATAGCAAGTAGCTACGTAATTGAGTTCACAATACAATTCACAAATCCACAGTGCAATCCAAGTTGTAACTAAGTTCTAAGCCCAAGGTTGTCATACAAGATCTCTACAATAACACTTCGATATTAACAAAGCTAGCAAGGAAAAGTGAGTGGCCCTGGCGTCAGGTCTGTGCTTCCATTGTATCTTGTGGCCATAGAGGGAGCTGGAGGCAAGAACTATTAAATGGCGCGACGTCTTCAGCTGGAGATAATGCCATGAACCTCCGGCGGCTGCGACGTGAAGCTAAGGCCGACCACTGCGCATGTCTGGCGGGGCTGAGCGATGCCAGAGCGTGCGTGATTTGGTTAGGTCCGCGGACATAGCAGATACTGTTTGCTTTCTGTCAGTCATATTCTACTAAAATGTTTTATAGATTGTAATGATATCTTTGCAGTGTACATAGTAAACCAATCTACAAATAATTTCGAGTTACAAGTCTAGCGCAACAACCATCTAGTGGTGAAACTAAGAAAACTGGTAGACAAGTCATCCATGCAGGGAAGTTGTAACCACCTATAAACTGGTGCATGTGCACTAGGTGGCAATAACCTGTGCATGCCTCCAGAACATAGTTATGTGATATTTACATTAGAGACCAAAAAATATTTAGTGAATAATAACAAAAAGCAATTTAATAAATAAGAACAACAGAGAATTTGTCTAGTGCACATGCGTGTAAACACACTGTCACTTGATAAACAAAGTAAGAGCCTACGGAATATCAGACCAGCTGTGTGGCTGGATTGAAGAGTTTTTAGCAAACAGAACACAGCATGTTGTTATCAACGGAGAGACGTCTACAGACGTTAAAGTAACCTCTGGCGTGCCACAGGGGAGTGTTATGGGACCATTGCTTTTCACAATATATATAAATGACCTAGTAGATAGTGTCGGAAGTTCCATGCGCTTTTCGCGGATGATGCTGTAGTATACAGAGAAGTTGCAGCATTAGAAAATTGTAGCGAAATGCAGGAAGATCTGCAGCGGATAGGCACTTGGTGCAGGGAGTGGCAACTGACCCTTAACATAGACAAATGTAATGTATTGAGAATACATAGAAAGAAGGATCTTTTATTGTATGATTATATGATAGCGGAACAAACACTGGTAGCAGTTACATCTGTAAAATATGTGGGAGTATGCGTGCGGAACGATTTGAAGTGGAATGATCATATAAAATTAATTGTTGGTAAGGCGGGTACCAGGTTGAGATTCATTGGGAGAGTCCTTAGAAAATGTAGTCCATCAACAAAGGAGGTGGCTTACAAAACACTTGTTCGACCTATACTTGAGTATTGCTCATCAGTGTGGGATCTGTACCAGATCGGGTTGACGGAGGAGATAGAGAAGATCCAAAGAAGAGCGGCACGTTTCGTCACAGGGTTATTTGGTAACCGTGATAGCGTGATGTTTAACAAACTCAAGTGGCAGACTCTGCATGAGAGGCGCTCTGCATCGCGGTGTAGCTTGCTCGCCAGGTTTCGAGAGGGTGCGTTTCTGGATGAGGTATCGAATATATTGCTTCCCCCTACTTAAACCTCCCGAGGAGATCACGAATGTAAAATTAGAGAGATTAGAGCGCGCACAGAGGCTTTCAGACAGTCGTTCTTCCCGCGAACCATACGCGACTGGAACAGGAAAGGGAGGTAATGACAGTGGCACGTAAAGTGCCCTCCGCCACACACCGTTGGGTGGCTTGCGGAGTATAAATGTAGATGTAGATGTAGACTATACCGCATGTATTGTGTATGGTCCACTGGTATTTTTGGTAATCACTACATTGTGTTCAGTGGTATTAGTTTTCCATTTAGAAATCAAAAACACTGTTTTAGTAATTTTGTAAAAAATGCAAAGAATCTTTTTTTTTCCCCCCCCCTTCCCCCCGGGAGCTGTTAACAGTGTCTGGAAAGAAAAGCCTGACAAATATGATGAAGCAAAATCAAACAGTGTGAAAGGTACATTGTGAAAGTGAGAAAAATACTGTATCAAATTGGCTGTATCAATTGGCTAATATTTTGGAACACCAAAGTGTTAGTACAGTGAATAAAAGTGTAATGAAGAAATGTAAAACTGGCCGGAAATTTCAGAAACAGTGTAGTAAAGAATGGCTATGTTTGGTAAAATCAGATAAATCAGACCAACATATGTTTTGTGCAGTGTGTTCGCAAGACATTTCTATAAAGCATTCTGGTCGTGATGACTGCTGTTGTCATGTTCTATCTAAAGTACATGTAGCCTTAACAAACCTTAAGTCTTCAAATCCATCATTGTCATCATTTGGTATAAAACCTGATGTGTAAGACTCTGTCACCAATGATGAAATACTTTTTGGTTCATTTATCTTTGAAGATTGCCTGCCAATTTCTTGTGCAGATCATACACTGAAATGCCAAAGAAATTGGTATAGAATGTGTATTCAAATACAGTGATATGTAAATGGGTAGAATGCGGCCCTGTGGTTGACAAACGCTATATAACATCAAATGTCTGGCGCAGTTTTTAGTTCGGTTACTGCTGCCACAATGGCAGATTATCAAGATTTAAGCGAGTTTGAACATGGTTTTATAGTCAGCACACGAGGATGGGGCACAGCATCTCTGAGGTAGCGATGAAGTAGGGATTTTCCTGAACAACCATTTCACAAGTGCACTGTGAATGCCAGGAACCTGGTAAAATAGCAAATCTCTGACATCCGTGCGGCCAAAAAAGATCCTGCAAGAACAGGACCAACAACAACTGGAGAGAATCATTCAGTGTGACAGAAGTGCAACCCTTCCGCAAATTTCTCCAGATTTCAATGCTGCGACATCAGCAAGTGTCAGCGTGTGAACCACTCAGTGAAACATCATCGATATGAGCTTTTAGAGCCAGAGTCCCACTCATGTACCCTTGATGACTGCACGACACAAAGCTGTACGCCTCGCCTGGGCTCGTCAACACTAATGTCGGACTGTTGATGACAGGAAACATGTTGCATGGTCGGACGTTTCTCGTTCCAAATTGTATCGAGCGGATGGATGTGTACAGATAGAGAGACAGCCTCAAGAATCCATGGACATTGCATGTCAGCAGGGGCTGCTCAAGATTGTGGATGCTCTGTAATGGTGTGGTGTGTGTGCAGTTGGAGTGATATGGGACCCCTAATATGCCTAGATACGACTGACAGGTGACATGTATGTAAGCATCCTGTCTGATAACCTACAGCCATTCACGTCCATTGTGCATTCTGAGCAATTCCAGCAGGAAAATGCGACATCTCACGCGTCCAGAATTGCTGCAGAGATGCTCCAGGAACACTCTTCTGAGTTTAAACATTTCTGCTGACCATTAACTCCCCAGACATGAACATTATTGAGCCTATCTGGGATGCCCTGCAATGTGCTGTTCAGAAGAGATCTCCACCCCCTTGCTCTCTTATTGATTTATGGACAGCCCAGCAGGATTCATGGTGTCAGTTCCCTCCAGCACTACTTCAGACATTAGTCGAGTCCGTGGCAAGTCGTGTTGCGGCATTTGTGTGTGTTTGCGAGGGCCTTACATGATGTGACTTCTGAAATTTTCCCGGCGTATTTCTTCTTCTAATAATTTCCGGGTATGCAGCCGGATCCCGTCGACATTCGGCAGAATGTCGACGGGATCCGGCTGCATACCCGGAAATTATTAGAAGCCTTACATGATATTAGGCAGGTGTACCAGTTTCTTTGGTTCTTCAATATACTTCACAACTGTTAAAAAAAATGTTTCCTAATTCTCAGATTGCTAAAAAATACAGTTGTGGAAGAACTAAAACTACTGTAGTTACAAATTCTTTGGCTTCTGGAACACCGACTGATGTAGTAGAATAATTGAAAGAAAACCCCTTTTCTCGTGCAACTGATGGTAGCACAGTTGTTAAAGATGTGAAACTATATCCAGTTGTTGTTACTTACCTAGGCGTTAAACAGGGAAAGATGTGCACCACAATACTATTCTTACTGGAATCAACTTTAAATACTGGCAAAGGAATTTTTAATCCTTTGAGTGGCGGACTGCTAAGAAAAGGAATTCCGTGGAAAAATTGCATTTCATTTGCGTGTGATAATAAAAATACAATGGTGGGACATATAAAAGAAGATACTACTTTCCTGAAGAAAGTTCAATCACACATAAAAATACAATCTTGTTCCTGCCACCTGCTTCATTTATCTGCACAAAAAGGTGTGAAGAGCCTGCAATATTTTGATGCTGAAGAATTTGTAATGGACACTTTCTACTTTCTTCAAAAAGAGTTCAAAAAGACAATCTACTTTTAAACTTTGTCAAAATATATGTGGCACTAGATCCCATAAAATACTAAAGTATGTTTGTAAAAGATGTCTCTCCATGCTCCAGTCAATAGAAAGAATAACTGAACAGTGGGAACCTCTTGTAAAGTTTTTCAGTGAGAAAGCTTCAAAAAATGTAAACAACTCTCACTTATCTACAGTGCACCCCAGTCTAAATGGTCCAGCAACGAAGCTATCTCTTCTTGTCTTGCATACCCCTTCATTATTTACCAAAGCAAATGTATTCCTTTAGAAAGAAGAGCCAGTAATTCACAGACTTCATAGCATCCTAAATAACTTATTTACAGATTTAATTGTGGGATTTATAAATCGTTCTTTATTACCTATTTCCGGTAGTCTTCTGGAATAAAAAGAAAAATCACAAAGGGAATGAAGATATTGTCATTGGTGTAAACACTAGAAGCTATATTCATCATACCAAGCTTGAAAAATATGTTATTACAAAATTTTATGAAGATGTCAGAAGATTTTTCATCAACTCCTGTAGTTATGCCAAAGAAAAATCTCCACTACATGGTGACTTCTTTAAAAACTTGGAAGTTATAGATATTGGATCAGGGGAAAGAAAATCTTTGTTGTCAGTTGTAAAAATGAGCCATTTCCTGATGTTCTGAGTGAGTGTGGGGAAAAAAACCATTAGAATTGCAGTTTTCAAAATTCCAGCTTGATGACTTTGGAATGTTGGAAGAAGAGAGACCTGATACTGCTTGGTACAGAATACCTGCTACGTGTGATGCATTTGGCATTAAAAAGTATCCGTCACTGAGCAAGCTTGTGCTTGCATTACTGCTTATTCCTCATAGTAATGCTGCCTGTGAGAGAGTTTCTAGTATTGGTAGGAAAAACTACTGAATACATGAACCTTGAGTGCTTTGATCACCAGTGAAATGAACCATTTCTCTTCAGGAAGAGAATGCCACCAAAATAATTTTTCAAAGGACCAGATACAGGCTGCAAAGAGTTGAACAAGATTACCACTCAAGAGAAAATTATTGTGTCACTAGTGAATACTCTGTATTACACAAGTAGAGGTAGATCCAGGAAGAAGTGGCAGTGGATGGGAAACACTTGAAAATATTTTTGTGTAAAAACACTGAAAGCAGGCTTCTAATTTCATGATGTAAGTGGATTCAGTTTACATGTTTTACTTTCTTTTTAATTAATAATTTGAGAGATATATGTGTATTGATTTTGTAGTATTTGTAAGTTACAGAAATGTTTCTAAAGCACCTTATGTTTACTAAACTGATTTTATCTTTTTCCAGTATTAGCTTTTTACAATTCTCTAATTTCTGGCGAATCTTCTCTATTTAGGGCCAGGAAGTATTTGAAATATAGTGTTTAAAGGCCTAAAATACAATTCTAATTTTTAAAATTTTACAACTAAATCGCTCCAAGCGAATACTGGAATTGTTCCTTTGAAAGGGCATGTCCGACTTCTTCCCCCTTCCTTGATGAAGCTTTGGCTCAGTCTCTAAATGGCCTCAATGTTGATGGGATGTTAAACTCTAAGCACTACCCCCACCCCCCTCCCAGTCTACATTTTCCAGGGGAGAACCCGCAAACCTGCTTCCATATTTGCCACGTGATTAGTGATTACTACTTCTCGAGGGTGGTAGTTATGCATGTGGCTTACAGTTCATTTTCTTATCGATATAAACGCCTAAGAATTTAGAATATTTTGTTTCATTTATTAGTTTACTGCCATATGGTATTCCTGATTGTCTAAACAAGCCTTGTGCAGTACAGAACTAGCAGTATCATGTTTTATCTCAATTCTGTGACATCATTTCTAGATAACCATCTATGAATTTTCAGAAAAATGTTATTTACTTTTTTAAGTGCCAAAGTTTCTCCATTATAATTGATTCTAATACTTACATTGTCCGAAAAACACCTGTTTATGATTCTTGGATGTGTGATGGCTGACCATTTATTTATAATAAGAACAAGAATGAACCCAGTATCCATCTCTGTGATATACCTGTAGTGATTGTTAACCATTCTGAAGATGTTGTTTCATTGTATGCACTCCCTGTATTTCTTAAAGTGACACTCTGCAACCTCTTAGTTTGACAGAATGATAACCAATTACCAGTAAGGTCTTCAATAGTACTATATTTGAGCTTCTTTTGTAGAACACTATGAGCCGCTGTATCAAATGCTTTTGACAAGTCACAGAAAATCCCAGTTGACTGTACTAGGACATTTAAATTTTATATAATCTAATTTGTGACTTACAAATGGCATTTTCTGTGGATGGACCTTTTCAAAATCTAAAGCGAGATTGATTAAATATCTAATTTCTTAGGAAGGCTTATGCTGAAAGTTTATATGTAACACTCTTTTCATTGTGCCTGTCTGCAACTCAATGTTTCGTCTTGACAGTATGTAGCAGTTTATCCTTTTCTGATATACTTGATACTCCAACCTGGACTTCTCATTGTTTTATTTTTGAGATAAGTGTGTTATTTTACTCCTTTAATTATTTTTTTCTGCTACCTTTGAGAAGAGAAATTGCCAGTGACACTTACTGATAATCATTACCATCTGTCTTATTACCTGGCTAGTTAAGAGGTCTGACAAGAGTTTATTTCAGTCTGTCTGAAAATATCCAGTTGACTGTCATATACTGCATATGTGGATGAATACACTGCATATGTGTAAATAGCAGAACTTAGTAATTTGCTTAAGATATTTTCAATCCCTTTAGAGTATTGCCTGTAAAAGCAATTCCGTAATTTATTTTGCAGAGGATGGAGTAATTGTGGTTTTGCTGTATGTATTTGACAATGACATTGTGTTTTGTATATATTCTTTTGCTTTATCTATTGAACTATCAACAGCAGTCTTCTGAGCTTCTTCAAAGAAGTGCTTATTAAAAGTGTTGGACTCCCTAACTACTGTTAGTTTTTGGTTGCTTTGTTTAATAACCAAGTCATCATATTCTGTAACTGATTTTCCAGTTTCTCTTTTAACTCTTGCAATATAGAGTTAATATTATTACCTGAATTACTAATCTCATCAAAGAAAATTCAGTTGAGGAAACAAATTTGTGACAGAATTACTAGCCATTACTTCCCATTAAGACAGATAATTATAAAATAAAAAGGAACACCTACCTAGGTTTCAGAATGATAGGTCCTTCCTCATGAAGGAGAGAGGGATAAGCTGGGGAGGGGTAAAAAGGAAAGCCAAGTCACTTAGCCCCCACGATGAGAGGGACCCACCCATCTGAAGTGTGGATGGGATTTGCCAAAGATGAAATTATTTTCAAACTTTATGCAGAGGATTATTTTGAATTTTTTGGTCATGCCCCTTAAGAAAACACAATATTTCTTATAATATGAATTTCGTTGTACTTTTCTGTTTGTCCTAATCGTCTTATGTATTTTCCTTTTACTTGCTCATTATATTTCAATTGCTTGGCAATTCAAGGCTTTCTTGAAGTCATATTGTCATGTTTATGATTTTCTTGGAAAAGCAGCTGTTACATTGATAGAAATCCATCTGTACATGTATTAAATTCAGGTAAAGCCATCTGTCACATTCTACCTATCATTCCTGTAAGGCTGCCTTGCAGTTTCTTGTTGTCTTTTCACAAATCACACCAACTGTTTGTCAAGAAACTATTGTGTGTTGTGTGTCATCTGCCACTGAGTAGTGATTATAGCCCTTGACTGGCAATGTGTGGATCACCAGGTCAATTTTCACTTACTGTAATTAAGTACAATTTAAAATTTGTAATTGCTGGTGGCTTCTAGGACATGTTTATGTAATATTGGAATGTATTAAAACATTCCAGTTACACTGGAATCTCTATTTTATGTTTTTGTGCAGTCCAGACTTAAAATGCAAGGAAAATGTTAAACCCCCAAAATACGAGAACATATGTAATTGGCATGTATGATTAAAAAATCTTAATCCTCTCCAATACATTATATAAAATCTGTGTGATTGGAGGAAATTAAACGTACAATACAATGTTTGTACAATAATTTTTGGTAATGAATTCGTCAGTTCTTTAAAAAACCATAGAAGTGTAACAGCATGTAAAAATTCATAAAAAAAATTGGAATCTGTATCAGGGTACAAGGTAATCGAGCTACTTTCTGACACGTTATGACCACAAATTATAATCAAAACATGCTTTTTTGAGAGATCTTTCCTTTGTGCTCACCCAGGACAAAGCAAAAGTTGATGAGCATGGAGAATTAAACTGAGAACTGTGAAGTACGGTGAGAGCTGTCAAAATCTAACATGTGGGTGGGGGTGGGGGTGTATTCCTTCTCTTGAGAGAAGGAACTGGCTCAGTGAATTTCTGTACGCTGCGTAAAATATACATTTAAATGGAAGCTCAGGAACTACAGTTTCACTTCATGCCTTCTATGATTGCTGCCAGTCTTAACGATCTACAGTTTGTGCTGCGAAGTATATATATATGAGTCGCGTATGTAGTTGTTGCAACTGTGTCATGACAAATTTGAACACTAAATTCTTTAAAATGTGCTATTTCAAAACCGTTGTTCTATTCCCATTCTATTTCTCTGCAATAGCTTATGATCTGCACAAAAAGTATATTTTCAGTACTTCACAAAATGCTTTCACCCCTACCTCCACTCCCGTCATTGAGGGGCCACTCCTCTTCTCCACATTTCCAGCAAGTGAGTTCGAGCTCATTTTATGTGTGTTTGGAGTCGTTAACTGGAAATGGCCTTGATTCTGACAGCATATTCTTCAAGACCCATTGTTTGAATACAGAATGTTGACAGTTGGTATTGCTCAGGCTGGAACACTTCACGTTGACTGTTGTTTTTCCATTGCTGCCGCAACCTAGCAGTAGTAGTATCATAATTGTGCGGTGAGGCTAAACACCGCAAGTTGGGCTGGCAATGTCACTCATGGATTATGTCAGCATTTCTGTCTAACATCTCTCCTCCCTGCAATGGTCTAAAATATTCCCTTAATTCCATCACCACCCTCAGCATGAACCGTCTGTCTTTTGTACCACTTATAAGTCATTTGGTCACATCAAATGTCAATTGGAAGAAACCGGGATGCAGTCAGGTGAGACATCAAGTAATAATGTAGAAATGAGCTAAACCTTACTTGGAAGAAATGTAAACCTGGGGAATTTTTAGCATTGATCTTGTGGGTTTTTCTCCAGGGCTATGAATTGATGATGTAGAATCACGAAAAATGTAAAATCAAAGAACATAAAATCGAAGTTCCACTGTATGTATAAATAGGAGCAGCACAACATGCGCAGACATGCAGGGCAACTCAATTTATATTTTGTGTGCTTATACACATGGCTACAGTGTTAAGCGTTACATCTTGTTGACAAAACTGGTGGTGTACCTAGCATTTGTTTTTGGTTGCTACATGACATAGTTTGGTGGAGAAGTTGGGTAACACAAACATTGACACCATTGCCGATCCAATTAAAGATAGCCATTATTTGAATGTCTATGTATCTAAATAATTATTAGAATAATTAAATCATTCACAAAAAAAATTATTTGCAAATAAACTTTTTTGGTTGAAGTGATTATTCCATCTTGCAAATACAGATAATTATTTGTTATTTGTTATTTATTATTAGTAAGAGGTGGGCTTACTGGTAGTTGGGAGCTCCAACGTCAGGCGAGTAATGAGGCCCCTTAGGGATATGGCAGCAAGAGAGGGGAAGAAAACCAATGTGCACTCCGTGTGCATACCGGGGGGAGTCATTCCAGATGTGGAAAGGGTCCTTCCGGATGCCATGAAGGGTACAGGGTGCACCCATCTGCAGGTGGTCGCTCATGTCGGCACCAATGATGTGTGTCGCTATGGATCGGAGGAAATCCTTTCTGGCTTCCGGCGGCTATCTGATTTGGTGAAGACTGCCAGTCTCGCTAGCAGGATGAAAGCAGAGCTCACCATCTGCAGCATTGTCGACAGGACTGACTGCGGACCTTTGGTACAGAGCCAAGTGGAGGGTCTGAATCAGAGGCTGAGATGGTTCTGCGACCGTGTGGGCTGCAGATTCCTCAACTTGCGCCATAGGGTGGTGGGGTTTCGGGTTCCGCTGGATAGGTCAGGAGTCCACTACACGCAACAAGCGGCTACACGGGTAGCAGGGGTTGTGTGGCGTGGGCTGGGTGGTATTTTAGGTTAGATGGCCTTGGGCAAGTACAGACAGGACAACAGCCTCAACGGGTGCGGGGCAAAGTCAGGACATGCGGGGACCAAGCAGCAATCGGTATTGTAATTGTAAACTGTTGAAGCTGCGTTGGTAAAGTACCTGAACTTCAAGCGCTGATAGAAAGCACCGAAGCTGAAATCGTTATAGGTACAGAAAGCTGGCTGAAGCCAGAGATAAATTCTGCTGAAACTTTTACAAAGGCACAGACGGTGTTTAGAAAGGATAGATTGCATGCAACCGGTGGTGGAGTGTTCGTCGCTGTTAGTGGTAGTTTATCCTGTAGTGAAGTAGAAGTGGATAGTTCCTGTGAATTATTATGGGTGGAGGTTACACTCAACAACCGAGCTAGGTTAATAATTGGCTCCTTTTACCGACCTCCCGACTCAGCAGCATTAGTGGCAGAACAACTGAGAGAAAATTGGGATTACATTTCATATAAATTTTCTCAGCATGTTATAGTCTTAGGTGGAGATTTCAATTTACCAGATATAGGCTGGGACACTCAGATGTTTAGGACGGGTGGTAGGGACAGAGCATCGAGTGACATTATACTGAGTGCACTATCCGAAAATTACCTCGAGCAATTAAACAGAGAACCGACTCATGGAGATAACATCTTGGACCTACTGATAACAAACAGACCTGAACTTTTCGACTCTGTATGTGCAGAACAGGGAATCAGTGATCATAAGGCCGTTGCAGCATCCCTGAATATGAAAGTTAATAGGAATATAAAATAAGGGAGGAAGGTTTATCTGTTTAGCAAGAGTAATAGAAGGCAGATTTCAGACTACCTAACAGATCAAAACGAAAATTTCTGTTCCGACACTGACAATGTTGAGTGTTTGTGGAAAAAGTTCAAGGCAATCGTAAAATGCGTTTTAGACAGGTACGTGCCGAGTAAAACTGTGAGGGACGGGAAAAACCCACCGTGGTACAACAACAAAGTTAGGAGACTACTGCGAAAGCAAAGAGAGCTTCACTGCAAGTTTAAACGCAGCCAAAACCTCTCAGACAAACAGAAGCTAAACGATGTCAAAGTTAGCGTAAGGAGGGCTATGCGTGAAGCGTTCAGTGAATTCGAAAGTAAAATTCTATGTACCGACTTGACAGAAAATCCTAGGAAGGTTCTGGTCTTACGTTAAATCAGTAAGTGGCTCGAAATAGCATATCCAGGCACTCCGGGATGATGAAGGCATTGAAACAGAGGATGACATGCGTAAAGCTGAAATACTAAACACCTTTTTCCAAGGCTGTTTCACAGAGGAGGACCGCACTGCAGTTCCTTCTCTAAATCCTCGCACAAATGAAAAAATGGCTGACATCGAAATAAGTGTCCAAGGAATAGAAAAGCAACTGGAATCACTCAACAGAGGAAAGTCCACTGGACCTGACGGGATACCAATTCGATTCTACACAGAGTACGCGAAAGAACTTGCCACCCTTCTAACAGCCGTGTACCGCAAGTCTCTAGAGGAACGGAAGGTTCCAAATGATTGGAAAAGAGCACAGGTAGTCCCAGTCTTCAAGAAGGGTCGTCGAGCAGATGCGCAAAACTATAGACCTATATCTCTGACGTCGATCTGTTGTAGAATTTTAGAACATGTTTTTTGCTCGAGTATCATGTCGTTTTTGGAAACCCAAAATCTGCTATGTAGGAATTGTTATATCCTAGCCAGTAATGCCAACCGAGCCCGCTGCCAAAAGGTTGGCAGCATCAAAGTCCGGACGCCGTCCGCATAAGCAGAGCCAGCGATACAGGAAATCGCCGCAAGTCTGCGCGCGCCACCGCTGGCTTCTGGCTTCTTAAGTGCTGGAGTCGCGAGCGCTAGGACAGTTCTGTATTCGCCACTCAGTTGTATACTCGCCACCGATTTGTGTACTTGCGAGTCAGTTGTGTGTTCATCGCAGCAGAGTTGTTGTTTGTCGTCAGCCGACGCTGACCTAGCCGCTCCGACTCGAACTAGACAGATTTCTGTAGACACGGAGTTCACTACTGTGATTCTGTATCTTCGTTAATAAAGATAAGTACCGACTTTTATTTAATCAGAGTGTTTGGGGTTTCATCTTTCTGTTGACTGTTCCAGCGGACCAGTCGGCCCGCTATTAAAAGTGTGGCGGTGACTTCGTAAGCCGATACTACAGCGAAGTGTTTGTCGCTATGAACGCCGCCACAAAAGGAATCAACATGGATTCCGGAAACAGCGATCGTGTGAGACCCAACTCGCTTTGTTTGTTCATGAGACCCAGAAAATATTAGATACAGGCTCCCAGGTAGATGCTATTTTTCTTGACTTCCGGAAGGCATTCGATACAGTTCCGCACTGTCGCCTGATAAACAAAGTAAGAGCCTACGGAATATCAGACCAGCTGTGTGGCTGGATTGAAGAGTTTTTAGCAAACAGAACACACATGTTGTTATCAATGGAGAGATGTCTACAGACGTTAAAGTAACCTCTGGCGTGCCACAGGGGAGTGTTATGGGACCATTGCTTTTCACAATATAGATAAATGACCTAGTAGATAGTGTCGGAAGTACCATGCGGCTTTTCGCGGATGATGCTGTAATATACAGAGAAGTTGCAGCATTAGAAAATAGTAGCGAAATGCAGGAAGATCTGCAGCTGATAGGCACTTGGTGCAGGGAGTGGCAACTGACCCTTAACATAGACAAATGTAATGTATTGCGAATACATAGAAAGAAGGATCCTTTATTGTATGATTATATGATAGCGGAACAAACACTGGTAGCAGTTACATCTGTAAAATATGTGGGAGTATGCGTGCGGAACGATTTGAAGTGGAATGATCATATAAAATTAATTGTTGGTAAGGCGGGTACCAGGTTGAGATTCATTGGCAGAGTCCTTAGAAAATGTAGTCCATCAACAAAGGAGGTGGCTTACAAAACACTTGTTCGACCTATACTTGAGTATTGCTCATCAGTGTGGGATCCGTACCAGATTGGGTTGACGGAGGAGATAGAGAAGATCCAAAGAAGAGCGGCGCGTTTCGTCACAGGGTTATTTGGTAACCGTGATAGCGTTACGGAGATGTTTAACAAACTCAAGTGGCAGGCTCTGCAAGAGAGGCGCTCTGCATCGCGGTGTAGCCTGCTCGCCAGGTTTCGAGAGGGTGCGTTCCTGGATGAGGTATCGAATATATTGCTTCCCCCTACTTATACCTCCCGAGGAGATCACGAATGTAAAATTAGATAGATTAGAGCGCGCACGGAGGCTTTCAGACAGTCGTTTTTCCCGCGAACCATACGCGACTGGAACAGGAAAGGGAGGTAATGACAGTGGCACGTAAAGTGCCCTCCGCCACACCCCGTTGGATGGCTTGCGGAGTATAAATGTAGATGTAGATGTAGAAGTAATGAATAACATAGAAAAGCACCACATTTTCTTCGTTTACTTCATGAAAAGAACTCTGTCATGGATGGCTTGTGTTCGTTCCTGTGCCTCGGCGCTTTGTCTGTAGGGTGAATAATTATTAATGTGTTGTACAGGAGTGTGTCTTCATGGCTTGGTAGGTAAGTTTCAGACAACAACGCTTAAGGTCTAGGGTTCGATCCCCTGTTGGTTGTAATGATAAAACTGCCAAGTTTCACTTTGTTTAGAAGTGGGCTGTAAAATTTGGTTGAAAGATTGAAGGAAGTCGTACATACCACCTTCAGTAAAACAATGACTAGTAAAGCCCAACAGTGTTTAAACCAGCCTATGAGTTGAGCACAGATTTACTTAACTTATGGTGAAACAAACATAACATAAAAATGTTTGATAGGCAAATGGGCTACATTTTAACATATCCCATTTGACTGGCCCTGCACTTCCCTCCCTCTCCTTACAAACTTTCTGGACCACTCTGCTTAACTACACAAATATAAGAATGCAACCAAAAGAGATTCTAATATGGATTCTCTCACGTTTGTGCTCCTACAAAGACAAAGTAAGGAAAGTGGTTGGTAATCAACATGCTTTAAATCTACTAAAGCAGCATTAATCAGAGTGTATTGCAAAACTGCACAAAAATATAATGCTTTTTGGAATGCTGCTGGATGTACAAAGCCATCCAAAACAATTGAAAGTATTGTAGAACGGACACTGAGTAATCTTTGCGTTAAGAGATGGAATAGTTTGTATGACAAATTTATTCAATCAGAGGTTAATCAATGCAGTTGCATAGAGCTTTGAGTTTTAAAAATGTTACTACAGATACTGAGTTTGAATACATAAAAAAGTTTATTAAATGTGCAGGGCCTATTACTGAAGTTTCGTGTACAATAAGATGACAAAAGTCGTGGGGCAGCGATACGGACATATACAGATCCCAGTAGTATCACACACACATAGTATATAGGGACAGTACACTGACGGAATTGTCATTTATACTCAGGTAATTCATGTGAAAAGGTTTCTGACGTGATTATGAACACATGACTGAAATTAACAGGCTTTGAATCTGAATTAGTTCAAAAATGGTCACATGACTCTAAGCACTATGTGACTTAACATCTGAGGTCATCAGTCCCCTAGACTTCGAACTGCTTAAACCTAACTACCCTAAGGACATCACACACATCCATGTCCGAGGCAAGATTCAAACCTGCGATCATAGCAGCAGCGCGGTTCCAAACTGAAGTGCCTAGAATTGCTCGGCCACAGCAGCCGGCTCTGGATTGGTAGTTGGAGCTAGACACATGGATCATTTCATTGCATTTCATAGCATAGAGCTGTCATTGCTAACAAATAAGCAACACTGCGTGAAATAACTGCAGAAAACAATGTGGGATGTATGACAAATGTATCCATTAGGACAGCACAGTGAAAATTGGCATTAATGGGATATGGTAGCAGTCAGCTGATGTGAGTGCCTTTGCTAACAGCACAAAATCACCTAAAGCGCTTCTCCTGAGCTTGTGATTGTATTGGTTGGTCTCTAAATGACTGTAAAACCATGGGCTGGTAAGATGAGTTCCAATTTCAGTTGGTAAAAGCTGGTGGTAGGATTCAAGTGTGGTGCAGATTCCACGAAACCATGGATTCAAGTTGTCAACAAGGCAATGTGAAAGCTGGTGGTGGTTCCATAATAGTGTGGGCTGTGTTTACATGGACTTTAGTGGTTCCTTTGGTCCATCAGCTACTTGGAAACTATTTGCAGCCATTCATGGACTTCATGTTCCCAAACAATGATGGAATTTTTATGGATGACAACGTGGCATCTCACCACGCCAGAATTGTTCACGATTGGTTTGAACAACATTCTGGACAATTTGAGCGAATGATTTGGCCACCAAGACACTCAACCTGAATCCCATTGAACATTTGTGGAACATAATCAAGAGGTCAGTTCATGCACAAAATCCTGAACTGCAGAAAACAATGTGGCAGCGTGGCTCAGTATTTCTGCAGGGAATTCCAATGACTTGCTGAGTCCATGCCACATCAACTTGCAGCACTACCCTAGACAAAATAGGTCCGACCTGATATTAGGAGATATCCAATGACGTTTGTCACCTCAGTGTATACTAGAAGAAAAAAGAATATTTGTTACGAACTTTTAGTTCCATGCTTGATGTGTCTACATAAAAGGATACAAGAACTAGAGGATAGCTCCCTTATGTTTTACAGCATACTGGCAACGTCCTACTGAGAAAGTGTCAAGAGGTGGTTTGAAGACTTATTTTGCCTTCCTGCGCCAACAAACGAACATGCAACTATTGCTGCGCTGTCTTATCCATGCTTTATAAACAAATAGTTCACCTGTGTTGGTAACTATGACCAAGGGAGGCTTACAGTGAACTACATATGTATAACAGCCAAAGAAATGCCGAAGAAATCGAGTGATGGGTTTGAAGTGAAATACTGAGAGAAAGAGCAAATTTATTTTTCAGTTTTGAATCGAATTAGGGATGTGAATCTGACAGGAACTTGAAGTTATTTGCCAAAAACTAGAGTGAAATTGATGATTTCTCAGTTTTTTTTTTTTGCATAAGGAGATGGTGATTTCACAGTCTTATATCATTATACTGAAATCAGGAGATGTAACATACCATTATCCTCTTTGGCAAGCAAAGACGTATTTAGAATGACTAAAATTCTTCCACATGCAAGTACGCTTTCTAATGAGGTGTTTGAATGACGAATGAAAACTAATTTTAAAGCAATGAAAACTACATTTGTTCTATAAATGACAAAAGAGTTAGATTAATAAATGCTTTCGGATTGCAAATAATCTGTTGTTTGCGATTTTTTTCATGTAGATGAATAATTTTTCAATTAAATATTTTTATTTGTTAGTCATGAAAAGTGAATAATAATTTTACCTCTGTTCCTTATATGTCATTCAAGTAAATTTTCCAACTTTGAATCCAATAAAGGTACCCAGTTCATTATGAACAGTACATTCCTCCTTGGTTCAAATGGCAAGATAGGGTGACACACACACACACACACACACACACACACACACACACACACACACACACACACACACACACACACACACAATATCTTCCGTTTATTACCAAATTGACTATTCGTTAATGCTTCAGAGGTCTCCTATCAACCAAACTCTTCTTTTGATGAAGTTATGTTGTGATTTTTCGTCCCCAGTTTGATTCAGTATCTCGTCATTTGTTGTGTAATTTATTCTGCTAGTCTTCATCATTCTTCTATAGCACTACATTTCAAAAGCTGCTACTCCCTTCTTGTCTGTATTATTGATAATTCAGAATGCACTTCTGTATAAAACTTCTGTGGTAACTAATAGTTTTAGAGAAGACTTCTCAACACTTAAGTTAGTATTAGATTTTAACATTTTATCTTTTCGTAAAAAGCCTTTTTAGCAATTGCATGTCTACATTCTATAATTTCTTTATCTCTACTATTGTCAGTTATTTTGCCCTCCAAATAACAGAACTAATCTATTGCTCTTAGTATCTCACTTCCTAATCTAATTCCCTCAACATCACCTGATATAATTTGACTGCATTGCACTACTGAAGTTTACTTTTGTAGTTGCTCATATTACAGTCTGTTCTCAAAACACTATCTATTCTGTTCATTTGATCTTGCAATTTCTTTGCCATCCCTGCAGAAGTGCAATGTCATTGGCATAATTCCATTTCCAAATTTCTCTTTGGTTACTTTACTGCTTGCTTAGTGCACAGATTGAATAACATGGGGGATAGGCCATAGAATATTTTGTGACTTATTTTTCTATCAGCGGGGATAGGAAAGGGCTGCTGAAACATTTCAATAGTCGATCTACAACTCTAGTATTTTGCTGGGTTTTCCAATTCTGTCAGTCGCTGTACACTATCAATGTTCTGACAATCCTAACATCTTCTAATTGATCGACTATATAGGTGTAAAATTCCAACTAGATATTTGCATGAGAGTGTCTCGCAAGAGACTCTGAACAATTTTTACAGTAAAATCTGAACATCAGTTGTCTTTTCAGTGATGATTTCTGTGAAGTCATGAAGGTCATGTGTGCCCCATTCCCTTCACTTGTGGTCTGACAGACTTCACCCACAAGACAGAAGGACCTATCTGTAGACATCAGCCAGCTGGAGTGGCCGGTTGCTTCAGTTTGGAACCGCGCGACCGCTACGGTCTCAGGTTCGAATCCTGCCTCGGGCATGGATATGTGTGATGTCCTTAGGTTAATTAGGTTTGAGTAGTTCTAAGTTCTAGGGGACTGATGACCTTATCTGTTAAATCCCATAGTGCTCAGAGCCAATTTTTTTTTATTTTTGTGGCCCTCATCATTGACAAACACAAAATCAGTACAACTGCGATCTGCACAAAAATAAGAAGCCTCCCAAAAGTGGAATGGTTTCTGCTATTACTTACCTTGACCCCCAGGCATCTTTCATCAGCCGATGGAGATCGAGGACATGGAACATCTTATTCTACAAATGTCACCTCAGCCACAATCCTATCTCACTCACTTCTCAATTCTTGTGTCCTTGAACTATTAGAACTGCAGTTTGGCTGCTGCAAAAGTTATGGGTGACCTTTCTCCCTCTGTATTTTATCCCTTTTAGGGAGTGTTGTCTGCTCCACATGCCTTCTGACTTGAATGTCGCAGTGGACTGTCAAATTATTCTTGAAGTTCCCATCTTCAATCTTGTCTTCTTCTACTTGAATGTTCCTTCCCATAATGCTGTTTTCAAGTCAGAAAGTTCACCAGGTGGGATAATTTTGTCATGGCTGATTCTCCCAAGGATCTCAGTACTTCAGGGGTTGTCACCTACTCCAACAACCTTTTTTCCACTTGGGTCTTTTAGTGCTCTGTCAAATTCTTCTCGCAGTATCATATCTCCTGCCTCAGCTTCATCCACTTCCTCATCGCTTTCTATAATATTGCCTTGATGTTCATTCTTCTTGTGTACCCCATTTATATATTCCTCCCACCCTCCCCTTCTTCTCTTAACACTGGCTTGCCACCTGAGCTGTTGATAGTCATCCAGCCGCTTTTCCTTTTTCCAATAGTCCCCTAATCATGCATATTTCTACAACCTTCATTTGTCCTCTAGCCATTCCTGCTGAGCTGCTTTGCAATTTCTGTCGGTCTCATTAAT
Source organism: Schistocerca cancellata (assembly GCF_023864275.1). Taxonomy (NCBI): domain Eukaryota; kingdom Metazoa; phylum Arthropoda; class Insecta; order Orthoptera; family Acrididae; genus Schistocerca; species Schistocerca cancellata. The sequence continues at coordinate 910,626,266 of NC_064626.1, read as the reverse complement.
AAGACATCAGCTTTCCATTTTGTCTGCTTCATTACCTTCTCTCATCGCTTGCATTAAATACCTCCTGTGTTATCCAAGGATTTCGACTGTTTATTATCTTCTTGCCTGTGTAATCCTGTACAGCCTTCACTATTTCATCTCTTGAACCTGGCTATTTGTCTTCTGTTGTATTCCTTCTTCCTGTTTCAGTCCAGTGTTGCCTAATGCTCCTTCTTGAAACTCTAAACAACTTCTAACTCTTTCAGTCTGTGCAAATCCCTTCTCATTAATTTCCTATCTTTTCAAATTTCTCCAGTTTTAATCTACAGTTCTTTCAGTTTATCCAGATGCCATCTCGTTAATTTTCTATATTTTGCAATTTCTCCGGTTTCAGTCTGCAGTTCATAACCAATAAATTACGGTCTGAGTCCACTAGTGCAACTTGCAATTTAAAATCTTGTTGAAAATTCTCTTGTTTTACCATTATGTAATCAATCTGAAACCTTCCAGTGCTCCCAGTTCTCTTCCACACATGGAATCCTCCTTCATGATTCTTAAACCCAGTGCCAGCAATGGTTAAATTACACTCTGTTTCACTATCTGAATAATTGCTTTTATCTCATCATACAGTCTTTCAATCTTTTCATCATCTGTGGAACTAGTTGGTATATATACTACTGTGCTGAGTTTTGCTTCCTGTCTGTCTTGGCACTATAATGATACGTTCAGTGTTCATAGTAGCTTGCCTGCATTGCTATTTTCATATTCATTATTCAGCCTGCTCCTATCCGTTACATTGATAACACTGATTGGAGGTCTTGTTCATCCCCTCACTGTAATATACTAATTCTCACAATGTATAGTTTCGGCCTATCCTTTTCTCTTTCTAAATTCTCTAACGTAGCTACCAGATTAAAAGACGTAATATTTTACTCTCTGACACAAAGAATGCCAGTTTTGTTTTTCCTGAAGACATCATTTCGTGCAGACTTGGGTTAGAGATCCGAAATGGAGAACTATTTAACTTCTGGAATATTTTACTTCTTAGGATGTCATCATTAATGCATACATATCTAACAATTGTCGCGAAAAACAAACTGAAGATTTTCATAATTTTACATCTTGTACCTATTGTTAAGTCTTCTGTACTGCACCCTTATATTCCTTGTCTGTTTGCTGATAGCAAATATGTCAGCAGAATTACTTTTGTGAACAATCAGATCTGCAAATTATGACATTACAAATACTGATGCAGGTAAATTATAATAAACGAGACAAATTCAGTGATACGGCTATTTCACAGACCTGAAAACAAATTAGGAAATATAAATTCAGTTCAAGTTGACATTTTCTTTTATTGTGATGGGTTGGATGATACATCAATTGGACATTTCTGCCTTTTCAACAGTGGAATCCTATGCAAAGAAGGGAGTAGAAGCTTTTGAAATGTAGTGCTACAGAAGAATGATGAAGAGTAGCCAGAGGGATTTGAATAAAATAGAGTATTATCAACATCTATGTGTATCAGATTTATTGTTATAGTGTCATAAAAAACTTGGCAATGCTGACAGCTTGAAGGGTGGGGGTGATTGGGGGATGAGGGGTGGGTGTTAGGTTGGGTGCTTGGGTGGTATGATGTACCTCAACATTGTGAAAACTGTGAGCAATACAACATAGGACTAGTCGTTATGGAAAAAGTGAAACATGAATGGGAATTTTCTTTTACAGCTGCCATCTAAACATTATTAAAAAAATTATTATTTAAAAAAAAAAAAAACATTAATGCTTATGAGAATGCTGTCTGACATATATTGGAGGAACATTACCTTTTTCCTCAAATTAATTTTTTTGTTATTGGGAAATACAATCCACAAGTGTGATTTAGGTAGCACCGAGTAAATAATTCGTATTTTTCATTCATTTTTGCTTTATGATTTTTATGTATATTGAAAAAAATTATTGATCTATTATGATGTAGATTGCAATATTTCTACAACAATTATGTAGTAAATTATTCTAAATGAAAGAAAATATAAAGTCGTGATACCAAAGACTGATGTAACATTGCAGTATATACCAGTTGTTATACAGCAAATGGCTGTTAAATGCACAAACAAATAAATTATTTTGTGGTCTCATTTTCATTCTTTCAGAGATTGGAATAATATGTTACAATACAACAAACTTCGAAGTCAATAATTAAGTGGATTAGATTTCTATTACAATTTTTTTGGAATCTTGGGTTGCTTTTACATTCAGCCTTTGGTGTGGGTATAATTCCTGATATACCCTGTTTGTCAATATACTATCTTTGCAGCAAGCTGTCATATCCTTGCAAGAATTTTGTTCATAACTGATATTACAAATAGTCGTGCATAATTATTGTGGAAGGTTTTGTTGTACCAACAACATAAGAAACACACCATCACTCTTAGAACAAATGAATTGGCATCTCACAAGTACAAAATGGAACAAATGAATTCAATGCTCGTGTTGCTACATGCCAAGTAAAAACAGTTATTGACAAAATAAGTCATGTGCAAAGCCAGTGGTGAATGAGAGCCAGTGCCAGTCACATTCACCACATATATAGGCACGCAGGGCTGTTGAATATGCCTGTGCAGACATTGTGCGCTGTCGCTCGGCCGCCACGTAGCCTCCTAGAGGCCACTGATGGTGACAATGGCCAGTGATTGATGCCTAGGTGGTAGTTTGGCAGTTGTGACATCCCTTTGTCCGTGGGAGAGGTATGAGGTGCGACTCTGTGTGTTGACCCATGCCTGTCCAGGTGTTCTGGCAGTTCTGTGAACCAGGCCAATGTCATCACGGGTGTTGGACGGCCCCTCCAGCATGACTAACTCCCAGTTGGCACGGACAGGACCATATGTCTGGAAGGTACCTGCCAGGCAGCGCTGTTGGCATCTCTGTGTCTCCTTCACAGACAGTACATGTTGGATCCCAGCACAGGCACAGAAGGGAAGAGGTGTAAGCTGAGGTCAAGGTCTTGGTCTGCCTGATCATCGCTGATATCCAGCCTGTCTCGGGGAGCCTATAAACAGTGGAAAATGAGAGCAGGGCCATGGGTGATGCACTGAGTGAAGGCAGGAACAGCTGAGGAGCAGAGGGTGTGACACACTTGTGGCGTAGGTCGACGGCAGCGTCGTGACGAGCCATTGCCAGAGGTTCCAGAGGAAGGGGAAACCAGGCACAGCTCATTTTGATCACTGTCCAATCTCCTGTGTCCAAAGTGAACACTTGCTGTGCTGTTGCTAATGACCATGAGAATCCCCCTGTCCTGGTGTGTGAACACCTTTTCCCACATGCGAGTGTCCGGCCAGAAGTGGAGAGACGGCACTGCAGACAGGCCCCCAGTCAATGAAAGCATGAGATGGTGGGCTGGTGACAAAGTATGAATGCTGCTAGACCCTTCTCCCTTATACCTGTAGGAACTAAAAAAAAAAAAAATAAATAAAAAAATCTGGGTGCATGACCCTTTCAGCCTCACAATTTGATAAGGGGTGAAAAGGTTTTGACAGCCAATGGTGAATGCCATTACCACCGGAATGTGCTAAAAACTTTGCAATGAAAGTGTTGTTCATTGTCCAACACCAGCATGAGAGGAAGACCTTCTGTAGCGAAAATCCTGCCGATGCAGTGACTGTTCCTAGAATGAGATTTTCACTCTGCAGCACAGTGTGCACTGATATGAAACTTCCTGGCAGGTTAAATCTGTGCTGGACTGAGACTTGAACTCGGGACCTTTGCCTTTCATGGGCAAGTGCTCTACCATCTGAGTTACCCAAGCACAACTCACGACCCATCCTCACAGCTTCAATTCTGCCAGTACCTCTTCTCCTACCTTCCAAACTTCACAGAAGCTAGTCTGTGAACATTGCAGATCTGGCGGTGCTGGAAGGTAGGAGACGAGGTACTGGCAGAATTGAAGCTGTGAGGACAGGTCGTGAGTTGTGCTTGGGTAGTTCAGATGGTAGAGCACTTGCCCGCAAAAGGCAAAGGTCCCGAATTCGACTCTCAGTCCTGCACACAGTTTTAATCTTCCAGGAAGTTTTACAGTGACTGTCGTCGCTGCTCTCATGGAACAACAGTTGACCACGTAAGGTAAGATGGGGTTCACATTGATGACAATCAGCCAAGAATGGTCCTTCAAAGTTGACCTGAAACCATTCCCATGGGTAGGATGGAGTTGGCCAGGAAGAAAACGGCTGTGAACTGCTCTGAGAACAGTTATGAACAAGAAGCTCGAACTGTTGGTCTATGCCTGGCCAGTACACGTGGTGCCGGGTGAGCAGTTTGGTATGAGAGGTGCCCCAGTGACTCTCGTGTAGGAGCCTTAGTATTATGGGGCCCAAAGGTTCCAGTGCAATCACCCACAGAGGCTGCTGTTTTGTAATAAGGAGGATAATGCTGTCTGTGAGAATGAGCCAATGGTGAAGGTGAAAATAGTGGTGCAACAGGCTGGAGTCCCAACTGGGAATGTGGTTGGGCCAGCCCTGTTAGATGTACTGCTGCACCTGTTGCAAAATGTTATCTTTCATCATTGCTGCTGCCACATGGGAAATTGCGATAAGAAAAGTGTCCACCATGTGCTGAGCCTGTTCATCCAAGTGAAAGCAAAAAATCTTTTCTTTGTAAATTCCATGTCAGATCCCATAGGAAGATAGGAAAGGGTGACGACATTGGTGTATTCTGTGGTATTATGGAAAAGAACTTCATAATGATACCTGCTGAGAAAGTGCACCCAGTGCTGCAGGTGGTGGACAGTCCTCTCAGGGAGAGAGTAATGCCTTATGTTCTGTGGTGAGGTGAAACTTTGTTGCAGAGAGGAAAACAGTGAACTTCTTCTATACTGAGATGACCAAAGATGAAAGCACTCAGATGTCCCAAGCCTTCTGCATCCTTATGTGCCAGGACAGGCACCATCAGGCCCCAAGGTGTCTCTTGCCATCACCAACTCTTGAACTGGTTGAAATGTAATCAGTGAAGAGGCTGTTATGAGGATTTGCTTCAGAATCCTGAAATCTTGCTCACATGCTTCCGACCAGACAAAAGGGATGCCCTTCTTCTGTAGACTGTTTAGCGATTGCATAATCAATGCCACACCCGACATAAATTTGCCATAATATGTGATCATCACCAAGAAAGACTGGAGTTCATATGATTTCCAGGGTTAGGAAGCTTGATGATTGCTTTGATCATCTTCTGTGTGGACTGAATACAGTCATGGCAGGTCACTAGCCCCAGGTATTCCACTGACAGTTGAAAGAAGACTGACTACTTTATGTTGCATTTGAGATCTGCAGACTGGAGTGCATGTAACAACCACCACAAGTTTGCTAAGTGTTCTGCCATTGTAGATGCATCACCACAATTTTGTCAAGGTAATTTATGCAGCTGGGGACATGCTGCAGCAGTTGTTCAGGGAATCTTTTAAAAAATGGCTGGGGGTGCTGGCCACCCCAAAAATGAAACATTTGAACCTATAGAAGCCATGCGACATGTTGATTACAAGAACTTCAGTGAGAACTAGTTTTGAAATAGGCTGTCCTCCCACTGGCGCCGAAAAAAATTCTATAAGGTTAAAGAATGACATTTGTCTTTATCTCTGACTGAGATTTAACTTTAAAGTTAAAGTTTCCACACAAGCACAGTTTGTCTAATGGCTTTTTTATGACAACTAAGAGCATTGCCCACTCACTTGGAGACATAAGTTCAATGACGTCAACTTGTTGAGTTCAATTTTGACAGCTCCTACAATGCATGGAAGAAGCAGTGATGTGCGGATGCCTTTAAAGTGATGTGAACCACAAGGTTCCTTGCCTTGCCAACACTCACAGAAAATTAGGCCATCCAGTTCCTGAAATGGTATTTGTTCCGAGATCAGTTGGATGGCATTCTTGATCACAAATCCAAAGGCTGAGAAAGCATTGAGGCTGAAAAAGTTCTCTGTATCTGTGTTGTGGACCACTAGAAAGCTGTGGTGGCATAAGACATGTTTGTATGTCACTACGATTGTGATTTTTGTCATTGAAGTGGAATTTTTTGCTTGGTATATGCAACCAAGTGGTGTGCTTTGGATAGGTTTGAAAGTTTAACAGGGATGCCAAGATGTTACGATGTCGTAACTGAGACTTGTTTGTCACACAAAATGAGCATAATGAACAGTTTCTGAGGGGCACTCCTGGGTGTTGAAAAAACAGACTGACACCTTATGCCCTTCCTTCTGGCATGCCTTGCACTGTGTCCACCTATCAGGGACACTAATTTGTTTTTGCAAACATTCTGGGCACAACAGAAATATGTGCTGGTTGGGGGAGGGGGGAATGATTGCTTTCCTTGTTTTCAAGACTGGGCCAAAGGGCAGCAGGGTTTGCTCTCCGCAGTTGCATATCCCACTTTCGCTATGTCTTCTGGGTCTGATGTGATGGCCACTGCCTCACCCCAAAATCGAAGTGCTGCCCTGGCCCCAGGGAACTTCGGAGGACTGAGCTAATTTTAAAACACCCCACAAAGAAGGATCTTCAAATTACAGAGCTTTCTGATGCATTTGCTTATCTTAGCCCCCCACCCTCAAATAATTGCGTCCCATTATAATCACTTTGGCATACAATTCTTTATGTACATGAGTCTCAAAACGTCATTTCATACTGAGGCCCTGCAGTTCAGCTGCCCATGCACACTAGGATTGGTTGGGCTGTTTACGACACTGATAAAACTCTACATGGGGCGCAATAACATGAAAGTAGGTAGACAGCAAAACACACATTTCATCGAACGACAGATGTGCTGGTTCAGAGAGAGGGGTCAGTTTGCACAAAAGCTAGAACATATTAAACGAGACCCACGACAGGTAAAGAGCTTTGATCATGCCACAATCCATTACCTGAAACATCGTAAAATGCTATTGGAGGCATAGGCCTCCCACTCCTCCACCAACTCATCATATGGTGGGAACGGTGGTGGATTCGCAGTCAACTGCCGGGAGAACAGTGTGGACAACAGGGCCTCCTGTTGTTTCTGTTCCTGTAGCAGATGTTGGAGAAATTGATGGAGCATGACTTCCATCGAACAAATATATTGGCGGCTCGCAAGTACAAAATAGAATAAAAAGAGTACTCTGTTAATGGTGCCATATGTCAAAGAAAACAGCGAAGTAAGTCACGCCTGGGGCCAGAGCTGAAAGAGGGTGAGTGCTGGTCTGCACTTGCCTGTATTGGCACACTTAGCAGGGGCCACTGAATATGCCTGCACAGTAGTTGTGTGCTGTCTCTTGATCACCATGTCACCTCCCAGCGGCCACTGATAGAGACATCAGCCAATGCCCAATACCTAATTGGTAGTTTGATGGTTACCACAATTTTGTTCATTGCATTCTATAGATGATGAATAAATGTTCCATCCACCTCTGACTTCTTCAGTGTATGCCAACTGGCTTATATAATTTCAATGATTTCCTTTAAGTAGCATTTTGTTGTGTTGGTGTTCAAATTCCTGCAGATTTTCCATCATTGTCACACACTTTAATATTTTTAAATCTTTTAGTTGTGCTAGTGATTTTTGGTTTTGCCGTGTAAATAGCTTTATTAAAAATGATACTTCAGAATATTATACATACTATTAAACTTTTGCAGTTGTTTTCTTCATATGTGTAAGTATAATGGCTTATGGAGATCTAATGCTGTATTGTCTACAACATAGGTTTTAGATGAAAGTTTAAGTGTTCTGCCCATTGTTGAATTTTCATTTAATTTTTTTTAACTCCAAGGTTTCCCTATTGATGCATGCTTCCCCATGTCAGCTCATATCATTTACTGCTGTGTTGAACCTTCCAACTAATTATCAAAAATGTCACCAAGACAACATGTTTCTCCTGGTATACCAAGAAAGTATTTTTTTCTCATGTGTTTTGTTATTAATGTTTTACAGAAATATGTTGTACATTTTTCCCTAACATTCAGAATTAGTTATAGATGGGCATCTTCTGAAAGCATTAGTTCTTTGACAACAGACATTGAACCTTTAAAAAGAAAATATATTTCTATGGTAACATATCACATGCTAATTTAATGTTTCACCCAATAGTTCTGTTGCAGGAAATGCAGGAAACAGGCAGTGTGGAACAGGTATATCATCAGGTCCTTTTGATAGTGTGTGTTCCCTGAATACAGAGGAAAACATCTCGTCAAAAGTGAATGATGGAAGTGGATTTATTAGGTAAATTGCTCTGCGAAAAATTCTTATACATTCCACAAAATTTATTTGAGTTCATAATTTTATTGATATAGTATAAAATATTTCTCATTGTCTTCTTACTTTATATGAGATTATCTACTTCAGCACAAAGTCTGAAATATAAAAAAACATAAACACATCAAAAAAAAGTTTGCCATCACCCCGGTTCCCAGAACTCCTGAAGATAGACGTTGACTGTGGACATTGTATCACTGACACAGTCCCTTTGACTGTCTGGAGATGTCACTAAACCCACCCAAAGATGTACATGACCATGCATGAGCAACGCCTATTAGATGGAGGGGGTCCGACAGCTGATCAGTTCCAGTCATTTCACCAGGAAGGAGGTACACGGCTCATGTTGTCTGCAGTTCGACATGCCTAGACGGTCAATACCGAGGTTTGATCACGTCCACATTGTTACTTTGTGCCAGGAAGGGCCCTCAACAAGGGAAGTGTCCAGGAATCTCAGAATGGACCAGAACAATGTTGTTCGGACATGGAGGTGATACAGAGAGACAGGAACTGTCGATGACATGCCTTTCTCAGGCCGCCCAAGGTCTACAACTGCAGTGGATGACCGCTACCTACGTATTATGGCTTGGAGGAACCCTGACAGCAATGCCACGATGTTAAATAATGCTTTTTGTGCGGCAACAGGACGTCGTGTTATGACTCAAACTGCGTGCAATAGGCTGCATGATGCGCAACTTCCCTCCCAACATCCATGGCAAGGTCCATCTTTGCAACCATGACACCATGCAGCATGGTACAGATGGGCCCAACAACATGCTGAACGGACTGCTCAGGATTTTCATCACGTTCTCTTCACTGATGAGTGTCACATATGCCTTCAACCAGACAATCATCAGAGACGTGTTTGGAGGCAACCCGGTCACACTGAACGCCCTAGACACACTGTCCAGTGAGTGCAGCAAGGTGGAGGTTCCCTGCTGTTTTGGGGTGGCATTATGTGGGGCCAACGTATGCCGCTAGTGGTCATGGAAGATGCCATAATGGCTGTACGATATGTGAATGAATGTCATCTTCCGACCGATAATGCAAGCATATCGGAAGCATATTGGCAAGGCATTCGTCCTGATGGATGACAATTCGCACCCCCATCGTGCATATCTTGTTAATGACTTCCTTCAGGATAACAACATTGCTCGACTAGAGTGGCCAGCATGTTCTTCAGACATGAGCCCTATCTAACATGTCTGGGATAGATTGAAAAGGGCTGTTTATGGATGACATGACCCACCAACCACTCTGAGGGATCTATGCCAAATCACCGTTGAGGGGTGAGACAATCTGGACCAACAGTGCCTTGATGAACTTGTGAATAATATGCCATGACAATATCTGACAGAATTTAAAAAAAGTAACAAAATTACATGAATCATATACCACACTGTTAATAATTACATGAACAGTGGGGGGATTCACCATACATCTACCCACTTTTGAGTATAACCAGCATCTCTCAATACTATGACTCGTAGCAATACATTCCCCATGTGTTTTGACAACTGACATATATGATTCATGCTCCCAGCAGGAAATGCTCCAATGGTGAAACAGCAGCTTTTAGATCATTGGTTGGATCTCAGGCAATTATGGTGGTCACCGTGATTTACACACGCAGTCGTATTTCGTGACAAAATAGTCTTATTAGTCACTATCACAGTGCCATACTCATAACAATACATAAAATCACTTTAAATATGTGGCTGCTATAATTTTGACATGCAAGGAGAAATGGTTCTAATGAGGGAAAGAAGTTTATATTTACTGGTGTTTCAACAATGACTACCGTGCAACTATTAGTCCACTAACTTTTCGTTGCATACAAAGCATTGTTCTGGGCAGCATGATGTTGCCGGGTTATGATGTTGTGAGCAGGATACAGGTAGTTCGGCTTGTTAATCTATTCTGGCGAAATGTGAACAAAGTTTCTGCACAGCTGTACCAGTAAGCCAGTGGCGATTAACAAACCACAAGACACTGGTATGCACCCGTTGTTGACATGTCCCCTCTTGCAAAGCACATTACATAGACAGTGTTCATTTATACACTTATTGCACTGTCCATGACACTTCCTTCCATGACTACACAGTTCATCACAATCATATATCTGTAGCCACAAATACACAGTTCATAGAACTGTTCTTTTACGTGATGCACACTGTAAACAATGTCCACTCTTCTTGCATTTCAAACTTCTGCAACGTCATTGAAAGTCAGATATACTGCACAGTTCATTAAAGTCTCCATTTATAGGGCATGATAGAATGCAAAAGGCAATAGTTCCACCACTCGAATATCAATGCCAGTAAAGTTCATATGAATAAAAGCACTGTTCGTGTTGATCGCAACAAAGTGTTGTTAGCGGCATGTTCACAGTCCGATTTATTTGGTCCTAAGGTTCACTGGTGATGGCATTATGTACCACAGTGATAATGCAAATTGACATTCTCATAGTTCGGTATCACTGACCATACCGTTCTGGGTGCTTTTCATAAAAACAGTTTCATTATCCTGCACATGCTTCACAGGCGCATCATCCGCCATACCTTCTACTACATGTCCTCTGTTCGAGTATTGATATAGCAATTGCAGTCCCCTGCCTAGAGATGTTATGTCATTATTGTAAATTACATAAATCTTTATAAATGTTCTTGACTGCATTTTTCACAATTAATAATATACCAAAAAGAAATTCACAAACTTTTCCACATTTCCAAAGCAAGAAACATATTTATCCATTGGCAAACAAAATAATCACAATTACATCTTTACGTTAAAAACCACAGTAGTACAGGGTTATTACAAATGATTGAAGCGATTTCACAGCTCTACAATAACTTTATTATTTGAGATATTTTCACAATGCTTTGCACATACATACAAAAACACAAAAAGTTCTTTCAGGCATTCACAAATGTTCGATATGTGCCCCTTTAGTGATTCGGCAGACATCAAGCCGATAATAAAGTTCCTCCCACACTCGGCACAGCATGTCCCCATCAATGAGTTCGAAAGCATCGTTGATGCGAGCTGGCAGTTCTGGCACGTTTCTTGGTAGAGGAGGTTTAAACACTGAATCTTTCACATAACCTCACAGTAAGAAATCACATGGGGTTAAGTCGGGAGAGCGTGGAGGCCATGACATGAATTGCTGATCATGGTCTCCACCACGACCGATCCATCGGTTTTCCAATCTCCTGTTTATAAAATGCCGAACATCATGATGGAACTGCGGTGGAGCACCATCCTGTTGAAAGATGAAGTCGGCGCTGTCGGTCTCCAGTTGTGGCATGAGCCAATTTTCCGCGGGCTACGCGTGAAACTTGCCCGCACGCATTCAACCGTTTCTTCGTTCACTGCAGGCCGACCCGTTGATTTCCCCTTACAGAGCCATCCAGAAGCTTTAAACTGCGCATACCATAGCCGAATGGAGTTAGCAGTTGGTGGATCTTTGTTGAACTTCGTCCTGAAGTGTCGTTGCACTGTTATGACTGACTGATGTGAGTGCATTTCAAGCACGACATACGCTTTCTGGGCTCCTGTCGCCAATTTGTCTCACTGCGCTCTCGAGCGCTCTGGCGGCAGAAACCTGAAGTGCAGCTTCAGCCGAACAAAACTTCATGAGTTTTTCTACGTATCTGTAGTGTGTCGTGACCATATGTCAATGAATGGAGCTACAGTGAATTTATGAAATCGCTTCAATCATTTGTAATAGCCCTGTACATTACATCACCGTAATAACATATGCCAGTAGAAACAAAAGAAAAAAATAGAAAATGAAAGAAAATCATGGCAAAAAAATTTTTGTGTGTAATTAGCAATGCCTTCACAACCCGCATTTAGCGGGGGACACTGGTTCAAACATGCGTCTGGCCATTCTGATTTAGATTTTCCCCGATTTCCCTAAATTGCTTCAGGCAAATTCTGAGATTGTGAGCTTGTGCTCCAGGTCCTATGACCTTGTCAATGGGATGTTAAACATTAATCTCCTCCTCCCGCCTAGTCTCCCTCTTCGCCACCACCTTCCTCCTCTCTCCTCCCCCAACTCCTCCCTTTCCCTCTTGCTATCCCTTATTTGCTCTACCCTAACTCCTATCACACCGTTGTGCAGCTGCTGACTCATCTGTTGAAAGACCTGCCTCACATTGCCATGCTACACTCTCCTTGCTCCTTGCAAACTTCCTTCCCAACCCCCTCATATCCATCTACCTAGTGTGTGTGTGTGTGTGTGTGTGTGTGTGTGTGTGTGTGTGTGTGTGTGTGTGTGTGTGTGTGTGTGTGCGCGCACTCACGTACTCTTACTAGAAAAATAGCAAGAGCTTGAAAGCTAGTGTTAACTGTTTTCTGTTACATGTTTCTGTGCACCATTGACCCATCTTCTATAGCTAAGAGCCTGCCTTTCCCTTATTTTGTGTAATTTTCTGTTCTGGAATTTCCGGTATTGGTTTAAATTGCCGATTTGTCTTTCTTCCACCCCTTAAGCCTTTACATTTGTTACTGTCTTTTTTTACTTACCTACAATTCATTTGTCAAGTCTTTATTTATCAATAACTGTATTCTTCTCCTCTTCAGAACCTGTCTTTAAAACACAAACCAGCCATCCTCTGTTGCACAATTTAAATGCCTACTGTTGTAATGTAGTTCTTCTTGACTGTTAGCAGATCTCATGTGCTTATATATGACTGCGATTGTGTTTTTTCTAGTTGTGCATTTCAGTTTGCAGTAGAGGCATTTCTATTTGCAAATGCTGCTATTACCTCCTGCTTATTTAATACATTTCCTGGCCTTCCTCATAACTTACTGCATGCTCTATGTACAGTACTTACCATTTATTTCTGTTTAAACACTTTGAACATAAGTTTTCCTCTTCTTATATTTGACTGTTATTTGACAAATTTTCAGTCAATTCTTTCATCTCCTGACCGTCCATGGCATGAATCCCTGCTCATTCTACCTTCACTAATTCCGAAAACTCTCCTCTCCTGTTGCAAAACTTTAACCACACATCCTCTTTCCAAAATCTTGTCTGGCACATGGTATCCCATCTAATGGGCTTACCATTAAATTGGCATCTCAGGTTGCCTCCCTCTTGCTGCAAGAACCTTCACCTTTTCCAGTTTCATCAGTCCAATTCGATTAGTCTCATCCTTCATAGCTGTACAATCCAAGCTCATACCATACTCAAGAGCCTCTGTTCCTTTTGCAGAATCCTTTTCCTCTGTGATAGATCTATGCCTTTCAACAGTTGGAACAGCCTCTCAGTACCATCCGAAGAAGTTGTCCCATCTGCTCCTGTCCTATGCCCTCATGGGCTTACCTATAACCAAGAAGGAGCCTAAAACTTCCTCCGACTACTGTCAAGGAAGCTGACTACTGTTGTCAATCTGTCCCGCAAAGTACTTTCCCCCTTTAAAAGTCTCAGTACTTCCTAATGGCTTCACCTTTAATCCAAAACTTAAATTCAACCATGTTGTATGCGTAAAGACCTTCTTTCCTTTGCCTGTTCTCTCTAGTGCAGACATTTCTTTGCTATGTATGCCACTGACAACAGCCAACCCAATCCCCTTCTCTCTCCCCCCTTAATAGGAGCTTGTTTAAAACTGTTGTAACCTCACCTCCAACTCTGATCCTTCTGTCCATCCACCCAGTCATCCCTTGGCTATGTTTCAGGAATTATTCACTGCTAACCTGGCCTCCCCAGTCAGTCAAACATCACTCCTATGGAACACACAGCTATCTGTCACCTGAAAACCAATCCAGAGTTTATTTTTCTTCCAGCAGACAAAGGCTCCACCACACCACCATAGTGGTCATGAATCATACTGACTGCGTAGCTGGGTGTTTCTGCCAAGTTTCCAACACTTCTGCATTCAAATTGAACAGAGTGTATACACCCTGGGACAACTGGAAAAGACCCATGAATTTTTTCATCCAGGAAAATTCCAGGAAATACACTGGAATTTTTCAGGGTTTTTTATTGTTTAAGCATTCCATTAAATTTCTGTAATTCTGACTAGTAAGAACTGATACTCTAACAAAGAATTTGACATTAGCCTGCTACTGCAGAATAGTACTGCAGCAATAAAACACAGACGAAAGAGCACCACCAAAATAAAAGTTACGTTTGCAAAGAAAATGTGCTATTTACAACAACGAAAAACAGGGCACATACAAGTGTCTGACCACAGCAAAATGTGTTAAAGACTTTAGGACAAAGATTATGTAATACTTCGTATCAACAAACTGCTTGACATTCTTAAACATAAAGGGTAAAGGATGGAAAAAAAGTTCTTCCGTAGACCACAAATTGTGCAACAACAATGGCAAAATTATAACTATATTTTTTTAAAAAAGGTGCAAGGTGAGTTCTTGAGCAGTTTTCACAACTTGTTATTGGCTTTTCTATGGAGAAGTCGCTCGACAGAACATATATTCAGTCAGGCAACCTGTGAAATGTTCAGTGCACAGTAGAGAATTTTACAGTCTTTCTTCTTTGGGTCAAGAAGAATGTTCGATTCAAATCGTTGGCGAGTTGCGTAACGTTAATGGCTACTGTCCCATTACCTTTTATGTATGTTATGACGCATATATTCACAGTTTTGCTGTTATTTGGCAAAGCAAACTAATTTCAAAGCAAAAAAATAAAACTAGTTGTGGTGACACACTAATCTGTAGCTTTGCTCGAGGTATAGGTTAGATTGGAGGGTAACAGTTTGGTTGTGAGTTAGCATGCTGACAAATGTAATACTAAAATAAAGAGCTGGTTGTGGTTACAGACTGATCTGTATGTTTGCCAGCGTGACAAAATTGCCAATAACGTCTCATTATGGTCGCCATATTATGTACGGCATTTGTCCCATGTTTGCTATGTCACTGGTCAAAGTCAACGACTCATATCGAACAGTTCTCTGTATCCAAATGTTCAGCCGCAATGTAAGCTGTGTGCTTAAAATCCTGCCTAACCACTTGCTTGGAAAAAAACAGCAAAAACATTTTGACTATCAGTATTACATGTGAAAGCTTCTCTTTTCTTGATGAAAAATATCTTCTAGTAGCCTTATTTCGTTAAGCAGGAATGCAAATGAATGAAAAAATCATCTAATAGCATTATTTTGCAAAGCAGGAATACAAATTATCATGCCATATTTTCCTGAATTCGAAGTTCTTTGTCAGGACACTGGGAGCGCTACTACAGTCTCTGTTTCTGTATCATAGCATGGGCATCACACTTCTTATATGTGTTCAGAAACTACCATGCCATAGTTGGAGAATTCATATTTATATTCTTGTAACACCAAAATAAGCAATGTATATGTTCCCAGAATGAGATTTTCACTCTGCAGTGGAGTGTGCGCTGATATGAAACTTCCTGGTAGATTAAAACTGTGTGCCGGACTGAGACTCGAACTCGGGACCTATGCCTGTCACGTGCAAGCGCTCTACCATCTGAGCTACCCAAGCACAACTCACAACATGTCCTCACAGCCCTAATTTCGCCAGTACCTCATCTCCTACCTTCCAAACTTCACAGCAGCTCTTCTGCAGACCTTGCAGAACTAGCACTCCTGGAAGAAAGGATATTGCGGAAACATGGCTTAGCCACAGCTTGGGGGATGTTTCCAGAATGAGATTTTCACTCTGCAGCAGAGTGTGCGCTGATATGAAATTTCCTGGCGGATTAAAATTGTGTGCCGGACCACGACTTGAATTCGGGATGTATATGTTACGCGTGCAATAAAGATCTTTTCAAAATGTGTTGTCTTTTACTGGGAGTGCTGGTAAGTTCTGCATCGGTTTATAAAAGCTTTATCATTCAAAAGACTGGTATGTTCTACAGCTCTGAGGGAAAGTGTATTGTCACTTAACATAGAAAAAATGTACTTTCACCTAGATTGTAGTGTATTCTCACCTGGAAAAAAGTGCATTTCCACCCCGAAAAAAGTGAAGTTTTAATTGGGAAATCTGAGAATTTTTTTCTTCAAATTCACATATACACCCAGTTGATAAATCCATCAGAGGCGACAAATAATGTCAAGTATTCTTCAAAAAGTTTACTACCAAAACCAAGAAAAACTGTTTGTCTAATCCATGTAGTTTGAAAACGAACAAGTTGGTCACAAAAAATTAAATTCTAGGTCTCTTTCAGACTGTCTTGAAGCAAAGTTCAACTAAACATTCAGTTCCTCCGTCAATTCAGGGAGTTCTGTCTAGACACGAAGTTAAAATTCCCTTGGAACGATCTACTGTCAGTGTACTACAAGAATAATTTAAGCAAAATTTTAAGACACCCACAACCATGAAGATAGATCCATCAGTCTCATTGAGGCAACCCAGGGCTTTGCCTGTAGCAGCAGTGGCTGGTTGATGGTGAAGACAGCAGTGTTGGCATGGACTATATGTCCGACCTGGAGTCCTGGCTTGGAGTGAACTGCTGTTTGAGAGCTGTGTGCCTGCCTAAATACTGTCCGATGGATCCTGTATCTTGGGATGTATTTTCAGTCATGTATTGCGGAAGCAAGCAGGTTCCCGCAACTCGCGACCTCAAGTGATGCTACTAGGTCCGCCTAGTAGAAAACCAGGAAACCTCGTTTTTGGCAGAAAGTGGTTGCCTGACACATGCTACCCCCGACACTGAGCATATGATGTGCCAACCTCGAAGGCATAACATTGTGGCATATCATCCACCCCTCTGAGAAGGGCCAAGGGGGCAAGGCTCACCTTGATGTGTTCCTGCTGCTCTGTGTCATCAGTGGTGGGCAGGCTTGGGTCCTTCATGATGTCCACTTCCATTGGTGTTGGTACTGCAGGAGCAGGCTAGCCCACAGCACTGGGAGTTGAGATGATCTTGTGTTGACTTTTTGTAGCCTCTCCTAGCTCTCGCTCTCTGGCAATGGAACAGAAGATAATCCATGTTTGAGATTTTGCCTTTGCGGAGTCATATTGGTTTTATATGTTTCTGGCAGACCATGACGCTAGTCAGGGTGACTTTGGCCATGGCCCTGCCAAGGAGGTTTGTTACTTTTGCAGGGAGCCACTGTCGTTGTCCCCTAGATAAAATGGTATAAGGGTGTTTACAAGTTTTTCATGACTGTTGCTTGCTGACGGACAGATGGATGATCGAAAGTCATGATGTACAACGTTGAATACTTAATCTTTCTGCTGGTGAGGCTCTGTCTTGTGAAGTGCATGATACGAAGCTAGGAACAAAGTCAGGGATTTGTCCAGAGAGTGATGGCATTGTAATTTTGATATTTGATTCTTGAACGTGTGGACAGACCTTTCTGGTAGGCTGTTAGAGGCCAGATGGAAAGGTGCTGTATGAGATGTGATCAAAAAGTAATGGGAATTTTTAATCTTGCAGGTTTTATATTGTGTATTTCCAAAACATTTTTATCTTGTTTGTACAAGTGTTGCTGATGTGTGTTTGCATATTCAGCTGTATTGAATATTCAGTTTAGTGTTGACAGTTGAAAAACATTTTGTGTGTTTTCATGTGCTCAGTGAATTTGTACTTTCGGAAAAGATCGATCAAAGAATTTGCATCTAAACATATCAAAGAACATCGAGAAGACATCAATTACTGATGACATTGTGGAAGGAGTAAAAAAAAAAGAAAGGTTTTGGAAAATTGGCATATCCTTTGGGTCAAGCCAAGCCCGCCCCCCCCCCCCCCCACCCCCGCCCTGCCCCCCCCCCCCCCCCCCCCCCCCGGGAATATATAGCAGCAAAGTTTGTTCCAAAATTGTTTAATTTTCACCAAGAATGATGTAATGTAGGCATCATTCAGGAATTTCTGAATGAAGTCAACAATTATGCAGAATTTTTAAAGAAGGTTATAACAGGTGACAAAACAGGAAAACATGGGTATACGGGTATTATGTTGAAAACAAGGCCCAGTTGTCCCAATGGAAACGGCCTGATTAGCCGATACCAAAAAAAATTGAACAAGTTTGATCACATGTGAAGGTTCTTCTCACTGTTTTCATCGATTTCAATGGAATAATACATCATGAGTTCCTGCCTTATGGCCATGTGGTCAAAAACGAATACTAACTGGAAGTTTGTGCGCTGTTTACGTCAAGTAATCCAGGAATTCGGGAACACTGAGGGAGTAGATGGGATTTAGAGTCACGTATCTACAGTCCCAACACGTTGAGGAGGCCTATTCCTAATATGTTTACTGCGCCATAGTGTCCACAAGGATGCGGGCCCTGATGCAGTGATTTATCTTGCTATTGCAGTTAGTCCCTGTCTGAAAATCCTTGGGCTGGAGGATTTTGGTGGCAACCACTGGTACAACTGCCAGTTAATGATGGTTGTGGAAGAACTTGTGTGTATTTGCAACTTGTGCTGCACATCATCAATGTGGATCATCAGGGAGATACTGTTTGTGGTAGTTGAAGACACTGATTTGATATGTGCTGCATCCTTGGAAGGTTCATTTGCAGTCAGTGTTCCTCCTTCTAGTGGATCGACCATTTTGTAGTCCACTGGCATTTTGTGTGTCAATTGAAATACTTCTGCTCAAAGGCTTGATTTCCTACACATACATTGTGTCTGTAATAATGACACTGATGATAGGGTGCAATATAGGACACTGGCTACATATTGGCAATTGTCGGCATTGGCACATCAGTGCCAGATTGTTCTGTGCCATTTGCCAATCCATCCTGGCTGGTGGAGGGGATCTACAGATTGTCATGGTTGCAAAAACTTGGGCTGGGTTTTGCAAAGTGCTGTCAAACACAAGGATTGTTCGAAAGCCCTAACGATGGGCAAACGTATTTGTAATGAAGTGTCTTTCAGTTTTAACAAGTCTGTCTAGACTGTGGCATCCAGAATGTGCACTAGTATTGTGTCTGTGACTAATGAAGCTGCATATTAGTGATTGCCTTCTGGATTATTGCACACAAATGTACAGTCCCTGGATACTGCTTGTAGCCATGCAATCCACTCTTGTCTATTGAGCTTGTGAAAGCTAAAGAACTTTTGTCTCATTCTGGAAACTTTTGTCTAGCTGCTACATTCAAAACTTACACTTTGAAGACCAGCCACTTAGGCCCAGAGGACCAGCCATTTATGCCATCATTTAACATTTAACTGGCATATTCACATCCGATATATTTCAAATATATATTTCAAGTCTTCAAGATTAGTTTCTCTTATTTGTTTTAGTTCTTTCATAGGGTACAAATTAAGCAATAATGATAGCAAAAAGTATAATTATCCTTCAAAAAGAAACACAGTGTGAATTTTTGAGCAATTTCACAAGTAATCAGCTTTTCTATTCAAAAGCTGAAGTGCTCAATGGAACATGTATTCAGCCAGGTAATCCACAAAATGTTTGGTGCACAGCAGTGAAATTTACAATAAAATTAAATTAAAACAGCAAAAAGTTTTTGACGACCAATATCATCTATTCATCATATTTCACAAAGAAAGAAGATATAGTATCGCGCTGAATTTGAAGTTCACTGCCAGGCCATTTGGAGCACTATTACAGTCTCTGTTTCTGTATTGGAGTATGGACATCACACTTCTTATATTTTGGTGTTCTCTGTTTGGAAACTGCCGTGCTGTACGATTCAGAGGACTAATATGTCTTACAGCTCGTAGGGACGTGCATTTTCACCCAGAAAAAAGCATGTTTTTAACCAGGAAATCTGAGATTTTTTTTTTCTTGTCCACCCATACAGGCTGATTGTGCACATATACAATTCTCCTACCAAATGGTCTCTGCCTTTGTTGACCAACACTTCCAAACCATTGTTCATAATCTCACACCGTACATTCAGGACAATGCTCACTTCCTTCACTGCCTTTTTCACAGTCCCTGTCCCATTGCCACCAGACACCGTGTTTCTCACTTTTGTCATGATGACCTTACACACCTACATCCCCCGTGCTCATGGCCTTCCAGAACAGTACCTTTTCCATCGCCCTGATACCAAACAGCCACCTTAATCCTCCTAGCCAACCACATGCTGACATACAATGATACTAGTTTTGAAGGCCAAATCTGTGAACTAATCGATGGCACTGCCCTGGGTTCTTGCTTGGCAACTCATTTATGGGCCATTGAGAGGAATCCTTCCTTTACAGTCACCACTTAAAGCTGCTTGTCTCGTTCACCTTCAGTGATGATATTTTCAAGATCTGGACTGATGGCTAGTACGACCTTTGCAACTTCCTCAATAACCTTAGTACCTATGCTGAAACCCACTTTATCTGCTCCTTCTCAACTCAATGAGTCACCTTTCTAGATGTTGATCTCCACCTCTCATATGGCTCCATAAATATGTTTGTTCATGTCAAGTGCACCAACCACCAACAGCACCTCCACTTTGATAGCTCCATGCCAAAAAGTCTCTTTCATACAGCTTCATCACTGTTGGATGCTGCATCTGTAGTGAAAGCAGGAGCTGTCAAGATATGCAGATAACCTTACCAGCCTTTATATTGTATCCAGCTTATCCTTAAACAGATCTGCCATGTCATCTCTTCCTCTGACAGCATTAACCCTATTAACCAGCCACCAACCAGCACTCCTTTAATCACCCTTGTCTTGAAAACCACAACCATATCATTCACGAGGGCTTCAGCCACCTCTCATTTTGCTTGGAGATGAAGGATATCCTAATCGAAATCCTGCCAACATTGCTCGAAGTAGTGTTCTGCTGCCCACCACACCTACAGAATATCCTTGTCCATCCCTACTCCAATCCTGCACCTCATGAGTCACTCCCTTGTGACTGACAAAGGTGCAAGACTTGTCCCATACATCCACTAGCCACCTCCTACCACAATCCAGCCACAGGCTCTTCCTGCCCAATAATAGGCAAGGCCCTGTATGAAACATGAACGGCCACCTCCAAACTGTGGCAGACAGCCACATCCATCACCATTCAATTGTTGAACATGCTGCACACCACAACATTAATGACTTCAACAGCTGCTAGTGAAGCAGCATGTGCCACTTTCATACTCTCTTCCAGCACAAGTATCTCTGAACTACACAGGTGGGAACAGCGTACCCTGCACTGTTGCAGTCCCCCTGACTTAAAACTCCTTTGAACTTGTTTCTTACTGCCTGAACATACATTTTCCCTTACCTCTTATATCCATACCACTCCTTCTCCATCCAGATTTTGTACTAACTTTTCCCACTACTCTTCCCCTCCATGTGGCCAATTTCCCTCCTTCCGTCCAACCCTATTATAAGCTATTATTGGCTTAATCCTTCCTGTACAATTTCAGGTTATGTAACATTATCTCAATCCTGTACATGTATATTTCACACTTCAGTTTTACACAAACATTACTGTACGTGAGTCACTGCTCACAAATTCAACTCGTCTCATTGTTTTCATGGCCTCAGCTGCTGTCTGTGCACTGGCCTGACTGCACTCTCGTCTTCATGTTGTCAAACTTCTGTCTCAAAAGTTTTGGTGAAGTTGCCCTGCACACTGCCAAACATGCTGCTGATGCCTACAGAATGACTCCAACCGTCACCAAGTTCCCACTAGCATTCTCTACCTGCACAGACTAATTAGATCTCCTTCTCCTCCTCCTCCTCCTTCTCGATTATATATTGTTCTTCTTGGAATTGGCTTATTTTTCTCATTATTATATATTAGGGATACCTATTTTTTTAATTATTCTCTTCGTTCATCTGACTCTGCATACTTTCCCATGTCTCTTTCCATAGTTGCCACAAATGCTGTTATAATCCATAATATGATCTGGCACTTCATGAACACAATAATTCTTCAGTCTAAATGTTTATTTATTAAGTTGTACATCAACATTATTGCACTTTAGACCAGTCCTTTTTGGGAATATTTTAAATACAGTATTCAGATAGTATTTGCATTTGGATGACATATGATAACCATTTCAGATAATTTTCCTTATTTGCATTGCTATAGTATCAGCCAGAGACTGTATTATTTGTTACTTGTTTCTTGTGATAGTCTCAACTCGAAATTGCATTTTCTTTCACTGAACACATGTTAAATTGCTTCTGTAATTTTTGTACCTTATCTTTCTTTTAGCTAACCAAACTTTTAATATTTTCAAACTTATACAAGAATAAGTTCAATATGTTCATATACTGATGATGTACATCTACATCTACTTCCATACTCCGCAAGCCACCTGACGGCGTGTGGCAGAGGGTACCTTGAGTATCTCTATCGGTTCTCCCTTATATTCCAGTCTCGTATTGTTCATGGGAAGAAGGATTGTTGGTATGCCTCTGTGTGGGCTCTAATCTCTCTGATTTTGTCCTCGTGTTCTCTTCGCGAGATATACGTAGGAGGGAGCAATATACTGCTTGACTCCTCGGTGAAGGTATGCTCTCGAAACTTCAGCAAAAGCCCATACTGAGCTACTGAGCGTCTCTCCTGCAGAGTCTTCCACTGGAGTTTATCTATCATCTCCATAACGCTTTCGCGATTACTAAATGATCCTGTAACGAAGCGCACTGCTCTCCGTTGGATCTTCTTTATCTCTTCTATCAACCCTATCTGGTACGGATCCCACATTGCTGAACAGTATTCAAGCAGTGGGTGAACAAGCGTACTGTAACCTACTTCCTTTGTTTTCGGATTGCATTTCCTTAGGATTCTTCCAATGAATCTCAGTCTGGCATCTGCTTTACCGACGATCAACTTTATATGATCATTCCATTTTCAATCACTCCTAATGCCTACTCCCAGATAATTTATGGAATTAACTGCTTCCAGTTGCTGACCTGCTATATTGCAGCTAAATGATAAGGGATCTTTCTTTCTATGTATTTGCAGCACATTACACTTGTCTTCATTGAGATTCAGTTGCCAGTCCCTGCACCATGCGTCAATTTGCTGCAGATCCTCCTGCATTTCAGTACAATTTTCCATTGTTACAACATCTCGATATACCACAGCATCATCCGCAAAAAGCCTCAGTGAACTTCCAATATCATCTACAAGGTCATTTATGTACAGGGTTATTACAAATGATTGAAGCGATTTCACAGCTCTACAATAACTTTATTATTTGAGATATTTTCACAATGCTTTGCACATACATACAAAAACACAAAAAGTTTTTTTAGGCATTCACAAATGTTCGATATGTGCCCCTTTTGTGATTCGGCAGACATCAAGCCGATAATCAAGTTCCTCCCACACTCGGCGCAGCATGTCCTCATCAATGAGTTCGAAAGCATCGTTGATGCGAGCTTGCAGTTCTGGCAGGTTTCTTGGTAGAGGAGGTTTAAACACTGAATCTTTCACATAACCCCACAGAAAGAAATCGCATGGGGTTAAGTCAGGAGTGCGTGGAGGCCATGACATGAATTGCTGATCATGATCTTCACCACGACCGATCAATTGGTTTTCCAATCTCCTGTTTAAGAAATGTCGAACATCATGATGGAAGTGCGGTGGAGCACCATCCTGTTGAAAGATGAAGTCGGCGCTGTCGGTCTCCAGTTGTGGCATGAGCCAATTTTCCAGCATGTCCAGATACATGTGTCCTGTAACGTTTTTTTTTTTTTTGCAGAAGAAAAAGGGGCCGTAAACTTTAAACCGTGAGATTGCACAAAACACGTTAACTTTTGGTGAATTGCGAATTTGGTGCGCGAATGCGTGAGGATTCTCTACCGCCCAGATTCGCACGTTGTGTCTGTTCACTTCACCATTAAGAAAAAATGTTGCTTCATCACTGAAAACAAGTTTCGCACTGAACGCATCCTCTTCCATGAGCTGTTGCAACCGCGCCGAAAATCCAAAGCGTTTGACTTTGTCATCGGGTGTCACGGCTTGTAGCAATTGTAAACAGTAAGGCTTCTGCTTTAGCCTTTTCCGTGAGATTTTCCAAACTGTCGGCTGTGGTACGTTTAGCTCCCTGCTTGCTTTATTCGTTGACTTCCGCGGGCTATGCGTGAAACTTGCCCGCATGCGTTCAACCGTTTCTTCGCTCACTGCAGGCCGACCCATTGATTTCCCCTTACAGAGGCATCCAGAAGCTTTAAACTGCGCACACCATCGCCGAATGGAGTTAGCAGTTGGTGGATCTTTGTTGAACTTCGTCCTGAAGTGTCGTTGCACTGTTATGACTGACTGATGTGAGTGCATTTCAAGCACGACATACGCTTTCTCGGCTCCTGTCACCATTTTGTCTCATTGCGCTCTCGAGCGCTCTGGCGGCAGAAACCTGAAGTGCGGCTTCAGCCGAACAAAACTTTGAGTTTTTCTACATATCTGTAGTGTGTCGTGACCATATGTCAATGAATGGAGCTACAGTGAATTTATGAAATCGCTTCAATCATTTGTAATAGCCCTGTATATTGTGAATAGCAACGGTCCTACGACACTCCCCTGCGGCACACCTGAAATCACTCTAACTTCAGAAGACTTCTCTCGGTTGAGAATGACATGCTGCGTACTGTTATCTAGGAACTCTTCAATCCAATCACACAATTGGTCTGGTAGTCCATATGCTCTTACTTTGTTCATTAAACAACTGTGGGGAACTGTATCGAACGCCTTGCAGAAGTCAAGAAACATGGCATCTGCCTGGGAACCTGTGTCTATGGCCCTCTGAGTATTGTAGACGAATGGCATGAGCTGGGTTTCACACGATTGTCTTTTTCAAAACCCATGCTGATTCCTACAGAGTAGATTTCAAGTCTTCAGAAAAGTCATTATACTCGAATATAATACATGTTCCAAAATTCTACAACTGATCGACATTAGAGATATAAGTCTATAGTTCTGCACATCTGTTCGACGCCCCTTCTTGAAAACGGGGGCCTATAGATACATCCAATTACCATGTCTGAGCCTGCTTTAACCGTAACCTTCACCCAAATTATTTCACATTTCGGATCTCCGTCAATTTCCTTCAATACTATTGAACTTCTTATTGCTATAAACATGCCTCCCCCTTCACTGTCCAGTCTGTGTCTGCGGTATACATTCCAATCTGAGTTTAGAATGTCATTACTGTTTACATCTGGTTTCAGCCAACTTTCTGTCCCAAGTACTATGTGGACATTATGGCCGTTTATTAATGAGAGCAGATCTGGGACCTTTCTATAGATGCTCCTGCAGTTTACTATTAGCACATTAATATTGTTATTCCCTGTTGCATTTTGCCTACTCCTACCTTGCCGCGTCTCAGGAGGCGTCTTGTCGGGCCTAGGGAGGGAATTATCTAACCTAAAAAACCCACATACATACACGTACTCCGCTACCCTTGTAGCCACTTCCTGCGTGTAGTGTACGCCTGACCTATTCAGGGGGACCCTACAGTGCTCCACCCGATAGCGGAGGTCGGGAAATTTGTATCTCAGATCTCCGCAGAATCGTCTAAGCCTCTGGTTTAAGCCTTCCACTCAGCTCCTAACCAGAGGACCGCGATCAGTTCTGGGAACGATACTACAGATAGTTAGCTCAGATTCCACCCCGCGAGCGAGGCTTTCCGCCTTCACCAACTCCGCCAACCTCCTGTATGAACTGAGGTTGACCTCTGAACCCAGATGGCAGGAGTCATTGGTGCCGACATGAGCAACAATTTGAAGTCGGGTGCACCCAGTGCTCTCTGTCACCACCGGCAGGGCCTCCTCCACATCTCGGATTAGACCCCCCGGCAAGCAGACAGAGTGAACACTGGCCTTTTTCCCTGACCTTTCCGCTGTTTCCCTAAGGGGCTCCATCACCTGCCTAAAGTTGGAGCTCCCAATCACTAATAAACCCCGCCCCCCGTGTGCCTGCTCGGACCTTGCTGAAGGAGCAGCCACATGTCCACTCACAGGCAGAGCAAGCGATGCCACATGGCCAGCCTCCACATTGACCCTCAGCCTCGTGCGCCGTAAACGCCGCTGAACCCACCACTCTCCTTGGGGAGAGGGTGGCCTAACCGTGCCCGGTACCCGTGAAGATGTCTCGACAGCCGGGACAGTGGGTGAAGCATGTAACACCTGGGGTGTACCATGCGATGCACCAGACTCCCCATTGTTGCTACACTCCGAGGCAGCAGCCTGAAGACGGCTGACCGCAGCCAGCAACACGTTCAGCTGTTCGCAAACAGTGGCCAACTCCACCTGCGTCCGTACACAGTAGTCACACATCCTATCCATCCTAAGAGATCAATTTACTGATAGAGCAGTATACAGTATTATCGTTTCTTGTTTCACTTTTCATAGGTAGGCCAAATAGTTCTTTTCATTAAACATCTAAGACAAGACAATGGTTGAACAAATAAATGTTTCAGACACCACAGTTTAATGTGTTTCTGCAGTACCAGATTTGTCAGGGATAGGGGCTGGCAGAATCTGAGAAGGATCCAGAAAAAAGGATTTTTATGGTTAGGGGTGGAGGATGTGCTTTAGCCAGGGAAGGTGTTATGTTTCTGAAAGGGACAAATAGATGGAGCACAGGTTCATTGGGGGTAGGGATGGTGTAGGAATATGGGAAAGTACAGGGGAAATGGATTAGACACAGCATTAAGTGGTTGTAAGGGGAACTGGATAGCAGAGCGGGTGTTCGGGGAGTGAAAAGAAGGAAAGTATTGTGCTGAGGGCACTAGGATAATTTTGTGAAATCAGGATATTTGATTGTGTATAAGGGAAAAGATGTAAAATTCTGACAGGTGCAATGTGCCAGTGGGATGGTAGGATTCAGAAGTGAAATCTAGTAGTTGATTGCTAGGAAGATGTTATAACTGTGATCTGGTGGATGGGTGATTCGTAGAACAGCATGTGACACAGTCATAATATCTGTGATTGGTGCAACAGGGTATCACAAAAAATGCTCACGACCATGTTGGTCGGAACCAATGGTGTGTGTGTGTGTGTGTGTGTGTGTGTGTGTTTGTGTAACAAAAGTTGGATGGATAATACAGGAGAATACTTATATGTAAATTATGAGACAGGGA
This sequence comes from Schistocerca cancellata, assembly GCF_023864275.1. Taxonomy (NCBI): domain Eukaryota; kingdom Metazoa; phylum Arthropoda; class Insecta; order Orthoptera; family Acrididae; genus Schistocerca; species Schistocerca cancellata. Next base: position 910,599,080 of record NC_064626.1, on the reverse strand, counting down.
CAAAGGACAGATGACACAAGATTTAGGATGGAACTCTGCTGCAAAACTGCACAGGTTTTTATGTCGGTAAGACTACCAGCGAGCTGTCCACCAGGATGAACGACCACCACCAAATTGTTGCCAAGAAGAAGGTTGACCACCCGGTGGCACAACAAGGAACTGGGCGTTTCAATGGCTGCCTCACAATCCTGGCCATTTGGATCCTTCCCTTGACCAACAGCTTCTCTGAAGTACGCAGATAGAAGTTATCCTTGCAATTAATTCTTCTCTCCCATAACTGTTCTGCCCTCCATCTCTGGTAACCCTCTGTCCCTACAATGGTTTCCCCTTCCTCCTTCCTATCGCTCCATCCCAGTTTACGTCCCTGTCACTTTCAGTGTGCGTTGCTCCTCTTCAGTTGTGACACCTGCACATCACATGCGTAGCCTGTGTACTGGCCACCCTTCCAACCTGCAATCCTAGTTAGTAAACCAGATGCCTCCATCTGAGTTGCTACCCATCCAACCCCACCGTGTCTTCCTACCTCCCGCCTCTCTCTCCCTCTACACAACCCACCCGACACAACACCCACCCATCCTGTTGAACTGCAGCACAGGCATTGTTCCTCCAGCTGATGCCATGTAGGGACACAGGTGTGTGTGTGTGTGTGTGTGTGTGTGTGTGTGTGTACTCTAACTCGAAAAAGGATTACTTCAGAAGCTAGCAAGTTACCTTTCTTTTTTTGTGTGTGCCTGTCAGTGACCCAGTGATTCTCATTTTTCGTGAATGGTCTGCCTTACTTGTAAAGAATGTTAATTTGTACATATCTTAATCACATTTTTACAAAGTTAGTTGTAACTGTGACATTGAGGGGTGAAGATTATATCTTCCTGGTTGGTGTAAATTTCTGGGACGGTTCTGTGGAAACAATAGTGGATTGTGGGTGAAAGCATTCTAGATATTACTTAGTGTTAGGTATTGTGCGAAGAGATTCTGATAGTGGTTTTGAAACAGAGCTTCCAGTGGATAAAGATATGTTTTTAAAATTTTGTTGTTAGTTTACCTACATTACAGATGTAAATCTGTGGTCTACTTCCCAATTCATGGCTCCGTTAAATTAACAGTTAGAATTCTGTATGGTTGCTGGCACTCAGAATCTACTTCTATCTTTTTTTTTTTATTATTATTTATTTAGATATTGTATAAGTGCCTTGCTATGCTTTCACTTTCTTTTAGATAATTTTTAAAGAAATCAGTGCTCATTCACCAGAATTATATGGCTTACACATGGAATGCAGCTTTCTTTTTAGTATGTTTAAGAAATTTGAAATGCCACCATTTCAGTAATGCTCTCATTGTCCCACCCTCCAAACACGTACACGTCAAATCCCACTGTCCAAATTATAAAAATATTTTTGGATTTTCTGAAAGTTGTTGAATAAGGAATTTATGTACTGCTATATTTTAAATACAGTTTAACTTTAAAGATCATTTATTTACAAAAATAAATGTGAGTATGGCATACTTTTTCAGTCCCATTGTGAAGAGGTGCTGTGACCAGATTGAAAGTAACCTCAATGAGAAAATAGAGCAAATTGTGCTGATGACTGTACAGAAGGAAAAGAAAACTAGAAATTGCGTTGCAAACAATGTTTCTGCGATGGTTTATAGTCCACTGCTCCACAACTCTAGAGAACTGCTGCCTCTTTCAAATGACAGAAAGACAGTGTTTCGGTGAGTGTGTTGTATATAATAGAATAACTGATGAAGAGAGTGGTTAAAGGATTTAAGTAATGAACAAAAATAACATTTTTGTTTATGCATTTCTGCTGTAACCCATTTATGAGTTAGTTATTATAATAGAACTTCTTATAAGTGATAAACAAATTGTGAACTGTATAATGTCTAGTCCAAGTTTTATCCAGGAAAGAGATTGAGAAATTCCAAGAACAAATGCGAGAAGCAATGAAGTTAGAAATGAGAAATATTATCCAAGAAGAGGTAAAACTAGCACTCACTAACACTATTTGCTCAACTGTTGAAGTCTTGCAGAAGAAAAAATGTAGTCCTGGACGAGCAGCACCACTATTGTGTCGTAGGCTGGTGAGTCAAATTTCAGAATTATTTCAAACATCTAAATGTTATAGTGATAACTTTGCTCATAATAAGTGTTTGCATGCCTGTTCCTTCTCTTAAATACATCAGAATGTGTATGCAACTGAATAAAGACCAATAGAACTTTTAATTAATGTCCAATAGACAAGAAATCACTCTTAAAAATAATGGAAACACTAGGCATCAGAATTGTGTAGCAAACTATATTGCCAATAATATCGAGTAGTACTCTGCAGTGTAGCTACTCTCTGAATTCATCCACTACATCTCTCCAAGATGCATATCATGATGTAGCATAGAACCTCAAAACTTTCATGCAAAATTGTGTGTGTGAGAGCAGAAGGAGTTTTGTGCATTTGCAATTGTAAGCAGATTAAATATCATAATGAAGAAGCAATGAGTGTTATTGTGTAGGACATGACTGTTTATTCTTTGATGCACTATTGTTTTTATAGTTATAATGTTGTCACCTTTTATTTGGAGTCCACTTTGTTGTATATAGTGCACATATTCGCTTTTCTCTTCGTTACTTTGTGATGTTCGAATTTTAGTGAGTCATTTCACCACCACATTTGATACATTTTTGTGTTTCTGCAATTGACCCACAAGACATTCACAAATGGACGACGTCACTGTGCAGAACGAAATCACTTAAATCAGTCCACTTTATAGCACTCGCTGCCATAATCACAAAAAATTTCTCTCGAAACTCAAAAATGGTTTTATTTTTGGCACTAGAAATACATTGCCTCTGTTTACCTCTCATCAGTTATGTTGCAGAATCATCCTATTGGCTACGCGTAACTGACACGGTTTCAACTTATAAGCAGCAGATAAGCACTCCTGCAACTGCCACTGGGCCTGATCTAGACTTCAGCCACAACAAGGACCAACCAAATGAAGCAGTGCAGTTGTTAAAACTCCAACCTCATATTTGGGAGGTTGGAATTTGCTCTGCCCAACAATCCTGATTTACATTTTCCTTTGTGATGTTCAAATTTTAGTAAACAACAGTGAAATTCAAGAGGGTCTCTTAAAAACTGTCAGATTTGGGACATTCTGGCTGGACCTGTAAAAGCTTTAGTTCTATTTCTGATTTGAAGTAGGTGAGGTTTTTTTCCAAATGAAGATATAACTTACGATATTTGTAACAATGAGTAAAGGTTAATAAGTCACTGTTCATAGTTATACATAGTTTGTAACCCACTTGTTCATTATCTGGAGAATGAGGATGTTGTTGTTATGATTGTCTGAGAGATTTTGAAGCTCATATGAATCAGTTTGTTGCTAGTTACTTTAATGTGTTGACCAATATATGTATCAGCATTCAGAATGGGACTGTGGACTAGTCAGATTTATGGTTATGAAGTAGTGGTTGGCTCCTTCAATAGATGACTTGAAGATGGATTTCTTAGACTCACAGCATTCCATTTCATCTTATTCCATCTTCTCACATATGAGTTAATGCATTACTGGCAAATATAGCACACCAAAAATATTAGCACTTGCTTATCATCAAATATCAACTTTTGCGTGTTGTTCATATGTGATTTTGCAGAATATTTAATGAAACACAATTTTATTATACGCAGGACTCATGGGAAATACTTGTACGGTATTGCCAGTGGTTTGGTAAGCCACCACTACTTTACTGTTTCATCAATAAAACAGATCTGTTTGGACATTTTGCTGCACTGAAGTGTTATGATACTACATCAGTCACTGGAGGTATGGATCTACTGTAACTGAGTAGTAGCTCATTACCAAGACCTTGCAGTAGCTTCAGAGCACACTCATTCTGTGTTAAAAGCATGGTGTTGCCCTGTGAATTGAAGAGCAGGGTATCTGTGTGTGTTGCCATCAGCGGCTCAGCATTCATTCACGACCCCAAGGTTCCTGAACTGAGGAATGGTAAGGGCCAGCAGTCGTCTGTCACCATAAGCTCTGGGGATCCTGGCTTTATCACCCGTATTGCAACGATGGTAAAAACCTCCATAAAAAAAACCCTCAATCTCAAGGTCTGCTGCGTGCCCATGAGATGCTTGGCTGTTGAGATGGAACAGTTATTAGCGGGCAACCTTTGGGGAGCGTGCCACACCTATGTTGCATAAGGTTTATCTAGGTACACAGGGCTCTGTCTCGGTAGACTTTTATTTCCCTAGCTGCTCATAGGACTGGGATGGATTCTTCGAAATTTTCTCTTCCTCCCCTCCCAGCAGAAAGAGCAGGCCCCTGGTAGCTACCAACACCCATTCAAGTAAGAGGGCTTTTGTAACCAGTCTTCCTGATTCTAGACTTATTCAGAGTGGTAGAATTTACAGTAACAGAACACATGCTACTGGCCAGAATGTGTTTTTTATAGTAAAGTATTCTCGAGTGACTCCGTCAATGGGGCTTTCATGGCCGCCTCCTGCTCTTCATATGGTCTTTCTGGTCTAAGTGCTTTTTTAGATCCCGGGTTGGGGATGTGCTGTGAGATCGTTTTGAGCAGGAAAATGGTGTTCCTCAGGGCAGTATTTCATGTGTTAATTTATTTTCCATAAACAGTATCACAAATATGGTATGGAGTCCTGTACAGTGCTCCTTATTTGTGGATGATTTTACTGTTTTCTGTTTCTCCTCCAGTTTTGCAACAGTGACCCGTCATATGCAACTTATAGTGCAGAGGTTAGAGGAGCAAGCTGCAAAGACGTTTTTTCAGTTTTCTGCAGAGAAATGTGTGTGCTTGTTCATTTTAATCATGCTTGTCATATTTTTAATTTACCTGGCTTATGAGGGACTCATCATTTAATGATGGCGTCCTCTTGGGTAAAATATTCCGGAGGTAAAATAGTCCCCCATTCCGATCTCCAGGCAGGGACTACTCAAGAAGATGTCGTTATCAGGAGAAAGAAAACTGGCGTTCTACAGATCGGAGCGTGGAATGTCAGCTCACTTAATCGGGCAGGTAGGTTAGAAAATTTAAAAAGGGAAATGGATAGGTTAAAGTTAGATATAGTGGGAATTAGTGAAGTTCGGTGGCAGGAGGAACAAGACTTCTGGTCAGGTGACTACAGGGTTATAAACACAAAATCAAATAGGGGTAATGCAAGAGTAGGTTTAATAATGAATAAAAAAATAGGAGTGCGGGCAAGGTACTACAAACAGCATAGTGAACGCATTATTGTGGCCAACATAGATACGAAGCCCACACCTACTACAGTAGTACAAGTTTATATGCCAGCTAGCTCTGCAGATGACGAAGAAATTGAAGAAATGTATGATGAAATAAAAGAAATTATTCAGATAGTGAAGGGTGACGAAAATTTAATAGTCATGGGTGACTGGAATTCGGTAGTAGGAAAAGGGAGAGAAGGAAACATAGTAGGTGAATATGGATTGGGGCTAAGAAATGAAAGAGGAAGCCGCCTGGTAGAATTTTGCACTGAGCACAACTTAATCATAGCTAACACTTAGTTCAAGAATCATGATAGAAGGTTGTATACATGGAAGAACCCTGGAGATACTAAAAGGTATCAGATAGATTATATAATGGTAAGACAGAGATTTAGGAACCAGGTTTTAAATTGTAAGACATTTCCAGGGGCAGATGTGGACTCTGACCACAATCTATTGGTTATGACCTGTAGATTAAAACTGAAGAAACTGCAAAAAGGTGGGAATTTAAGGAGATGGGACCTGGATAAACTGAAAGAACCAAAGGTTGTACAGAGTTTCAGGGAGAGCATAAGACAACAATTGACAGGAATGGGGGAAAGAAATACAGTAGAAGAAGAATGGGTAGCTTTGAGGGATGAAGTAGTGAAGGCAGCAGAGGATCAAGTAGGTAAAAAGACGAGGGCTAGTAGAAATCCTTGGGTAACAGAAGAAATATTGAATTTAATTGATGAAAGGAGAAAATATAAAAATACAGTAAATGAAGCAGGCAAAAAGGAATACAAACGTCACAAAAATGAGATCGACAGGAAGTGCAAAATGGCTAAGCAGGGATGGCTAGAGGACAAATGTAAGGATGTAGAGGCTTATCTCACTAGGGGTAAGATAGATACTGCCTACAGGAAAATTAAAGAGACCTTTGGAGATAAGAGAACCACTTGTATGAACATCAAGAGCTCAGATGGAAACCCAGTTCTAAGCAAAGAAGGGAAAGCAGAAAGGTGGATGGAGTATATAGAGGGTCTATACAAGGGCGATGTACTTGAGGACAATATTATGGAAATGGAAGAGGATGTAGATGAAGATGAAATGGGAGATACGATACTGCGTGAAGATTTTGACAGAGCACTGAAGGACCTGAGTCGAAACAAGGCCCCCGGAGTAGACAACATTCTATTGGAACTACTGACAGCCTTGGGAGAGCCAGTCCTGACAAAACTCTACCATCTGTTGAGCAAGATGTATGAAACAGGCGAAATACCCTCAGACTTCAAGAAGAATATAATAATTCCAATCTCAAAGAAATCAGTTGTTGACAGATGCGAAAATTACCGAACAAACAGTTTAATATGCCACAGCTGCAAAATACTAACACGAATTCTTTACAGACGAATGGAAAAACCAGTAGAAGCCGACCTCGGGGAAGATCAATTTGGATTCCGTAGAAATACTGGAACACGTGAGGCAATACTGACCTTACGACTTATCTTAGAAGAAAGATTAAGGAAAGGCAAACCTACGTTTCTAGCATTTGTAGACGTAGAGAAAGCTTTTGACAATGTTGACTGGAATACTCTCTTCCAAATTCTAAAGGTGGCAGGGGTAAAATACAGGGAGCGAAAGGCTATTTACAATTTGTACAGAAACCAGATAGCAGTTATAAGAGTCGAGGGACATGAAAGGGAAGCAGTGGTTGGGAAGGGAGTAAGACAGGGTTGTAGCCTCTCCCCGATGTTATTCAATCTGTATATTGAGCAAGCAGTAAAGGAAACAAAAGAAAAATTCAGAGTAGGTATCATAATCCATGGAGAAGAAATAAAAACTTCGAGGTTCACCGATGACATTGTGATTCTGTCAGAGACAGCAAAGGACTTGGAAGAGCAGTTGAATGGAATGGATAGCGTTTTGAAAGGAGGATATAAGATGAACATCACCAAAAGTAAAATGAGGATAATGGAATGTAGTCGAATTAAGTCGGGTGATGCTGAGGGAATTAGATTAGGAAATGAGACACTTAAAGTAGTAAAGGAGTTTCGCTATTTGGGGAGCAAAATAACTTGTGATGGTCGAAGTAGAGAGGATATAAAATGTAGACTGGTAATGGCAAGGAAAGCGTTTCTGAAGAAGAGAAATTTGTTTACATTGAGTATAGATTTAAGTGTCAGGAAGTCATTTCTGAAAGCATTTGTATGGAGTGTAGCCATGTATGGAAGTGAAACATGGACGATAAATAGTTTGGACAAGAAGAGAATAGAAGCTTTCGAAATGTGGTGCTACAGAAGAATGCTGAAGATTATATGGGTAGATCACATAACTAATGAGGAAGTATTGAATAAGATTGGGGAAAAGTTTGTGGCACAACTTGACCAGAAGAAGGGATCGGTTGGTAGGACATGTTCTGAGGCATCAAGGGATCACCAATTTAGTATTGGAGGGCAGCGTGGAGGGTAAAAATCGTAGAGGGAGACCAAGAGATGAATACGCTAAGCAGATTCAGAGAGAATGTAGGTTGCGGTAGGTACTGGGAGACGAAGCAGCTTGCACAGGACAGAGTAGCATGGAGAGCTGCATCAAACCAGTCTCAGGACTGAAGACCACAACAACAAAAACATGAAGGACTCAGTTCTACATTTTCAAGACTCCGTGAGGATTCTGGGCTTTATTTTTGCTGTCGTGGTTACCGCACCTGAGAGACCTGAAAGCAAGAACCCAGAAGGCACCGAATATCATAAAGTGCCTTAGCCACATGTCTTGGGGAGCACACAGGGCATGTCTGCTCCAGTTTTATAGAGCTTTTGTGTGTTCACGGTGAGACTATTGCTGCGCAATGTGCAGGTCATATCTTACCTGATGATCACTGACACTGCCCACCATGAGGGGATTAGGCAGGCCACAGGTGCTTACAGGATCAGCGCCATTCGCAGGCTGTAGAAACATCACTCACCGTGTGGCGGCAGCTCCTCAAGGTGTATCAGGCTTGTAAGTTCCTCGCAGCTCCGACTTCATCTTCTGCTCTATGGGTGCTCATCCACTTCTGAAATGCTTTTTCTCCAATTGTCATAAGCAACAGTGCTATTTGGAATCTGCATGCAGCGTGTGATGGAGTCACTTCATCTGGAGCATGTACAGTCCTAAATCCAGTGTTTTTACTGACCATCACATTGGTTACTGCAGAAGCGCAGGATGATTTTAGATTTAGTGCAATACAGGAGAGATTCCACGGCTGCATATGGCTTTAATACTTTATTTTCTCATCTTTTAACTGAGCACCTCAATTCTACAGCTGACATGATGGGTGGGTCAAAACAGGAGGACTCCGTTGATTGCTCTGTTGTCTTCCCAGATCGTGTCCTCAGGGTCCAACTGGCTGAAGACTTGACTGTATTCAACGAAGAACTGTGTGTGATATTGTGGGCACTGGAGCAGATGAGACTAAATTCCTTGTCTGTTCTGATTCTCTGAGTACCCTTCACTCTCTACAGCGTTTGTACCCAGTGGATAACATAGTCCAGAATATACAGGACATCCTCATTCAACAGGTGGGAAAGGAAGTGTCTTTCCTTTGGGTACGAGGACACATGGGTATTGCGGTTGTAGCAGCCAAGGAAGTGTGTAGTGATCCTTGGTTATTTCAGTGTCCTATCCCCCTGCATACCTTGATGTTGAAATATGGAGTTACAAGTTGATGGGAATCCAAGTAGAAGCTGCATTTAGTTAAGCCCACTATGCGGCCATGGTGTACTTCCTTTCAGTCACGACGTCCTTCTTACTCATCTTTGTGGAGGCCACAGCCCTATAGTGCATGGCTTCTTGCTCTGGTGAGAGGGCTCTCCAATGTGTGGTGCTTGTTGCATACAGATCACTGTGTGCCACACTTTACTCATTTACCCATCTCCATGTGCCTTTCTTTAAGCTCTTCTGTGGTTTTACGTATGTTTTAATACCATGTATAGCACCTTTCACCTTTCTTTGGTGTTAAGGCCTGTGAGGTAGAGTGATTGTGTGGGTCTACGCAAGAGAGTGAATTAGTGTAATTTTAGATTCTTCCTTCTCAGTGTGTGATAAAAATTTTAGACATTTTGCCCAAATTCTTTTCTGATGGACTCTGGAAAGTAAGTGTTTGAGATTGTAGTTGTAATGCTTACTGCTCTGCCACTTGCACAGATATCATGCAAGAGTAGTTGAGGAAATTTTTCTACTTAGTCCCAGTGGAACATATGTATGTATTAAGAAGGTAAAGAAATTTATCAATGCCTTAGTCCGGCAATATGGCATTTTTATGGCATGGTTACATAAAAATGCTACAATAGACAAAGGCCAGGCTGTAGTTGTGTATCTTCTGTAATTCTTTAGATATGTTCTGCCCCCTCACCTACAGAGAAAAGATATGTTGATGCATCTCATTGACTCCCTTATATTCACAAATTAACTTAAAAAATATTCATAAAAGCTGTGGGTGATAAATGAAAAAAACATGACAGCATTACTGGTTATGTAGAAGGCAAATAGATCAGGTCTTTGTTGGCAAAGTAAGTAATAAACAGCTTTTATTTATAATACTAGGTTATTATATATGATTGAAGTGATTTCACAGATTTTCTGTAGCTATATTTTTTGACGTACTGTCACAGAGCTTTGCACACACACAACTCAAAAACGATTTCTGAGATATTACAAGTGTTCCATACATTCCCTCCAGTGACTCCGCAGATATCAGGTCCATAACTGGGTTCTTCCAGGAGAGCATGGAGGCCTTGACATAAATTGCTGGCCATCAACCCCACCACAACTAATCCATCAGTTTCTCAATTTGCTGTGTAAGAATCCACAAACATCATGATGCAGATGGGATGGAGCACAATCTTGTCAGTAGATGACGTCCACACTGTTGGTCTCCAGCTGTGATGTGAGATAATTTTCCAGCATGTCCAGATACACATCTTGTAACAGTGTTTTCAAAGAAGAAAAAGGGACCGTAAACTTTAAACCATGACACTGCACAGAACAAATTAACTTTTGGTGAAACTTAAATGTGAATTTCACCCACAGATTCACAGATTAAGCCTATTTTTGTGCAATTCACAAACAATTTTGCTTTTCAACTGTGCCGAAAATTCAAAGTCTCTGCTTTGTCTCGTGAGTCAGGGCTTGTAGCAATTGCAAGCATTAAGGCTCAGCTTCACTCATTTCCTTAAGATCATCCAAATGGCGGTTGTAGTATGTTCGGCTCCCTGCTTGCTCTGTTTGTCAACTTCTGTGGGCTACATGCAAAATTTGGCAGCAGGCAGGCAACCGTTTCTTCACACATTGCAAGCCAACCTGTTGGTTTCCCCTCACACAGGCATCCTGAAGCTTTAAACTCTGCATATGATTGCTGAATGGAGTTGGCAGTTGGGGGATCATGGTTGAACTTCAGTCTGAAATGTTGTTGCACTATTACGGCAGACTGATGTGAATGCATTTCAAGCACAACATATGCTTTCTCAGCACTTTTTAACATCTTACCAAACTGCTTACTGTTGCGTTCTTGTGGCAAGTATCTGAAGTGCGGATGCTACAGTACAAAACTTTTAAGTTTTTCTGTGTGAGTGTTGAGTTTTGTGATAATATGTTAATTAATCCAGCAACAGTGAATTTATGAAATGGCTTCAGTCATTTATTATAACTGGTAGCAGTGAACATGAGACAGTCATAGTAAAAATGATTATACAAGTCAAATTTACATGTTCAGAAACAAAACAAAGAGGCAGTAGTGCCGTATCATTGCTCTGGGCTGGAGCATTTAGAAGAACTCCAGTTTAGAATAATAACAATGGTCCACAAATTTTCTCTTTTCATTTTTTAAAGAAGCAAAAGTAGCCTGATATTCCATTTCTGAGAGTGCTTGCGTTCCCGCAGCAGCGTCTGTGAAGCTTGCCACCCGGCCTTCAACAATGGATACCGCCTCCTGTGGGACCCTGTGTTTAACTGCCTGATTCTCGCTAACATCTACCAAATCCCCATTCTTAACGTTCTCCATTACGAACTCTGTTAATTACAGTAATTCTTAATTTCTGTCCCACGTGATTTCATCTCTTCACTTGCGGTACACTATGTGGATGACACTTCGTTCGCAACAATGTGCAAATTCGGCTCAGGAGACAATCCCAAGATTAAGAATTGTCCTGTCACCAGCATCGCCACGTGTAACATCCCCCTTCCCTTCTATCGACAATGTTAGAAATATATGACCGTATAAACATGTGCCTAAACAATTGGAATAAAATTTTGAAAAGGCTATCATTCCAAAGATTCAACATAAAGTTGATAAATGAGGGGGAGGTTAACAAGATGCCTTCCAGGACAACTTATTCCACTTACTTAATTACTGTAAAATTTAGTATGGTTGTTCAGAAGGTTTGTGTTGTCATTCACGTACTGTGCCAACGACTAGGGGTACCACGTGGATCGGAACAGAATAATAAGAGTTCCTGAAATAATTATAGCTAAAAGAAATACGGTCGCCAGCCCAATTGGGCAAAATTTCTGTTCAGTAGGTGAATTAATGAGCCGAACAGTCAATGTCATGAATTACTCGAACACGCGCAGCGACAGAGGGCTGCATGCATGTTAGAAAAACAACTGAAACATTTATGTAATAAAGCGAGAAAGAAAATAGTTTGCACTCGAAATATCATTAACTAATAGAGCTGAAATTTCGAAAACGTACAAGATAACACTTAGATTAATGGGTACTTACTGTTGTAAGTGACAATGGCGCTACCTCACAATAACGTCTACTATTTTCATATGAATTTTGGAAAATGGCAAAAAATAATTAAAAGAAACTCTATTGACTTCTGAACAGGGAAGTAGAAATTGATAATTACTGTATCAAAAGGTAAATATTATACTTTAGCACGACTGCAAGTCAAAATGTGAACCAGAACTTTACTAACAACAAATTACAATAATCACTGATATTTGCACTCACTCATTAATTCTAGTTAGTGCTTTTGTTCATAGTGCCAGGAATCATTTTAATTTGATTAGTTGATTTGCTATTTGCAACAATTAGATCGCCTCAGATTAAAGTTCAAATTTGAAGTTAGTGAGACTGAAATTACTGAATGTTTTAAGTTCAAATCTTTAACTGAATCATTTAGTTCATAAGCAAAATTAATTGGCACTGCAATTTTTATTTTTCATAAACGGTACTCGGATTATTGTAACAATAGGACAGGACAGGAACATACTTGGTGATTGATTTTAGGAGAATCACCGGTAAACAGTTTTGATTGAACTGTGGTAATTATTCACTCGCAAAATACCACAAAGCTGAGTAATGCCGTTACAAAAGTAGTTGACAATAAGCTGAGATGCAGCAATCTTACTTCAGTCCATTCTCAATGTGACGAAGTTTCTGATGATGATACTGCTGCTGGCTCCTTTCCATGATAATTAGTGAGCACGGGAGTTATTTGCAATGATACTGGCGTTACGGGTTCTTGATGTTTCTGCAGCCAATATTTCCACTGTCCACGCTCATCACTGGACATGTACAGCTAAACAATCACTCCTCCAATAAAGGGCACGCCATCCATGCATCCGCACTTCACCAAGTCTCACACCAGAGTCCTCTCTCTGTGTAGCGTGCGCTCTGACATAACACCCTTCTGCATCCAGAGACGTCACTACTCCAACGATACTTATTCGTTGGCAAAAACCTAATTATTTCCCTAACATTCCCTCAGTGATTACTCAGCGATATTTACATAAGATACACAATTGATTATACAGCAAAATGAACAAATTAATTCATACATTGTGTACATATAAATTTACATAAAGATAAAAGCAAGTAGATATATAATAATAAATGGTCAAAGAGCACATCAGCATGAAAGTGTTACAAAGTCCCGTTTCTACATTATTACATTTATCTTCAATGTCAAATTCTAATTTTTTAGTTAAATCCTGAAATCGCTTATCCTGTATTTGGTTAAACTTAGTAAATAGTTGTTCGACGTGAGTATTCAAAAAACTTGTGAGTTCACTCTTTATATCTAATTTCAGATTTTCTACTTTATTATTATTAGAGTCAAATTCAGTCTTTAACAAAACTATATTAGCTGCTTGACTGTTCAAGGTTTCGCTTTGGCTACTTAAAACCTCACTTTGAGCATCTAATTTGATGTTTATTGTGTGTTTACTGAATCTAACTTAAGACTTTGCTCACTTAGTTCTTGTCTTAAAGAAACATTTTAAGCATTTAAATCTACTCTTTGAGCATCTAACTTAGCATTTAGTTCTGTTCTTAAAAAAGCATTTTTATCACTTAGTTCTTTTCTTAAAGCTGCTGAGTATGCTCTCTGGGCCTTAAGTAAATTCTCTACCTCAGACCAGTCTGGCACCTCCATACTCACTGTCATAGACTTGGCTGGTTCTGAAGTTTCCCCTGATTTTTGAATGCTGTCCATATCCCTATTGATTTTCAACCTAGTGATCATTTAACACAACTTCACCTCTAAATATACTAGCTACAGCATTGAATGTTGGTTGCGGCATCGGCGTCAGCGAGCAGGCGAGAAGTCAGCAGCGGTGAACGACAGCCATTGCAGACAGCAGTGCTGGCGGGTTAGTACGTTGGCATCGGCGGCTAGTTATTGTGTCGGGATCGTTGGCTGGTTACTGTGTTGACGTCAGCTGGTTACTGCGTCGGCATTGGCTGGTTACTGCATCAGCGTCACATGGTTACTGTGTCGGCGTCGCCTGGTTACTGCGTTGACATCGGTGGCTGGTTACTACGTTGGCTTCGGCTGGTTACTGCGTTGACGTCGGTGGCTGGTTACTGCGTGTGTGAGAATTGCTACCCCCCCACAACCAAATCTTCTTAATCAAAAAGTTGAAATCTTCCCTCCGTTCTTTTGACGTTATTATCTTCTTCCGTCTTACATTGTGTTGCATTCGTAACTTTCTTCCTTTGGTTCAGCAGACACAACGCATTTACTCGAAACAGTTTCTCAGTCTTGTTATGCCTAGTTACTATCGCAACTCAAGTATCTTCTTCCCGTTTTTGGCTTACAATTTCCCTTTTTCTTCAAGTAGTGTCACTTGGTTGCCACGTTCTACTGCTTTCTTGGACAACAACAGACAGTGCTGCGTTGGGTTGCACGACTAACATGTCTCTTTCAGTTGACTCATACATTGTGCATGCAGCCGATCCTCTCCTTTGGGTCATCAGCTACGTCACTCTCACTGTTTAATTCTTCTCCGAAGACTGTATCAGGTTAAAGGGAATAATATTAACCAACACTCTATTCTTGAAATAAATCATGTAGTCATAGAATCTTTCAATTCAACAACAGTATCTTTTCAACTCTTATCCCCAAAGTAACAGTTATTCTGTACCAGCTCCTGCAAGCCAACTGGTTCTAAGATAAATGTCAGAATCAACGAAACACCTATACAGTTACATACGTGCTGCCTTATGCAGAGCCAAGACATGAAGTAAGAGTCTCTATACAATACACACTTCATCTGTCTCTGTAACAATCCTCATGACACCACAAACCACGGAACATTATACCAACACTCTTTGACTTTTTGATATAAATTCCAAGGCGCTTCTGGTAACCACTTGTTGGGGCCGCTCGTCTGACGCAGCACCTGGCTTCTTGTGACAGCTGTCCCTCCTACACACACAGATATGTGTGGTGCAGTGAAAAGGCTCTCTCACCCTTGTCATTAAAATATCGGGTGTTCGAGACGGTGGAGAGCCAAGTGTTTCTAGAACTTACACCGAAATTCTCAAAACACTACATATGGAGGTTTCAAAGCCAATGCTGTAGGGGTTGCTGCTACCTGTGGAAGTGGCACAGTTGTGTAAGAGAAAAACACTGCTTACAGAGGAAATGGCCTCCATGAGTAGTTCTGATACCTGGATAAAAAAATGTTGCCAAAGAACTCCATTGATCCAAACAAATTTGTTTGCCGACCATGGGATTAATGACAGTATTTATTAAGGCTCTGTATAGAAATGGAGCAGCATCTCAGTAGTTGTGTAAGAGGTGTTCATGACTCATCACAGATAAGATCACAAAGTGGATATTCATTGGTCCAAAGATTTGCCAGCTGTTGGGGACACGCACACATTGAGTCCACTCTAACCTCTGATCAGCTGAATGTGTGGCATTGTTTTCATTGTGTGACAGCATAGTTGTTGGGAAACAGGAGAGCCAAAAATTACAGGGGCCTTTCGAATGAACTCATTCATGCTTATAAGGTCATTAGCTGCATTGTGACCCTGACGATGCACTTCCTTTACAACCACTTCACTGTGTTGCCAGTAACTGTGGTGCATGTGGTGATGAGCACAGCGATGGTGCCACCAGTACATTTCTTTCATGATACAGCTGTACACAGGATGGTGGACTGCTGCTACGTTGGCTGATTTCTGCTGGATGTCACCAAGAAATGCTCCAGGCACTACCGGCAAGAGGAAGGCAAAGAAATGACTTGAATGAATTAGTTACCTAAGTTTATTTCATGTATGTATCCTATTGATTATGCTAGCAATATACGTGAAACATAAAGTCCCCGTTTCTTGTAACCTTGAGCTCGGAGACAATTTTAATCATCATATTCGTGTTCAGTGCATTGGAATCTATGAAGATTGCCTACTTCAGCTTCTGCAAAAACTCCACTGTGAACCAGTTTTATTGACCAAACACTGGGCAGATTTGTGTCCAGAAGGTCTCTTCTTGAAGATAGACACCCATCTATGGTATACAGTGCCTGTAAAGAAACTTCAAAAGAAACATGGACTGCTACACAATAGGTATAAACCAAAGGATACATGCAGGTCAAAAGGACAATGCCTAAAGCCTTCTATGGTTAGTGAAGTGAAACCTTATTGAGAAATGTTTCAAAAACCCCAAAGAAGACAGACTATCAGTAACATCAGAGTTAGAGTCCATACACGTGTGCATGACATGGAAACAAATTTATGGTAACAAATCAAAAGGAGAATTGCTGAATGCAGTTTTCAATTGTTCCTTTACAAAGAAAAATTACAAAGTCCAGCCCAACTCCAGTTCCTGAACCACTACAAATACGAATGAAATAGATATTAGTGTCAGTGACATTAAGAGACTGCTAAGTGAAACATGGACGATAAATAGTTTGAACAAGAAGGGAATAGAAGCTTTTGAAATGTGGTGCTACAGAAGAATGCTGAAGATTAGATGGGTAGATCACATAACTAATGAGGAGGTGTTGAATAGGATTGGTGAGAAGAGAAGTTTGTGGCACAACTTGACTAGAAGAAGGGATCGGTTGGTAGGACATGTTCTGAGGCATCAAGGGATCACCAATTTAGTATTGGAGGGCAGCATGGAGGGTAAAAGTCGTAGAGGGAGACCAAGAGATGAATACACTAAGCAGATTCAGAAGGATGTAGGTTGCAGTAGGTACTGGGAGATAAAGAAGCTTTCACAGGATAGAATAGCATGGAGAGCTGCATCAAACCAGTCTCAGGACTGAAGACCACAACAACAACAACAACAACAACAACAACATCAACAATAATACTGAACAAATTTCCTGAGCCTGATGGAATCCATCTGAGATTCTATACAGAATTTTGTGATGACTTAGCTGCTCTCTTAAGATACTGTATATACCTTGAACAATAAAAAAAATGCATTGGTCAGTGCTTGCAAGAAAGCACAGATCACACCCAAGTACAAAAATAGTAACAGAAGTAACTCACGAAACTACCAGCTGCTGTCATGAAATCCTTACACAGTAGAAGTATAGAACATATTCTGAGCTCAATCATAATGAGATATCTCAAACAAAATGACTCCTATCTGCCAACCAGCATGGAGTTCACAAAAATTGGTCATGTGGGAACCATCTTGCATTTTTGTGACAAGACATTCTGAAACATGTGAATTAAGGCAGTCAGATAGATGAAATATCTCTTGGCTTCCAAAAAGTGTTTTACTACAGACAGTGGCAAATCTTGTTAATGAGAGTACAGTATTATGGAAAGGATAGATTGCTACTCAGCATATAGTGGAGATGATGAATTGCAGACAAGCACAACAAAAGGACTACTAAACACATAAGCTTTTGGGCAGAAGCCCTTCTTCTGAAATAGACAACATACACACACATGTTTGTGCAAATGCAACCTACACACATATGACCACTGTCTCTGGCCAGAAACTACAGCCATATGAGAAATCACATGAAATTTGTTTGAAAGATGCAGTATGTTGTGTTGTGTGGAGAACCATGAACAGATGGAGGTAACTTCAGTCGTGATCCAGGGAAGCATGTTGGGACTCTCACTGTTCATGCTGTATGTTAATGGCCTGGGTGACAATATTAATAGTACATCAGACTTTTGCAAATGATGCACTAGTCTGTAAGCAAGTACTATCTGAAACAAGCTGCACAAATATTCCATGATATCTTGATAAATTCTGAAGTTGTGCAACAATTGGAAACTTGCAAAATTTATTTGGAAATGTAAAATTTTCTGCAATTTGTAAAACACAAAATCATAATTTTAGCCAAATCATAAAAATTCATAAGCTGATCAGCTAGGAAAGCAGCTGGTAAGATTGCTTACCAAACTCTCATGTGACCCATCCTAAAATATTGTTCTTGTGTGTCGGACACATACCAAAGAGGCCTAACAAGTTATACTGAATGTATTGGTACACAAAGAAGAGCAGCACAATCAGTGTCAGGTTTGTTTGATCCACATGAGAGCATTGCTGAGATGCTACAAAACCTGAACTGACAGGTACTTGAAGATGGACACCAGTTACCTTTGATGGCTACTTACAAAGTTTCAAAAAATAGTATTAAGTGAGGAATTTGAGAGTGTAGCTTACATGCACTCCTGTAGGTAGGGACCACATAGCAAGTGTTGACTAATTACAGTAAGCACAGAGGCACTGAAGCAATTATTCTTATCACGATCCATAAGTAATGGAATGAGAAGAAATTTTGATACACAATTAACCTCTGCCATGTACTTCACAGTGGTTTGCAGAGTATAGATGTAAATTTATCTACATCACTCTTCTTGGACACTGAAAGTGAACTGGTGCTTTGTTGTGACACATTGGCAATAGCAGGCATACATGGGTGATGTTGAAAGCTCTCAGAACAAATCTTTCACTCTGCAGTAATGTGTATGTTGTTATGAAACTTCCAGTAGTTCAGACTGTGTGCTAAATTAAGACCCTAACCAGGAATTTTTTTTTCAGGATATATTTGTTTGTATACTCATCGTTTAATCATTGTTTAGAGTGATATTGGATTTACATTTACACGTACAGGATTAATTTATAATTTGAGTACACGTATTATTATTTTACAATAGACTTACACGTGAATGAATTAAATAGTCATATACTCAGGGAGTGAACATAGGGGGA
The DNA here is from genome assembly GCF_023864275.1 of Schistocerca cancellata. NCBI lineage: Eukaryota > Metazoa > Arthropoda > Insecta > Orthoptera > Acrididae > Schistocerca > Schistocerca cancellata. The sequence goes on along the minus strand of NC_064626.1, from coordinate 910,580,391 downwards.
ACATATGCAGGAATTCTGCACTGTCACTCATGGCAAGGTCGTAGTGGAGTTGGTTTGTTGTAGACCTTCCTCACACCTTTAATGAAGCATCTGTATATGTGCATATCGCTATCCAATGACTTTTGTCACCTCACTGTACAAGCCGTATGATTATCCATGTTTAATATCACCCAGACTTCATGTATGAAGTTACACTTACTTTTGTAGCAAATCTTTAATTGGAGTCAAATTGAGGAATGGTTAACACCACACTTTGGTTAGTAGAATAACTATAAATAATATAGGAGTAAAGTAAGAACCCACCGAACCCCAGAGGTGTTGAAATGTTGACAGTCTCATGAGCAAGACATGTACATCTACATCTATGTGATTACTCTGCTATTCACAATAAAGTGCCTGGCAGAGGGTTCAGTGAACCACCTTCATGCTGTCCCTCTACCATTACACTCTTGAACGGCACGCGGGAAAGACGAGCACTTAAATTTTTCCATGCGAGCCCTGATTTCTCTTATTTTATCGTGATGATTAATTCTCCCTATGTAGGTGGGTGCCAACAGAATGTTTTTCACAATTGAAGGAGAAAACTGGTGATGAAATTTCATGAGAAGATCCCTTCGCAATGAAAAATGCCTTTGTTTTAATGATTGCCACTCCAATTCACGTATCATGTCTGTGGCACTATCTCCCGTACTTAACAATAATACAAAATGAGCTGCCCTTCTTTGTACTGTTTCGATGTCATCCATCAGTCCCATCTGATGCGGATCCCACACCGCACAGCAGTACTCCAGAATAGGGCGGACAAGCATAGTGTAAGCAGTCTCTTTGGTAGACCTGTTGCACCGTCTAAGTGTTCTGCCAGTGAATCGCAGTCTTTGGTTTGCTCTACCCACAATATTATCTGTGTGTTCGTTCCAATTTAGGATATTTATAATTGTAATCCCTAAGTGTTTAGTAGAATTTACAGCCATCAGATTTGTGTGACTTATAGCGTAATCGAAATTTAGGTGATTTCTTTTAGTACTCAAGTGAATAACATCACACTTTTCTTTATTCAGGGCCAATTACCACTTTTCGCATCATACAGATATCTTGTCTAAATCATTTTGCAAGTCCTTTTGATCATCTGATGACTTTACAAGACGATAAATGACAGCATCATCTGCAAACAATCTAAGACGGCTACTCAGATTGTCTCCTATGTCGTTAAAATAGATCAGGAACAATAGAGGGCCTATAACACTTCCTTGGGGGACGCCAGATATTACTTCTGTTTTACTCATTGACTTTCCATCTATTACTTCTAACTGTGACCTTTCTGACAGGAAATCACGAATCCAGTCGTACAACTGAGACGATACTCCATAGGCAGGCAGTTTGATTAGAAGACGCTTGTGAGGAATGGTGTCGAAAGCCTTCTGGAAATCTAAAAATATGGAATCAATTTGACATCCCCTGTCAGTAGCACTTATTACTTCATGAGTATAAAGACCTAGTTGTGTTTCACAAGAACGATATTTTATGAATCCGTGCTGACTATGTGTCAGTAAATCGTTTTCTTCGAGGTACTTCATAATGTTCGAATACAGTATATGTTCTAAAACCATACTGCAAATCGACATTAGTGATATAGGCCTGTAATTCAGCGGATTACTCCTACTTCCCTTTTTGGATATTGGTGTGACTTGAGCAATTTTCCAGTCTTCAGGTACATATCTTTCTGTGAGCGAGTGGTCGTATATAATTGCTAAATATGGAGCTTACTCTGAGAGGAACCTAACTGGTATACAATCTGGACTGGAGGCCTTGCCTTTATTAAGTGATTTAAGCTGCTCTGTTACACCGAGGATATCTACTTCTATGTTTCTCATCTTGGCAGTTGTTCTTGATTAGAATTCAGGAATATTTACTTCGTCTTCTTTGGTGAAGGAGTTTTGGAAAACCGTGTTTAATAATTCTGCTTTAGTGGCACTGTCATCAGTGACATCACCACTATTATCACGCAGTGAAAGTATTGATTGTGTCTTGCCACTGGTGTGCTTTATGTATGACCAAAATCTCATTGGGTTTTCTGCCAGATTTCGAGACAGAATTTCATTGTGGAAATTATTAAAAGCATCTCGCATTGAAGTACGCGCCATATTTCTAACTTCTGTAAAACTTTGCCATTCTTGGGGATTAATCTGATTCGTTTTGTGTACCATGGGGGATCAGTACCATCACTTATTAATTTATGTGGTATATATCTCTCTATTGCTGTTGATACTATCTCTTTGAAAACATTCCACAACTTTCTACACTTACATGATCAGATCGGAAGGAGTGAAGACTGTCTCTTAAAAAGGCGTTCAGAGCATTTTTATCAGCTTTTTTAAATGGATATACTTTGCGTTTCTTTTTGATGGTTGTAGGTGTTACGGTATTCAGCCTAGCAGCAACTGCCTTGTGGTCGCTAATCCCTGTATTCGTCACAAGAATCACTATTTGTCGAGGATTATTTGTTGCTAAAAGGTCAAGTATGCTTTCACAACCATTTAAGCTTCGAGTCGGGGAGGCCCTACGATCGGCCCCATGGAAAGTTTTTCACTGCCTGCCAGACTTTGGAATGATCTCTCACTCGACCACAGGTGAGGGGTCAACCTCAGTGCAGGCAGTACCCCGGGAGGTCACAGCAGTGGACCAATCGGAAGACACGTGGGACGTGCTCGACGTCCCTCGCATCCCCGCATCCGATCCCCCACAGTGACGCCCATTGGCAGCAGCCTCAAGCTGTGTGACGGAAGCTAACACAGCCTGAAGCTGTGAGTGAAGGGTCGCCAGCTCAGCTCACATCTGTACACAACAATCACAGTTCCTATTCATTACTGCATTCCTCCTGTTTGAAGCTTGTAAAAATTTGTAACAAATGAATGGTGTACTCGCCTTAGTAGTAGCAGGAACTAGTGGTGCACTCTCGCTGACAGTCTAACTGACACTGAGCTGTTCTAACCAAAAAAACAAAAGCCTGCACGATATGAGAGTCAATACAATGGTCGATAGCAACGGCTGTACTGTACACTACACTGTTTTTGAAATAAAAGGTTGTGCCTAGTAAGCACTCAAACACGCAAGAGATTACAAAAATAAACTAGTAACTACACAGCTAACTGAAAATAAGTCACTCCTGTTTGAAGCTCATAAAAATATGTAGGAAGCAAATGGTGTACTTGCCTTAGTAGTAGCAGGAACTAGCGATGAGCTCTTGCTGACAGTCTGACAGAAAAGTTTGCTAGCTTTCACGTGAATTCTCAAGCTACAGCACTCTCTCTCTCTCTCTCTCTCTCTCTCTCTCTAACACACACACACACACACACACACACACACACACACACACACACACACACACACACACACACGCGGGCTCGCGCGCCTGTATGGCAGCACTGTGCTGTCTGAATACACTGTGCCAGGGCTACAGTTCTGACTAGTTTCATTTACATGAGGGATTTTGTTAGATGGGGTACATGAAAGGAGAAGGAAGCGGGGAGCAGAAAGGTCTGTTGGGGCAGAGTATTATTCATTGTCTGGGAGGGAGTCAGCAGGTATGTTGAATAGGAATGTAGGTGGGAGAGACAGAATATGCACAAGATGAGTCTGTGACATAGGCATTGGCACTGTTGATTTCATTGCAGTACGTTATGTGGTTTATAATGGTGTTGAGGATTGGGTTGGGAGGGGTAACAAAAGAGAGGAAGGAAAGACTGTGAAGGGGAGTGTAGGTGTAGGATGCATAGTGTTAGGGTCCTGGAGCAGGGTGGGGATGTGTGGGAGCAAGGGCCTAGCAAAGATTGAGTCTAGGAGATTATGACATTGAAGGGTGTATTGGTTAGACAACCCTCATCTACATAGTTCAGAGAATCAGGTATTGAGATGAAAAATCCAGATGGGCTGAGTTTGTGAAGTAGCCATTGAAATTGAGCTTCTTGTGCTCAGCAGGGTGTTCTACACTAGGTGTAAACTCTGCTGTTAGCCACAGTTTGGCAGTTGCCATTCCTTTGGGTGGACAGATGGTTGATGGGATCAAGCGCACATAAAATGCTGTGCAGAGCTTGAAACACACCCCATATATGACATGTATACTTTCACAGATGGTACTACCTGTGATGAAATAGGGTAAGCCTTGGATGGACTGGACTGGATGGACTGGAGTAGGATGTGCCAGATTGATGTATTGTTCAGCTCTCACACTGGCTTCTTCCACATGGGTATGAAACATGCTTCAAAGCATTGGGTATGAGTGTGCCTGTAAATGACGCAATGCCTCTTCTACTCAGTCAGTTGTTATATTTGCACATAAACTATTTGTATTTTACCAGGAATTTCATTACCATATGTGTATAAAAACTAGTGCTTTTGTGTTACTTGCCGTTTTGTTGACAACTGCTATATTCCGGGTGATCAAAAAGTCAGTATAAATTTGAAAACTTAATAAACCACACAATAATGTAGATAGAGAGGTAAAAATTGACACACATGCTTGGAGTGACATGGGGTTTTATTAGGGTGGGAGGGGGAGTTCACAAAATGTCTGTCATGACGCTGGACAGCAAAACATCAGTGACTGCGCATGACAATCGTGTATACAAGGAGCAGTAATGACAGAGAGAATCAGATGTGCCAGCATTCACAGCATGTTAATGTTACCCGAAAAGGCGCTTTTAGTGAAGCTGCATTATCAGAATGGGGAATGTGCTAGTTCAGCAACACGATACTATCACCATAGGAAGGGGATTCAAATGGCTAAAGGTCTGTTGACAAATGCAGCTGTGGCGAGAATGATTTCGAAGTTCGAAGCCACGGGTTGTTTAGACGATAGACCCCATAGTGGCCGACCGAGCACAAGGCGTAATGTTGCTGAGACAGTTCAGGAAGAAATGGAGACTGTAGTGGGTTAGTCTATGCAGGGGGAAATCAACGCTCGTGCAGTCGCACGTTGCACCAGCATTCCAGACACTACTGTTTGGTTGGCACTGAGGCGTACGTCCAATACTATCTGTTCAAAATCCATCGGCATCATGAACTGTTACCTGCCGATTTAGTGAAGCGGAGGGCATTTGTGGTGTGGGCGTTTCAAAAGATGGCGGAAGATGACGATTGGTTGAGTAACATGTTGTGGACCGCCGAAGCTCATTTCACGCTCCGAGGGTCTGTCAACGCCCACAACTGCAGAATTTGGGCTACCAAAAATCCTAGAACTGTCATGGAAACTCCATTGCACGACGAGAAAGTCACGGTATGTTTTGGATTTACCACATCTCTACCATTATTGGGCCTTTTTTCTTCGAGGAAATGCGTGATTCTGGTTTTGTAACTGCTACCCTGACGAGTGAGAGGTATGCCGATATGTTACAGAATCACATCACCCCAGCCTGGCTGATAAACACCTGCTGGAACGTACGATGTTTATGCAGGATGGCGCTCCACCCCATATTACTAGACGCGTGAAAGATCTCTTGAGCGTGTCGTTTGGTGATGATCGTGTGCTCAGCCGCCACTTTCGTCATGCTTGGCCTCCCAGATCCCCAGACCTCAGTCCGTGCGATTATTGGCTTTGGGGTTATCTGAAGTTGCAAGTGTATCGTGATCGACTGACATCTCTAGGGATGCTGAAAGACAACATCCGAAGCCAATGCCTCACCATAACTCCGGACATGCTTTACAGTGCTGTTCACAACATTATTCCTCGATTGCAGCTATTGTTGGGGAATGATGGTGGACATATTGAGCATTTCCTGTAAAGAACATCATCTTTGCTTTGTCTTACTTTGTTATGCTAATTAATGCTATTGTGATCAGATGAAGCGCCATCTGTCGGACATTTTTTGAACGTTTGTAATTTTTTTTTTTTTTTTTGTTCTAATAAAACCCCATGTCATTCCGAGGATGTGTGTCAATTTGTACTTCTCTATCTACGTTATTTCGTGATTTATTCAGTTTTCAAATTTATACTGACTTTCTGATCACCCGGTACATTAATATTGCAGAGTACTCATTGTTATGGCAATGGTTGTGAACCATTCACCTGAATGTACGTAAGTGTCCTTTGTTTCTTTCATTGATTATTCTGTGCAAATCTTCAACAACTGTAATTTGGATAGAAATATTGTATACTTGTTTAGTTTTACAGTGTTAAGGTGAGCAAAGTTGTGTGTGAGTTACATAATTTAGCTTCAATTACACGCTAACTCAAAATACATAACCTGTTGACTGTGCTTGATTCATTCTGTTCTACAAAGCTAGCAAATTGGATGGATGAAGAAAAAAATTCACTGTTGATGTTAATCAAGAGAAGGTAAGAAAATTGTTTGTTTGAGACTCTACAAAATTATCCCATACCCTGAGCATAAGTATTTTCAGGTCATGGAATACTGTTGCATGTACGTAGTATGTATGAAAATGAGTGTATTTTTGTATGATGTCAAGTGCAACTGTTTCAATGCTCTGCAATGCTGCCTTTCCTAAAGGTTTTATGTTTATTAGAAAAAAGGGGATTCCTATAAAAGAAAAGTTGCCACGTGGGAGAGTTTATGCTAATGTATCTGAGTGTGTTTATGTGAAAATGCTACAATAAAAAATGGATATATTTCATACAGTTGCTCTGTATAAGTAGAGTAATAAAAACACCAGTGTATTGTGAATTAATTGAAGAGTAGTATTTAAGCTGAAATAATAAATACTATTAAAGATATCAAAGCAATAAAATTATTTGTAATGGAATTCTGTGTTACTTAATTTTTGTGTGGCTTTCAATTTATGCATGAAATTTGTAAAGTTCCTGTATTTGTTCCATTATGAAACCCATAACTTTAAAAAAAATTGACAAAATTCTGTTATAGTTTGTAGATGAAATTAGAGCTATAGGCCACTGCTGTCACAAGCACACATTTTTGTCTTTGCTAATTTCAGAGTGGACAGCTAGATGAGAGAGAGAGAGAGAGAGAGAGAGAGAGAGGTAAAGTGAGTAAGGTTAATCCACCTAGATGGCAGCAGGGAGTTGTGGAATATGTTCAAGCTTAGTTGTGTGTTGCTATTATTAAATATATAATAGAAATTGCTCTTTCTTTGGATACATTATATTTTAGTATTAATCTGTTTGAAATTTTCAGGATTTTGAACACAACACATCAGCCACAGTAGGTCAAGAAGATATAAAAGCCCAGCCAAGGCGCTCTCTGCGTATATTTGGGAGGGAGAAACAAAATATTTCTTCTTGTAAAAGAAACAGTCTAGTTACTAAAGACATTCTGCCAAATGTTGATTTTAGGGAAAATGGTAGGCAGATGCTTTGCAGCACACCATTGCCCTTCCCTTTCATTTCCTTGGGAAAAGAAAAGACACAGGATGAACTAATCACTCCAAAGAAAGGATCATTCCTGTCTCCAAAGAGATATGACTGCATTCCTGACAGTTTGGATTATGGAGGTACATGTGACGCTCCAGATTACTGTAGAAGAGAGAAAACAAACAGTGTGGAAGCACAGAATACAAGGCCTCGGCGCTCTATGCGACTTTCTGTGAAGTATTTGAATAATGTGGAAGAATCAGTTAGAATTCAATACAATCGAACCAAAGCTGCACTTCCCACACCAAATGGGAACGTCTCAACTCAACATAGGAATTTACAGGCACAGAATACACCAATATTGAGAACGAATACAGGCCAAATTAATCTGGGCAGTTGTGATCCTGTTAGTCAGTGTTCTCATGCAACAGAAATTATTACAGCTGATCACAGTCCATTGCCTGAACAGAAGTCCCTACAGGCATTTGATTCAGTGATACAAACTGGCAACCACCATACTATCCATACTCGAAGTGATTCTCATCTTCACAGATACAACAATCATCATTATTCTCATACTGTAAGAGGAAGATATCTTAAAGAACAAACTGATGATTTTACGGCACTCAACAGTCACGTCATATCTTCATCTCAGGAGCAACAACAAAGTGCAGTTGGCAGTATTGCAAGAACAGATAAAATAAATTATCATAGTCAAAAGGTTGTGTTGAAGAACAGAAACAAGAGGTGCACAAGAAAAATTAATCATCATAAAAGTAAGTAATAATGTACAGAAAGTTCTAGTTGAGAGTTATGAATTATTTAAGAATAAAGGAGACAACTCACTGAAAGGCAGAAGTGCTGCGTCATCAATAGGTACACAAACAAAAGGTACAGAGCTTTGCTGGCTTTTGGAATTCATTTCCCTTTTCAAGCCAGTAGGAAAAAAAAATGTCTGCGCGCGCCCACACACACACACACACACACACACACACACACACACACAAACTATGGGTTGGGGGGGGGAGGGGGCAAGCAGCACGAGTTACCTTAGTTTTAGGCGAGGAAGGGGTTACGGGAGCAAACAATGTGCTGGAAGGATAGATCCCACAAACAATGTGCTGTGAGGATAGATTCCATCTGTGCAACTCAGAGAAAAGCTGCTAGTGGTGGGGAGGATCCATATGGCATGGGATATGAACCAGCCATTGAATTTAAATCTCACACATTGTGCTCTGCTGCATGTTGTGCCACTGGGTGGTCTGACTTCTTTTTGCCAACAGTTTGGCAGTGGCCATTCATTCTAGTTGACAGACCAGGGGTTTGGAGCTTTGGGAAGCTAGGAATGTAGGAATGTTTCCACTAGATGACCCGTGAAGAGATTGGCATAGGTGGGTGCCCATGGCTCTGCCATGAATTTGCTTGTATACCTTCCCTTCAAAGGTGAAGTAGTTACGTGTTAGCGTGTAGTTGGTTAGGTGTACAAGGAATGAAATGGTCGGTCTGGAATCTGTAGGACATTGGGAGAGCTAGTGTTCAATTGCGGCAAGGTCATGGGCATAAGGGATGTTGGTGTACAGGGAGATTGCATCAATAGCGACAAGTAGGAATCCGGGAGGTAAGGGTGGGGGTATGGTGGGCAACCGACACAGAAAGTTGTTGGTATCTTTAATGTGGGAGGCTACATTTTGGATAATTGGTTGGAAATGTTGATCAACAAGGGCCAAGATTCTTTTGGTAGGGGCACTGTAATTGGCCACAGTGGGGTACCTAGGATTGTTAGCTCCCGGCAGACAAAGGTTCCACCACTGTTGTGATGAACTGGAGTGACTTCCTGGCAGAGGGCCTCTTCCAGTTGTCCAACAGCTCGACATACAAGCTCTGTCAAAGTGACAAAAATCCGACAAGTCCAACATAACCTCCAATCGTTGCTGAAACCCCTAGGCCCTTCCCAGAACCTCTCCCCTGAATTCATCTCACTACTCAGCCCAACAACAGCCCTCACACCCACCTTCTACATGCTCCCCAAAATCTACTAACCTAACAATCCTGGGCACCCCGTTGTGGCTGGTCACAGTGCCCCCACCAAAAGAATCTCAGCCCTTACGATCAACATCTCGAACCAACAGTCCAAAACCTAGCCTCCCATATTAAAGAGACCAACAACTTCCTGTGTCGGATGCCCACCATACCCATACCATTACCTCTTCGATCCTAATTCGTCACTGCTGATACAGCCTCCCTGTATACCAACATCTTTCATGCCCATGACCTTGCTGCGATTGAAAGCTAACTCTCCCAACATCCTGCAGATTCCAAACCTTCCACTTCATTCCTCGTACGCCTAACCAACTTCATCTTACCCCATTACTACTTCACCTTTAAAGGGGAATGTATATAAACAACTATGCCGCAAGGTTTTACGGCTTTGGGAGATGAAATGTCATAACCTTAGCACGCACAACAAACTGCGTGTCATTAAGGAGACTACGAATGTGTGGCAGTCCTCCATGCGGGCCTCTCACAGGGACTCTGTGGTTCTGTGCCGTCTCCGCATTGGCCACACTTGGGTGACACACGGTTACCTCCTTCACCATGATGACCCATCTAAGTTTTGGTGGTGCGCCCGGCTGACAGTGGCCCATATCTTTGTGAGCTGCCCTCCTATGGCCGCCCTGCAAAGGACTGTTCAGTTACAGGACTCATTGCCATTAGTATTAGCTGACAACGCCTCGTCAGCTAATTTAGTCTTACGTTTTATACATGATGGTGGGTTTTATCATTCTATATAAGTTTTTGAGCATGTCCTTTGTTCTATTGTGTTCTCCACTCTAATGATTTTAGGCTGGATGTTTTAATTTGTCGCAGAGTGACTTGCTTTTCCTTTTTATTCTCATGGTCGGCCAGCCACAGTCATCTCCTCTCTTGTTTTTACCCCTTCTGTCTGTTTCTTGCTCCTCTCTGAGGTTTTCTGTTTTGACCATAGTAGTGTTGGATGTCCTTCTGTCGTTTTTCTGGTTCTTCCTTTCTCCTGTTACTGTGCTGTATGTCTCCTTTCTTTTCTTCTTTCCCCTGTGTAATTATTTTACTGGGAACAAGAGACCGATGACGTCACAGTTTTCCCTCCCCCCCTCGTCAGTAGGCGGACAGCTGGCTGTGTGTGTGTGTGTGTGTGTGTGTGTGTGTGTGTGTGTGTGTGTGTGTGTGTGTGTTTGCCTATTAATGACGCAGCACATAAAAGTAACTTTTTTGTGTTGTACATAATTGGTGCAAAAATGTGAGATCTCAGTTTGTTTGTATTTCTACTTCAATATTTTGCAACTTATCTTGAACAATGAACTGTAGAGTACCTACAGTTACAGTTGCGGTCAGTATCTCACATCATACTAAGGAAGGAAAAAATATTTGCATATTCCATGACTATATTTATTTGATTTCATTTGTTTATAGCATGCTGTCAACTGAAGTTACTGAGCATGTCTCAATGCAGTGCATTCCCATATTCTACTGAGTAAACTTTTCTGCATTCTTCAAGTGTTTCTACAACAAACATATTCAGGAAAATCTGACGACAGTATGGTGTCTTTCTTTGCATTAGTGATTAACATTTTCAAATTCTATTCTGAGATTTATTTTTGCACTGAGGTGACAAAAGTCACGAGATACCACCTAATATTGTGCAAGACCTCCTTTTGTCTGGTGTACTGCAGCTGCTCAATGTGACATGTACTCCTCGGGCATGGATGTGTGTGATGTCCTTAGGTTAGTTAGGTTTAACTAGTTCTAAGTTCTAGGGGACTAATGACCTCAGCAGTTGAGTCCCATAGTGCTCAGAGCCATTTGAACCATTTGACATGTACTCAACATGTTGCTGGAAGTCCCCTGCAGAAATATTGAGCTATGCTGCCTGTATAGCCATCCACAATTTTGAAAGTATTGCCGGTGCAGGATTTTGCGCATGAACTGATCTCTCGATTACATCTCATAAGTGTCCGATTCATGTTAGGCAATCTGGGTGGCCAAATCATTCACTTGAATTGTGCAGAATGTTTTTCAAACTATTCCAAAAAAGTTGTGGCCCTGTGATACGACGCATTGTCATCCATAAAAATTCCATCTGTTTACTCTTCTATAGTGTTACATTCACCAGATTTTTTAGTTCCTCCGGAATTACTTTGGATATGGTGTTCAACCAGATTCACAAGTGGAAATTTTTCCCAAGAGACATCAAATACCATGTGATCACTAGAAACTGACAAATTATTTTACATTCTAGAAAAGATCACTTTCCATTTATAAGAAATTCCGCCTCATCATTGAATTAATGAATAGAACTGTTTGTTTAAATGAACGTTACATAATCTTCTGAAACCTATGGAGGTAATCGAGTTTTGCTACTTTCAGATGTAAAGAGTTTGTCTTTAAAGAAAACCTTCTGATATGATTTAAGAGAGAGGTTAATGTGCTGTAAACTTCTGTCCATAATCCTTTCATAAGTTTACTGTCATTATGCATCAAATTTGCAGCTTTAACATTTGTTAACATTGAGGTTCGCCGATGACATTGTAATTCTGTCAGAGACAGCAAAGGATTTGGAAGAGCAGTTGAATGGAATGGACAGTGTCTTGAGAGGAGTATATAAGATGAACATCAACAAAAGCAAAACGAGGATAATGGAATGTAGTTGAATTAAGTCGGGTGATGCTGAGGGAATTAGATTAGGAAATGAGACACTTAAAGTAGTAAAGGAGTTTGCTATTTGGGGAGCAAAATAACTGATGATGGTCGAAGTAGAGAGGATATAAAATGTAGACTGGCAATGGCAAGGAAAGCATTTCTGAAGAAGAGAAATTTGTTAATATCGAGTATAGATTTAAGTGTCAGGAAGCCGTTTCTGAAAGTATTTGTATGGAGTGTAGCCATGTATGGAAGTGAAACATGGACGATAAATAGTTTGGACAAGAAAAGAATAGAAGCTTTCGAAATGTGGCGCTACAGAAGAATGCTGAAGATTAGATGGGTAGATCACATAACTAATGAGGAGGTATTGAATAGAATTGGGGAGAAGAGGAGTTTGTGGCACAACTTGACAAGAAGAAGGGACTGGTTGGTAGGACATGTTCTGAGGCATGAAGGGATCACAAATTTAGCATTGGAGGGCAGCATGGAGGGTAAAAATCGTAGAGGGAGACCAAGAGATGAATGCACTAAGCAGATTCAGAAGGATGTAGGTTGCAGTAAGTACTGGGAGATGAAGAAGCTTGCACAGGACAGAGTAGCATGGAGAGCTGCATCAAACCAGTCTGAGGACTGAAGACAACAACAACAACAACAACAACAACAACAACAACATTTGTTCTATTAACGTTTAGCCACAACATTTTTATGTGGTACTAGAAGGAAGAATGATTATTTCTGATTCCATATTTGAGTAGATTACGGACTTCTTTATTGTTAAATTATTCTGACATCTTTACCACATAATTTTTGTTCATTTTTTCCTTCAGTTACAAATGAAAGCTCCTGTTACTGTTATAGCTTGTTCACATACCTGATTAGTTCTGGATTTTTCAATAAGGAAGTTCAAACTCTGATTCCTGTAAGCTAGGCTGTCCTATATATCTTTAAAGTTGTCATATTCCTAAACTCACTTGTTTATGAGCTGCAGTTATCTTTTGTGGTGTTGCCATGTGTGTGCCAAAATCTTCTGTTCTGTCACTTGTAACCCGAAAAATATTTTCAAATAACATTTTTAAACAATATGTGCTGTTCCATTCAAATTTTCATATTCACATGAGTTCTGCAACTGGTTTATTTAATTCACTTGCTATCAGATTTGCTGCTTTCCAATTGTCTTTTTGTTATTTTTCATACTCTGCATTTTGATCATTTGTTGACTCGATTTACATTTAACTCTGTAACGTCCTTCAAGTTTGTCAACATTGATTTTACAAGGTTTTGTAAATGGTTACTCCTTTCATTCACTTGAGTAGAAACTGTATTATCTTGCGGTACATGCTTAATTTTTTTAGTCTTTATGTATGTGTTCCTGTGGCCGGGGCCCACAACATTTCATAAAAAGTACTTAGTGGTTATAATTCAAGTGCAGCTACTCACAGAGATCCAGTGTGGGTCATAATTATCATAGGGCAGCAAAATTTGGTAGATATGCTAATGTGTTAATGCGGAACTGAATTGTGCTGTAAAACAAATGAGATGCAGTTGTGGGCACCAAGTGCAAATCTGGCACTGTACACCATATGATGGTATGACATCCATGCTGTCATTTGACAAACCGTAACATGTGAACAATATGGTTATTGAGAAGAATGACCACTTGATCTTAGTGAAACTGTTTTATGTGTCCAGCAGCAATTACAGTGTTGCATTGAGAGAGTGTCACCTATTGCAAAGTCTGTGGAGAAGTCAAATGTCATTAAATTGTTTAAAGAAGGTGGTAATGAAATCTGAAAACGTGAGCGAGCTTGGTGTGGCACGTGGAAGAGGAAGGCATCCTATACCAGTGGAAGTTATTGACAAGGTTGCTGTTACTGCAGTTGACCATGCAGCATATGCCTCGAGTAGTGCTAGTGTTCATACAGTGTCACAAGGGCTTTCCATCCCGTGGTCAGCAATATGGAAAGTTTTGCAGTCCATTTTTTTTCTATTTTGCTGTCACTTATTCCAGCACCTGCCATTTTGGAATATGTATGATGGTTGAGCACAGGAATTTTATTATGATACTCCATTGTGAAACAATTTCAGATGGCCAATTTCAGTATTTTGATCTCCCCTCTGTATGTATAGTGCATTTTGATACTGAGGCTTGCAGAATCAATAATTCTTATCTGCTTATCGACTTTCAGGAAAACCAGAACCCCATAGTACATCTAGTCAGATCCATTAGCAAAAGTTGCTTTTGAACTCATTGAACACTTCTCACGGCTTTTACTCTACTTAAACCTGTGGTGGAGTCTTTCCATTTGCAGCAACTCTCTAAAACTGATATTGATTTTCATTAACTGATTAAAAAAGTTTGAATCTGTTAATTTAAGAGATAGCTGTCATGAGTCCATTATCAGGCTATGTGCTTGAAATAATTTTCATACTGTACATTCAGAACAATCCCACATAAATCGCTGTATCTTGTAACAGTTTTAATCACATGAATTTCAAATTCTATACCTGTAAGTATAATCAGGAAATTTATTCATAGTATTCTCCAGTTTCTCTTTACTCTGCCAACACAACTTCAGACATCTGATTATCTTGTCCTTTTTTTATTATGCTTAATGTCACACAGATTATTTGAGCTTCTGAATTTGTAATAAAAATGTCACTAGATGCTAGAGAGCTTTTTATGGCAGTAAACACGCTTTCACCCTTGGCATCTAGTCTATCTTTGTGACATTTATTTCAATCTGAATATAGGACTTCACCGTTATTCACTTATTTCACTTGACTTATTGTTTCTAATTTTATGTGTCAATATTACCTTTAATAACTGATACTAATTCTGCAAAATTACTTTGTATACTCCTGCAGTTTACTAAAATTAAATAATAGTTTTTTTCTCTTTGCGGTTGTAAGGGTGATCCTTTTCTTTTGATAACAATGTGGCTGATCTCTCTTCATTTTTAGCAGGCAGTTCATCATCGACGTAATTAAGATGTTCCTCTGACCTAAAAACCACTCGAATGCATGCCGATGTGCTTCCAAGTAGCAAGTTGCTTTGTTTAGGGACACCTAATTTATTGAAGCCCGCCCTTTTGTTCTCCTTCTGACAGTAGAGAGTGAGTGATTGTCTGATCCTCTGTTTCAGAACATTTCCAAACCAGAAGACCAAAATTGATTGTGGGTGTGATGCTGCAAATAGCGAATTGTGGTTAAACCTTTCATGTGATGCTGGCTGCCTTCATCAATCCAGCTATCCATTTACATGAATGTAACATTTGTGTTTTCAAATTGAGTACTTTGCTAAGTCTGAATAAACCACCAAGGTGTTCTGCGGTTTTTTTAAATTGCACAAAGCAACTGTAGAACAGTTTAGTCATGGGTCAGCACACCACATTGTGCACGATGTGCTCCAGTTTCACAAAGTGTCTGCAAGATAGGTGCCATGGCAGCTGACTCCTGAAATAAGAGAATGGCGTGTTGATGCTTGTGAAGAACTTCTTTGGCGCTTTGAAAGAGAAGATGATGGCTTCCTTGCAAGAATCGTTACTGGGGACGAAACCTGGGTTCACGTCCACCAACCAGAAACGAAGTGAGCGAGCAAGGAATGGCGCCATTCCTCATCACCAAAACCAAAGAAGTTTCGAACAGAACCATCAGCAGGGAAGGTTACGCTGACTCTCTTTTGGGACGAAAAAGGCATCATTTTGGAGCATTACGTGCCTAGAGGGACCATTGTCACCAGTGCATCATACACAGATCTCCTAAAAAATCATCCGCGGCCTGCAATCAAATCAAAGTGACTTGGATTACAGTCAGCAGGTGTCCTTTTGCAACATGACAATGCAAGGCCCCACATTGCCCTTACAAGAGTTGCAACCATCACAAAACTGCATTTTGAGTGCCTTCCTCATCCGCCATACTCACCAGACCTTGCCCCAAGTGATTTCCATACATGTGGACCACTCAAAGATGCAATGGGAGGAAAGAAGTTCCATTCTGATGAAGAGGTACCCCACGCGGTGCATGAGAGGTTGCACGGACTACCAAAAGAATTTTTTGCTTAAGGAATTTATGCACTTCGTAAGCGCTGGAGGACTTGTATTGAGCGTGGGGGAGATTCTGTTGAAAAGTGATACAGCTTTGTACCACTTCTGCACAATAAATAATATTTTTAAAAAGTATTTAAGGTTTTCATTTGACTCACCCTCGTATTAGGGTGCATCTAAAACTGTCTGTTCAAATTTAATAATTTTTAAGCAATATTCTGGTAACCAATATGTATCTGCCAACTATGCACTTGCCGTTTCATTTTTCTCTGTTGATTTTAGAAATTCTATTTGGTTGAGGGCTTTCAGTGCTTTGGTGGAAGATTAAATAATAGTTCTTTCAGATTCATGGTTTTGTCCAGGCTGCAGCGTTTTCCTATGCTATAGCTGTTTCCTATGTAACTGTATTTATTTGGGATGCACGAAGTGTATTATTTATGACCATGTTTGAATTTACTCTGTTGAGTGAGTCTCGGACTTGCATTTACACATTCCAAAGAAAAAATTACCTTCGCTAGTGTGGATAGTATTCTTTGCAATGCCCTTGATGTCATTTCCAACTATACTGTTGTGGTTGCTGTCCAAATTGTTGCCTTCAGCATCATTTATTATTACGTAATCCTTCGCGTTAATATGTTTCACAAAAGAGCCTGAATCTGCTGTTCGAATTCTGCACCAGTTTTGTCATGGAGAAGCATGCCAATCACCTAGGTGTAAGACTTCCTTGGTCTTCTTAATGCTTCCCCTTCTAATCTTAACGTGTTCCTAATGTCCCATACTGTCAAACAGCTTCTGGACTTAGTGGATTTTCTTGTTACTTTTGTCCAGCTTCTAAAGCAGTGGGATAGCAGGAGATGTCCAGGTTGATGCTATTAGACTTGCAGCATTCAGATTTGATAAATGTGACTGATAACCCAGTCTTATGATCTACCATATTTACTCGAATCTAAGACGCACTCAAATCTAAGCCGCACCTGAAAAATGAGACTCGAAATAAAGGGAAAAAAAAAATTCTCGAATCTAAGCCGCACCTGAAATTTGAAACTCGAAATTCAAGGAGAGAGAAAAGTTTTAGTCCGCACCTCCAAATCGAAACAAAGTTGGTCCATTGTAATATGAGAGACAATTTAGGTCGAATGAATGACGATACACCTACAGTAGTTTGGTTCGAGTTGTAAGCTTAGCAGTTAAGCTTTACCAGGTAGCCCTTGCTATGCGTTAGGCACTCCGTCTGTATTTATACGGGTACCCTTCCTTTTTCACGTGCTTCGTCTGGTTTGAATCGATTGCTTATTTTGCTTTGATCTGATAAGTGCCGTTTCTTTGTTAGAGGTGTTTACGTCACTCTAAGCTGAAAATGCATCACTGTACTGTGTCATGCATTGTTTGTCGCATTCTGATAGTGTGTGTTTACGGCCTGTCGCCGCTCGCGGCATGGCTTGCTTTTGTGCGCGCTACCGCTGCTTTTTAAAAAAGAGAGAGAGAGAGAGAGAGAGGAATCGTCTCATTAACGAAACAATGGAAAGAGACTACTATTTGTTGTTACTTACACTGCTGCTTTCTTTGATAATGATCAACAAGAACCAAATAATAGACTGCGTATGATAGAACATGTTCTGAACGAGAGTTAGGCGAAAATTTTTCTCCGTTTGAAAATCTTTACGGCCGCTTCTTTAGTACATCAAATTCTGCACAGAAATTATAGTCATCTTAGATTTTAAAATCTAGTCAGTTGCCGTGCTTCATTTCAGGTAAAGTCCACATCCCTGTTTATTAGGCCATTCACAAGTGAGGCGAGGAGAGTATAATGTGGAATAATTGAAAATAAGGTGCAGGATGACATTTGTTAAGATATCAAAGGAAAACTTATTTGATACCTGAGAGAGCTTAGTGGATAAAAACTGTAGAGGGAAAAATGAGAGCAGAATATATCCAACAAATAATTGAGGACATTGGGACAAGTGCTATTGGCAGATTGCATGAAACCAGGCAAAAGACTGATGACATACAAAAAAACAGCAATATTTGTTGAGCCTGCTATGTGGAACATGGTGTAATATTCATATTAAATTTTGAAATTAATTACTGTGGAATATTTATTGAACCTTCATCAAACTAGTTAGAATTTTGCTTTGCTGAGGAATCCAAGTGGAAAATGCATTATCCACTTTCAGATTTGTTGTCCAGCTTTTACAGTATCAGCCTTAAAGTATGCAATTATTCAAGATATTGGTAATGGCTAACAACTACTGCCACACATCTTTGTAAACAGACCATGTTAAAATGTTTAAAATATTGACGATGTAATTTGAAAGTGTTTGAACAAAGATATGTTCCTGTTTGAACTCCAGTAAATCTTTACTTTGAAAATTTAAATATTGTTCTTATAGTAATGCATTTGTTCGTCACCTATTTATACTTACTGTATCAATTAATAATGATAGTTGCTCTGATAATTGTTGTGAAGCTGATAGTGCAACTGTTGTCTCTCTCTGGAGAGTCCCAATTTCTGAAGTTGTTTGGCAACTAATTTTCATACAGGTAAACCATTTGTAAGTTATTTCTTGCTTATTAATTTTATCTCATTAATGCTGTTAATTATTACATTTTTACAGGTCCATTTAGAAGAGAAAGCATCAAAACACCTAAAAAAATAATCATGATGAAAGAACTTGTAGCACATAATGTTGGCAATAATATTCATCAGGAGCATATGAACCGAATAATTTCTTTACTAAACACAGGTAACACAAGAGAATTACAGAAGCTACCAACTATTGGACCAAAAACAGCTTTAATAATTAATAATTACAGGTAAATATTTTGCACTGTTGGTTATGTTTAATTTGTGAGAGAGTGAGTTTGTACACATGTGCATGTCCACACAAGACAACTGCAGTCTGGTGGCATGTGTGGTGTAGGCGATAGCCAAAAACTAATGAGTAGCTTCGTTTTATTTTATTTTAAATAAGCTAGTGAGGTTCTCTTTCTGTCAAATTTCAGAACATGTTACTTTACAGAAGGTAGTGAGTTTCTCTTTCTGTCAATTTTCAGAACATCTGGTTCTTTACAGAATAAAACCAATCATAATGTTGCAGTTATTTTTCAAACGCTTCATGTAGGTTATTCGGGTGAATTCAGTCATGTGTGTGCAAGCTTCCAAATAATGATCCAGATCTTTGGTAATGACGGTATTTGTTAATCATTGGCCATCATCCCAAGAACAACCAAGTGGATGCCTCTCATCCTTGGGTTTGAGTGACCTGCCCTTCCTTTGTAGCAGTCCCCAACTTCCAACTCTACATACTCCTCACAGAAGAAACTAATTGTGCAGAGAACTAGGGTAGTTTCCAGTACTTGTAGGTGTGTTTATTGCCAGTAATAAGAATTTTGCCTTCTGGGGGTAAGCTCTGGCCCACTCATCTGTGGTACAATTGTAGCTTTTCATTTCTCAACTGGAACCATAAAATTAATGTTTCATCACATGAAAAATATTTGTTATTGCTTAATTTTGTTTTGATCCATTTCAGAAACTTATCTGGGGAAACATTTGAATCAGTAGACGACTTAAGAAAAATTCCTGGTTTAAATAAAAACTTTCATGAGAAATTTGCCCTGGTAAGTGTTTAACATAAAGTAACATTCTTTTTGTTTTTTTATTTGTTGTGTGCCACATGAATTGAAAAATCAACTTCATAGTACAGTATTTTGTTCATGCAGTGTAATTTAGTTTCTTAATCTATAGTGTTACTAGCAGAGAAACCTGGTGTATTTATTTATAGCTGTCCCACCAAGCCTGTCCCACACAACATCTGGCCTTGTGCGTGATATTTATGATGTCATATCTATTAAACTAAGTGTTATACAATGATATAATTGTGTTGGTACATTCAGCAGCATGTGTGGATACTGTCTGCAAAATGTGTTGCGAATGGAGTTAGTAGCAACAGAGTAATAAACTAAATGTCAAACATTATGCAGCCTTTTTTCATGCATCTCATTGTTTTTAATGTCACACCTCCTGAATTATGTGTTGTAGAATGATATAATATGTGCTTACATTCAGCGGTATATGTGCATGCTGTTCGTAAAATTTGTTGTGAATACAGTTAGTAGTAAAGAACTAATAATTTACAACGTAATGCTTTATGAAATACTTTTACTGCATGAACTTTAGAAAAGTTGTATGTGACAAACATTTTTCCTTTCATCATTTTGTCGGGTTTGTCAGTTAGAAATTTTTTATCAAAATAGTGAAGTAAGCTGATATGCCGTTTTGTTACCTGAAAAGATGTATGTATTACATACCATGTAATTTTTATGTAGTTTACGTGATTATAAAATACATTTTAATTACCGGTCATGTACATTGAATAGAATACGAAAAGAACCAGAAGTTCAGAGTTCAAAAAGTGTTTGAAACAGATGTAGAATGGGGCGTGCAAAACACGAAACGATCAACAACTTGATACTGATTACTGAACTACCTATGAACAGTCGGCAGTGGAACTGCAACGAGTGGCCACACGCAGAAGGACGAGTCTGACCGAGTGAGACCAAGACAGACGGGAACGAAACTGCCGATTGCGCTGTCCCGCTCCAACTTCGAGCTAAGTGGCTCGCTAGCACTTTTGGACCCACACAAACTGGCCGACTGCTTTATATTAGCGGCATCTATTATTGGCGATTGAACTACAGAATCATAAATGATCTCGCTATCAGCACAGAAACTTAGCTTTGTCATGTAGGATCCTTCTGCCACGGTATTGCTGCCTATGTTGCAGTTGAAACTGACGCTGAAGGTCTCGTAGCCTCTGCTGTGGTACTGCAACCGCCGCTGCACAATGAATCACCGTTGAAGATGTCGCTGCTAGCTGGAACTACGTGTACTTGCAGGGTGTATACAAACCGGGAGATCCGGGAAAACCCAGGAATTTTTTATTGTTTTAGTTTTCAGTTAAATTTTTGTAACTTTTAACTGGTGAGAACCAGTACTGTAACAAAAGATACTTCTGTATCTCGCTATTACAGAATAATACTGGAGCAATAAAACATGAACGAGAGGGAGAAGAAAAAAGAAAAAGTTGCAAAGGAAATGCTCCATATACAACAACAGAACACAGTTCTTATACAAGTGTCTACCAACAGCAAATTGCGTCAAAGGCTTTAGAAAGCCTATGCACTGATTCATAACTTCAAATTGCTTCCGATGAGCGTGATGTCACAACTGATTACATTACAACAAAATTATGAAAACCACAGCCCTCAGTCGCGAACACAATTTGTAACGTAGGTTTCGGTGTCGCAAGTGACACCTCCTTCGGACAAAATTAAAACTAAATGTTACAGCATAACGTACCAAAAAATACGAAAGCTGCGGTCATATCTCACAGCATTAGATAGAATTAAAATAAAATGCAACCTAGGTGCGAGCCCCTAGGGGCTGCCATGTGTCCTCTGCTACAGTCAACACAAAACAAACATCATGCGACTTGTGCGTCACGGCAACTTCAAGACAATACCGCCACCTGGTGGCTAATTGGTAAAACATTGGTAAACATCTCTCGTAACTGCAGAGTGGGAAATAAACACCTGAACGGTGTACATGAAGTAATTACAGTAGCGGGATACTGCATGATATAAAATACAACTAATGAATGACTGGCTGTAGTACAAAAATTCCATGAAAAAACTGGGAACTTTTTATCCTTGTCCGCATATACACCCTGTACTACAGCTCAAAACCGACTTTCTTATGAAATGTAAGTAATCCATCTCACTAAATGAAACGTTTTGTGAAATAAGTTGTGATAAATCTTTAGCTGAGAACTTCTCACATAAGCTTTCGAATTCATTACTGTTCACAATTGCAAGCTTTGAACTGCCACTGCTTTTAGCTTCAGATGGCAGTGAAACTTTTTTTACGTAAATATTGGTTTTTCCTTGCAGCAACTATAATTTACCTTTTATGGGACCGTGAGCTGATAAATCAATTTCTTGCAGTAACAGCCGCTCTGGGACGCTCTGTAAGACTTCCAGTGTTTGTACGAGTGCTGGAATTTTCATGTAGGTTTCAAACCTGAAAGTAACCTGAAGGTATTAGATTAAATGAAGACAGTAGGCTGCATTAAAATTTGATTTCTACAAATGTAATTTCTCTCCAACATATTGTGTAATATGAATCATATTCATTTAGTAAATGATGACTGATAAGTGTCGCAGAGAAGGTATTGTCAAGCTTTGCCCCAAATATGAGTAGTGTGCAGCTTTTCCATTATGTAACTGTTGCTATGGAATTTCTTCCTCCTCGTCCTAATTTTCTTCCAGCAGTCAATACAACAACAAATCGCCGTCACTAATTTGAGAAATTTGCACCAACTGTTCATGACTGAGTTGAAGACTACTTGCACATAGCCCCGTCAGGCAGTGCACAAGGTGCCAGTGTGCTCAAATAAAATGCTTTAACTTCTGTTTTCTCTATACTGTAGTTAGAAATGGTTTTCCTTCCAGCTTTAAAAATGATTTCAATATGTTAGCTACATATGTATAACCTAAAATGAACCAATGTGAAGTAGCCAGCAACCACATTTTTTACAGAAAACCCTTCAAATTTTTTGCTGCAATGTAATTGGAAATTTGTGTGCCATATAGTTTCCTCAGAATAGAATGAGAGGTATTATATACAGTAGTGTAGGAATTCAGAATAAGTTATTTTTTATAGTTTAATAAGCTTTTATTGTTTACAGCAAGTAAATTGGAAAACTCATTTTACTCATGTACAGCTGGCTCTGAGTCGCCTCATGGGACCCATTCATTATTTTGCTGTGCGGTCTTTTCTCTTACTAATGCTCATTACATATTTCTGACTTGAACAGTACAGTGAACAACTATTTACTTGTATGTTAGCTCAACAGCTTAAGTGCACAATCAATACAATAAACAAAACAGATCCGTTCGCCTTTGGCTTTAGACCCTCCTGTTTACTTGTTCTCCTCCCAGTCGTTTTGAATTGTACATCCTCCTCTTGAGAATTTTGAACAGTGTATTCACTGTTACTAGCTAAAATTTATTGCTGAAATCAGTTACTGAATTACATATTGGGTATCCTCATATCCTTTTCTAACCCCTCATCTGTTGGCGACCTCAGCATGTGTCCCTGAATATTTTGTTGCCACTGTCAATTATCATTGAACTGTTTACAGTAACTCACCCCCCTTTGCTACCCTCCTATTCATGATAAACCATACTTCTATTAGACCATTTTCTAATTGTGTTATATTACCCTATATTTGTCTGACCAGAAATCCTTATCTTCTTTCCACATCTCTCTGGTTTACCCCCTAGTAGATCTAGACTGAGCCTTTGCATTTCTGATTTTCAGATCTAACTTTGCTACTACATTCACACTTCTAACATTCAACACTCCAATTCATAACATGTTAACCTTTCATTGGTTATACAGTCTCTTTCTCACGGTCAGTGCTCCTTTGGCTGTACCCTACTTCAGATATGAATAGGGGCTAATCCATGATATTTTTCAAATGGCAAGATCATCATTACACCTCTTCATTTACATGCCACATGTCCTGTGGCTATGTTGTGTTGTTGTTGTGGTCTTCAGTCCCGAGACTGGTTTGATGCAGCTCTCCATGCTACTCTATCCTGTGCAAGCTTCTTCATCTCCCAGTACCTACTGCAACCTACATCCTTCTGAATCTGCTTAGTATATTCATCTCTTGGTCTCCCCCTACGATTTTTACCCTCCACGCTGCCCTCCAATACTAAATTGGTGATCCCTTGGTGCCTCAGAACATGTCCTACCAACCGATCCCTCCTTCTGGTCAAGCTGTGCCACAAACTCCTCTTCTCCCCAATCCTATTCAATATTTCCTCATTAGTTATGTGATCCACCCATCTAATCTTCAGCATTCTTCTGTAGCACCACATTTCGAAAGCTTCTATTCTCTTCTTGTCCAAACTATTTACCGTCCATGTTTCACTTCCATACATGGCTACACTCCATACAAATACTTTCAGAAATGACTTCCTGACACTTAAATCTATACTGGATGTTAACAAATTTCTCTTCTTCAGAAACGCTTTCCTTGCCATTGCCAGTCTACATTTTATATCCTCTCTACTTCGACCATCATCAGTTATTTTGCTCCCCAAATAGCAAAACTCCTTTACTACTTTAAGTGTCTCATTTCCTAATCTAATACCCTCAACATCACCCGACTTAATTCGACTACATTCCATTATCCTCGTCTTGATTTTGTTGATGTTCATCTTATATCCTCCTTTCAAGACACCGTCCATTCCGTTCAACTGCTCTGCCAAGTCCTTTGCTGTCTCTCACAGAATTACAATGTCATCGGCGAACCTCAAAGTTTTTATTTCTTCTCCATGGATTTTAATACCTACTCCGAATTTTTCTTTTGTTTCCTTTACTGCTTGCTCAATATACAGATTGAATAACATCGGGGAGAGGCTACAACCCTGTCTCACTCCTTTCCCAACCACTGCTTCCCTTTCATGCCCCTCGACTCTTATAACTGCCATCTGGTTTCTGTACAAATTGTAAATAGCCTTTCGCTCCCTGTATTTTACCCCTGCCACCTTTAGAATTTGAAAGAGAGTATTCCAGTCAACATTGTCAAAAGCTTTCTCTAAGTCTACAAATGCTAGAAACGTAGGTTTGCCTTTCCTTAATCTTTCTTCTAAGATAAGTCGTAAGGTCAGTATTGCCTCACGTGTTCCAGTATTTCTACGGAATCCAAACTGATCTTCCCCAAGGTCGGCTTCTACTAGTTTTTCCACTCGTCTGTAAAGAATTCGTGTTAGTATTTTGCAGCTGTGGCTTATTAAACTGATTGTTCGGTAATTTTCACATCTGTCAACACCTGCTTTCTTTGGGATTGGAATTATAATATTCTTCTTGAAGTCTGAGGGTATTTCGCCTGTTTCATACATCTTGCTCACCAGATGGTAGAGTTTTGTCAGGACTGGCTCTCCCAATGGAATGTTGCCTACTCCGGGGGCCTTGTTCCGACTCAGGTCTTTCAGTGCTCTGTCAAACTCTTCACGCAGTATCGCATCTCCCATTTCATCTTCATCTACATCCTCTTCCATTTCCATAATATTGTCCTCAAGTACATAGCCCTTGTATAGACCCTCTATATACTCCTTCCACCTTTCTGCTTTCCCTTCTTTGCTTAGAACTGGGTTTCCATCTGAGCTCTTGATGTTCATACAAGTGTTTCTCTTATCTCCAAAGGTCTCTTTAATTTTCCTGTAGGCAGTATCTATCTTACCCCTAGTGAGATAAGCCTCTACATCCTTACATTTGTCCTCTAGCCATCCCTGCTCAGCCATTTTACACTTCCTGTTGATCTCATTTTTGAGACGTTTGTATTCCTTTTTGCCTGCTTCATTTACTGCATTTTTATATTTTCTCCTTCATCAATTAAATTCAATATTTCTTCTGTTACCCAAGGATTTCTACAAGCCCTCGTCTTTTTACCTACTTGATCCTCTGCTGCCTTCACTACTTCATCCCTCAAAGCTACCCATTCTTCTTCTACTGTATTTCTTTCCCCCATTCCTGTCAATTGTTCTCTTATGCTCTCCCTGAAACTCTGTACAACCTTTGGTTCTTTCAGTTTATCCAGGTCCCATCTCCTTAAATTCCCACCTTTTTGCAGTTTCTTCAGTTTTAATCTACAGGTCATAACCAATAGATTGTGGTCAGAGTCCACATCTGCCCCTGGAAATGTCTTACAATTTAAAACCTGGTTCCTAAATCTCTGTCTTACCATTATATAATCTATCTGATACCTTTTAGTATCTCCAGGGTTCTTCCATGTATACAACCTTCTATCATGATTCTTGAACTAAGTGTTAGCTATGATTAAGTTGTGCTCAGTGCAAAATTCTACCAGGCGGCTTCCTCTTTCATTTCTTAGCCCCAATCCATATTCACCTACTATGTTTCCTTCTCTCCCTTTTCCTACTACCGAATTCCAGTCACCCATGACTATTAAATTTTCATCTCCCTTCACTATCTGAATAATTTCTTTTATTTCATCATACATTTCTTCAATTTCTTCGTCATCTGCAGAGCTAGTTGGCATATAAACTTGTACTACTGTAGTAGGTGTGGGCTTCGTATCTATCTTGGCCACAATAATGCGTTCACTATGCTGTTTGTAGTAGCTTACCCGCATTCCTATTTTCCTATTCATTATTAAAACTACTCCTGCATTACCCCTATTTGACTTTGTGTTTATAACCCTGTAGTCACCTGACCAGAAGTCTTGTTCCTCCTGCCACCGAACTTCACTAATTCCCACTATATCTAACTTTAACCTATCCATTTCCCTTTTTAAATTTTCTAACCTACCTGCCCGATTAAGGGATCTGACATTCCACGCTCCGATCCGTAGAACGCCAGTTTTATTTCTCCTGATAACGACATCCTCTTGAGTAGTCCCCGCCCGGAGATCCGAATGGGGGACTATTTTACCTCCGGAATATTTTACCCAAGAGGACGCCATCATCATTTAATCGTACAGTAAAGCTGCATGCCCTCGGGAAAAATTACGGCCGTAGTTTCCCCTTGCTTTCAGCCGTTCGCAGTACCAGCATAGCAAGGCCGATTTGGTTATTGTTACAAGGCCACATCAGTCAATCATCCAGACTGTTGCCCTTGCAACTACTGAAAAGGCTGTGCCCTTCAGTCTGCATTGATA
Source organism: Schistocerca cancellata (assembly GCF_023864275.1). Lineage (NCBI taxonomy): Eukaryota > Metazoa > Arthropoda > Insecta > Orthoptera > Acrididae > Schistocerca > Schistocerca cancellata. The sequence continues at coordinate 910,553,596 of NC_064626.1, read as the reverse complement.
TAATTTGTATTCAGAATTTAATTAATACCCAGGATGTTTCAGTTATTAGTCAAAGGTGTTTCTCAAAGATCATGGTAATAACTGACTAGGTGAGCCGAAATACTAGTTGAAATATGACAATGGCATACTGCTTCCAATATGTCAGCGCACAGTATACACTTTCAGTTGAATATTGCTTGACTTTTTATTTCAAAACATAAAAAGTTAAATACCATTTTCTTGTTATTTCTGTTCAGAAGAAAAATAAAAAGTTTCATTTAGGAAGACCATAGTGGTGTAAAGAATGTCATAAAAAGAAAAATACTCAATTATTTATAATTAGTTGTATGTTGGTAGTGTATGAGGTGGTGTTATTTTATAAGACGTGTTGTTTCATAAAACACAATGAAAAAATTATTTAATATCATGATATTTCATGTATCTTGTCTGTGGTTCTAGGCAAACCTTGTCATATGAATCATCCCTGAAGATATAACCACAGGCCACCAATATTTTACACTGAAATGAAAACACAGAGGGTACTTGCAGTGTATTGTGTGCAGTTATTTCACTTTAGAGAAAATAGTAATAAACAGAATAGGAGGCTCAAGGGTGCCTCATAAGCACTCTTAAAGCTCACATTTTCTGAACTGCAAATGTGTAATTTTTGTATATATTAAGAACTTAAGTTTTTTGAACTTATTATACTTGTCTTCTAATTGATGTTCAAAACTTTAGATATTTTCTTTATCTAATAAATGATATGTACTACTGTGAATACATTTGTAGAAATTTGATGATGTTTTGGGGTATATCAATAAAAATATTATACCTTCCAACCTCCCTTACCTTCCTTCTATAGTTTAATTTTGCAGTGATCTGGCATTGGTCTGCAATAGTTAACACAGAGAACATGAATTGTTGCTAAGAGAGCCTGACCAGATTGCCTAATAGGAACAAGTGTCTCTTCACTTTATGAATATTAATGTTCCTCAGATTGAAGTGAAGAAATGTTGCTTTAAAGGATAATAGTACAGGCCATTCTACTTCATTTACTGACTTTCCAAAAACAACACTCTTTCTTACAATGCCTAACCCAGCAACACTTGTCTTAATAGTTAAAAAGTTTTCCACATTCACATTGAAGGTTGCAACTGTATTGCTCTTCCAAATTAATCTTTCAGGTTGTAAGTGTCCACAATAAACTTTTTATAACTGTTCACATTATAAAATTTTTCACCAATGAAAGCTGCTGACAGACAATGATGAGCTGTTTCATCCACTGATGATTTCATATGCAGTTATACACCCTACAAACCATACCATTACTCACTACTGCCCTCACAAACAGCGTAATATTTCCAAATTCATAAATCATCACTTCAGGAAACTGTTAAAATAATTCTGACATAATGCATCTACACACAATTGTTTTGCACAAAACCTGAAAGTTGATGTCCTTTTCACATTCTGATGCATCCCCAGCAGCTCTTGGGCATTGTTGAAAGAAATAGCAAGACAGTGCTTCTGCTGGATAAACACACTCTCAGTTTCAAAAGTTCCAGAGAACGAACCAGCAATGCGTAAATGACACAATTTAATGTCACACTGTTATCAATAGTCATACCATTTATAACCTGTTATAATAACTTTGGTTTAATTAGGATGGGAAACATATTTTTTTTGTGGAAGTTTCCCACGCCTTTATAAAAAATGAGTTTGAAATGCGATTGTGATGAATTGAGGTGCTTCCAACTGCACTGATGTTTTAATAGCTCAAGTATGTGTGAATGCTGTAGGTAGGTCTGGGTATTCAAAAAGCTCCCATGATCGGAAGATTAGCGATAGATAGGTGCCGGCATTCAGAACTTTTAAGAGCTTCAAGCGTTCCTCGTCGGCTATACTATTCATCTTTATTTAAACATTCTCTGCAGCTGTTTGAACGAATGAATTTGCGTCACTTGCACTCCGCACCAAAATAAGTTCCTGTTTAGCGTTCATAATAATTCGCTGTATGTCCTCAAAATAACCCATAAGCATATTTAGTGGCACGCAAGCGGTAAATCGGCTGTATCCCCCCTCACCATCAGGTGCATCTATGAACAGTCCCGCATTTTCCAAGCTGTTTGAATCAGAGGCTGAGGCTGAAATGTACGTCTTAAGGGTTGACGTTATCCCAACATTGTGTGAGTGATCTATTTCAATACCATTAAGTTCATAACATGTCTCTTGAAAGGAATGCTAGTGCATTTCGCGTGAGCTTCGATAGCATTACCACAGTGCCGTCAGCTTTCTTAAATGTACAGTCCAGATGCAGGAAGCTCTTGCAAGGCAATGTTACGGCATCCTGATGCTGGGTGACAATCCTAATTTCATCATTTTCATTGTTAAATGTGCTTGAAGCATAGGGTTTGTGTGAGTGGTATCCATGACGTATAATTCGGTCATCATACTCTACTGACTGAGTTACATTGAGCGACGTCATTCTGCAGTTTTAAACCTGCTGAAGTGAGGAATTTGTAATTAAGGTGTGTTATCACCTTGCCCTTCCATCATGCACTGACAGGTTGTGAGCTGCTGGGTGTGCTAGCTTTATACCGTACTCCCATCTCGCCTTAGATGCAAGCGTACAATGATCTCTTCTCCTCGAAAGTTAATAAGCTGATTATTCTGGGCAACAATACATAGTTCTAGGTAATCCAATGTCTGAACTGTCACCGGGAGATGTATAGCGTTTGTGGGGGCTTGAACTATTTTATACCCAGTACCGACTGTAGGGAAGAATCCGTAAATTGAGTGAATCACCTTATTGTTGAGGTATGAGTTTGTGGCAATATTGCACTCAACATGGATTGTGCTGACTGGTAGTATATCTGCAGCTTGATCCGATGCGTAAAATTTAGTCGCGCCCTTCACCAAAACACGATCCTTTGCAAAACCTAGCAGTGGACCTATTGAATCTCTCTGTCTAAAGTCAATCCTAGCACTCTCTGTCCGTATTTCAGATTTAAGGGTATTAATGTTTGTGTGTAGTTCAATATCTTTTCCTGACTGTTTTAAGACTTCGTTTAAATCATCAATATTGTAGGCACCAGGTTGTATTTGTAGAATCTCCTTCCGACCATCAATTTCCAGATGCAGTTTATTGTTGCTCTTGTGATATTTGGAATGGTGTTATACGTCTCCAGACCAATCAGCGCAATACTCTAGTCCCCTGCACTTAAATCAATCGGCGGAAAGTAATTTGCACGTAATGCTGATTCTCGCTCTTTTAAAGTCAGAGTATACGACATTGCATCTAAACCTCAAATGATGGATGTGCATTCAATGATGGCTCTTTTATAAGTGTGGATGTTCGCACACCGTCTCTGATGGGTAGAGGTGAAAGCGCGCATTCCAGATTTCTCACCGCTCGATCTAAATATAGCGTGCATTCCAGAGGTTTGCTGATGCAGGCGAAGGCTAATTTGTCGTGGCTGTGATGAGGAACATAACGCAGAGATTCTTGCACAGGTATGTGTTAAAGTCCTGATATCGCCGGAAATTGTAGAAAACACGTCTTTTGCTGGTGAAATAGCGTTGTAATTCTTCAAGTGGCTGTAAATCCCCAAATGAATCGAAATATTGTACTGTATTTGCACTTCTCTTAACATACGCCACCCAAAGGGTCCCTGGACTCCCAGCAACATCTACATTTACAATTCCGCACACATTAGTCCGCCACATGGTCTTCGGTAATGTATCCCGCATAAAGACGCCACGGAATCCACGAATGTGAAGTTTTTCTTTAACAATATTAATGAGATCAATATTCGTGAGTGCTTGATCAGGTAGGATAACTAACAAACTTTTTTTATTTATGAAGAGACCTAGTCCTTTTGTAGTGGTTAATAAAAAAAGAAAAGAGAGAAGAAAAGAAAAAAAGGTTGAAAATGTGGGAAGAAATCGTAAGTGTTTTTTTTTTATTTTTATTTTTTTTTTTGATCGTTAATGACCGTGAAAAAAGGGAAATAAAGAAAGAAAAAAAATGCAAATCGGACTTTGTATTACAGAAAAGTTATCGGACTTCGTGATTCGGAAAAGCTATTGTTGGAGTGGTCCTTGTGGCGTTTTTGAGCAAAAGTTAAACCAATTTCCACTACAAAAATTATTGAAAAGAAACAGAGAATAACAAAATGTAACTGACAGGGGAAGTGGCGTAGATAAGAGATCATCCTTTACCAGGTTACCTTATCTTCTTTCGTGCGGCGTCCAGGCTTCAAAAATCTCCTTCATTTCAGCGTGAAAAGTCTGCTCCGAAAACTTGCAATCGTCCAGGAATCACTAATTTATATCAATTAAAATCATCTTGATACTGTATGCAATTTAATTTACTTTGCTACTTCCATCCTCCGAATTTATTAACAACTTCCACAATATGCCTACACATTAAAATCAGATCAAGACTAGCTAAAAAGTTGTTTTTTTTTTTTTTTTTAAACGTCTTCATCAGATCACGTCTGCCTTAAGCTTCGGCTATCAAGAGACAATCAAGAAACGGATAGAAAACAAAAAAGAGTTACAATTTTAGTATTTTCTCTGCCGCCGAGCGCTTATACCGATGCGACGGCACAATTCATGTCTGAGGGAACGAGTGCAGCGCGGCGAAATTCAAAGTCCCGCTACATCGCCCCCTCGACTGTCACACTAAAACATTTAGCGTGGCAGGCTAGCAAACCTAGAAATCAATATATGCTTATTTTCATTGGAAAGGCCACGTGCATCCATAGGGGATAAACTTTACCAACACTTACTTTCTAAACCTATATAATAAATACAATTATTACAGTTTTGATCCTTTTTACACAATTACTATATATTTACATACAGTTTGTTTGAACAAGCTGCTCGCGTCTCGCGGGCCCCGAGGAATCGCTTCATGACGTCATCAGTAAGGCTGAAAGCGTGACAGCGCTGCCCGGTGACTAGACCCGTAAACAACTCTGTTGACGTCACACGTTGGCTACAGTGTTAATACAGACTTGCCTTCGGCTGTTGTTTTGGAATGTCAAATCAATCCAGATTGTTTGAATGAAGCTTCTGTTAGCAGAATAAAATGTAGAAAGTAGGTTTAAATGTGAATAATCTGGATTATGGTGACATGCTAAATCCGCAGCGTAGTCAAAGTTACATATTAGAGTCGTACGTGATTGATTGAAGCCAACTGATTACAAATTATTGGTCAAAAGGCAGAGTGATTTATAGCATAACACATATTACGCATTGCGGACAATGTGTCTAAATGTTTTTAATGCATTAACTGCAGCTTACTAATGTAGGCTAACTACCACTGAGACGTTTGCAGCACGAATTTGTCTTTGAACCCATACCAGCAGTAGCAAATGCGGAAAAACGAATCAAACATGTTAAAGGATACGTAGTGGAATGCCCATTGCATTTTTCCAGTTTGTGTACGATATCTGTACGTAATATGCATCAAAACACGTCGGATGATTGTTCATTTTCTAATATATGTTTTTTGGGGATGACCTAGGAGTTTTATTTTTTTTATTATGAGAAATGCGTTAAATGTGGGAAAGTGCATTTAAATACGCAGCAAACAAATATTAGGCAAAGACACACGTCTGTCTGTTACCACAACCTTTATTTCTCATTCGCTGTGTTCCACAACTGTCAACGCAATTATCGCTTTTCAACCTAATGTAGATTAGATTAGATTAGATTTACTTTCATTCCAATTGATCCGTAGTGAGGAGGCCCTCCAGGATGTGGAACATGTCAGAAAAACAACAATACATGACAAATATTTACAACTAAAACAAATAAGCTAATGTACCATTCCACAGGTCCCAAGTGGAATGATCGTCATTTTTTAATGAACACTAAGAGTCATTTTACAAATACTAATGCACTGAATTTAAAATAAAAAAGTTTTTTTATTTATTTATAAGGTAATAAACATGTAATACAACTACTGTAATACTTATTTACAATGAACACATTACTGCACTGAAATGGTGCAGAAGTTAGATTACACGCACACACACACACACACACACACACACAAATTTTCAGTGAACACATTACTGCACTGAAATTGTGCAGAAGTTATGTTGTACTTATATACAAATCAGTTGGTTTTACTAAGAAATTCATCAATGGAGTAGGAGGAGTTGGCCACCAATAAATCCTTTAGGCTTCTCTTAAACTGAATTTCATTGGTTGTTAAGCTTTTTATGGCTGCTGGCAAGTTATTGAAAATGTGTGTTCCTGAATAATGCACACCTTTTTGTACAAGACTAAGTGACTAAATCCTTGTGAAGATTATTCTTATTTCTAGTATTGATTCCATGAATTGAGCTGTTGGTTTGAAAAAGTGATATATTTTTAATGACAAATTTCATTAAGGAATAAATATATTGGGAAGCTGTAGTTAGTATCCCTAGTTCCCTAAACAGGCTTCTGCAGGATGTTCTTGAGTTCACACCACATATAATTCTTACTGCACGTTTTTGTGCCCGGAAAACTTTAGCTTGGCTCGATGAATTACCCCAAAAAATAATCCCATATGACATTATGGAATGAAAGTAAGCATAGTATGCCAGCTTTTTCATTTTTATATCCCCTATATCTGACAAAATTCGCATTGCAAACAGAGATTTGTTAAGACGCTTCAGCAGTTCTGTGGTGTGCTCCTCCCAGTTGAATTTATTATGAAGCTGTAATCCCAAGAATTTAACACTGTCCACTTCTTCTATCTTCTTGTCATCGTATGTTAGACATAAACTCTTGGGACACCCCTTGAACTGCATGTAGTGTGTTTTTTCAAAGTTTAGTGACAAAGAATTGGCTAGGAACCAGTGATTAATGTCCACAAATATTTTATTGGCTGATCTTTCTAAGACTACACTTGATTTGCTATTTATTGCAATGTTTGTATCATTGGCAAACAAAACAAACTTGGCATCTGGTAATGTTACTGATGAAAGGTCATTGATATACACAAGAAAAAGTAAGGGCCCCAAAATGGAACCTTGTGGGACCCCACATGTAATTAGTTCCCAGTTGGATGATGCTTGATACATGTCTCTTTCCTAATAACACCCTTTGTTTCCTGCCAGAGATATAAGATTTGCAGCATTTCCTGTAATACTATAATATTCTAGTTTACTTAAAAGGATATTGTGATTTACACAGTCAAATGCCTTTGACAGATCACAAAATATACCAGTTGCCTGCAATTTTTTGTCTAATGAATTAAGCACATTTTCACTGTAAGTGAAGATAGCCTTCTCAATATCAGAACCTTTTAGAAACCCAAACTGTGACTTTGACAGTATGTTATTTGAGATAAAATGGTTATGAAGACGACTGTGCATTACTTTTTCGACAATTTTTGAGAATGCTGGCAACAGTGAAATTGGACGGAAATTTGATGCTATTTCTTTATCTCCCTTCTTAAACAGTGGCTTAACTTCAGCATATTTCAGCCATTCAGGAAATATTCCACTGATAAACGACTGGTTACACAGATAGCTTAATATGTTACTTAGCTCAGAATCACATTCTTTAATTAACTTTGTTGATATTTCATCATACCCACTAGATGTTTTTGATTTTAAAGATTTTATGATGGACATTATTTCTGTTGGGGTAGTGAGGGTCAAATTCATATTATGGAAGTTACTTGAAATGTCTGGTCTAAGGTAATCCATAGCAGCATCTACCAAACCTGACAACCCCATCTTTTCAGTATCAGTTATAAAATGTTTGTTAAAAAGTTCTGCAACACTGTACACATCTGTCACCAATGTATCATTTACTCTTAATGCTATTTGTTCCTCTTCATGTCTGGTTCTAACGGTCTCCTCCTTCACTATATCCCATATTGTCTTTATTTTGTTATCTGATATGACTATCTTTTCCTTGTAATATATTTGCTTTGACATCCGTATTACAGTCTTTAATATTTTGCAGTATTTCTTATAATGTGCTATAGCATCAACATTGGAAATGTTTCGGATTGACAGATACAGTTTTCTTTTTGTTTTACAAGATACCCCTATTCCTCGAGTAATCCATGACTTTGCTCTAACCTTGGTAAGTTTTGGGGGAAAGCAGTGTTCAAATAAGGTAAGCACTTTATTAGCAAAAATGTTATATTTTTCATTCATGCCATGAGCACTGTAAGCATCAGTCCAGTGAATGTCTCTGAGGAGTGTCCTAAAATAATCAATTTTTGGCTTACTGATTACCCTCTTGAGCTCAGATTTAACAGATTTTATATCCTGTTCAGTATTAACATTGCCAGAAGGAACTGCATTTCATGGTCTGAGAGGCCATTGACTATTGGTTTTGTAATATAATTTTGTTCATTGGACTTTTCTATAATGATATTATCAATGGCTGTTTGTGAGCAAGTGGCTATCCTAGTGAGGAACTTTACTGTGGGAATTAAGTTGAATGATAGTGTTACTAACTCAAATGAGTTCTTATTGGGAGAGTCTTTAAGGAAATCTACATTGAAATCACCAGCAACCACTATTTCTTTGTTTTTGGTTGTTAAATGGGCCAGTACAGCTTCAAGGTGGTTTACAAACAGATTAAAGTTACCTGCAGGTGCTCGATATACACTTAATATTATGAAAGATTTTTTGTGAAAATCTAATTCTGTTGCACATGCTTCCATATGCTGTTCTAGGCAAAATTTATGAATGTCTATGTTCTTAAATTTATGACAGTTCCTGATGAATGTGGCAACTCCTCCTTTCTCCATTTCTGATCTACAAAAGTGAGATGCTAACCTAAACCCTGTAACACTTAAAAGTTCTATACCAGTGGTCACATGATGTTCAGAGAGGCAGATTATGTCAGCTGGGTTTGAAGACTCTAATTCATCTATGCAGATAGTTAATTCATTAATTTTGTGCTACAAATAAAGTTATTACCACAGACAACGTTTCTAGGGAAAAGGTGGGGGGGGGGGGGGGGGGCGAAATCCAGTATAGTGCTCTTGCCCAGATATGTGCTCTTGCCCTGTGTGTGTTACCGATATGCTTAAATTTTGATCGTTGTTTTTCTGTAAACAAACAGCTATACGCCAATCACATCTTCCTGTATGTAGTTTCTCAAAAATCCAGTTTATGTGATCTTAAGATAAAAAGAGCTCAATGAGGGAATATTAATAGATCAAAGCAATACTGACATCTCCAAATTGTAAGACTGCTATAGATGCAAGTCACTGATTGTCAGAGTGTGTCACTGGGACAAAACATTTGAAGTAAATCACGAAACTTTAGGTTAGTTCAACTATTACTTCTTAATGTAGTAGGCAGTCACAATTTTCTTCCATATTTTTATGTATATACATACTACACAAGCAACCAAATAGTACTGTTCCACTCGCAAATAGAGAGAGGGAAAAAAGGCTGTCTGTCATCCGATCCCTGATTTCTCATGCCTTCTAAATTTTCTCAATAGTGTTATACAAAATAATACTCGCACATAGTTTGAAACTACTGGTAACCTATCTAGAATCCAGCCTCTGACTTGCTTCAATGTGTTGCTTAAATCTGACCTGGATCTCAAACATTGGAGCAATACTCATGAATGTGTCACATAAGTGTTCTATACGGGTGGTCTAAGTAATCTTCCCCTCATTTCCAGTCACAAAACATATTCATCTTCCCAGAGAAAGGAAGTAATGACCCTGAAAGCTAGAAATAGTTTTTTTTTATTCAAGTGCTGTTTTTCTCTCATACTTCATACAAAGCAATTCAGAATTTTACAATGAGTACTGGCAGCCCTACATATAATGGTAACATTAAAACCCTGTTAATTTGAACCTTAGTGTTAACTAGCATATGCATCCTTGAGTCGAAACATTACGTATAATTATAGAAGGAGAGGCTAATAAAATATATTTTTTTACTTTGTATTTTTTTAATACCTTAGGATTTTCAGTTTTCTGCCTGATGTCTAGCAGCAACCTGTTAAAGACTTTCGATCAGAATGTGAAATTCGGTTGTGAATCGTAGGCAGGGATGTATAGTCTACATGGATATTGTTTTTCCTTCCAGTATTTTGCAAGTTCATTTCACCAAACAGAGTAAAATTACCCCTATTATGAACAGCAAATACTATTAGGGAGTAAATATGTTGACATGTAAGTGAAAGACTCCGAAGTCCCTGAAGAGACTTCTGTAAGAAGCTGCACTATCGATTTTACACAATAATTTTACTCACATGGATCAAAAGTTCTGTTAACTTGCCATATCAGATTTGAATAATATCGCAATCTTTTCATAACAGCCTCCATCACTGTCACCAGTAATGGTGCTGGTATGTAACAGTATGGTGTACTGTAGCAGCACATTAAAAGTGTTTCAATTGAATTGATTCTGCATTATTTCTCTTCCCCATGTCCTTGACATTAATGCTACCAAGTTATATTCTTGTATGGTAATTAGTTTCCATGTTATAACATGTTAAATATAGAAAGTGTAACTGTAACCAAGCAGTAGTTTTCTTTGATGACAATATCAGTTCCAGTGCACAACTGAATTTAAAAATCTGTCTTGTGGGGTGAAAATCCGTTACTGCTGCTATCTTGTGCTGACAATGAGATGACTTTCATAGAAATACTGAATTATTTCATTTGTTATACAGTTTCATAGTTTTTGTAGTTGCTCATGATCTTTACACTTGCATGCAATGGGTGTAGCATCAGCATAAAGAATTATCCTTGAATTGGAGGAGCAGTATTTTGTCATTTACACAAATCAACAAAAGAAAGTGTTGTTGTTGTTGTTGTGGTCTTCAGTCCTGAGACTGGTTTGATGCAGCTCTCCATGCTACTCTATCCTGTGCAAGCTTCTTCATCTCACAGTACCTACTGCAACCTACATCCTTCTGAATCTGCTTAGTGTATTGATCTCTTGGTCTCCCTCTACGATTTTTACCCTCCACGCTGCCCTCCAATGCTAAATTTGTGATCCCTCGATGTCTCAGAACATGTCCTACCAACCGATCCCTCCTTCTAGTCAAGTTGTGCCACAAACTTCTCTTCTCCCCAATCCTATTCAATACCTCCTCATTAGTTACGTGATCTACCCACCTTACCTTCAGCATTCTTCTGTAGCACCACATTTCGAAAGCTTCTATTCTCTTCTTGTCCAAACTAGTTATCATCCATGCCTCACTTCCATACATGGCTACACTCCATACAAATACTTTCAGAAACGACTTCCTGACACCTAAATCTATATTCGATGTTCACAAATTTCTCTTCTTGAGAAACGCTTTCCTTGCCATTGCCAGTCTACATTTTATATCCTCTCTACTTCGACCATCATCAGTTATTTTACTCCCTAAATAGCAAAACTCCTTTACTACTTTAAATGTCTCATTTCCTAATCTAATTCCCTCAGCATCACCCGACTTAATTTGACTACATTCCATTATCCTTGTTTTGCTTTTGTTGATGTTCATCTTATATCCTCCTTTCAAGACTCTGTCCATTCCGTTCAACTGCTCTTCCAAGTCTTTTGCTGTCTCTGACAGAATTACAATGTCATCGGCGAACCTCAAAGTTTTTACTTCTTCTCCATGAATTTTAATACCTACTCCGAATTTTTCTTTTGTTTCCTTTACTGCTTGCTCAATATACAGATTGAATAACATCGGGGAGAGGCTACAACCCTGTCTCACTCCTTTCCCAACCACTGCTTCCCTTTCATGCCCCTCGACTCTTATAACTGCCATCTGGTTTCTGTACAAATTGTAAATAGCCTTTCGCTCCCTGTATTTTACCCCTGCCACCTTCAGAATTTGAAAGAGAGTATTCCAGTCAACATTGTCAAAAGCTTTCTCTAAGTCTACAAATGCTAGAAACGTAGGTTTGCCTTTTCTTAATCTTTCTTCCAAGATAAGTCGTAAGGTCAGTATTGCCTCACGTGTTCCAACATTTCTACGGAATCCAAACTGATCTTCCCCGAGGTCGGCTTCTACCAGTTTTTCCATTCGTCTGTAAAGAATTCGCGGTAGTATTTTGCAGCTGTGACTTATTATACTGATAGTTCGGTAACTTTCACATCTGTCAACACCTGCTTTCTTTGGGATTGGAATTATTATATTCTTCTTAAAGTCTGAGGGTATTTCGCCTGTCTCATACATCGTGCTCACCAGATGGTAGAGTTTTGTCATGACTGGCTCTCCTGAGGCCATCAGTAGTTCTAATGGAATGTTGTCTACTCCCGGGGCCTTGTTTTGACTCAGGTCTTTCAGTGCTCTGTCAAACTCTTCACGCAGTATCTTATCTCCCATTTCATCTTCATCTACATCCTCTTCCATTTCCATAATACTGTCCTCAAGTACATCGCCCTTGTATAAACCCTCTATATACTCCTTCCACCTTTCTGCTTTCCCTTCTTTGCTTAGAACTGGGTTGCCATCTGAGCTCTTGATATTCATACAAGTGGTTCTTTTCTCTCCAAAGGTCTCTTTAATTTTTCTGTAGGCAGTATCTATCTTACCCCTAGTGAGACAAGCCTCTACATCCTTACATTTGTCCTCTAGCCATCCCTGCTTAGCCATTTTGCACTTCCTGTCGATTTCATTTTTGAGACGCTTGTATTCTTTTTTGCCTGCTTCATTTACTGCATTTTTATATTTTCTCCTTTCATCAATTAAATTCAATATTTCTTCTGTTACCCAAGGATTTCTACAAGCCCTCGTCTTTTTACCTACTTGATCCTCTGCTGCCTTCACTACTTCATCCCTCAAAGCTACCCATTCTTCTTCTACTGTATTTCTTTCCCCCATTCCTGTCAATTGTTCTCTTATGCTCTCCCTGAAACTCTGTACAACCTTTGGTTCTTTCAGTTTATCCAGGTCCCATCTCCTTAAATTCCCACCTTTTTGCAGTTTCTTCAGTTTTAATCTACAGGTCATAACCAATAGATTGTGGTCAGAGTCCACATCTGCCCCTGGAAATGTCTTACAATTTAAAACCTGGTTCCTAAATCTCTGTCTTACCATTATATAATCTATCTGATACCTTTTAGTATCTCCAGGGTTCTTCCATGTATACAACCTTCTATCATGATTCTTGAACTAAGTGTTAGCTATGATTAAGTTGTGCTCAGTGCAAAATTCTACCAGGCGGCTTCCTCTTTCATTTCTTAGCCCCAATCCATATTCACCTACTATGTTTCCTTCTCTCCTATTTCCTACTACCGAATTCCAGTCACCCATGACTATTAAATTTTCATCTCCCTTCACTATCTGAATAATTTCTTTTATTTCATCATACATTTCTTCAATTTCTTCGTCATCTGCAGAGCTAGTTGGCATATAAACTTGTACTACTGTAGTAGGTGTGGGCTTCGTATCTATCTTGGCCACAATAATGCGTTCACTATGCTGTTTGTAGTAGCTTACCCGCATTCCTATTTTCCTATTCATTATTAAAACTACTCCTGCATTACCCCTATTTGACTTTGTGTTTATAACCCTGTAGTCACCTGACCAGAAGTCTTGTTCCTCCTGCCACCGAACTTCACTAATTCCCACTATATCTAACTTTAACCTATCCATTTCCCTTTTTAAATTTTCTAACCTACCTGCCCGATTAAGGGATCTGACATTCCACGCTCCGATCCGTAGAACGCCAGTTTTCTTTCTCCTGATAACGACATCCTCTTGAGTAGTCCCCGCCCGGAGATCCGAATGGGGGACTATTTTACCTCCGGAATATTTTACCCAAGAGGACGCCATCATCATTTAATCGTACAGTAAAGCTGCATTCCCTCGGGAAAAATTACGGCCGTAGTTTCCCCTTGCTATCAGCCGTTCGCAGTACCAGCACAGCAAGGCCGATTTGGTTATTGTTACAAGGCCACATCAGTCAATCATCCAGACTGTTGCCCTTGCAACTTACTGAAAAGGCTGTGCCCTTCAGTCTGCATTGATATAATTTGTATTCAGAATTTAATTAATACCCAGGATGTTTCAATTATTAGTCAAAGGTGTTTCTCAAAGATCATGGTAATAACTGACTAGGTGAGCCGAAATACTAGTTGAAATATGACAATGGCATACTGCTTCCAATATGTCAGCGCACAGTATACACTTTCAGTTGAATATTGCTTGACTTTTTATTTCAAAACATAAAAAGTTAAATACCATTTTCTTGTTATTTCTGTTCAGAAGAAAAATAAAAAGTTTCATTTAGGAAGACCATAGTGGTGTAAAGAATGTCATAAAAAGAAAAATACTCAATTATTTATAATTAGTTGTATGTTGGTAGTGTATGAGGTGGTGTTATTTTATAAGACGTGTTGTTTCATAAAACACAATGAAAAAATTATTTAATATCATGATATTTCATGTATCTTGTCTGTGGTTCTAGGCAAACCTTGTCATATGAATCATCCCTGAAGATATAACCACAGGCCACCAATATTTTACACTGAAATGAAAACACAGAGGGTACTTGCAGTGTATTGTGTGCAGTTATTTCACTTTAGAGAAAATAGTAATAAACAGAATAGGAGGCTCAAGGGTGCCTCATAAGCACTCTTAAAGCTCACATTTTCTGAACTGCAAATGTGTAATTTTTGTATATATTAAGAACTTAAGTTTTTTGAACTTATTATACTTGTCTTCTAATTGATGTTCAAAACTTTAGATATTTTCTTTATCTAATAAATGATATGTACTACTGTGAATACATTTGTAGAAATTTGATGATGTTTTGGGGTATATCAATAAAAATATTATACCTTCCAACCTCCCTTACCTTCCTTCTATAGTTTAATTTTGCAGTGATCAGGCATTGGTCTGCAATAGTTAACACAGAGAACATGAATTGTTGCTAAGAGAGCCTGACCAGATTGCCTAATAGGAACAAGTGTCTCTTCACTTTATGAATATTAATGTTCCTCAGATTGAAGTGAAGAAATGTTGCTTTAAAGGATAATAGTACAGGCCATTCTACTTCATTTACTGACTTTCCAAAAACAACACTCTTTCTTACAATGCCTAACCCAGCAACACTTGTCTTAATAGTTAAAAAGTTTTCCACATTCACATTGAAGGTTGCAACTGTATTGCTCTTCCAAATTAATCTTTCAGGTTGTAAGTGTCCACAATAAACTTTTTATAACTGTTCACATTATAAAATTTTTCACCAATGAAAGCTGCTGACAGACAATGATGAGCTGTTTCATCCACTGATGATTTCATATGCAGTTATACACCCTACAAACCATACCATTACTCACTACTGCCCTCACAAACAGCGTAATATTTCCAAATTCATAAATCATCACTTCAGGAAACTGTTAAAATAATTCTGACATAATGCATCTACACACAATTGTTTTGCACAAAACCTGAAAGTTGATGTCCTTTTCACATTCTGATGCATCCCCAGCAGCTCTTGGGCATTGTTGAAAGAAATAGCAAGACAGTGCTTCTGCTGGATAAACACACTCTCAGTTTCAAAAGTTCCAGAGAACGAACCAGCAATGCGTAAATGACACAATTTAATGTCACACTGTTATCAATAGTCATACCATTTATAACCTGTTATAATAACTTTGGTTTAATTAGGATGGGAAACATATTTTTTTTGTGGAAGTTTCCCACGCCTTTATAAAAAATGAGTTTGAAATGCGATTGTGATGAATTGAGGTGCTTCCAACTGCACTGATGTTTTAATAGCTCAAGTATGTGTGAATGCTGTAGGTAGGTCTGGGTATTCAAAAAGCTCCCATGATCGGAAGATTAGCGATAGATAGGTGCCGGCATTCAGAACTTTTAAGAGCTTCAAGCGTTCCTCGTCGGCTATACTATTCATCTTTATTTAAACATTCTCTGCAGCTGTTTGAACGAATGAATTTGTGTCACTTGCACTCCGCACCAAAATAAGTTCCTGTTTAGCGTTCATAATAATTCGCTGTATGTCCTCAAAATAACCCATAAGCATATTTAGTGGCACGCAAGCGGTAAATCGGCTGTATCCCCCCTCACCATCAGGTGCATCTATGAACAGTCCCGCATTTTCCAAGCTGTTTGAATCAGAGGCTGAGGCTGAAATGTACGTCTTAAGGGTTGACGTTATCCCAACATTGTGTGAGTGATCTATTTCAATACCATTAAGATCATAACATGTCTCTTGAAAGGAATGCTAGTGCATTTCGCGTGAGCTTCGATAGCATTACCACAGTGCCGTCAGCTTTCTTAAATGTACAGTCCAGATGCAGGAAGCTCTTGCAAGGCAATGTTACGGCATCCTGATGCTGGGTGACAATCCTAATTTCATCATTTTCATTGTTAAATGTGCTTGAAGCATAGGGTTTGTGCGAGTGGTATCCATGACGTATAATTCGGTCATCATACTCTACTGACTGAGTTACATTGAGCGACGTCATTCTGCAGTTTTAAACCTGCTGAAGTGAGGAATTTGTAATTAAGGTGTGTTATCACCTTGCCCTTCCATCATGCACTGACGGGTTGTGAGCTGCTGGGTGTGCTAGCTTTATACCGTACTCCCATCTCGCCTTAGATGCAAGCGTACAATGATCTCTTCTCCTCGAAAGTTAATAAGCTGATTATTCTGGGCAACAATACATAGTTCTAGGTAATCCAATGTCTGAACTGTCACCGGGAGATGTATAGCGTTTGTGGGGGCTTGAACTATTTTATACCCAGTACCGACTGTAGGGAAGAATCCGTAAATTGAGTGAATCACCTTATTGTTGAGGTATGAGTTTGTGGCAATATTGCACTCAACATGGATTGTGCTGACTGGTAGTATATCTGCAGCTTGATCCGATGCGTAAAATTTAGTCGCGCCCTTCACCAAAACACGATCCTTTGCAAAACCTAGCAGTGGACCTATTGAATCTCTCTGTCTAAAGTCAATCCTAGCACTCTCTGTCCGTATTTCAGATTTAAGGGTATTAATGTTTGTGTGTAGTTCAATATCTTTTCCTGACTGTTTTAAGACTTCGTTTAAATCATCAATATTGTAGGCACCAGGTTGTATTTGTAGAATCTCCTTCCGACCATCAATTTCCAGATGCAGTTTATTGTTGCTCTTGTGATATTTGGAATGGTGTTATACGTCTCCAGACCAATCAGCGCAATACTCTAGTCCCCTGCACTTAAATCAATCGGCGGAAAGTAATTTGCACGTAATGCTGATTCTCGCTCTTTTAAAGTCAGAGTATACGACATTGCATCTAAACCTCAAATGATGGATGTGCATTCAATGATGGCTCTTTTATAAGTGTGGATGTTCGCACACCGTCTCTGATGGGTAGAGGTGAAAGCGCGCATTCCAGATTTCTCACCGCTCGATCTAAATATAGCGTGCATTCCAGAGGTTTGCTGATGCAGGCGAAGGCTAATTTGTCGTGGCTGTGATGAGGAACATAACGCAGAGATTCTTGCACAGGTATGTGTTAAAGTCCTGATATCGCCGGAAATTGTAGAAAACACGTCTTTTGCTGGTGAAATAGCGTTGTAATTCTTCAAGTGGCTGTAAATCCCCAAATGAATCGAAATATTGTACTGTATTTGCACTTCTCTTAACATACGCCACCCAAAGGGTCCCTGGACTCCCAGCAACATCTACATTTACAATTCCGCACACATTAGTCCGCCACATGGTCTTCGGTAATGTATCCCGCATAAAGACGCCACGGAATCCACGAATGTGAAGTTTTTCTTTAACAATATTAATGAGATCAATATTCGTGAGTGCTTGATCAGGTAGGATAACTAACAAACTTTTTTTATTTATGAAGAGACCTAGTCCTTTTGTAGTGGTTAATAAAAAAAGAAAAGAGAGAAGAAAAGAAAAAAAGGTTGAAAATGTGGGAAGAAATCGTAAGTGTTTTTTTTTTTATTTTTTTTTTTTTTGATCGTTAATGACCGTGAAAAAAGGGAAATAAAGAAAGAAAAAAAATGCAAATCGGACTTTGTATTACAGAAAAGTTATCGGACTTCGTGATTCGGAAAAGCTATTGTTGGAGTGGTCCTTGTGGCGTTTTTGAGCAAAAGTTAAACCAATTTCCACTACAAAAATTATTGAAAAGAAACAGAGAATAACAAAATGTAACTGACAGGGGAAGTGGCGTAGATAAGAGATCATCCTTTACCAGGTTACCTTATCTTCTTTCGTGCGGCGTCCAGGCTTCAAAAATCTCCTTCATTTCAGCGTGAAAAGTCTGCTCCGAAAACTTGCAATCGTCCAGGAATCACTAATTTATATCAATTAAAATCATCTTGATACTGTATGCAATTTAATTTACTTTGCTACTTCCATCCTCCGAATTTATTAACAACTTCCACAATATGCCTACACATTAAAATCAGATCAAGACTAGCTAAAAAGTTTTTTTTTTTTTTTTTTTTTTTTTTTAACGTCTTCATCAGATCATGTCTGCCTTAAGCTTCGGCTATCAAGAGACAATCAAGAAATGGATAGAAAACAAAAAAGAGTTACAATTTTAGTATTTTCTCTGCCGCCGAGCGCTTATACCGATGCGACGGCACAATTCATGTCTGAGGGAACGAGTGCAGCGCGGCGAAATTCAAAGTCCCGCTACATCGCCCCCTCGACTGTCACACTAAAACATTTAGCGTGGCAGGCTAGCAAACCTAGAAATCAATATATGCTTATTTTCATTGGAAAGGCCACGTGCATCCATAGGGGATAAACTTTACCAACACTTACTTTCTAAACCTATATAATAAATACAATTATTACAGTTTTGATCCTTTTTACACAATTACTATATATTTACATACAGTTTGTTTGAACAAGCTGCTCGCGTCTCGCGGGCCCCGAGGAATCGCTTCATGACGTCATCAGTAAGGCTGAAAGCGTGACAGCGCTGCCCGGTGACTAGACCCGTAAACAACTCTGTTGACGTCACACGTTGGCTACAGTGTTAATACAGACTTGCCTTCGGCTGTTGTTTTGGAATGTCAAATCAATCCAGATTGTTTGAATGAAGCTTCTGTTAGCAGAATAAAATGTAGAAAGTAGGTTTAAATGTGAATAATCTGGATTATGGTGACATGCTAAATCCGCAGCGTAGTCAAAGTTACATATTAGAGTCGTACGTGATTGATTGAAGCCAACTGATTACAAATTATTGGTCAAAAGGCAGAGTGATTTATAGCATAACACATATTACGCATTGCGGACAATGTGTCTAAATGTTTTTAATGCATTAACTGCAGCTTACTAATGTAGGCTAACTACCACTGAGACGTTTGCAGCACGAATTTGTCTTTGAACCCATACCAGCAGTAGCAAATGCGGAAAAACGAATCAAACATGTTAAAGGATACGTAGTGGAATGCCCATTGCATTTTTCCAGTTTGTGTACGATATCTGTACGTAATATGCATCAAAACACGTCGGATGATTGTTCATTTTCTAATATATGTTTTTTGGGGATGACCTAGGAGTTTTATTTTTTTTATTATGAGAAATGCGTTAAATGTGGGAAAGTGCATTTAAATACGCAGCAAACAAATATTAGGCAAAGACACACGTCTGTCTGTTACCACAACCTTTATTTCTCATTCGCTGTGTTCCACAACTGTCAACGCAATTATCGCTTTTCAACCTAATGTAGATTAGATTAGATTAGATTTACTTTCATTCCAATTGATCCGTAGTGAGGAGGCCCTCCAGGATGTGGAACATGTCAGAAAAACAACAATACATGACAAATATTTACAACTAAAACAAATAAGCTAATGTACCATTCCACAGGTCCCAAGTGGAATGATCGTCATTTTTTAATGAACACTAAGAGTCATTTTACAAATAATAATGCACTGAATTTAAAATAAAAAAGTTTTTTTATTTATTTATAAGGTAATAAACATGTAATACAACTATTGTAATACTTATTTACAATGAACACATTACTGCACTGAAATGGTGCAGAAGTTAGATTACACGCACACACACACACACACACACACACAAATTTTCAGTGAACACATTACTGCACTGAAATTGTGCAGAAGTTATGTTGTACTTATATACAAATCAGTTGGTTTTACTAAGAAATTCATCAATGGAGTAGGAGGAGTTGGCCACCAATAAATCCTTTAGGCTTCTCTTAAACTGAATTTCATTGGTTGTTAAGCTTTTTATGGCTGCTGGCAAGTTATTGAAAATGTGTGTTCCTGAATAATGCACACCTTTTTGTACAAGACTAAGTGACTAAATCCTTGTGAAGATTATTCTTATTTCTAGTATTGATTCCATGAATTGAGCTGTTGGTTTGAAAAAGTGATATATTTTTAATGACAAATTTCATTAAGGAATAAATATATTGGGAAGCTGTAGTTAGTATCCCTAGTTCCCTAAACAGGCTTCTGCAGGATGTTCTTGAGTTCACACCACATATAATTCTTACTGCACGTTTTTGTGCCCGGAAAACTTTAGCTTGGCTCGATGAATTACCCCAAAAAATAATCCCATATGACATTATGGAATGAAAGTAAGCATAGTATGCCAGCTTTTTCATTTTTATATCCCCTATATCTGACAAAATTCGCATTGCAAACAGAGATTTGTTAAGACGCTTCAGCAGTTCTGTGGTGTGCTCCTCCCAGTTGAATTTATTATGAAGCTGTAATCCCAAGAATTTAACACTGTCCACTTCTTCTATCTTCTTGTCATCGTATGTTAGACATAAACTCTTGGGACACCCCTTGAACTGCATGTAGTGTGTTTTTTCAAAGTTTAGTGACAAAGAATTGGCTAGGAACCAGTGATTAATGTCCACAAATATTTTATTGGCTGATCTTTCTAAGACTACACTTGATTTGCTATTTATTGCAATGTTTGTATCATTGGCAAACAAAACAAACTTGGCATCTGGTAATGTTACTGATGAAAGGTCATTGATATACACAAGAAAAAGTAAGGGCCCCAAAATGGAACCTTGTGGGACCCCACATGTAATTAGTTCCCAGTTGGATGATGCTTGATACATGTCTCTTTCCTAATAACACCCTTTGTTTCCTGCCAGAGATATAAGATTTGCAGCATTTCCTGTAATACTATAATATTCTAGTTTACTTAAAAGGATATTGTGATTTACACAGTCAAATGCCTTTGACAGATCACAAAATATACCAGTTGCCTGCAATTTTTTGTCTAATGAATTAAGCACATTTTCACTGTAAGTGAAGATAGCCTTCTCAATATCAGAACCTTTTAGAAACCCAAACTGTGACTTTGACAGTATGTTATTTGAGATAAAATGGTTATGAAGACGACTGTGCATTACTTTTTCGACAATTTTTGAGAATGCTGGCAACAGTGAAATTGGACGGAAATTTGATGCTATTTCTTTATCTCCCTTCTTAAACGGTGGCTTAACTTCAGCATATTTCAGCCATTCAGGAAATATTCCACTGATAAACGACTGGTTACACAGATAGCTTAATATGTTACTTAGCTCAGAATCACATTCTTTAATTAACTTTGTTGATATTTCATCATACCCACTAGATGTTTTTGATTTTAAAGATTTTATGATGGACATTATTTCTGTTGGGGTAGTGAGGGTCAAATTCATATTATGGAAGTTACTTGAAATGTCTGGTCTAAGGTAATCCATAGCAGCATCTACCAAACCTGACAACCCCATCTTTTCAGTATCAGTTATAAAATGCTTGTTAAAAAGTTCTGCAACACTGTACACATCTGTCACCAATGTATCATTTACTCTTAATGCTATTTGTTCCTCTTCATGTCTGGTTCTAACGGTCTCCTCCTTCACTATATCCCATATTGTCTTTATTTTGTTATCTGATATGACTATCTTTTCCTTGTAATATATTTGCTTTGACATCCGTATTACAGTCTTTAATATTTTGCAGTATTTCTTATAATGTGCTATAGCATCAACATTGGAAATGTTTCGGATTGACAGATACAGTTTTCTTTTTGTTTTACAAGATACCCCTATTCCTCGAGTAATCCATGACTTTGCTCTAACCTTGGTAAGTTTTGGGGGAAAGCAGTGTTCAAATAAGGTAAGCACTTTATTAGCAAAAATGTTATATTTTTCATTCATGCCATGAGCACTGTAAGCATCAGTCCAGTGAATGTCTCTGAGGAGTGTCCTAAAATAATCAATTTTTGGCTTACTGATTACCCTCTTGAGCTCAGATTTAACAGATTTTATATCCTGTTCAGTATTAACATTGCCAGAAGGAACTGCATTTCATGGTCTGAGAGGCCATTGACTATTGGTTTTGTAATATAATTTTGTTCATTGGACTTTTCTATAATGATATTATCAATGGCTGTTTGTGAGCAAGTGGCTATCCTAGTGAGGAACTTTACTGTGGGAATTAAGTTGAATGATAGTGTTACTAACTCAAATGAGTTCTTATTGGGAGAGTCTTTAAGGAAATCTACATTGAAATCACCAGCAACCACTATTTCTTTGTTTTTGGTTGTTAAATGGGCCAGTACAGCTTCAAGGTGGTTTACAAACAGATTAAAGTTACCTGCAGGTGCTCGATATACACTTAATATTATGAAAGATTTTTTGTGAAAATCTAATTCTGTTGCACATGCTTCCATATGCTGTTCTAGGCAAAATTTATGAATGTCTATGTTCTTAAATTTATGACAGTTCCTGATGAATGTGGCAACTCCTCCTTTCTCCATTTCTGATCTACAAAAGTGAGATGCTAACCTAAACCCTGTAACACTTAAAAGTTCTATACCAGTGGTCACATGATGTTCAGAGAGGCAGATTATGTCAGCTGGGTTTGAAGACTCTAATTCATCTATGCAGATAGTTAATTCATTAATTTTGTGCTACAAATAAAGTTATTACCACAGACAACGTTTCTAGGGAAAAGGTGGGGGGGGGGGGGGGGGGGGGCGAAATCCAGTATAGTGCTCTTGCCCAGATATGTGCTCTTGCCCTGTGTGTGTTACCGATATGCTTAAATTTTGATCGTTGTTTTTCTGTAAACAAACAGCTATACGCCAATCACATCTTCCTGTATGTAGTTTCTCAAAAATCCAGTTTATGTGATCTTAAGATAAAAAGAGCTCAATGAGGGAATATTAATAGATCAAAGCAATACTGACATCTCCAAATTGTAAGACTGCTATAGATGCAAGTCACTGATTGTCAGAGTGTGTCACTGGGACAAAACATTTGAAGTAAATCACGAAACTTTAGGTTAGTTCAACTATTACTTCTTAATGTAGTAGGCAGTCACAATTTTCTTCCATATTTTTATGTATATACATACTACACAAGCAACCAAATAGTACTGTTCCACTCGCAAATAGAGAGAGGGAAAAAAGGCTGTCTGTCATCCGATCCCTGATTTCTCATGCCTTCTAAATTTTCTCAATAGTGTTATACAAAATAATACTCGCACATAGTTTGAAACTACTGGTAACCTATCTAGAATCCAGCCTCTGACTTGCTTCAATGTGTTGCTTAAATCTGACCTGGATCTCAAACATTGGAGCAATACTCATGAATGTGTCACATAAGTGTTCTATACGGGTGGTCTAAGTAATCTTCCCCTCATTTCCAGTCACAAAACATATTCATCTTCCCAGAGAAAGGAAGTAATGACCCTGAAAGCTAGAAATAGTTTTTTTTTATTCAAGTGCTGTTTTTCTCTCATACTTCATACAAAGCAATTCAGAATTTTACAATGAGTACTGGCAGCCCTACATATAATGGTAACATTAAAACCCTGTTAATTTGAACCTTAGTGTTAACTAGCATATGCATCCTTGAGTCGAAACATTACGTATAATTATAGAAGGAGAGGCTAATAAAATATATTTTTTTACTTTGTATTTTTTTAATACCTTAGGATTTTCAGTTTTCTGCCTGATGTCTAGCAGCAACCTGTTAAAGACTTTCGATCAGAATGTGAAATTCGGTTGTGAATCGTAGGCAGGGATGTATAGTCTACATGGATATTGTTTTTCCTTCCAGTATTTTGCAAGTTCATTTCACCAAACAGAGTAAAATTACCCCTATTATGAACAGCAAATACTATTAGGGAGTAAATATGTTGACATGTAAGTGAAAGACTCCGAAGTCCCTGAAGAGACTTCTGTAAGAAGCTGCACTATCGATTTTACACAATAATTTTACTCACATGGATCAAAAGTTCTGTTAACTTGCCATATCAGATTTGAATAATATCGCAATCTTTTCATAACAGCCTCCATCACTGTCACCAGTAATGGTGCTGGTATGTAACAGTATGGTGTACTGTAGCAGCACATTAAAAGTGTTTCAATTGAATTGATTCTGCATTATTTCTCTTCCCCATGTCCTTGACATTAATGCTACCAAGTTATATTCTTGTATGGTAATTAGTTTCCATGTTATAACATGTTAAATATAGAAAGTGTAACTGTAACCAAGCAGTAGTTTTCTTTGATGACAATATCAGTTCCAGTGCACAACTGAATTTAAAAATCTGTCTTGTGGGGTGAAAATCCGTTACTGCTGCTATCTTGTGCTGACAATGAGATGACTTTCATAGAAATACTGAATTATTTCATTTGTTATACAGTTTCATAGTTTTTGTAGTTGCTCATGATCTTTACACTTGCATGCAATGGGTGTAGCATCAGCATAAAGAATTATCCTTGAATTGGAGGAGCAGTATTTTGTCATTTACACAAATCAACAAAAGAAAGTGTTGTTGTTGTTGTGGTCTTCAGTCCTGAGACTGGTTTGATGCAGCTCTCCATGCTACTCTATCCTGTGCAAGCTTCTTCATCTCACAGTACCTACTGCAACCTACATCCTTCTGAATCTGCTTAGTGTATTGATCTCTTGGTCTCCCTCTACGATTTTTACCCTCCACGCTGCCCTCCAATGCTAAATTTGTGATCCCTCGATGTCTCAGAACATGTCCTACCAACCGATCCCTCCTTCTAGTCAAGTTGTGCCACAAACTTCTCTTCTCCCCAATCCTATTCAATACCTCCTCATTAGTTACGTGATCTACCCACCTTACCTTCAGCATTCTTCTGTAGCACCACATTTCGAAAGCTTCTATTCTCTTCTTGTCCAAACTAGTTATCATCCATGCCTCACTTCCATACATGGCTACACTCCATACAAATACTTTCAGAAACGACTTCCTGACACCTAAATCTATATTCGATGTTAACAAATTTCTCTTCTTGAGAAACGCTTTCCTTGCCATTGCCAGTCTACATTTTATATCCTCTCTACTTCGACCATCATCAGTTATTTTACTCCCTAAATAGCAAAACTCCTTTACTACTTTAAATGTCTCATTTCCTAATCTAATTCCCTCAGCATCACCCGACTTAATTTGACTACATTCCATTATCCTTGTTTTGCTTTTGTTGATGTTCATCTTATATCCTCCTTTCAAGACTCTGTCCATTCCGTTCAACTGCTCTTCCAAGTCTTTTGCTGTCTCTGACAGAATTACAATGTCATCGGCGAACCTCAAAGTTTTTACTTCTTCTCCATGAATTTTAATACCTACTCCGAATTTTTCTTTTGTTTCCTTTACTGCTTGCTCAATATACAGATTGAATAACATCGGGGAGAGGCTACAACCCTGTCTCACTCCTTTCCCAACCACTGCTTCCCTTTCATGCCCCTCGACTCTTATAACTGCCATCTGGTTTCTGTACAAATTGTAAATAGCCTTTCGCTCCCTGTATTTTACCCCTGCCACCTTCAGAATTTGAAAGAGAGTATTCCAGTCAACATTGTCAAAAGCTTTCTCTAAGTCTACAAATGCTAGAAACGTAGGTTTGCCTTTTCTTAATCTTTCTTCCAAGATAAGTCGTAAGGTCAGTATTGCCTCACGTGTTCCAACATTTCTACGGAATCCAAACTGATCTTCCCCGAGGTCGGCTTCTACCAGTTTTTCCATTCGTCTGTAAAGAATTCGCGGTAGTATTTTGCAGCTGTGACTTATTATACTGATAGTTCGGTAACTTTCACATCTGTCAACACCTGCTTTCTTTGGGATTGGAATTATTATATTCTTCTTAAAGTCTGAGGGTATTTCGCCTGTCTCATACATCGTGCTCACCAGATGGTAGAGTTTTGTCATGACTGGCTCTCCTGAGGCCATCAGTAGTTCTAATGGAATGTTGTCTACTCCCGGGGCCTTGTTTTGACTCAGGTCTTTCAGTGCTCTGTCAAACTCTTCACGCAGTATCTTATCTCCCATTTCATCTTCATCTACATCCTCTTCCATTTCCATAATACTGTCCTCAAGTACATCGCCCTTGTATAAACCCTCTATATACTCCTTCCACCTTTCTGCTTTCCCTTCTTTGCTTAGAACTGGGTTGCCATCTGAGCTCTTGATATTCATACAAGTGGTTCTTTTCTCTCCAAAGGTCTCTTTAATTTTTCTGTAGGCAGTATCTATCTTACCCCTAGTGAGACAAGCCTCTACATCCTTACATTTGTCCTCTAGCCATCCCTGCTTAGCCATTTTGCACTTCCTGTCGATTTCATTTTTGAGACGCTTGTATTCTTTTTTGCCTGCTTCATTTACTGCATTTTTATATTTTCTCCTTTCATCAATTAAATTCAATATTTCTTCTGTTACCCAAGGATTTCTATTAGCCTGCGTCTTTTTACCTACTTGATCGTCTGCTGCCTTCACCACTTCATCCCTCAGAGCTACCCATTCTTCTTCTACTGTATTTCTTTCCCCCATTCCTGTCAATTGTTCCCTAATGCTCTCCCTGAAACTCTCTACAACCTCTGGTTCTTTCAGTTTATCCAGGTCCCATCTCCTTAAATTCCCACCTTTTTGCAGTTTCTTCAGTTTTAATCTACAGGTCATAACCAATAGATTGTGGTCAGAGTCCACATCTGCCCCTGGAAATGTCTTACAATTTAAAACCTGGTTCCTAAATCTCTGTCTTACCATTATATAATCTATCTGATACCTTTTAGTATCTCCAGGGTTCTTCCATGTATACAACCTTCTATCATGATTCTTGAAGCAAGTGTTAGCTATGATTAAGTTGTGCTCAGTGCAAAATTCTACCAGGCGGCTTCCTCTTTCATTTCTTAGCCCCAATCCATATTCACCTACTATGTTTCCTTCTCTCCTATTTCCTACTACCGAATTCCAGTCACCCATGACTATTAAATTTTCATCTCCCTTCACTATCTGAATAATTTCTTTTATTTCATCATACATTTCTTCAATTTCTTCGTCATCTGCAGAGCTAGTTGGCATATAAACTTGTACTACTGTAGTAGGTGTGGGCTTCGTATCTATCTTGGCCACAATAATGCGTTCACTATGCTGTTTGTAGTAGCTTACCCGCATTCCTATTTTCCTATTCATTATTAAAACTACTCCTGCATTACCCCTATTTGACTTTGTGTTTATAACCCTGTAGTCACCTGACCAGAAGTCTTGTTCCTCCTGCCACCGAACTTCACTAATTCCCACTATATCTAACTTTAACCTATCCATTTCCCTTTTTAAATTTTCTAACCTACCTGCCCGATTAAGGGATCTGACATTCCACGCTCCGATCCGTAGAACGCCAGTTTTCTTTCTCCTGATAACGACATCCTCTTGAGTAGTCCCCGCCCGGAGATCCGAATGGGGGACTATTTTACCTCCGGAATATTTTACCCAAGAGGACGCCATCATCATTTAATCGTACAGTAAAGCTGCATTCCCTCGGGAAAAATTACGGCCGTAGTTTCCCCTTGCTATCAGCCGTTCGCAGTACCAGCACAGCAAGGCCGATTTGGTTATTGTTACAAGGCCACATCAGTCAATCATCCAGACTGTTGCCCTTGCAACTTACTGAAAAGGCTGTGCCCTTCAGTCTGCATTGATATAATTTGTATTCAGAATTTAATTAATACCCAGGATGTTTCAATTATTAGTCAAAGGTGTTTCTCAAAGATCATGGTAATAACTGACTAGGTGAGCCGAAATACTAGTTGAAATATGACAATGGCATACTGCTTCCAATATGTCAGCGCACAGTATACACTTTCAGTTGAATATTGCTTGACTTTTTATTTCAAAACATAAAAAGTTAAATACCATTTTCTTGTTATTTCTGTTCAGAAGAAAAATAAAAAGTTTCATTTAGGAAGACCATAGTGGTGTAAAGAATGTCATAAAAAGAAAAATACTCAATTATTTATACTTAGTTGTATGTTGGTAGTGTATGAGGTGGTGTTATTTTATAAGACGTGTTGTTTCATAAAACACAATGAAAAAATTATTTAATATCATGATATTTCATGTATCTTGTCTGTGGTTCTAGGCAAACCTTGTCATATGAATCATCCCTGAAGATATAACCACAGGCCACCAATATTTTACACTGAAATGAAAACACAGAGGGTACTTGCAGTGTATTGTGTGCAGTTATTTCACTTTAGAGAAAATAGTAATAAACAGAATAGGAGGCTCAAGGGTGCCTCATAAGCACTCTTAAAGCTCACATTTTCTGAACTGCAAATGTGTAATTTTTGTATATATTAAGAACTTAAGTTTTTTGAACTTATTATACTTGTCTTCTAATTGATGTTCAAAACTTTAGATATTTTCTTTATCTAATAAATGATATGTACTACTGTGAATACATTTGTAGAAATTTGATGATGTTTTGGGGTATATCAATAAAAATATTATACCTTCCAACCTCCCTTACCTTCCTTCTATAGTTTAATTTTGCAGTGATCAGGCATTGGTCTGCAATAGTTAACACAGAGAACATGAATTGTTGCTAAGAGAGCCTGACCAGATTGCCTAATAGGAACAAGTGTCTCTTCACTTTATGAATATTAATGTTCCTCAGATTGAAGTGAAGAAATGTTGCTTTAAAGGATAATAATACAGGCCATTCTACTTCATTTACTGACTTTCCAAAAACAACACTCTTTCTTACAATGCCTAACCCAGCAACACTTGTCTTAATAGTTAAAAAGTTTTCCACATTCACATTGAAGGTTGCAACTGTATTGCTCTTCCAAATTAATCTTTCAGGTTGTAAGTGTCCACAATAAACTTTTTATAACTGTTCACATTATAAAATTTTTCACCAATGAAAGCTGCTGACAGACAATGATGAGCTGTTTCATCCACTGATGATTTCATATGCAGTTATACACCCTATAAACCATACCATTACTCACTACTGCCCTCACAAACAGCGTAATATTTCCAAATTCATAAATCATCACTTCAGGAAACTGTTAAAATAATTCTGACATAATGCATCTACACACAATTGTTTTGCACAAAACCTGAAAGTTGATGTCCTTTTCACATTCTGATGCATCCCCAGCAGCTCTTGGGCATTGTTGAAAGAAATAGCAAGACAGTGCTTCTGCTGGATAAACACACTCTCAGTTTCAAAAGTTCCAGAGAACGAACCAGCAATGCGTAAATGACACAATTTAATGTTACACTGTTATCAATAGTCATACCATTTATAACCTGTTATAATAACTTTGGTTTAATTAGGATGGGAAACATATTTTTTTTGTGGAAGTTTCCCACGCCTTTATAAAAAATGAGTTTGAAATGCGATTGTGATGAATTGAGGTGCTTCCAACTGCACTGATGTTTTAATAGCTCAAGTATGTGTGAATGCTGTAGGTAGGTCTGGGTATTCAAAAAGCTCCCATGATCGGAAGATTAGCGATAGATAGGTGCCGGCATTCAGAACTTTTAAGAGCTTCAAGCGTTCCTCGTCGGCTATACTATTCATCTTTATTTAAACATTCTCTGCAGCTGTTTGAACGAATGAATTTGCGTCACTTGCACTCCGCACCAAAATAAGTTCCTGTTTAGCGTTCATAATAATTCGCTGTATGTCCTCAATATAACCCATAAGCATATTTAGTGGCACGCAAGCGGTAAATCGGCTGTATCCCCCCTCACCATCAGTTGCATCTATGAACAGTCCCGCATTTTCCAAGCTGTTTGAATCAGAGGCTGAGGCTGAAATGTACGTCTTAAGGGTTGACGTTATCCCAACATTGTGTGAGTGATCTATTTCAATACCATTAAGTTCATAACATGTCTCTTGAAAGGAATGCTAGTGCATTTCGCGTGAGCTTCGATAGCATTACCACAGTGCCGTCAGCTTTCTTAAATGTACAGTCCAGATGCAGGAAGCTCTTGCAAGGCAATGTTACGGCATCCTGATGCTGGGTGACAATCCTAATTTCATCATTTTCATTGTTAAATGTGCTTGAAGCATAGGGTTTGTGTGAGTGGTATCCATGACGTATAATTCGGTCATCATACTCTACTGACTGAGTTACATTGAGCGACGTCATTCTGCAGTTTTAAACCTGCTGAAGTGAGGAATTTGTAATTAAGGTGTGTTATCACCTTGCCCTTCCATCATGCACTGACGGGTTGTGAGCTGCTGGGTGTGCTAGCTTTATACCGTACTCCCATCTCGCCTTAGATGCAAGCGTACAATGATCTCTTCTCCTCGAAAGTTAATAAGCTGATTATTCTGGGCAACAATACATAGTTCTAGGTAATCCAATGTCTGAACTGTCACCGGGAGATGTATAGCGTTTGTGGGGGCTTGAACTATTTTATACCCAGTACCGACTGTAGGGAAGAATCCGTAAATTGAGTGAATCACCTTATTGTTGAGGTATGAGTTTGTGGCAATATTGCACTCAACATGGATTGTGCTGACTGGTAGTATATCTGCAGCTTGATCCGATGCGTAAAATTTAGTCGCGCCCTTCACCAAAACACGATCCTTTGCAAAACCTAGCAGTGGACCTATTGAATCTCTCTGTCTAAAGTCAATCCTAGCACTCTCTGTCCGTATTTCAGATTTAAGGGTATTAATGTTTGTGTGTAGTTCAATATCTTTTCCTGACTGTTTTAAGACTTCGTTTAAATCATCAATATTGTAGGCACCAGGTTGTATTTGTAGAATCTCCTTCCGACCATCAATTTCCAGATGCAGTTTATTGTTGCTCTTGTGATATTTGGAATGGTGTTATACGTCTCCAGACCAATCAGCGCAATACTCTAGTCCCCTGCACTTAAATCAATCGGCGGAAAGTAATTTGCACGTAATGCTGATTCTCGCTCTTTTAAAGTCAGAGTATACGACATTGCATCTAAACCTCAAATGATGGATGTGCATTCAATGATGGCTCTTTTATAAGTGTGGATGTTCGCACACCGTCTCTGATGGGTAGAGGTGAAAGCGCGCATTCCAGATTTCTCACCGCTCGATCTAAATATAGCGTGCATTCCAGAGGTTTGCTGATGCAGGCGAAGGCTAATTTGTCGTGGCTGTGATGAGGAACATAACGCAGAGATTCTTGCACAGGTATGTGTTAAAGTCCTGATATCGCCGGAAATTGTAGAAAACACGTCTTTTGCTGGTGAAATAGCGTTGTAATTCTTCAAGTGGCTGTAAATCCCCAAATGAATCGAAATATTGTACTGTATTTGCACTTCTCTTAACATACGCCACCCAAAGGGTCCCTGGACTCCCAGCAACATCTACATTTACAATTCCGCACACATTAGTCCGCCACATGGTCTTCGGTAATGTATCCCGCATAAAGACGCCACGGAATCCACGAATGTGAAGTTTTTCTTTAACAATATTAATGAGATCAATATTCGTGAGTGCTTGATCAGGTAGGATAACTAACAAACTTTTTTTATTTATGAAGAGACCTAGTCCTTTTGTAGTGGTTAATAAAAAAAGAAAAGAGAGAAGAAAAGAAAAAAAGGTTGAAAATGTGGGAAGAAATCGTAAGTGTTTTTTTTTTTATTTTTTTTTTTTTTGATCGTTAATGACCGTGAAAAAAGGGAAATAAAGAAAGAAAAAAAATGCAAATCGGACTTTGTATTACAGAAAAGTTATCGGACTTCGTGATTCGGAAAAGCTATTGTTGGAGTGGTCCTTGTGGCGTTTTTGAGCAAAAGTTAAACCAATTTCCACTACAAAAATTATTGAAAAGAAACAGAGAATAACAAAATGTAACTGACAGGGGAAGTGGCGTAGATAAGAGATCATCCTTTACCAGGTTACCTTATCTTCTTTCGTGCGGCGTCCAGGCTTCAAAAATCTCCTTCATTTCAGCGTGAAAAGTCTGCTCCGAAAACTTGCAATCGTCCAGGAATCACTAATTTATATCAATTAAAATCATCTTGATACTGTATGCAATTTAATTTACTTTGCTACTTCCATCCTCCGAATTTATTAACAACTTCCACAATATGCCTACACATTAAAATCAGATCAAGACTAGCTAAAAAGTTTTTTTTTTTTTTTTTTTTTTTTTTTAACGTCTTCATCAGATCACGTCTGCCTTAAGCTTCGGCTATCAAGAGACAATCAAGAAATGGATAGAAAACAAAAAAGAGTTACAATTTTAGTATTTTCTCTGCCGCCGAGCGCTTATACCGATGCGACGGCACAATTCATGTCTGAGGGAACGAGTGCAGCGCGGCGAAATTCAAAGTCCCGCTACATCGCCCCCTCGACTGTCACACTAAAACATTTAGCGTGGCAGGCTAGCAAACCTAGAAATCAATATATGCTTATTTTCATTGGAAAGGCCACGTGCATCCATAGGGGATAAACTTTACCAACACTTACTTTCTAAACCTATATAATAAATACAATTATTACAGTTTTGATCCTTTTTACACAATTACTATATATTTACATACAGTTTGTTTGAACAAGCTGCTCGCGTCTCGCGGGCCCCGAGGAATCGCTTCATGACGTCATCAGTAAGGCTGAAAGCGTGACAGCGCTGCCCGGTGACTAGACCCGTAAACAACTCTGTTGACGTCACACGTTGGCTACAGTGTTAATACAGACTTGCCTTCGGCTGTTGTTTTGGAATGTCAAATCAATCCAGATTGTTTGAATGAAGCTTCTGTTAGCAGAATAAAATGTAGAAAGTAGGTTTAAATGTGAATAATCTGGATTATGGTGACATGCTAAATCCGCAGCGTAGTCAAAGTTACATATTAGAGTCGTACGTGATTGATTGAAGCCAACTGATTACAAATTATTGGTCAAAAGGCAGAGTGATTTATAGCATAACACATATTACGCATTGCGGACAATGTGTCTAAATGTTTTTAATGCATTAACTGCAGCTTACTAATGTAGGCTAACTACCACTGAGACGTTTGCAGCACGAATTTGTCTTTGAACCCATACCAGCAGTAGCAAATGCGGAAAAACGAATCAAACATGTTAAAGGATACGTAGTGGAATGCCCATTGCATTTTTCCAGTTTGTGTACGATATCTGTACGTAATATGCATCAAAACACGTCGGATGATTGTTCATTTTCTAATATATGTTTTTTGGGGATGACCTAGGAGTTTTATTTTTTTTATTATGAGAAATGCGTTAAATGTGGGAAAGTGCATTTAAATACGCAGCAAACAAATATTAGGCAAAGACACACGTCTGTCTGTTACCACAACCTTTATTTCTCATTCGCTGTGTTCCACAACTGTCAACGCAATTATCGCTTTTCAACCTAATGTAGATTAGATTAGATTAGATTTACTTTCATTCCAATTGATCCGTAGTGAGGAGGCCCTCCAGGATGTGGAACATGTCAGAAAAACAACAATACATGACAAATATTTACAACTAAAACAAATAAGCTAATGTACCATTCCACAGGTCCCAAGTGGAATGATCGTCATTTTTTAATGAACACTAAGAGTCATTTTACAAATACTAATGCACTGAATTTAAAATAAAAAAGTTTTTTTATTTATTTATAAGGTAATAAACATGTAATACAACTACTGTAATACTTATTTACAATGAACACATTACTGCACTGAAATGGTGCAGAAGTTAGATTACACGCACACACACACACACACACAAATTTTCAGTGAACACATTACTGCACTGAAATTGTGCAGAAGTTATGTTGTACTTATATACAAATCAGTTGGTTTTACTAAGAAATTCATCAATGGAGTAGGAGGAGTTGGCCACCAATAAATCCTTTAGGCTTCTCTTAAACTGAATTTCATTGGTTGTTAAGCTTTTTATGGCTGCTGGCAAGTTATTGAAAATGTGTGTTCCTGAATAATGCACACCTTTTTGTACAAGACTACGTGACTTTAAATCCTTGTGAAGATTATTCTTATTTCTAGTATTGATTCCATGAATTGAGCTGTTGGTTTGAAAAAGTGATGTATTTTTAATGACAAATTTCATTAAGGAATAAATATATTGGGAAGCTGTAGTTAGTATCCCTAGTTCCCTAAACAGGCTTCTGCAGGATGTTCTTGAGTTCACACCACATATAATTCTTACTGCACGTTTTTGTGCCCGGAAAACTTTAGCTTGGCTCGATGAATTACCCCAAAAAATAATCCCATATGACATTATGGAATGAAAGTAAGCGTAGTATGCCAGCTTTTTCATTTTTATATCCCCTATATCTGACAAAATTCGCATTGCAAACAGAGATTTGTTAAGACGCTTCAGCAGTTCTGTGGTGTGCTCCTCCCAGTTGAATTTATTATGAAGCTGTAATCCCAAGAATTTAACACTGTCCACTTCTTCTATCTTCTTGTCATCGTATGTTAGACATATACTCTTGGGACACCCCTTGAACTGCATGTAGTGTGTTTTTTCAAAGTTTAGTGACAAAGAATTGGCTAGGAACCAGTGATTAATGTCCACAAATATTTTATTGGCTGATCTTTCTAAGACTACACTTGATTTGCTATTTATTGCAATGTTTGTATCATCGGCAAACAAAACAAACTTGGCATCTGGTAATGTTACTGATGAAAGGTCATTGATATACACAAGAAAAAGTAAGGGCCCCAAAATGGAACCTTGTGGGACCCCACATGTAATTAGTTCCCAGTTGGATGATGCTTGATACATGTCTCTTTCCTAATAACACCCTTTGTTTCCTGCCAGAGATATAAGATTTGCAGCATTTCCTGTAATACTATAATATTCTAGTTTACTTAAAAGGATATTGTGATTTACACAGTCAAATGCCTTTGACAGATCACAAAATATACCAGTTGCCTGCAATTTTTTGTCTAATGAATTAAGCACATTTTCACTGTAAGTGAAGATAGCCTTCTCAATATCAGAACCTTTTAGAAACCCAAACTGTGACTTTGACAGTATGTTATTTGAGATAAAATGGTTATGAAGACGACTGTGCATTACTTTTTCGACAATTTTTGAGAATGCTGGCAACAGTGAAATTGGACGGAAATTTGATGCTATTTCTTTATCTCCCTTCTTAAACAGTGGCTTAACTTCAGCATATTTCAGCCATTCAGGAAATATTCCACTGATAAACGACTGGTTACACAGATAGCTTAATATGTTAATTAGCTCAGAATCACATTCTTTAATTAACTTTGTTGATATTTCATCATACCCACTAGATGTTTTTGATTTTAAAGATTTTATGATGGACATTATTTCTGTTGGGGTAGTGAGGGTCAAATTCATATTATGGAAGTTACTTGAAATGTCTGGTCTAAGGTAATCCATAGCAGCATCTACCAAACCTGACAACCCCATCTTTTCAGTATCAGTTATAAAATGTTTGTTAAAAAGTTCTGCAACACTGTACACATCTGTCACCAATGTATCATTTACTCTTAATGCTATTTGTTCCTCTTCATGTCTGGTTCTAACGGTCTCCTCCTTCACTATATCCCATATTGTCTTTATTTTGTTATCTGATATGACTATCTTTTCCTTGTAATATATTTGCTTTGACATCCGTATTACAGTCTTTAATATTTTGCAGTATTTCTTATAATGTGCTATAGCATCAACATTGGAAATGTTTCGGATTGACAGATACAGTTTTCTTTTTGTTTTACAAGATACCCCTATTCCTCGAGTAATCCATGACTTTGCTCTAACCTTGGTAAGTTTTGGGGGAAAGCAGTGTTCAAATAAGGTAAGCACTTTATTAGCAAAAATGTTATATTTTTCATTCATGCCATGAGCACTGTAAGCATCAGTCCAGTGAATGTCTCTGAGGAGTGTCCTAAAATAATCAATTTTTGGCTTACTGATTACCCTCTTGAGCTCAGATTTAACAGATTTTATATCCTGTTCAGTATTAACATTGCCAGAAGGAACTGCATTTCATGGTCTGAGAGGCCATTGACTATTGGTTTTGTAATATAATTTTGTTCATTGGACTTTTCTATAATGATATTATCAATGGCTGTTTGTGAGCAAGTGGCTATCCTAGTGAGGAACTTTACTGTGGGAATTAAGTTGAATGATAGTGTTACTAACTCAAATGAGTTCTTATTGGGAGAGTCTTTAAGGAAATCTACATTGAAATCACCAGCAACCACTATTTCTTTGTTTTTGGTTGTTAAATGGGCCAGTACAGCTTCAAGGTGGTTTACAAACAGATTAAAGTTACCTGCAGGTGCTCGATATACACTTAATATTATGAAAGATTTTTTGTGAAAATCTAATTCTGTTGCACATGCTTCCATATGCTGTTCTAGGCAAAATTTATGAATGTCTATGTTCTTAAATTTATGACAGTTCCTGATGAATGTGGCAACTCCTCCTTTCTCCATTTCTGATCTACAAAAGTGAGATGCTAACCTAAACCCTGTAACACTTAAAAGTTCTATACCAGTGGTCACATGATGTTCAGAGAGGCAGATTATGTCAGCTGGGTTTGAAGACTCTAATTCATCTATGCAGATAGTTAATTCATTAATTTTGTGCTACAAATAAAGTTATTACCACAGACAACGTTTCTAGGGAAAAGGTGGGGGGGGGGGGGGGAGGGGGCGAAATCCAGTATAGTGCTCTTGCCCAGATATGTGCTCTTGCCCTGTGTGTGTTACCGATATGCTTAAATTTTGATCGTTGTTTTTCTGTAAACAAACAGCTATACGCCAATCACATCTTCCTGTATGTAGTTTCTCAAAAATCCAGTTTATGTGATCTTAAGATAAAAAGAGCTCAATGAGGGAATATTAATAGATCAAAGCAATACTGACATCTCCAAATTGTAAGACTCCTATAGATGCAAGTCACTGATTGTCAGAGTGTGTCACTGGGACAAAACATTTGAAGTAAATCACGAAACTTTAGGTTAGTTCAACTATTACTTCTTAATGTAGTAGGCAGTCACAATTTTCTTCCATATTTTTATGTATATACATACTACACAAGCAACCAAATAGTACTGTTCCACTCGCAAATAGAGAGAGGGAAAAAAGGCTGTCTGTCATCCGATCCCTGATTTCTCATGCCTTCTAAATTTTCTCAATAGTGTTATACAAAATAATACTCGCACATAGTTTGAAACTACTGGTAACCTATCTAGAATCCAGCCTCTGACTTGCTTCAATGTGTTGCTTAAATCTGACCTGGATCTCAAACATTGGAGCAATACTCATGAATGTGTCACATAAGTGTTCTATACGGGTGGTCTAAGTAATCTTCCCCTCATTTCCAGTCACAAAACATATTCATCTTCCCAGAGAAAGGAAGTAATGACCCTGAAAGCTAGAAATAGTTTTTTTTTATTCAAGTGCTGTTTTTCTCTCATACTTCATACAAAGCAATTCAGAATTTTACAATGAGTACTGGCAGCCCTACATATAATGGTAACATTAAAACCCTGTTAATTTGAACCTTAGTGTTAACTAGCATATGCATCCTTGAGTCGAAACATTACGTATAATTATAGAAGGAGAGGCTAATAAAATATATTTTTTTACTTTGTATTTTTTTAATACCTTAGGATTTTCAGTTTTCTGCCTGATGTCTAGCAGCAACCTGTTAAAGACTTTCGATCAGAATGTGAAATTTGGTTGTGAATCGTAGGCAGGGATGTATAGTCTACATGGATATTGTTTTTCCTTCCAGTATTTTGCAAGTTCATTTCACCAAACAGAGTAAAATTACCCCTATTATGAACAGCAAATACTATTAGGGAGTAAATATGTTGACATGTAAGTGAAAGACTCCGAAGTCCCTGAAGAGACTTCTGTAAGAAGCTGCACTATCGATTTTACACAATAATTTTACTCACATGGATCAAAAGTTCTGTTAACTTGCCATATCAGATTTGAATAATATCGCAATCTTTTCATAACAGCCTCCATCACTGTCACCAGTAATGGTGCTGGTATGTAACAGTATGGTGTACTGTAGCAGCACATTAAAAGTGTTTCAATTGAATTGATTCTGCATTATTTCTCTTCCCCATGTCCTTGACATTAATGCTACCAAGTTATATTCTTGTATGGTAATTAGTTTCCATGTTATAACATGTTAAATATAGAAAGTGTAACTGTAACCAAGCAGTAGTTTTCTTTGATGACAATATCAGTTCCAGTGCACAACTGAATTTAAAAATCTGTCTTGTGGGGTGAAAATCCGTTCCTGCTTTTTGTAGTTGCTCATGATCTTTACACTTGCATGCAATGGGTGTAGCATCAGCATAAAGAATTATCCTTGAATTGGAGGAGCAGTATTTTGTCATTTACACAAATCAACAAAAGAAAGTGTTGTTGTTGTTGTTGTGGTCTTCAGTCCTGAGACTGGTTTGATGCAGCTCTCCATGCTACTCTATCCTGTGCAAGCTTCTTCATCTCACAGTACCTACTGCAACCTACATCCTTCTGAATCTGCTTAGTGTATTGATCTCTTGGTCTCCCTCTACGATTTTTACCCTCCACGCTGCCCTCCAATGCTAAATTTGTGATCCCTCGATGTCTCAGAACATGTCCTACCAACCGATCCCTCCTTCTAGTCAAGTTGTGCCACAAACTTCTCTTCTCCCCAATCCTATTCAATACCTCCTCATTAGTTACGTGATCTACCCACCTTACCTTCAGCATTCTTCTGTAGCACCACATTTCGAAAGCTTCTATTCTCTTCTTGTCCAAACTAGTCATCGTCCATGCCTCACTTCCATACATGGCTACACTCCATACAAATACTTTCAGAACGACTTCCTGACACCTAAATCTATATTCGATGTTCACAAATTTCTCTTCTTGAGAAACGCTTTCCTTGCCATTGCCAGTCTACATTTTATACCCTCTCTACTTCGACCATCATCAGTTATTTTACTCCCTAAATAGCAAAACTCCTTTACTACTTTAAATGTCTCATTTCCTAATCTAATTCCCTCAGCATCACCCGACTTAATTTGACTACATTCCATTATCCTCGTTTTGCTTTTGTTGATGTTCATCTTATATCCTCCTTTCAAGACACTGTCCATTCCGTTCAACTGCTCTTCCAAGTCTTTTGCTGTCTCTGACAGAATTACGTCATCGGCGAACCTCAAAGTTTTTACTTCTTCTCCATGAATTTTAATACCTACTCCGAATTTTTCTTTTGTTTCCTTTACTGCTTGCTCAATATACAGATTGAATAACATCGGGGAGAGGCTACAACCCTGTCTCACTCCTTTCCCAACCACTGCTTCCCTTTCATGCCCCTCGACTCTTATAACTGCCATCTGGTTTCTGTACAAATTGTAAATAGCCTTTCGCTCCCTGTATTTTACCCCTGCCACCTTCAGAATTTGAAAGAGAGTATTCCAGTCAACATTGTCAAAAGCTTTCTCTAAGTCTACAAATGCTAGAAACGTAGGTTTGCCTTTTCTTAATCTTTCTTCCAAGATAAGTCGTAAGGTCAGTATTGCCTCACGTGTTCCAACATTTCTACGGAATCCAAACTGATCTTCCCCGAGGTCGGCTTCTACCAGTTTTTCCATTCGTCTGTAAAGAATTCGCGGTAGTATTTTGCAGCTGTGACTTATTATACTGATAGTTCGGTAACTTTCACATCTGTCAACACCTGCTTTCTTTGGGATTGGAATTATTATATTCTTCTTAAAGTCTGAGGGTATTTCGCCTGTCTCATACATCGTGCTCACCAGATGGTAGAGTTTTGTCATGACTGGCTCTCCTGAGGCCATCAGTAGTTCTAATGGAATGTTGTCTACTCCCGGGGCCTTGTTTTGACTCAGGTCTTTCAGTGCTCTGTCAAACTCTTCACGCAGTATCTTATCTCCCATTTCATCT
The DNA here is from genome assembly GCF_023864275.1 of Schistocerca cancellata. Taxonomy (NCBI): domain Eukaryota; kingdom Metazoa; phylum Arthropoda; class Insecta; order Orthoptera; family Acrididae; genus Schistocerca; species Schistocerca cancellata. Next base: position 910,513,459 of record NC_064626.1, on the reverse strand, counting down.
TCATCTACATCCTCTTCCATTTCCATAATACTGTCCTCAAGTACATCGCCCTTGTATAAACCCTCTATATACTCCTTCCACCTTTCTGCTTTCCCTTCTTTGCTTAGAACTGGGTTGCCATCTGAGCTCTTGATATTCATACAAGTGGTTCTTTTCTCTCCAAAGGTCTCTTTAATTTTCCTGTAGGCAGTATCTATCTTACCCCTAGTGAGGCAAGCCTCTACATCCTTACATTTGTCCTCTAGCCATCCCTGCTTAGCCATTTTGCACTTCCTGTCGATTTCATTTTTGAGACGCTTGTATTCTTTTTTGCCTGCTTCATTTACTGCATTTTTATATTTTCTCCTTTCATCAATTAAATTCAATATTTCTTCTGTTACCCAAGGATTTCTATTAGCCTGCGTCTTTTTACCTACTTGATCGTCTGCTGCCTTCACCACTTCATCCCTCAGAGCTACCCATTCTTCTTCTACTGTATTTCTTTCCCCCATTCCTGTCAATTGTTCCCTAATGCTCTCCCTGAAACTCTCTACAACCTCTGGTTCTTTCAGTTTATCCAGGTCCCATCTCCTTAAATTCCCACCTTTTTGCAGTTTCTTCAGTTTTAATCTACAGGTCATAACCAATAGATTGTGGTCAGAATCTACATCTGCCCCAGGAAATGTCTTACAATTTAAAACCGGGTTCCTAAATCTCTGTCTTACCATTATATAATCTATCTGAAACCTGTCAGTATCTCCAGGCTTCTTCCATGTATACAGCCTCCTTTCATGATTCTTGAACCAAGTGTTAGCTATGATTAAGTTATGCTCTGTGCAAAATTCTACAAGGCGGCTTCCTCTTTCATTCCTTCCCCCCAATCCATATTCACCTACTATGTTTCCTTCTCTCCCTTTTCCTACTGACGAATTCCAGTCACCCATCGCTATTAAATTTTCGTCTCCCTTCACTACCTGAATAATTTCTTTTATCTCGTCATATATTTCATCTATTTCTTCATCATCTGCAGAGCTAGTTGGCATATAAACTTGTACTACTGTAGTAGGCATGGGCTTTGTGTCTATCTTGGCCACAATAATGCGTTCACTATGCTGTTTGTAGTAGCTAACCCGCACTCCTATTTTTTTATTCATTATTAAACCTACTCCTGCATTACCCCTATTTGATTTTGTATTTATAACCCTGTAATCACCTGACCAAATGTCTTGTTCCTCCTGCCACCGAACTTCACTAATTCCCACTATATCTAACTTTAACCTATCCATCTCCCTTTTTAAATTTTCTAACCTACCTGCCCGATTAAGTGATCTGACATTCCACGCTCCGATCCGTAGAACGCCAGTTTTCTTTCTCCTGATAACGACGTCCTCTTGAGTAGTCCCCGCCCGGAGATCCGAATGGGGGACTATTTTACCTCCGGAATATTTTACCCAAGACGACGCGATCATCATTTAATCATACAGTAGAGCTGCATGTCCTCGGGAAAAATTACGGCTGCAGTTTCCCCTTGCTTTCAGCCGTTCGCAGTACCAGCACAGCAAGGCGGTATTGGTTAATGTTACAAGGCCAGATCAGTCAATCATCCAGACTGTTGCCCCTGCAACTACTGAAAAGGCTGCTGCCCCTCTTCAGGAACCACATGTTTGTCTGGCCTCTCAACAGATACCCCTCCGTTGTGGTTGCACCTACGGTACGGCCATCTGTATCGCTGAGGCACGCAAGCCTCCCCACCAACGGCAAGGTCCATGGTTCATGGGGGGGAACACCTGCTTGGTAGACTAAGAAGAAACTAGACTAGAAGAAAGTATCCCAGTACAAAGTCCTGGGTACCCCGTATTACCTATCAGTAATGTTAGATCTGTGTGTGCCACTCGCCATCCTTATGAGTGAAAACTGATTTGTGTTAGATAATGTTTTATTAAACTGTGAACAATTATCAGCATAATTACTAGCCATTTTCCCTTAGCATTTACTGTCTCTCTCTACAAGCAACTGATAGAGATTTAGCTAAAACAAATCTGTAATTTCAGATGGAGGACTGTCTATATCTAAAATTATGTTTCCTTTCCCATCTATAGCTTATCGCAGAAAGTTCAGTAACACCTACAACACGTAGGAATTACATCTTTGAGCACCAATTATTGCCACTTTTTGCAACATCACCATAAGGTTTGATATCCCTACTGAAAGATGAGCAGAAATTCTTTGTTAATGGATGCATAATAAGATTCTTTTTTGGTATATCAGTGCTCAGTAATAACTGAAACATTTGGTTTATTAAAACATGCTATTATGTCCAAATAATTGTGGTTATTTCCTAGGCTCGTAAAGTATTGGAGGATGATCTTGGTTTGCAGGTTGCATTATCAACACTTTTTCTTTAACTGTAAATATCCTCATTAAGCAAATCAGATGTACTTGTCAAATTGGGAAGACGACACAAAAAGGCCACACATACACAAAATAATAATAAAAGGAAAGATTCCAAAAGTGTTCCTGACAGCAAAATGTAAAACTTAATTGTTTTTGGGTTATATTACTTCTTATATCCTTCATTCAAAAACTTAAGAAGGCTGTTAGTTTAGTGTCTTCAAGGCATAATGCTGTTTCATTGAGCATCACAACAATCAAGTCTGAGATAGTAGTGTACTATGATACTACCTATGAAGAAATTTATGCACTGGATGTGAAGTGCACAGTTTAGTCTACCAAGCAGGTGTTCCAGAAGATGGCCCTGCACTGTTCTATACCATCATGAATATAGCTATACGTTAGTGATATATTCATCACCGACAGAAATTGAATACTCACATTTTTGCTTCAAGTTTCTGAAATGGCAGTTGATGAGATCATATCTCAAGAGACAGCTATCAACCCACACTTTCAGCATGAGGTAGGACTAGCAATTACCAGAATTCTGAAATGTGGATCTTGTAAACCTAGAGTTGCTCTAGGAAAACAATTAAGATGTGACACGTGTTCCATATCAAAGATGAGAAAATAAAAGGTGAATAAGAAGTGTGAAATGACTGTGTTCGACAGCCGGGGTGTCCGAGCGGTTCTAGGCACTACAGTCTGGAACCACACAACCATTACGGACGCAGGTTCGAATCCCGCCTAGGGCATGAATGTGTGTGGTGTCCTTAGGTTAGTTAGGTTTACGTAGTTCTAAGTTCTAGGGGACTGATGACCTCAGAAGTTAAATCCCATAACGCTCAGAGCCATTTGAACCAACCATTTTTTGACTGTGTTCAAAGCTATGTAGACTTGTTTAATTCCTGGTTTAAGTAATTCACATTATTTCATTGCTGTTTCCTGCTGTCATCCATTAATACCTCAATGTCAACAACTACTTTGTTACTTTAAAACCTTCAGCATGTTCACTGTGGCTGACACAAAGGTCAATAAGAGCTAATAACACCATGCTTTTAAGTGTCATCAGCAGTGAAAGTATTGATTCCATGAATTGAGCTGTTGGTTTGAAAAAGTGATATATTTTTAATGACAAATTTCATTAAGGAATAAATATATTGGGAAGCTGTAGTTAGTATCCCTAGTTCCCTAAACAGGCTTCTGCAGGATGTTCTTGAGTTCACACCACATATAATTCTTACTGCACGTTTTTGTGCCCGGAAAACTTTAGCTTGGCTCGATGAATTACCCCAAAAAATAATCCCATATGACATTATGGAATGAAAGTAAGCATAGTATGCCAGCTTTTTCATTTTTATATCCCCTATATCTGACAAAATTCGCATTGCAAACAGAGATTTGTTAAGACGCTTCAGCAGTTCTGTGGTGTGCTCCTCCCAGTTGAATTTATTATGAAGCTGTAATCCCAAGAATTTAACACTGTCCACTTCTTCTATCTTCTTGTCATCGTATGTTAGACATAAACTCTTGGGACACCCCTTGAACTGCATGTAGTGTGTTTTTTCAAAGTTTAGTGACAAAGAATTGGCTAGGAACCAGTGATTAATGTCCACAAATATTTTATTGGCTGATCTTTCTAAGACTACACTTGATTTGCTATTTATTGCAATGTTTGTATCATTGGCAAACAAAACAAACTTGGCATCTGGTAATGTTACTGATGAAAGGTCATTGATATACACAAGAAAAAGTAAGGGCCCCAAAATGGAACCTTGTGGGACCCCACATGTAATTAGTTCCCAGTTGGATGATGCTTGATACATGTCTCTTTCCTAATAACACCCTTTGTTTCCTGCCAGAGATATAAGATTTGCAGCATTTCCTGTAATACTATAATATTCTAGTTTACTTAAAAGGATATTGTGATTTACACAGTCAAATGCCTTTGACAGATCACAAAATATACCAGTTGCCTGCAATTTTTTGTCTAATGAATTAAGCACATTTTCACTGTAAGTGAAGATAGCCTTCTCAATATCAGAACCTTTTAGAAACCCAAACTGTGACTTTGACAGTATGTTATTTGAGATAAAATGGTTATGAAGACGACTGTGCATTACTTTTTCGACAATTTTTGAGAATGCTGGCAACAGTGAAATTGGACGGAAATTTGATGCTATTTCTTTATCTCCCTTCTTAAACAGTGGCTTAACTTCAGCATATTTCAGCCATTCAGGAAATATTCCACTGATAAACGACTGGTTACACAGATAGCTTAATATGTTACTTAGCTCAGAATCACATTCTTTAATTAACTTTGTTGATATTTCATCATACCCACTAGATGTTTTTGATTTTAAAGATTTTATGATGGACATTATTTCTGTTGGGGTAGTGAGGGTCAAATTCATATTATGGAAGTTACTTGAAATGTCTGGTCTAAGGTAATCCATAGCAGCATCTACCAAACCTGACAACCCCATCTTTTCAGTATCAGTTATAAAATGTTTGTTAAAAAGTTCTGCAACACTGTACACATCTGTCACCAATGTATCATTTACTCTTAATGCTATTTGTTCCTCTTCATGTCTGGTTCTAACGGTCTCCTCCTTCACTATATCCCATATTGTCTTTATTTTGTTATCTGATATGACTATCTTTTCCTTGTAATATATTTGCTTTGACATCCGTATTACAGTCTTTAATATTTTGCAGTATTTCTTATAATGTGCTATAGCATCAACATTGGAAATGTTTCGGATTGACAGATACAGTTTTCTTTTTGTTTTACAAG